>NC_058084.1:328481589-329167547 GCF_014858855.1 Bufo gargarizans
ACCAGAAAAGCCGCCCAGAAAAGCATTCTGGGGAGGCATTTAAAGGGAAGCAATTAAGACATGACAGCTGAGAGAGGCTGACGAGAGGAGGAGCTGAATACCACAACACAGAAATTCAAGGAGGAGGTTCTGAAAAGCCTCTGTCAGAGCTTCTCAGCTGTCTGGTTGTGACACATATATCCCTTCAATAGGTGCATAAGTTACTGTGAAATTTAGGCCACAAATACAGCTTTTGCTTACAGGGGTTAAAAAAAAAACTCTGATATACTGCACTTCTGGGATTAGAGGTGCATAAGTTACTGTGAAATTTAGGCCACAAATACAGCTTTTGCTTACTGGGGTTAAAACACCCTCTGATATACTGCACATCTGGGATTAGAGGTGCATAAGTTACTGTGAAATTTAGGCCACAAATACGGCTTTTGCTAACTGGGGTTAAAAAAAAACCTCTGATATACTGCACATCTGGGATTAGAGGTGCATAAATTACTGTGAAATTTAGGCCAGAAATATGGCTTTCTCATACTGGGGCATACTGGGGTGAAAAAAAAAACACATCTGTTTCATATAGTGCACATCTAGGATTATAGGTGCCTAAGTGAGTGTCACATTTAGGCCAGAAATACAGCTTTGGCATACTGGGTGAAACAAACCCCTCTGTTTCATATAGTGCACATCTAGGATTATAGGTGCATAAGGGACTGTTCATTTTAGGCCAGAAATATAGCTTTTGCTTACTGGGGCTAAAACACCCTCTGATATACTGCACATCTGGGATTAGAGGTGCATAAATTACTGTGAAATTTAGGCCACAAATACGGCTTTTGCTTACTGGGGTTAAAAAAAAACCTCTGATATACTGCACATCTGGGATTAGAGGTGCATAAATTACTGTGAAATTTAGGCCAGAAATATGGCTTTCTCATACTGGGGCATACTGGGGTGAAAAAAAACCCATCTGTTTCATATAGTGCACATCTAGGATTATAGGTGCCTAAGTGAGTGTCACATTTAGGCCAGAAATACAGCTTTGGCATACTGGGCATACTGGGTGAAACAAACCCCTCTGTTTCATATAGTGCACATCTAGGATTATAGGTGCATAAGGGACTGTTCATTTTAGGCCAGAAATATGGCTTTTGCTTACTGGGGTTAAAAAACCCTCTGATATACTGCACATCTGGGATTAGAGGTGCATAAGTTACTGTGAAATTTAGGCCATAAATACGGCTTTTGCTTACTGGGGTTAAAAAAACCTCTGATATACTGAACATCTGGGATTAGAGGTGCATAAGTTACTGTGAAATTTAGGCCACAAATACCGCTGTCATATTGAGTTAAAAAAAAAATATAGAGTACAATACCCTACATCATGGTTTTTATTGGCGGTTAATTATTTTTAACAGACTTAACCACTTTTTACTTTGCTTGGTGAACGCTAACTATGAGGCAAACATCTAATAAGGGACACGGTCATGGTCGTGGTGGTAGTGTGTCACGAGGGTATCGAGAACCACGCCTGACTCCGTTATACCCGGGGTCAGGAAGTCGCAGCGGTTGGCTGCACGCTCTATTTAAGATAGGGCTGTTTTCCTTATGGTAGCTTTCTGGGTTTGCTTTACAAACCCTTTTGGCTCACTCAGGGATCCGTAGTCCTTCTCCTCAGCTGTTCCTTGTCCAGCACTCCCAAACCTCCTTATATTCCTCTCTCACACTTCTCTGGTTGCCAGAGATAGAGCTTCCTGCCTGGACATCTACTCTGACCCACTGGAGCTGTGTTGCTGCGTTCTCATATGGTTGTTTCAGAACGCTACCCTCCGGATCCCTGTTGGACCTTTGTGGACTGCTGTGGTCGCCCACCTGGGTGTTTGTGTTTGTTTGTATTTGTCTGTCCTCTCCCTGGTGTTTCCCTCTTAGTGCAGTGGTGCGGACTAGTGATCCCACCGGCCCGTTCACTATCCAGGGCTCATTTCAGGGAAAGCCAGGGTTTAGGCACGTGATCGCCGCACGGGTGAGGAACCCGTCTAGGGACGTCAGGGCAGTCAGGTGCCAGACGCAAGGTGAGTTAGGGGTCACCACCTTTCCCTCTCCCTTGGGCAGGGCTTTCCCTGTTTTCCTCCCTGTGTGCGACGCCGGTCATTACATTATCTCTGGCCATTATTTTGTGTAGGTAAAAAAAATAATAATAATTTTTTACCTACTTAGAATCCAGTATGGATCAAATTGCTGCTCTGTCCAAACAATTTCGTGGCCTGTCTTTGGAGGTGGTAGAATTGAAGGCGTCGGTCCTCCAGCAACAGCAGCAATTACAACTGACCGCAAGCCCAGCGGTTGCTACTGGTAACCAGGTTGTTGCGGAACCCAAGGTCCCTCTCCCTGACAGATTTTCTGGGGGAAGGGACAAGTTTTTGACGTTCCGTGAGGCCTGTAAATTATACTTTAAACTGCGCCCTTACTCCTCTGGTAATGAAGATCAGCGGGTGGGGGTTGTTATTTCCCTGCTGCAGGGGGACCCGCAGTCCTGGGCTTTCTCTTTACCTACTGATTCCCAGGCTCTTCGGTCAGTGGATGAGTTTTTCGGGGCCTTGGGTCTCATATATGACGACCCTGACCGAGTAGCACTGGCTGAATCAAGATTACGGAGACTCTTACAAGGAGAGCGGCCGGTAGAGGAGTATTGCTCTGAATTCCGTAGGTGGGCTACGGATACCCAATGGAACGACCCGGCTCTCAGGAGTCAGTTCTGCTCTGGGTTATCCGAAAGGGTTAAGGATGCGCTTGCATTATATGAGACCCCCGTTTCCCTTGATGCGGTGATGTCCCTTTCTATCCGTATAGAGAGACGCCTTTGGGACAGGTTGAAAGAACCGGAGAAATTGGTAACCCCTCCCAAGCAGCAGTTAGTCTGTACGGACTTAAACGAGCCTATGCAGCTAGGAGGAACTACTCATCAGGTCCGTCCTCCTGAGGCTCGCCGTAGGCGTGGGTTTTTTTTTTTTTGTGGGGAGAGGGGTCATTTCATTAATGTCTGTCCTTCTTTCCTCAGAAACAAAAGACTGTCGGAAAAACTACTAACCCCAGGCTGTGTGGAGGATGTCAGCCGGGGGGTATACGTCTCCTCCATACGTACATCGCAATTTGTGTTGCCAGCGGTTATTATTTTTGGTGATAAGACGGAGACTATTTCTTTCTTTCTAGACAGTGGAGCAGGGGTAAATTTGATAGATGCCAATTTTGCCCGCTCTTTGGGTTTGTCTCTCTGTACGTTACAGGGACCCATTCCCATATTCGCTATTGATTCTGCTCCCCTGTCTCAGAGAAACCTCACCCACATCGTTCATAATTTACACCTTCGGGTAGGGGACCAACATAACGAGATGCTTTCAGGTTATGTTCTGGAGGGGCTTCCCACTCCGGTGGTGCTGGGCCTTCCCTGGTTGGTAGCGCACAATCCAGTGGTGGATTGGCAGGCCAGGGAGATATTGGAGTGGAGTGAGCAGTGCAGAGAAAATTGCTTAAATAGCAATTGCTTAGTCGCCTCCATAACTACCCTACCTACATTTATTTCGGATTTTGAGGATGTTTTTTCTGAAAAAGGTTGTCAGAAGTTACCACCTCATCGTCCTTATGATTGCCCGGTTAACCTTATTCCCAGCGCAAAATTACCCATGACCAGGTTATATAATCTTTCGGGTCCAGAGAGACAAGCCATGAAAGATTATATCTCCGAGAGCTTGGCTAAGGGACACATCAGACCCTCTTCTTCACCCGTGGCTGCAGGTTTTTTTTTCGTTAAAAAGAAAGATGGGGGCCTGCGTCCTTGCTTAGATTTTCGCGAATTAAATCGGATAACCATCCGAGACCCATACCCTCTTCCTCTCATTCCTGACCTGTTTAATCAGATTGCGGGTGCTAGGTGGTTCTCCAAACTTGATCTTAGGGGGGCCTACAATCTGATTCGTATTAAGGAGGGGGATGAGTGGAAGACAGCATTTAACACCCCTGAGGGGCATTATACAAATCTAGTTATGCCTTTCGGTCTGACCAATGCTCCTGCCGTCTTCCAACATTTTGTTAATTACATTTTTAGTCATCTAATCGGCAGGTTTGTGGTAATATACCTAGATGATATTTTAATTTATTCGTCTGATCTGAAAACACATGAGGTGCATGTCAGACAAGTACTGCAGGTCCTACGGACGAATGAATTATATGCTAAGATTGAAAAATGTGTCTTCGCCGTTCAGGAGATACAATTCCTGGGTTATTTTTTATCTGCGTCAGGTTTCCGTATGGATCCTAGGAAGGTCCAGGCAATTTTAGATTGGGATCTTCCTGAGAACCTCAAAGCACTACAACGGTTCTTGGGCTTCGCAAATTTCTATAGGAAATTCATTAAAGATTATTCACTTATTGTAAAACCGCTTACTGATATGACTAGGAAGGGGACTGATTTTTCTATATGGTCTGACGCCGCTAAAGTTGCTTTTTCCTCTCTAAAAGAGAGGTTTACCTCAGCACCTGTACTAGTCCAACCTGATGTCTCTCAGCCTTTTATTGTTGAAGTCGATGCGTCAGAGGTGGGAGTGGGGGCTGTGCTGTCTCAGGGTCCGTCTCCTGGCAAATGGCGTCCTTGTGCTTTCTTTTCTAGAAAACTATCTACAGCAGAAAAGAACTACGATATTGGCAATAGGGAACTATTAGCTATTAAACTTGCATTTGAGGAGTGGCGTCACTTCTTAGAGGGGGCAGTCCACCCCGTCACTGTGATTACGGACCACAAAAATCTCCTGTACCTCGAATCAGCTAAGCGTCTCACCCCTAGACAGGCTAGGTGGTCGCTATTTTTTACCAGGTTTAACTTTGTGATTACCTATCGTCCTGGGGCAAAGAACACCAAGGCAGACGCATTATCTCGTTGTTTCCCTGGAGGGGGTACTGTGAGTGATCCGGTGCCCATTCTACAAAGAGGAGTGGTTGTCTCTGCGGTACACTCGGTTTTGGAGGGGAAGGTGCTAGAGGCCCAGGGGGACGCCCCGGTCTCTTGCCCCTCAGAGAAATTGTTTGTACTGTTGTACCTACGTTTCGAATTATTAAAGGAACATCATAATTCGGCACTTGCTGGGCACCCGGGTAGTAAAGCAACCTTGGAGCTATTGTCTCGTCGTTTTTGGTGGCCAAGGTTGCGTCAGGATGTATTCGATTTTGTGTCTTCTTGTTCTACCTGTGCGCGCGCAAAAGTTTCACATACACGTCCTGCAGGGTCTCTATTACCACTCGTCATTCCCAATAGACTGTGGACACATCTGTCAATGGATTTTATTACTGACTTACCTTTGTCTGCGGGTAAAACAGTTATTTTGGTAGTAGTGGACAGGTTTAGCAAAATGGCACACTTCATTGCGTTACCCGCACTACCTAATGCTAAGACTCTTGCTCAGGTATTCGTCAGTGAAATCGTGAAGCTTCACGGGGTCCCCTCCGATGTTGTTTCGGATCGGGGTACCCAGTTTATTTCTAAATTTTGGAAAGCTTTTTGTTCCCGTTTGGGGGTACACTTGTCCTTTTCCTCAGCTTTCCATCCTCAGTCGAATGGACAGACTGAGCGTACCAACCAAAACCTTGAGACATATCTAAGATGTTTTGTATCTGAAAACCAAGAGTTGTGGTCATCATATTTACCGTTAGCTGAGTTTGCCATAAATAATCGCCGTCAGGAATCCACTGGCAAGTCACCATTTCTTGGTGCATATGGTTTTCATCCCCAATTCTGTACTTTCAAAGAGGGGGGGTCTTCTGGGGTTCCCGAAGAGGAACGTTTTTCGTCATCTCTTTCATCGGTATGGCAGAAGGTGCAAGCTAACTTGAAAAATATGGGAGGTAAATACAAATGCATGGCTGATAAGAGACGGTCGCCAGGTCCGGACCTAGGAGTGAATGACTATGTGTGGTTGTCTACTAGGAATATTAAATTGAAGGTTCCCTCTTGGAAACTGGGTCCTAGGTTTATTGGCCCTTACAAAATTGTAGCCATCATCAACCCCGTGGCTTTTCGCCTGGAGTTACCTCAGACTTTTAAAATTCATAATGTTTTTCATAAGTCGTTACTCAAAAAATATGTTCCACCTCTAGAACCATCACCGCTGCCACCCCCTCCTGTTGTCGTGGATGGTAATCTAGAATTTCAGATATCCAAAATTGTTAATTCTCGTCGGGTCCGCCGCTCTCTTCAATATCTGGTGCATTGGAGAGGTTACGGTCCCGAGGAAAGAATGTGGGTTCCTGCGTCTGAGGTAAACGCCGACAAGTTAGTTCGGGTTTTTCATGCCTCTCATCCTGAGAGACCTGGTCCTGAGTGTCCGGAGGCCCCTCGTAGAGAGGGGGGTACTGTCACGAGGGTATCGAGAACCACGCCTGACTCCGTTATACCCGGGGTCAGGAAGTCGCAGCGGTTGGCTGCACGCTCTATTTAAGATAGGGCTGTTTTCCTTATGGTAGCTTTCTGGGTTTGCTTTGCAAACCCTTTTGGCTCACTCAGGGATCCGTAGTCCTTCTCCTCAGCTGTTCCTTGTCCAGCACTCCCAAACCTCCTTATATTCCTCTCTCACACTTCTCTGGTTGCCAGAGATAGAGCTTCCTGCCTGGACATCTACTCTGACCCACTGGAGCTGTGTTGCTGCGTTCTCATATGGTTGTTTCAGAACGCTACCCTCCGGATCCCTGTTGGACCTTTGTGGACTGCTGTGGTCGCCCACCTGGGTGTTTGTGTTTGTTTGTATTTGTCTGTCCTCTCCCTGGTGTTTCCCTCTTAGTGCAGTGGTGCGGACTAGTGATCCCACCGGCCCGTTCACTATCCAGGGCTCATTTCAGGGAAAGCCAGGGTTTAGGCACGTGATCGCCGCACGGGTGAGGAACCCGTCTAGGGACGTCAGGGCAGTCAGGTGCCAGACGCAAGGTGAGTTAGGGGTCACCACCTTTCCCTCTCCCTTGGGCAGGGCTTTCCCTGTTTTCCTCCCTGTGTGTGATGCCGGTCATTACATAGTGTTGGTGGAGCCTCTGGTGCAGGGAGAGGACGTGGCCGTTCTACAACAGCTACACGTCCTACTGAACCTACTACCTCAGGTCCCAGTAGCCGCCAGAATCTACAGCGATATTTGGTCGGCTATAGTGGCGGCTGGGCCCCAGGCGGAGAGCTGTTTGGCGCACGTCCTTCCGCCACCAAGGATCGCATGGCATCATTCTTTGCCTCCTGTTTCCTCCTCTTCCTACTCGGCTTCCTCCTCCTCTTCTACCACCTCCTCATCCGGTCAGCGACAGACCTTCACAACCAACTTCAGCACAGCCAGGGGTAAACATCAGCAGGCCATTCTGAAACTGATGTGTTTGGGGGACAGGCCCCACACCGCGCAGGAGTTGTGGCGGGGTATAGAACAACAGACCGATGAGTGGTTGCTGCCAGTGAGCCTCAAGCCCGGCCTGGTGGAGTGCGATAATGGGCGAAATCTCGTTGCGCCAGGCAAGGGATGTGCGTCAAACCGGCTAGTCCCAGAGCTGCATGTACTGAATTTGGTGGTGCAGAAATTCATTCACAACTACCCCGACATGTCAGAGCTGCTGCATAAAGTGCGGGCCGTCTGTGCGCGCTTCCAGCGTTCTCATCCTGCCGCCGCTCGGCTGTCTTCTCTACAGCGTAACTTCAGCCTTCCTGCTCACCGCCTCATATGCGACGTGCCCACCAGGTGGAACTCCACCTTGCACATGCTGGAGAGACCGTACAAGCAGCAGCAGGCCATAGTGGAGTTTCAGCTGCAGCACACACGGGTGAGTCACACTGCGGAACAGCACCACTTCACCATCAATGACTGGGCCTCCATGCGAGACCTGTGTGCCCTGTTTCGAGTACTCCACCAACATGGCCAGTGGCGATGACGCCGTTATCAGCATTACAATACCACTTCTATGTCTCCTTGAGAAAACACTTAGGGCGATGATGGAAGAGGATGTGGCCCAGGAGGAGGAGGAAGAGGGGTCATCTCTAACACTTTCAGGCCAGTCTTTTAGAAGTGGCTCAGAGGGAGGTTTTTTGCAACAGCAGAGGCCAGGTACAAATTTGGCCAGCCAGGGCCCACTACTGGAGGAGGAGGAGGAGGAGGAGGATGAAGCATGTTCCCTAGGTTAAAATCCCAGAACAGTCTCTATTAGCATCAGCTGATGTACAGACAAGAGATTCATAGTGCAGGGGAGACACATCTAGTTAAAGGAATTGTCTGACTTCTTCAAATGGCTTTTATCATGTAGAGAACGTTAATACAAGGGACTTACTAATGCATTGTGATTGTCCCCTTTGCTGACTAGATTCATTTTCCATCACATTATACACTGCTCGTTTCCATGGTTATGACCACCCAGTAATCCAGCAGCGGTGGCCATGCTTGCACACTATAGGAAAAAGCGCTGGCCTCTCTGGTGACCATGACTGCGGGAGTACGCATAGTCCAGCCCTTTTTCCTTTAGTGTGCAAGCATGACCGCAGAGAATAATGTGATGGAAAAATTATTCTACTGAGCAAAGGGGGCAATATGGACAATCACAATACATTAGTAAGTGCCTTGTATTAACTTGCTCTACATCAGGCATGTCCAAACTGCGGCCCTCCAGCTGTTCCAAAACTACAACTCCCAGCATGCCTGGATAGCTTACAGCTATTAGGGCATGCTGGGAGTTGTAGTTTTGCAACAGCTGAAGGGCCGCAGTTTGGACATGCCTGCTCTACATGATAAATGTCTCTTGCTGAAGTGAGAACCCCTTTAAGCATATGCCGAGGTCAGGACAAGTGATCTGAGAAGTTTTCTGAGAACAGATAACTAGACATAAGATGAGGCAGGCAGTGAACAGAAACAAGGTTAGAAGGTGAACCAAGTCAAAACCCATGTTTTAGGAACATCCTGGCACAGTGGCCCCATTTTGTAGATGGGTCCAAATTAATGGGAGGCCATATTACAAGGGCTACGTCCACAAACTCTCCTTTATGCCTTCTCTCAGTCGACGCGGAAAAGGCTTTCGACTGAGGGAGAACCTGAGGACATTCGGCCTTGGTCCTAACATGGTGCTAAGAATAATGGCTCTATATCATAAGCCAAGAGCCCAGATGAGGGTGAATGGTGCTTTATCATCCCCATTTGAGATCCATAATGGGACCCGGCAAGGGTGTCCTTTGTCCCCTCTGCTGTATATTCTGGTCATGGAGTTTCTGGCAAGGGTGCTTAGGGCTAACGCGTCCATACGGGGTCTCTGTTTTGGATCCCTAGAATCTAAGATTGCTATTTATGCAGATGACCTATTAATCTATTGCTCTGACCCGGTTGTTGGCTTACCTAACATTGTGAAAGAGTTCTCTTCATTTGAGGATTTAAGCAACTTCAAGGTGAACCTCCACAAATCCGAGATCTTGAATGTCACGGTTCCGCACACTACTGTACAATCCCTAAGACGGGCTTTTCCGTTTCAATGGAAAACGGACAGCAGATCTTATTTGGGGGTGACTATCCCATCCTGACTTAAGGACCTGTACCAGTTGAACTTTGCCCCATTGCTTTGAGAGATTAGGAGGGACTTGTCTGCTTGGAAACAACTACCATTGTCGTGGTTTGGGAGGATACACGCGCTGAAAATCAATGTACTACTTAGGACCATTCCCATCCCACTGCCGCGTGTGTTCTTCAAAACCATGCGTACTATGTTTCTGGACTTTATCTGTGCAGGTTCATCCCCTAGACTGGGGATACAGTTTCTAAGGAGACCTAAGGTGAGGGGAGGGGCGGGAGTCCCTGATATACCTTCATACCATAGACTGGCGATCCTTGCTTATACATTGGATTGGTTCCATGGTGGGGCCTCTAAAAGGTGGGTTAGTTTTGAGAGGAGCGATGTTGAGGAATCACCTCAGAATTTTCTGTGGGTATCTAAATCTTTACATAGTAGCAGGCTCCCATTCCTCACAGTGGGTGTTCTTCAGGTGTGGGACAGATGCGCAGTTTCCTTAGGGTGTACGTCCTTCCCGGGTCCTTTGACGCCCATATTCGATAACCCTAGCTTCCCGATGGGAGTGGAGCGGCAGGAGATATTGGGCTTATGTAGTCCTTTGGACTCTTTCCCAGGACGAAATGAGAGGAGGGCTTGGATACATTATAACGGTGTCAAGAATTTCCTTTTATCCCTGGGCTCAATCGCTACTCTATCCAGGGACCTACAGTAACGTCCTTTGAGGCGCTATGTACGCAAAAATCCCCGCCTACTCATTTGGTGTTTCTGGTGTACGGGCTGCTTCAGGAGGGTGGTGGACCTCCCTCCTCCTTTCCCTATGTACGGGCGTGGGAGAAAGAATTAGGCAAGGAATTTTCTGCAGAACAATGGGTTAAGGCATTTACGATGTCTCACAAGTCCTCCATCTGTTGCGGGCTGCAGGAGAAAAATTACAAGATCCTCTCCAGATTGTATAGGACTCCTGCTGCCTTATACTCCTTTTATCCGACATGCTCAAATATATGTTGGAGGTGTGAGGGGGCTGTTGGCACGATGTCCCATATTTGGTGGCAGTGCCCAAACATGGACACTGGAAGGGGCTTTGCTATTGCTGGTTCCAGGTCCCATTCGTTTATTAAAGTGGGGCCTCCTGAGATTTTTTGTTCAGACGGCCTGTTTGGTGGTGCCAAGGCACTGGGAGTCTTGGGATGCCCAACATGTGGGGGAATGGTTGGAGACGTTCAAAAATATATGTAGGATGGAGGAGTTAATAGCAGAGGATGAAGGTTGGGACCAGAAGTATATTAAATTATGGACGCCATGGCTTCTCTTTAAGGGGTCTCAAGTGTTCCATGATTGGCTGGCTCGGGCCAATAATTCTCCAGATGCTCTGGAATGACTAGATAGGGTTTCATGTTAGTATACCTTCCTTGTTTGTCTCTCTTCCTTGTGTGTCTTGTGGTGTTACTGTCTTGTCACGTATGTATGTGTACTGCGTGTCAATTATTCCTGCGGGATGCTATTCTGAATATGTCTTATAAACCACGTTCAGTAGCCTAAACGAACAATACTTTGATGTGCATTCTGCAATGGCAATGGACATGATGTTTTATCTATTTGTGCTTTCTTCTTTAATAAAATTGATTGAACAACAAATTGGAGGCAGGGCCAACACAAGTTGCTGCACATTATACCACCCCAACAGAGCCAAATACCACAGTCCATTACAAAATACTGCCGCCATCATCACAAAATACATCCCCAAAAACTTCCAATGGCCAGCCATGAGGGAGGCTCAGGAGGCCCCTTGGGCATCGGCCCACTGGGGAATTTCCCTGTAAGGTCTATAACCAATACGCCCCTGTCCTGGCACCATTAGACCTGTTGCTCTAGTCACAATAAATCTAATACAGGGATCCCCAACCTGAGGCCCTCCAGCTGTTTCAAAACTACAACTCCCAACATGTCCTGATAGCTGTAGGCTGTCTGGGCATGCTGGTAGTTGTAGTTTTGCAGCTGGAGGGCTACAGGTTGGGCATCCCTGATCTAATAGATATAGGCTTAGCACTAATTTAGTTTCTAGTAGGAGTCCAGTGACCATCACCATCTGATTCATCTGAACTTGAATGGAAGGTGTCATCAGAAAATGACCAATTGTTTAAATCACGTTTTTATGTTTAACATAGTTTTACATAATCTATATTTAAACAGAATCCGTAAAATTCAGCAATTTTCGCACTGGCCACTAAACCTAATAATAGGTGACACTTCTTGGTCTGTGCAGATCACATCACTGCAGTTACCTGCTTATCTGTGATTCTAATCCCGACTGTAATGATATCACCTCTCTATATAGTTAAGTCGGGAACCACCATTCACAATAAGTGATTGTCACAGCTTATCGATTCTTTCCTTGTACAATGACCTCTACACAGGTCACAGAGCATGCCTAGAAAACTCTCCCATAGAACACATTGAGGTCAGCTCCAGACCATTGTGTATATGGACCATGGGGTTGCCATAAATCAATTTTCCTAATGCTTTTTAGAAGAACAGCTGTTACAAGTTGGTGGCGGCCATAATCATGTTCAGGAAACAGAATACAAAAATCTGCAATAAAAAAAAAACTGATTAGAAAATAGCAGATAAAGTTTTTGGTGACACATTTCAAGTTGTCTGAAATGGCAGATTTCGGCCATTCCGTCCGACTGTTGTTTGAAAAACTAGTGTGAATGATGTTGTTCTGTATCAAATTTTCCATCCAACCTGAGCCCCTGTGATAAATCTGGTGCAGATGTAGATTCCCACTACGTGTGTGTGGGCACTGCTTAAAAGCACTTTTTTATATTATTACAAGCACTAGGTTGTATAATTTAGCATCTGTGTAACTGCAAAATCCCTGTTAACAGGCCTATTAGGTACAATTTGTGGTGGATAGTGGTTGCGCCGCTTCCGTCACTCAAACAGACCTGGGAGGAGGGCCTAGAACTTTGGAAGAGTGTGAAGTGCGTGCGCACGTAAGAAGCAGAAGTGCCGATCGCTGCAGAGAGAGAGAGAAAGTGCAGGAGCGGCATGGCTGAAGGATCGGAGTGCTCTGCACCTGAAAGTGATTCCGGATGGAAACCGGTCGCCGCTCTACCTTGGACCCCCACAGAGATGACTCCGGAGCTGCAAGTTCGCGTGCAGGAGTTCTGGGACCGTCACTGGAGGGAGCGCAGTGAAGACCGTGGCCCTGAGTCTGCAAGACAAAGTGCGGGTCAGCATGAAGCCGCGACCCCAGTCGCATAAATAAGCCGAAAGGTCCGGTCACTCTGAAAAAATACCCACCATAGCGTGGCCCACCATGGAGCACACCGGGCTCTGGGCAAAGTTGTCAGCAGAGATAAAAGCTGCCCGGCTGCCACGTAATCATGCTTGTAAGCACTATAATGAAGGGCTTGCCTGTAAACTGCTGGAGGCACCGGTAAAAGATTTCCCGGTACGGTATGTAAACTTGGCCGCGTATTGGACTTCTGTAAGCAGAGAGGGTTCGGGTTCATCCGCAACTTATCCACAGACCGTGAGTACTATGTGAATCGACGGTCTGTAAAAAGAAAGGAACTTCCCCCCCTTGGCTCCATAGCCTGTATATTGCTGAGGTGGTCGAGTTCACCCCTGCAGAGGGTACACGTGGGCCCTACGCCACTGCAGTCTGTAGGCCAGGCCAACCCACAGAGCCCCAGGAGCCTGTTCAGGACTCTGATTCTGAGGAGGAATTAGAAGAGAAACTTCCTACCGCCCCTGCGCGGCCGCCTGATGCAAAATATATTCCACCCAGCTCAACCCAGAACTAGGGATGAGCGAACTCGAACTGTATAGTTCGGGTTCGTACCGAATTTTGGGGTGTCCGTGACACGGACCCGAACCCGGACATTTTCGTAAAAGTCCGGGTTCGGGTTCGGTGTTCGTCGCTTTCTTCGCGCTTTTGTGACGCTTTCTTGGCGCTTTTTGAAAGGCTGCAAAGCAGCCAATCAACAAGCGTCATACTACTTGCCCCAAGAGGCCATCACAGCCATGCCTACTATTGGCATGGCTGTGATTGGCCAGAGCACCATGTGACCCAGCCTCTATTTAAGCTGGAGTCACATAGCGCCGCCCGTCACTCTGCTCTGATTAGCGTAGGGAGAGGTTGCGGCTGCGACAGTAGGGCGAGATTAGGCAGATTAACTCCTCCAAAGGACTTGATTAACTGATCGATCTGCAGCTGTGGATCATTGAGCTGCTGATCCTCAATTGCTCACTGTTTTTAGGCTGCCCAGACCGTTTGTCAGTCACATTTTTCTGGGGTGATCGGCGGCCATTTTGTGTCTTGTGGTGCGCCAGCACAAGCTGCGACCAAGTGCATTTAACCCTCAATGGTGTGGTTGTTTTTTGGCTAAAGCCTACATCAGGGTGAAGCTGTCACACCAAGTGCATTTAACCAGCAATAGTCTGTTTATTTTTTGGCCATATACTACATCAGGGGCAAGCTGCGCCTGTCACCAAGTGCATTTAACCCTCAATGGTGCGTTTGTTTTTTGGCTAAAGCCTACATCAGGGTGAAGCTGTCACACCAAGTGCATTTAACCAGCAATAGTCTGTTTATTTTTTGGCCATATACTACATCAGGGGCAAGCTGCGCCCGTCACCAAGTGCATTTAACCCTCAGTAGTGTGGTTGGTCAAGCTATCACACCAAGTGCATTTAACCAGCAATAGTCTGTTCATTTTTTGGCCATATACTAAATCAGGGGCAAGCTGCGCCCGTCACCAAGTGCATTTAACCAGCAATAGTCTGTTCATTTTTTGGCCATATACTACATCAGGGGCAAGCTGCGCCCATCACCAAGTGCATTTAACCAGCAATAGTGTGGTTATTTTTTGGCCATATCCCAGTCTAATTCTGTCACTAAATCCATACCGGTCACCCAGCGCCTAAATACTAGGCCTCAAATTTATATCCCGCTAAATCTCTCGTTACCGCTGTCCTGTTGTGGCTGGGAAAGTTATTTAGTGTCCGTCAAAGCACATTTTTTGTTCTGGGTTGAAATACAATTCCCAATTTAGCAATTTAAAAATTTAGTGGTTTCTGCTGTATCAGAGCTATTTGAAATCTATCCCTAAAAGGGTATATAATATTCAAGGTGCACATAGGGTCATTCAGAATAACTTCACACACCCGCTACTGTGCATTTCCAAGTCTAATTCTGTCACTAAACCCATACCTGTCACCCAGCGCCTAAATACTAGGCCTCAAATTCATATCCAGCTAAATCTGTCGTTAGTGCTGTAGCTGGGCGAGTTATTTAGTGTCCGTTCAAGCACATTTCTTGTTCTGGGTTGAAATACAATTCCCAATTTAGCAATTTAAAAATGTAGTGGTTTCTGCTGTATCAGAGCTATTTGAAATCTATCCCTAAAAGGGTAGATCATATTGAAGGTGCACATAGGGACATTCAGAATAACTTCACACACCCGCTACTGTGCATTTCCAAGTCTAATTCTGTCACTAAACCCATACCTGTCACCCAGCGCCTAAATACTAGGCCTCAAATTTATATCCAGCTAAATCTGTCCTTAGTGCTGTAGCTGGGCGAGTTATTTAGTGTCCGTTCAAGCACATTTCTTGTTCTGGGTTGAAATACAATTCCCAATTTAGCAATTTCATAATTTAGTGGTTTCTGCTATATCAGAGCTATTTGAAATCTATCCCTAAAAGGGTATATAATATTCAAGGTGCACATTGGGTCATTCAGAATAACTTCACACACACCCGCTACTGTGTATTTCCAAGTCTAATTCTGTCACTAAACCCATACCTGTCACCCAGCGCCTAAATACTAGGCCTCAAATTTATATCCAGCTAAATCTGTCCTTAGTGCTGTAGCTGGGCGAGTTATTTAGTGTCCGTTCAAGCACATTTCTTGTTCTGGGTTGAAATACAATTCCCAATTTAGAAATTTCATAATTTAGTGGTTTCTGCTATATCAGAGCTATTTGAAATCTATCCCTAAAAGGGTAGATCATATTGAAGGTGCACATAGGGACATTCAGAATAACTTCACACACCCGCTACTGTGCATTTCCAAGTCTAATTCTGTCACTAAACCCATACCTGTCACCCAGCGCCTAAATACTAGGCCTCAAATTCATATCCAGCTAAATCTGTCCTTAGTGCTGTAGCTGGGCGAGTTATTTAGTGTCCGTTCAAGCACATTTCTTGTTCTGGGTTGAAATACAATTCCCAATTTAGCAATTTAAAATTTAGTGGTTTCTGCTGTATCAGAGCTATTTGAAATCTATCCCTAAAAGGGTAGATCATATTGAAGGTGCACATAGGGACATTCAGAATAACTTCACACACCCGCTACTGTGCATTTCCAAGTCTAATTCTGTCACTAAACCCATACCTGTCACCCAGCGCCTAAATACTAGGCCTCAAATTTATATCCAGCTAAATCTGTCCTTAGTGCTGTAGCTGGGCGAGTTATTTAGTGTCCGTTCAAGCACATTTCTTGTTCTGGGTTGAAATACAATTCCCAATTTAGCAATTTCATAATTTAGTGGTTTCTGCTATATCAGAGCTATTTGAAATCTATCCCTAAAAGGGTATATAATATTCAAGGTGCACATTGGGTCATTCAGAATAACTTCACACACACCCGCTACTGTGTATTTCCAAGTCTAATTCTGTCACTAAACCCATACCTGTCACCCAGCGCCTAAATACTAGGCCTCAAATTTATATCCTGCTAAATCTCTCGTTACCGCTGTCCTGTTGTGGCTGGGAAAGTTATTTAGTGTCCGTCAAAGCACATTTTTTGTTCTGGGTTGAAATACAATTCCCAATTTAGCAATTTCATAATTTAGTGGTTTCTGCTATATCAGAGCTATTTGAAATCTATCCCTAAAAGGGTATATAATATTCAAGGTGCACATTGGGTCATTCAGAATAACTTCACACACACCCGCTACTGAAATCTATCCCTAAAAGGGTATATAATATTCAAGGTGCACATTGGGTCATTCAGAATAACTTCACACACACCCGCTACTGTGTATTTCCAAGTCTAATTCTGTCACTAAACCCATACCTGTCACCCAGCGCCTAAATACTAGGCCTCAAATTTATATCCAGCTAAATCTGTCCTTAGTGCTGTAGCTGGGCGAGTTATTTAGTGTCCGTTCAAGCACATTTCTTGTTCTGGGTTGAAATACAATTCCCAATTTAGCAATTTCATAATTTAGTGGTTTCTGCTATATCAGAGCTATTTGAAATCTATCCCTAAAAGGGTATATAATATTCAAGGTGCACATTGGGTCATTCAGAATAACTTCACACACACCGCTACTGTGCATTTCCAAGTCTAATTCTGTCACTAAACCCATACCTGTCACCCAGCGCCTAAATACTAGGCCTCAAATTTATATCCAGCTAAATCTGTCCTTAGTGCTGTAGCTGGGCGAGTTATTTAGTGTCCGTTCAAGCACATTTCTTGTTCTGGGTTGAAATACAATTCCCAATTTAGCAATTTCATAATTTAGTGGTTTCTGCTATATCAGAGCTATTTGAAATCTATCCCTAAAAGGGTATATAATATTCAAGGTGCACATTGGGTCATTCAGAATAACTTCACACACACCCGCTACTGTGTATTTCCAAGTCTAATTCTGTCACTAAACCCATACCTGTCACCCAGCGCCTAAATACTAGGCCTCAAATTTATATCCAGCTAAATCTGTCCTTAGTGCTGTAGCTGGGCGAGTTATTTAGTGTCCGTTCAAGCACATTTCTTGTTCTGGGTTGAAATACAATTCCCAATTTAGCAATTTCATAATTTAGTGGTTTCTGCTATATCAGAGCTATTTGAAATCTATCCCTAAAAGGGTAGATCATATTGAAGGTGCACATAGGGACATTCAGAATAACTTCACACACCCGCTACTGTGCATTTCCAAGTCTAATTCTGTCACTAAACCCATACCTGTCACCCAGCGCCTAAATACTAGGCCTCAAATTTATATCCAGCTAAATCTGTCCTTAGTGCTGTAGCTGGGCGAGTTATTTAGTGTCCGTTCAAGCACTGGGTTGAAATACAATTCCCAATTTAGCAATTTCATAATTTAGTGGTTTCTGCTATATCAGAGCTATTTGAAATCTATCCCTAAAAGGGTATATAATATTCAAGGTGCACATTGGGTCATTCAGAATAACTTCACACACACCCGCTACTGTGTATTTCCAAGTCTAATTCTGTCACTAAACCCATACCTGTCACCCAGCGCCTAAATACTAGGCCTCAAATTTATATCCAGCTAAATCTGTCCTTAGTGCTGTAGCTGGGCGAGTTATTTAGTGTCCGTTCAAGCACATTTCTTGTTCTGGGTTGAAATACAATTCCCAATTTAGCAATTTCATAATTTAGTGGTTTCTGCTATATCAGAGCTATTTGAAATCTATCCCTAAAAGGGTAGATCATATTGAAGGTGCACATAGGGACATTCAGAATAACTTCACACACCCGCTACTGTGCATTTCCAAGTCTAATTCTGTCACTAAACCCATACCTGTCACCCAGCGCCTAAATACTAGGCCTCAAATTTATATCCAGCTAAATCTGTCCTTAGTGCTGTAGCTGGGCGAGTTATTTAGTGTCCGTTCAAGCACATTTCTTGTTCTGGGTTGAAATACAATTCCCAATTTAGCAATTTCATAATTTAGTGGTTTCTGCTATATCAGAGCTATTTGAAATCTATCCCTAAAAGGGTATATAATATTCAAGGTGCACATTGGGTCATTCAGAATAACTTCACACACACCCGCTACTGTGTATTTCCAAGTCTAATTCTGTCACTAAACCCATACCTGTCACCCAGCGCCTAAATACTAGGCCTCAAATTTATATCCAGCTAAATCTGTCCTTAGTGCTGTAGCTGGGCGAGTTATTTAGTGTCCGTTCAAGCACATTTCTTGTTCTGGGTTGAAATACAATTCCCAATTTAGCAATTTCATAATTTAGTGGTTTCTGCTATATCAGAGCTATTTGAAATCTATCCCTAAAAGGGTAGATCATATTGAAGGTGCACATAGGGACATTCAGAATAACTTCACACACCCGCTACTGTGCATTTCCAAGTCTAATTCTGTCACTAAACCCATACCTGTCACCCAGCGCCTAAATACTAGGCCTCAAATTCATATCCAGCTAAATCTGTCCTTAGTGCTGTAGCTGGGCGAGTTATTTAGTGTCCGTTCAAGCACATTTCTTGTTCTGGGTTGAAATACAATTCCCAATTTAGCAATTTAAAAATTTAGTGGTTTCTGCTGTATCAGAGCTATTTGAAATCTATCCCTAAAAGGGTAGATCATATTGAAGGTGCACATAGGGACATTCAGAATAACTTCACACACCCGCTACTGTGCATTTCCAAGTCTAATTCTGTCACTAAACCCATACCTGTCACCCAGCGCCTAAATACTAGGCCTCAAATTCATATCCAGCTAAATCTGTCCTTAGTGCTGTAGCTGGGCGAGTTATTTAGTGTCCGTTCAAGCACATTTCTTGTTCTGGGTTGAAATACAATTCCCAATTTAGCAATTTCATAATTTAGTGGTTTCTGCTATATCAGAGCTATTTGAAATCTATCCCTAAAAGGGTAGATCATATTGAAGGTGCACATAGGGACATTCAGAATAACTTCACACACCCGCTACTGTGCATTTCCAAGTCTAATTCTGTCACTAAACCCATACCTGTCACCCAGCGCCTAAATACTAGGCCTCAAATTTATATCCAGCTAAATCTGTCCTTAGTGCTGTAGCTGGGCGAGTTATTTAGTGTCCGTTCAAGCACATTTCTTGTTCTGGGTTGAAATACAATTCCCAATTTAGCAATTTCATAATTTAGTGGTTTCTGCTATATCAGAGCTATTTGAAATCTATCCCTAAAAGGGTATATAATATTCAAGGTGCACATTGGGTCATTCAGAATAACTTCACACACACCCGCTACTGTGTATTTCCAAGTCTAATTCTGTCACTAAACCCATACCTGTCACCCAGCGCCTAAATACTAGGCCTCAAATTTATATCCAGCTAAATCTGTCCTTAGTGCTGTAGCTGGGCGAGTTATTTAGTGTCCGTTCAAGCACATTTCTTGTTCTGGGTTGAAATACAATTCCCAATTTAGCAATTTCATAATTTAGTGGTTTCTGCTATATCAGAGCTATTTGAAATCTATCCCTAAAAGGGTAGATCATATTGAAGGTGCACATAGGGTACATTCAGAATAACTTCACACACACCGCTACTGTGCATTTCCAAGTCTAATTCTGTCACTAAACCCATACCTGTCACCCAGCGCCTAAATACTAGGCCTCAAATTTATATCCAGCTAAATCTGTCCTTAGTGCTGTAGCTGGGCGAGTTATTTAGTGTCCGTTCAAGCACATTTCTTGTTCTGGGTTGAAATACAATTCCCAATTTAGCAATTTCATAATTTAGTGGTTTCTGCTATATCAGAGCTATTTGAAATCTATCCCTAAAAGGGTAGATCATATTGAAGGTGCACATAGGGTACATTCAGAATAACTTCACACACCCGCTACTGTGCATTTCCAAGTCTAATTCTGTCACTAAACCCATACCTGTCACCCAGCGCCTAAATACTAGGCCTCAAATTTATATCCAGCTAAATCTGTCCTTAGTGCTGTAGCTGGGCGAGTTATTTAGTGTCCGTTCAAGCACATTTCTTGTTCTGGGTTGAAATACAATTCCCAATTTAGCAATTTCATAATTTAGTGGTTTCTGCTATATCAGAGCTATTTGAAATCTATCCCTAAAAGGGTATATAATATTCAAGGTGCACATAGGGTCATTCAGAATAACTTCACACACACGCTTCTGTGCATTTCCAAGTCTAATTCTGTCACTAAATCCATACCGGTCACCCAGCGCCTAA
The DNA here is from genome assembly GCF_014858855.1 of Bufo gargarizans. Classification (NCBI taxonomy): domain Eukaryota; kingdom Metazoa; phylum Chordata; class Amphibia; order Anura; family Bufonidae; genus Bufo; species Bufo gargarizans. The sequence continues at coordinate 328,502,090 of NC_058084.1, forward strand.
ATACTAGGCCTCAAATTTATATCCCGCTGAATTTGAATACAATACATTGGGCCAAATAATATATTTGTTGTTGTGGTGAACCATAACAATGAGAAAAACATCTAGTAAGGGACGCGGACGTGGACATGGTCGTGGTGGTGTTAGTGGACCCTCTGGTGCTGGGAGAGGACGTGGCCGTTCTGCCACATCCACACGTCCTAGTGTACCAACTACCTCAGGTCCCAGTAGCCGCCAGAATTTACAGCGATATATGGTGGGGCCCAATGCCGTTCTAAGGATGGTAAGGCCTGAGCAGGTACAGGCATTAGTCAATTGGGTGGCCGACAGTGGATCTAGCACGTTCACATTATCTCCCACCCAGTCTTCTGCAGAAAGCGCACAGATGGCGCCTGAAAACCAACCCCATCAGTCTGTCACATCACCCCCATGCATACCAGGGAAACTGTCTCAGCCTCAAGTTATGCAGCAGTCTCTTATGCTGTTTGAAGACTCCGCTGGCAGGGTTTCCCAAGGGCATCCACCTAGCCCTTCCCCAGCGGTGAAAGACATAGAATGCACTGACGCACAACCACTTATGTTTCCTGATGATGAGGACATGGGAATACCACCTCAGCATGTCTCTGATGATGACGAAACACAGGTGCCAACTGCTGCGTCTTTCTGCAGTGTGCAGACTGAACAGGAGGTCAGGGATCAAGACTGGGTGGAAGACGATGCAGGGGACGATGAGGTCCTAGACCCCACATGGAATGAAGGTCGTGCCACTGACTTTCACAGTTCGGAGGAAGAGGCAGTGGTGAGACCGAGCCAACAGCGTAGCAAAAGAGGGAGCAGTGGGCAAAAGCAGAACACCCGCCGCCAAGAGACTCCGCCTGCTACTGACCGCCGCCATCTGGGACCGAGCACCCCAAAGGCAGCTTCAAGGAGTTCCCTGGCATGGCACTTCTTCAAACAATGTGCTGACGACAAGACCCGAGTGGTTTGCACGCTGTGCCATCAGAGCCTGAAGCGAGGCATTAACGTTCTGAACCTGAGCACAACCTGCATGACCAGGCACCTGCATGCAAAGCATGAACTGCAGTGGAGTAAACACCTTAAAACCAAGGAAGTCACTCAGGCTCCCCCTGCTACCTCTTCTGCTGCTGCCGCCTCGGCCTATTCTGCTGCTGCCGCCTCGGCCTCTTCCTCCGCCTCTGGAGGAACGTTGGCACCTGCCGCCCAGCAAACAGGGGATGTACCACCAACACCACCACCACCACCTCCGTCACCAAGCGTCTCAACCATGTCACACGCCAGCGTTCAGCTCTCCATCTCACAAACATTTGATAGAAAGCGTAAATTCCCACCTAGCCACCCTCGATCCCTGGCCCTGAATGCCAGCATTTCTAAACTACTGGCCTATGAAATGCTGTCATTTAGGCTGGTGGACACAGACAGCTTCAAACAGCTCATGTCGCTTGCTGTCCCACAGTATGTTGTTCCCAGCCGGCACTACTTCTCCAAGAGAGCCGTGCCTTCCCTGCACAACCAAGTATCCGATAAAATCAAGTGTGCACTGCGCAACGCCATCTGTAGCAAGGTCCACCTAACCACAGATACGTGGACCAGTAAGCACGGCCAGGGACGCTATATCTCCCTAACTGCACACTGGGTAAATGTAGTGGCAGCTGGGCCCCAGGCGGAGAGCTGTTTGGCGCACGTCCTTCCGCCGCCAAGGATCGCAGGGCAACATTCTTTGCCTCCTGTTGCCACCTCCTCCTTCTCGGCTTCCTCCTCCTCTTCTTCCACCTGCTCATCCAGTCAGCCACACACCTTCACCACCAACTTCAGCACAGCCCGGGGTAAACGTCAGCAGGCCATTCTGAAACTCATATGTTTGGGGGACAGGCCCCACACCGCACAGGAGTTGTGGCGGGGTATAGAACAACAGACCGACGAGTGGTTGCTGCCGGTGAGCCTCAAGCCCGGCCTGGTGGTGTGTGATAATGGGCGAAATCTCGTTGCAGCTCTGGGACTAGCCAATTTGACGCACATCCCTTGCTTGGCGCATGTGCTGAATTTGGTGGTGCAGAAGTTCATTCACAACTACCCCGACATGTCAGAGCTGCTGCATAAAGTGCGGGCCGTCTGTTCGCGCTTCCGGCGTTCACATCCTGCTGCTGCTCGCCTGTCTGCGCTACAGCGTAACTTCGGCCTTCCCGCTCACCGCCTCATATGCGACGTGCCCACCAGGTGGAACTCCACCTTGCACATGCTGGACAGACTGTGCGAGCAGCAGCAGGCCATAGTGGAGTTTCAGCTGCAGCACGCACGGGTCAGTCGCACTACAGAACAGCACCACTTCACCACCAATGACTGGGCCTCCATGCGAGACCTGTGTGCCCTGTTGCGCTGTTTCGAGTACTCCACCAACATGGCCAGTGGCGATGACACCGTTATCAGCGTTACAATACCACTTCTATGTCTCCTTGAGAAAACACTTAGGGCGATGATGGAAGAGGAGGTGGCCCAGGAGGAGGAGGAGGAGGAGGAGGAAGAGGGGTCATTTTTAGCACTTTCAGGCCAGTCTCTTCGAAGTGACTCAGAGGGAGGTTTTTGGCAACAGCAGAGGCCAGGTACAAATGTGGCCAGCCAGGGCCCACTACTGGAGGACGAGGAGGACGAGGATGAGGAGGAGGTGGAGGAGGATGAGGATGAAGCATGGTCACAGCGGGGTGGCACCCAACGCAGCTCGGGTCCATCACTGGTGCGTGGCTGGGGGGAAAGGCAGGACGATGACGATACGCCTCCCACAGAGGACAGCTTGTCCTTACCCCTGGGCAGCCTGGCACACATGAGCGACTACATGCTGCAGTGCCTGCGCAACGACAGCAGAGTTGCCCACATTTTAACCTGTGCGGACTACTGGGTTGCCACCCTGCTGGATCCACGCTACAAAGACAATGTGCCCACCTTACTTCCTGCACTGGAGCGTGATAGGAAGATGCGCGAGTACAAGCGCACGTTGGTAGACGCGCTACTGAGAGCATTCCCAAATGTCACAGGGGAACAAGTGGAAGCCCAAGGCCAAGGCAGAGGAGGAGCAAGAGGTCGCCAAGGCAGCTGTGTCACGGCCAGCTCCTCTGAGGGCAGGGTTAGCATGGCAGAGATGTGGAAAACTTTTGTCAACACGCCACAGCTAACTGCACCACCACCTGATACGCAACGTGTTAGCAGGAGGCAACATTTCACTAACATGGTGGAACAGTACGTGTGCACACCCCTCCACGTACTGACTGATGGTTCGGCCCCATTCAACTTCTGGGTCTCTAAATTGTCCACGTGGCCAGAGCTAGCCTTTTATGCCTTGGAGGTGCTGGCCTGCCCGGCAGCCAGCGTTTTGTCTGAACGTGTATTCAGCACGGCAGGGGGCGTCATTACAGACAAACGCAGCCGCCTGTCTACAGCCAATGTGGACAAGCTGACGTTCATAAAAATGAACCAGGCATGGATCCCACAGGACCTGTCCGTCCCTTGTCCAGATTAGACATTAACTACCTCCCCATAACCATATATTATTGGACTCCAGGGCACTTCCTCATTCAATCCTATTTTTATTTTCATTTTACCATTATATTGCGAGGCTACCCAAAGTTGAATGAACCTCTCCTCTGCCTGTGTGCTAGGCCTAAATATATGCCAATGGACTGTTGCAGTGGTGGCTGACATGAAGCCTGATTCTCTGCTATGACATGCAGACTAATTCTCTGCTGACATGAAGCCAGATTGTCTGTTACGGGACCTCTCTCCTCTGCCTGGGTGCTGGGCCTAAATTTATGACAATGGACTGTTGCAGTGGTGGCTGACGTGAAGCCTGATTCTCTGCTATGACATGCAGACTGATTCTCTGCTGACATGAAGCCAGATCCTCTGTTACGGGACCTCTCTCCTCTGCCTGTGTGTGCTGGGCCTAAATATATGCCAATGGACTGTTGCAGTGGTGGCTGACGTGAAGCCTCATTCTCTGCTATGACATGCAGACTGATTCTCTGCTGACATGAAGCCAGATTCTCTGTTACGGGACCTCTCTCCTCTGCCTGTGTGTGCTGGGCCTAAATATATGCCAATGGACTGTTGCAGTGGTGGCTGACGTGAAGCCTGATTCTCTGCTATGACATGCAGACTGATTCTCTGCTGACATGAAGCCAGATTCTCTGTTACGGGACCTCTCTCCTCTGCCTGTGTGTGTGCTGGGCCTAAATATATGCCAATGGACTGTTGCAGTGGTGGCTGACGTGAAGCCTCATTCTCTGCTATGACATGCAGACTAATTCTCTGCTGACATGAAGACAGATTCTCTGTTACGGGACCTCCCTCCTCTGCCTGGGTGCTGGGCCTAAATATATGCCAATGGACTGTTGCAGTGGTGGCTGACGTGAAGCCTCATTCTCTGCTATGACATGCAGACTAATTCTCTGCTGACATGAAGCCAGATTCTCTGTTACGGGACCTCTCTCCTCTGCCTGTGTGTGTGCTGGGCCTAAATATATGCCAATGGACTGTTGCAGTGGTGGCTGACGTGAAGCCTCATTCTCTGCTATGACATGCAGACTGATTCTCTGCTGACATGAAGCCAGATTCTCTGTTACGGGACCTCTCTCCTCTGCCTGTGTGTGTGCTGGGCCTAAATATATGCCAATGGACTGTTGCAGTGGTGGCTGACGTGAAGCCTGATTCTCTGCTATGACATGCAGACTGATTCTCTGCTGACATGAAGCCAGATTCTCTGTTACGGGACCTCTCTCCTCTGCCTGTGTGTGTGCTGGGCCTAAATATATGCCAATGGACTGTTGCAGTGGTGGCTGACGTGAAGCCTCATTCTCTGCTATGACATGCAGACTGATTCTCTGCTGACATGAAGCCAGATTCTCTGTTACGGGACCTCTCTCCTCTGCCTGTGTGTGTGCTGGTCCTAAATATATGCCAATGGACTGTTGCAGTGGTGGCTGACGTGAAGCCTCATTCTCTGCTATGACATGCAGACTGATTCTCTGCTGACATGAAGCCAGATTCTCTGTTACGGGACCTCTCTCCTCTGCCTGTGTGTGTGCTGGGCCTAAATATATGCCAATGGACTGTTGCAGTGGTGGCTGACGTGAAGCCTCATTCTCTGCTATGACATGCAGACTAATTCTCTGCTGACATGAAGACAGATTCTCTGTTACGGGACCTCCCTCCTCTGCCTGGGTGCTGGGCCTAAATATATGCCAATGGACTGTTGCAGTGGTGGCTGACGTGAAGCCTCATTCTCTGCTATGACATGCAGACTAATTCTCTGCTCACATGAAGTCAGATTCTCTGTTACGGGACCTCTCTCCTCTGCCTGTGTGTGTGCTGGGCCTAAATATATGCCAATGGACTGTTGCAGTGGTGGCTGACGTGAAGCCTCATTCTCTGCTATGACATGCAGACTGATTCTCTGCTGACATGAAGCCAGATTCTCTGTTACGGGACCTCTCTCCTCTGCCTGTGTGTGTGCTGGGCCTAAATATATGCCAATGGACTGTTGCAGTGGTGGCTGACGTGAAGCCTCATTCTCTGCTATGACATGCAGACTGATTCTCTGCTGACATGAAGCCAGATTCTCTGTTACGGGACCTCTCTCCTCTGCCTGTGTGTGTGCTGGGCCTAAATATATGCCAATGGACTGTTGCAGTGGTGGCTGACGTGAAGCCTGATTCTCTGCTATGACATGCAGACTGATTCTCTGCTGACATGAAGCCAGATTCTCTGTTACGGGACCTCTCTCCTCTGCCTGTGTGTGTGCTGGGCCTAAATATATGCCAATGGACTGTTGCAGTGGTGGCTGACGTGAAGCCTGATTCTCTGCTATGACATGCAGACTGATTCTCTGCTGACATGAAGCCAGATTCTCTGTTACGGGACCTCTCTCCTCTGCCTGTGTGTGTGCTGGGCCTAAATATATGCCAATGGACTGTTGCAGTGGTGGCTGACGTGAAGCCTCATTCTCTGCTATGACATGCAGACTAATTCTCTGCTGACATGAAGACAGATTCTCTGTTACGGGACCTCCCTCCTCTGCCTGGGTGCTGGGCCTAAATATATGCCAATGGACTGTTGCAGTGGTGGCTGACGTGAAGCCTCATTCTCTGCTATGACATGCAGACTAATTCTCTGCTGACATGAAGACAGATTCTCTGTTACGGGACCTCTCTCCTCTGCCTGGGTGCCGGGGCCTAAATATCTGAGAATGGACTGTTCCAGTGGTGGGTGACGGGAAGCCAGATTCTCTGCTATGGAACCTCTCTCCAATTGATTTTGGTTAATTTTTATTTATTTAATTTTTATTTTAATTAATTTCCCTATCCACATTTGTTTGCAGGGGATTTACCTACATGTTGCTGCCTTTTGCAGCCCTCTAGCTCTTTCCTGGGCTGTTTTACAGCCTTTTTAGTGCCGAAAAGTTCGGGTCCCCATTGACTTCAATGGGGTTCGGGTTCGGGACGAAGTTCGGATCGGGTTCGGATCCCGAACCCGAACATTTCCGGGATGTTCGGCCGAACTTCTCGAACCCGAACATCCAGGTGTTCGCTCAACTCTACCCAGAACCAATATGCAATTGGTTTTGCAGGGACAAATATTCTGTGGCAAGCTGCCATTGTCACTAAAGACCCTGACACTAAGCCCAAGCCACAAAGAGAACGGGTGAGGAGAAGAAGGCCCGAGCCACAAAACCTTGCCACTACCGCAGCAGACTGTGAGATGTTTCAGCAGCTAGCTGTGCAGCCATTACAGGTGATTGTAGTTCCACTTCATGGAGAGGAATCGGCTGATCCCTCAATACCAGAAAAGAATACCAATCCTGTGACCAGGAGTGACCCTATTGCTGGGCTGGTTTACAGAGAGAAAAAAGAACCACCCCCTGTCTTTGAGAAAGTCAAGCAAGATCTTAACTTGCAGCTACCCCTCAACGGAAAGTGATGGAGGGATATCCTGAAAGATCATCCTCTGATTCCTGGGATTCTGGGAGCCCTATTCCGACGGATGTGTCTTCCTGTTCAGATTCCTACACTTAAGTAGGCCATTCACCAACCATTACAGGGAGCAGGAGCTGCTAATTGTTTGAGAGGACTTCTCCTCTCTAAGTTCTTTTGCAAGGACTCCATCCAGGACTCCACCTATTTCACTAATGTTGTGTTTTACCATGTCTAACCCCTTTTTACACCATTTTCAGATTATCAATGGACTTTGTTAACGCAACGTTTAAAGTAAAATATCCAGAAAGACTTTTCTGTGCTTAACCGTTCTACAACAACATTTTTGCACTTTAAAATGTTTTTATACATGTTTTATACCCCATTTTAGGTATGGACTTTACGGCCCTTATGTGAGATCATTCTCTAATAACCATTTTGGCCGTAACACATCTACCATAAAAAGGAAAATGTATGTGATATATTTTATATAATTGCCTAGAATGTATTTTTGTGCATAACCCTTTATTTACAGGAGGTTATTGAAGAGTCATGATAATGCATTGCAATGTCTATATTCACATGTGCATATTTGGTGGAGTGTATTTGGTGTATTTCAGGACACGGCTTAGAGATCCACAGCTTCAGACAATGCCAACGTCGAGGGTGACTTACATTTTCCCATGGGGGTATGCAGCATCCCACTACGTGTGTGTGGGCACTGCTTAAAAGCACTTTTTTATATTATTACAAGCACTAGGTTGTCATGTATAATTTAGCATTTGTGTAACTGCTAAATCCCTGTTAACAGGCCTATTAGGTGCAATTTATACATCCCACCACTAGATGGGGATAGAGCTTAGGTCTTATATATACCTAGGTTAGGCCTAGTTAGTCAGTTGAGACCAGGAGGGAGTACAGAGGAGTTGAAACTAGGATGTAGTTCAGGAGTGAGCAGATCTGAGGTAGTCAGATCAAGTTAGTGGGAGGAAAGATAGAGTGAAGACTTCACAACACAGATTAGTGAGTGGAGCCAACTTCGCTAGAAGGTGTTTACTTAGATGTTAGGCACAGAAGAGCGTTTTCCTTCTGTAGCTGGACTATAGACTTGCATCCCTGACCAGTAGGAGAAGAGTTTGCCTCCCTGGAAAAGAAACAAGCATTCCTAGGAATTCATCGGTGATAAGAGCCATTATTGAGGGCCACAGACACCTTTGCATGGTGGAGGTTTATTAGCTTCAAGCAGCCACACCAACCTTCTGAGGGACAGTTGAGTTTTCCTGTCTACACATATTCAGCTTGTAGGGAAAGACAAGGAATAGGATCCAAATCATCTAACGGAACCAGGTACACCTAACCCACTGCTCCAAAACCCATAAAAAACCTGACAAGCCTTAAACAGTGGATTTGCAGGATTATCTCTGTATCATCTAAAAACTGCATAATTGTACTACTGCAACTGAAAGACCTTTAAAGTAAAAGTTGTGAGTTGCATTATACCACTGTCTACCTCATTATTACTACCTATTATTGTACCACCATTAACGGTACTGGCGTCACGACAAAAAAACATCAAAGGACTCAGCCGCAACAAGCACCCTTAACATCAAGGGCACCTCAACCACCATCTTGGCTGATGCTTCCTACCACAGAGCGTGCCCCGGAGGATTTCGTGCTGTCCACCTCAACACTGTGCTGCTGGCCCAGGGAGGCTATCTGCTAACCGTGAGTAAACTGATGAACTGTGTGTTATACCATTTGACCCCTCATTGGTCTACTGTGAACCTCACGTGTTCCCCCTGCGACTGGCTGGCTGCACAGATCTAGGCAGCCTGACTAAAGGCTGTATTAGACTGGCCAATTTTCGGCCAGTTTATCATTAATGAACATTCGCAAGAACACTCATTAACGATGTTCTGGCAGTTTAACACTGTCGCTGGTTACCCAATAAACGAGCAAACGCGTGTTCATCAGGCAATCAGAATCTTTCAGCATGCTTAAAAATCCTCAGTTGCCGGCGGCAGATTGTGCTGCCTAATCAAAATCTGCTGCTGGCAAACAACTAGACAGCATGAGGACGAGCGATGGCATAGCGATTGCTCTTTCCCATACTGTGGAGTAGATCGCTGCATGTAATAGCAGAGGTCTCCTACACTAATCAGCAGGCGATTTCCGGGAAGGAACGCTTCCCTCCCGTCAATCGCCTGTAGGATTGTGCAATATAATACAAGTTTAAGTTTACACCATTCTATAGCAGTGGTGGCAAACCTATGGCACGGGTGCCAGAGGCGGCATTCAGAGCCCTCTGTGTGGGCACCCACACCCTGAAAAAAGTCTAAGGCGTACCAATATGCCTTAGACTTTTCCTGCCATTCATCAGCGCAGGGCGCACTATGAACAGCACAGGCAGCACACTGACTGTAGGCAGGCTATTATAGCTAAATGATAAAGTACACGGAAGATATACTATATTGGTATTCAGGTTAAATTGCTGTGTTGGCATTTTGCGCTAAATATGTGGGTTTTGGGTTATAGTTTGGGTACTCGGTCTGTAAAAGGTGTATAGGATTAGTAAATGTTCTTCTCTGAGACTGTTATGGAAACCATATGAGATAAGGGAATCAAGGTGAAGAAATATAGCAAATATAGTTTCCATACAGTCTGCACCTTTCACCTGAGAAAACGTTAGTGAAGCGCCCACACATCTCGGTCTCTGAAATTTCCCCAGTACCACAAGCTCAGTCAGGATATGTTTGGGCAACCAGTCCATAAGCCAATATAGAGAGACTTTGGGTAAATGAATGAGACCATCCATGGTGCTCCTAAACTCAGTGTTAGCAATGATTTATATCTATAAATTGTGAGTTGCTCAATTGTATGAGAATAGAGTCAGCATAACAGTTAGCACAGCTCCACTTCCACTATAAAATTCTGCCATCCGATTGGACCTTCTTTATGACAAATTGCCTTTTAGATTATATAAATTTTTCATCTGGAAATATTACTATTTCTTCTGCACGATTTTGGATTCTTGCACATGTCTCACTGTTCTGGTGTAGAATATAACCGCAGCATCTGTGGGGTTAGACAGAGGGAGAGGGTTCCCTCTGCCTTCTGATTAGAGCCACTGCAGCAAAATCGCTGGGCTCAAATTGGGTGTTATGACAACCTGGGGCCTTGTGATGGCTCCCAGCGCTGTCATAGTGAGCTGCCTGAAATAGTTTTCTACTGCAGTTTATAGGACACATGATCAGAAGACTACATGTTCAAGTCCCCTAAGAGGACAAAAAATTACAGTTTAAAAAAAAGTTTGTTTTTAAAAAAACACAAAAATATTTAAGATTTAAAGCATCCCCTTTCCCAATTTTATATATAGAAAGAAATAAACTATAAAAAACATACATATTATTTATCGCTGCACCCGAAAAATTTCAAAACTATTAAAATATACCAATATTTATCCTGTGCAGTGAACAGTGTAACATAAAAAAATAAAAAAAAATTGGTCATGTAGCCTCCCGTCCAAAAAAAAGGGAAAAAAAAAAGGTGAACAAAAAGTCATATGTACTACCTGGTTTCACCCTTTAATCCCTAAAAATGGATGTGGTCTTTGCTGCAGAGGAGTCAGTGGGCCACTACCTCTTGGAATAGTCCCGGTCTAGTTGGCGGCTGAAACACTCATAGTCAATGAAAAGGCAGAGTTCAGAGCAGACAGGGTTTATGCATATCCATAAAACAATCCTAAGTCAGGGCATTACGGTAAGGGCAGTACAGTAGACAGGCTAAGTTCAGGGTAGGTAGCGGAGTATCAGAATTGGTTAACAGGCAGAGGTTCATTACATGAGCAGACAACCAAAATAGCACACGTTGACTAGTTAACTAGTTAACTAGGAACCTAAGCTTAGGCACCCTCATACTAGGGAAGGCATCTAAAATAACCAAGAACCTCCAGTAATATGCTAGAGAAAAATTAAAACATGTGCAGACAGGCCATTTAAGAGCCAGTGAGTGCGCACATGCCCTACAGGCATGAGAAGCCTGAGAAGCACGGGCTGCGGCCTGCTGGAGCAGAACGAGGCCCTGGCAGGTGCCTGCTCACCTACCCAGTCCTGCCTAGCAGCCCAGAACCGCTGCCACTACTCTTCCTCGCCCACAGTGGGTCTGGGACGCCAGTTGAGCAGAAGAGCGTCAGGCACAGGCCGCCAAACTAACAGTACCCCCTTTCCTTATGCCCCTTCTTCTTTGGTCCAAATAATTGTAATAATTTCTTAAATAATAAGAATAATAAGAATAAGACCATTAATATTTCTAGCAGGCTCCTACAACCTTTCCTGGGGGCCAAAGGTCTTGCAGTAAATTAAGAAGTACTCTTTACCTCGAGTTACGTTGCTACCCAGGATGTTCTTCACCATATCCACATTATCAGAACTGACCTGGGAGGTAGGAGGGATAGATCTTCTGAAAAACTGTTGAAAATTACTTGCTTGAGAAGAGAAACATGAAAAGAATTAGGTATCTGCAGAGAGGCAGGGAGAAGAAATTTGTAGTAGACTGAGTTCAATTGTTTCATGTCCTCAAAGGGATTGAGGAAACTAGGTGGTAATGTGCTGCCCATCCTACTATACACATGAGAGGAATATTGTGGAAATGTAACTTGGGGAAATATATACCATATGTTTTGCTTTATAAGACACACTTTTTTCCTCCAAAAGTGTGTCTAATAAAGCGAATACTAGTGAGCACTTCCAGTATGCATTAGGTGCCAGTAGCGGGGAGTAAAGCGTTGCAAGCGCTTCTGGTACTCACCCTCCCAGGTCTTCCTTCCTGTGGCTGGCGCTGCACTGTCCCGACTCTTTACAGCGCCAGAACGTAGTGTGCACACTATGACCTGACACTGCACGCAGTCAGGTGACAGTGTAGCACAGGCCAGAGAAGACATGGGAGCGCTACCATAGATGGAGAGGAGCCGCAGCCCAGGAGAGGTAAGAGGAGTTTTTTTTATTTTATTCTGATCTGAGGTCTGATGGTCTGGCAAAGAACTCTGAGGGGTCTGACAATGAGGGCTGATCTGAGGTCTTATGGGAGTGTGACAATGAAGGCTGATCTGAAGTCTGATGGGGGTCTAAATTAAAGGGCTGATCTGAGGTCTGATGGGAGTGTTGAAACCAAACTAAATAGGGAAGAAGTAGTGACCGCAAGCTGCACCTGACAAGGTGTGGTCATTACCAAACAACAACATTGAGAATCAAGAGACTGTCAGTTAACCTCACGTGCAGTCTCTCTGATCTTCTAACCTCTGTCAAAGAAGGTACCGTGACACATGGATCAAAGAGCTTTATCACTAACGGCCAACAAGCAAAATTCCTGGACATTGAGGGCACCTGGGAGCTTCACAGTGCCATCCTCCTGGTATGAGATGCTGGCACGTACTTTTGCAAGCCAGTCTGCACCCAGGAGGCAACAGGGGGCGTTATCACTGACCAGCAACCAGGCATGCACTTCTTGGGTAAGGGCAAATCTAACACAGATGGGTTCTGTTAAAAGGGGAGTGTACTACTTTCCCATCCACTTCGACCCAAGGACTGGTGTCCATGGAGATTAAGTCAGAGGAGGACATGTTTGCTGTGCACAACTGTCTTGGTTGCTCCAGTATCAGTCAAAAATGTGACTACTTCTTTATCACCCAGAGTGAGGGATATCATTGGGGCCTGACTTGAATCTTCTAAAATGTTTAGGGACACAGCCGACACTGGATTGCCTGTTTCCTAATCGTGGTCTAACTTTTTCCCCTCACCTGTCTTTGTGTCATCCTCACTGCCTCCCCAGCCATCCCTTTTAGCAGATGGGGAGGACCCCCAGGGCCAAATACTTCATTTTACCTGGAGTCCTGGACATCTGCACCAACCACAACAAACTGTTATGAATCAAAATGAAGTTGCCCCCCAAGTGCTGACTTAATCCTAGTAAAGGAAAGAAAAAACATAGAGTTAAGGCATTTCATCTAATTAAACAATTAAACAATACTACCAGTAATACCTAATTATAGGAATATGTGTATCCTTCATTTACTCAGTTCAGAACTCTATGTAGTGCTACATAGATCTATGTGTATTTTCTTGTGCTTGTAGCCGTATCAGGAAAAATACCAGTAACTAAGATGGCTGCCAGGCAGGAAGTTCCCTCAGTTAAGATGGTCGCTGGGCCGGCTGGAAGTTACAGGAGTTAAGATAGCAGCCAGGCCGGAAATTGGATTAGTTAAGATGGCAGCTGGTGAAAAAAGTACCTTAGCCACTGGGGTGTGGTAGGGTCTCTCAGCGCCATCTTGGAGGGTAGTATCAGCGGCATGTAAAAATAATTACTTGTCTGTTCATCATACATTTTTGTCCAGCCTAATTTCTTATACTTAATTATTTTTGTGCTGGTGCTTGCATTGTTTTTCATAATATCTAGAACAGAATGCTCTAAATTAAAGGCCGCATGTCCTGTGTTCACTCCTGTGAGAAACTTTGTGATAATTTCACTCCTTTTTGGCCTAAAACCAGAGCACACACTTCCCTATATCTCTGTGACGATTATTTTTTCACTCTCGATTTAACTCTTAATTTGGCCTCATCATCACATCAGTAGAGGTGATTTCGCTCACAGTAAACTTGGCTGTGTGACCTTCCTTTACTAGTCAGTTTTCTATTCGGCAACACACAAGGTTACATTCCTGGTCCACAGAGACATAACACAGGGCCGTTTCTAGGGGCGGGCGGGGCGGGCGGCCGCCCGGGGCGCTGTCAGAAGCAGGGGGCGCCCGTTGAGGTAAAAAAAAAAAAAACAAAAAAAAAAAAAAACAAATTTCGTTATGAAGGTAAAGGATCGGGCGGCCGGCCGGCGGCGCCCCTCATGCTGAGCCTCCTGAGCGGCCGGCTCAGTGCTGCGCAGCCTGCCTGCGCTGCAGACTGCTGAGTTGTTAGTGTAGCATGGCCGAGTGAGCACTTCCTGTCAGCCGGGTACAGGAAACAAAAGCTCCTGTACCGCGGAGCGAACAGAGCTCGGCCACGCTACATTAGAGGTGACATTGACAAGGGGGAGGAAATGAGAGTGAGGGGGGGGGGAGTAGAATGAGACAGAGTGACAAGGGAGGGGGGGGGAGTAGTAGAATGAGAGTGACAAGAGGGGGGGGGGGAGTAGTAGAATGAGAGTGACAAGAGGGGGGGGAGTAGTAGAATGAGAGTGACAAGGGAGGGGGGGGAGTAGTAGAATGAGAGTGACAAGGGAGGGGGGGGAGTAGTAGAGTGAGAGTGACAAGGGGGGTGGGGGGAGTAGAATGAGAGTGAAAAGGGGGGGGAGTAGAATGAGAGTGAAAAGGGGGGGGAGAAGAGAGTGACAAAGGGGGGGGGAGAAGAGAGTGACAAGGGAGGGGGGGAGAAGAGAGTGACAAGGGAGGGGGGGAGAAGAGAGTGACAAGGGAGGGGGGGGGAGAAGAGAGTGACAAGGGAGGGGGGGGGGAGAAGAGAGTGACAAGGGAGGGGGGGGGAGAAGAGAGTGACAAGGGAGGGAGGGATGGGGGGGAGAAGAGAGTGACAAGGGAGGGGGGGGAGAATAGAGTGACAAGGGAGGGGGGGAGAAGAGAGTGACAAGGGAGGGGGGGGAGAAGAGAGTGACAAGGGAGGGGGGGAGAAGAGAGTGACAAGGGAGGGGGGGGAGAAGAGAGTGACAAGGGAAGGGGGGGAGAAGAGAGTGACAAGGGAGGGGGGGGAGAGAAGAGAGTGACAAGGGAGGGGGTGGAAGAGAGTGACAAGGGAGGGGGGAGAAGAGAGTGACAAGGGAGGGGGGGAGAAGAGAGTGACAAGGGAGGGGGGGAGAGAAGAGAGTGACAAGGGAGGGGGGGGGAAGAGAGTGACAAGGGAGTCCGCAGAGCCAACTGCAGCCAGAGACCAGATCATCTAATTGTCCTGGTGGTAAGTAGACAATGCAATATGTGTATTATTTAATTGTTTAGTTATTAATACTACATTTTGCGGACCGCACATTGCCGGCACTAAGAGAATATGCCTATTCTTGTCCGTTATTGGGGACAAGAATAGGACATGTACTATTTTTTTTCAGGTTCGGAATTGCGGATCCGGGTCCGCAATTCCGGATCTGATAAGGGGGGGCGGGGGTGCCAATTTTTATCTTGCCTAGGGCGGCAAAAATCCTTGCACCGGCCCTGGTCAGACTTACTGACGTCACGCGCCTGATCCTCCCACTAGGCGGCGCAGGCGCGTGACATACAGTGACTGAGTGAGCGCCGCACTGCCTGCCTGTTACCGCCCGCCCTGAGCCCCTGAACAGTGCTGATGCCTGCTGTGAGGCGAGTGATGGTCTGGGGGGGCATTAATTACAATGGGGGGATGGGGGTTATTACAATGGGGGGGGCATTAATTACAATGGGGGGAATTAATTACAATGGGGGGGCCACTGTGGGAGACATGAAAATGGGGGCCACTGTCACTGTGGGGGACATTAAGTTTAATAAGGATCACTATGGACATTATTTAGAATGGAGGCTGCTGTTGGTGTCATTACTCATTATAACTGTATAATGTCTGATAGGCCTAGTCCTGAGCTGAGTTATATTACCCTGCCCATGCCCTGTATAATAATGTACCCATCCCTGATACCCCTTAGTTATATTACCCCGCTGGAGTAATATAACTAAGGGGTATCAGGGTACATTATTATACAGGGCAGGGTAATATAACTCAGGACTAGGCCTATCAGACATTATACAGTTATAATGACATCCACAGCAGCCTCCATTCTAAATAATGTCCATAGTGATCCTTATCAAAATAATAGTGATCCATTATCAAAATAATGTCCCCCCACAGGCAGGCAGTGCGGGCGGGGGCGCTCACTCACTGTACCTCACGCACTGCGTGACGTACAGTGAGTGAGGTCAGCACCGCCGCCCGCACTGCCTGCCTGTCTGTTACCGGGGGGGGGGGAGTTTTTTTGACACTCGCCCTGAGAGAAATTTTACCTAGAAACTGCACTGACATAACATTCAATGTAGAATAGATAGAAAGAAAAGTTTCCCATACATTAACACACACAAGTCTTTGAACTTATTAATAAATAACATTTTCTGGAGCTTCATACACGCACACTAAGTACCTCGCACACATTGCCTTGTTAGTTTGTTAGTATTGCAGACATTGTACTCGCTATGATGCATTCCAATATCGTGACGTCATTCCTTCTCACAGCTGCGGCCCCCACTCTCTCCCTTCATACACACCAGCCACCAGCTGCGGGGCCGTATATTCACCAGGCAACAAAGACATGGCGCCCGCCATGGTACACAGACAGACACGACTGTAACGGGGCGCCGAAGGCGCACTCGGTCTCCCATCAGCTGCAGACCTGCTGCTTAGCTTCGGGAGCAAAGATCTGTGTTTGGCCTCGTTCCCAGGGCGGCTTTGCTAGCTAGGAGGCTCCCTGCTCCTAGGTCTGCCTTGAGCGCCGAGCTGATCACTCGGTGCTCGACTTGTCTGTCTGTTGGTCATGTGACGCTGGCCACGTCACATGACCCTCACTCCCCACTATAAATACAGACTGCCTGCTGGCTACAGGTTGCCTGTGATTTTCGTCCTATAGGCTGTGTACTTTATTGCTACCTCTGGAATTGAACCTTGATCCGCCTCTTGACAACACCTCTTCTTCCTGCTTCCTGTACCTTGACGCTACCTCTCGGATTTTGACCTCGGCTTGTTTACGAATTTGTCTTTGCCTCTTCCCTTGTTCTGACGTGACCTCCTGGACTGACCTTGGCTAGTTGACCCGCCTCGCCTTCCGTTTTTGTTCTACCTCTTGTCCGCTTATTGTAACTTCTCAGTGGCTGTCCTCTTCCCTGCTGTCTCTTTCTCTCTGCTTGCACTTAGTAGGTTAGGGACTGTCACCCAGTTGCGCTCCGTCACCTAGGGCGGGTGGTGCAAGTAGGCAGGGACAGGGGACTGTGTGGCAGCTCAGGGGGTGCACCTCTGCTCTATCTTGATTCCCATGACTCTACCCGTGACACACGACACTCCCTGAGGACCACAATCGGACCTAACTCTTGACAGTCCTTCCTCTCAGGGGAGACACACAATAAATGAGCTTAACCACTCAATCACAAACTGTCATGCCCAGCTCTGACTATGTGCGGAGGTCGGCCAGAATAGCAGCACGTGTTTAGTGTTTGTTTTGGAGTCGTGCTGGATCCGCCTCCCATCAGGTGCACTGGGTGGGGTCATTAGTTTAAATGGCTCTCAATTCCAGTGCTCTGAGCGGGTTATAGAAATCAGTCTGGCCTAGGAAGCAAGCAAGGAAGGAAGGTTGTCTGTCCCAGCTCAGATAAGTGTGGTTTCTGTTTTTGTTGTTTGCTGTTTTAGTTGTGTTTGTGTCATCTCTCCCATCCAGGTTCTGTGCGAGCAGGCTGCTCCTATTTCCCCTTTTCACCATCTCAGGGAATTTAGGGTGTATTAGCCCAGGCACGAGGACACAGCATTCCTACCACCAAGGTCTGCATGTGGGCTGAGCAGTGCAGGGAGAGAGGTCAGGGATTAGCTAGGAGGTGACCCTTCCCCTGCTTCTCGCTCAGAGCCTGGTTGTTGGTTTTTCTGTGTGTCTGAGTGCTTGTCCGCCGTGACATTATAACCCGCCAAACTTTGACTGTCATTGCTCAGCGGTTTTGTGATGGCGTCAATTGAAGCGTTAGTTGACCGCATGCAGGGGCTATCCCTAGAGGTTGCGGAGCTACGTGGTTCGGTCACACGGTGTCAGAATGCTCTGGCATCAGGTGCAGGTCAAATTTGTGTGGAGCCTAAAGTGGCTCTTCCTGATCGATTTTCAGGGGGTACGGATGACTTTATCCGTTTTAGAGAATCCTGCAAATTGTATTTTCGGCTGCGTCCATCGTCGTCAGGTGATGAGAGTCAGAGGATAGGAATAATCATTTCTCTGCTTAAAGGGGACGCGCAATCCTGGGCCTTTTCTCTGCCACCCGGTTCTCGGGCCCTCCGGTCGGTGGAGGAATTTTTTAAGGCTCTGGGATTAATCTACGATGACCCAGATCGGGTCTCGATGGCAGAGTCGAGGTTACGTAATTTATTTCAGGGTGAACATACTGCAGAGGCTTACTGTGTTGAGTTTAGGAGATGGGCTACGGAATCAGAGTGGAATGATCCTGCGTTACGTAGTCAGTTTTGTCAAGGGTTATCTGAGAGATTGAAGGATGCCCTTGCTTTTCATGAATACCCAGACTCTTTGGAGAATGCCATGTCTTTAGCAGTACGGTTAGATAGACGTATCAGAGAAAGGTGTAGGGCTCCCTCCGCGCAAGGGATCCCTTCTGCGAGTGGTTTCGTCTCTACTACCTCCCCGGGTGATGTTACAGGTAACTCTGGGATAGCGGAGGAACCCATGCAGCTGGGTCAGGTTTCTTGCCATTCTAATAGTAGAGACTTTAGGAAATTGCACAAACTGTGTTACTATTGTGGAAAGAGTGGTCATTTTATTTTTGCTTGTCCTTATGTTAAACCGCAGGTGGAAGTGAAAAAGAAAGAAAAAAAAACTTCCCTGTCACTTGGTAGCGTGAATGGTGTGGTGGAGCAGGCAGGTATGCAAGCTCCCTGCAGTTCCCGTTTTCTCCTTCCAGCTGTGGTGGCGCTAGAGTCAAGAATTTTTTGTTGTTGAAGTATTCCTTGATTGTGGTGCTGGGGTAAACCTAATTGACTCTCTTTTTCTTCAAAATCTAGGACTAAGTACTTGCACTTTAGAGAATGAGATTCGAGTTTTTGCAATTGATTCTTCCCCTCTTTCTCAAAGGAGTCTTACTCACATTGTTCATGGTATTCACTTAAGGGTGGGTGATGCACATGTTGAAATTATTTCTTGTTTTGTCATGAAGGATTTGCCAGCTCCTATAGTTTTGGGGTTGCCATGGTTGACTAAACATAACCCAATTATAGATTGGCAAGCGAGACAAATCATTGGTTGGAGTGAGTTTTGTTCGGATAATTGTCTTGGCACATCTATCTCTGGGGTGTCCACTACGATTTTACCTCAGTATCTCTCAGATTTTGCGGATGTCTTTTCGGAGGGTGGGGCTCAGGAATTACCCCCTCATCGAGACTATGATTGTCCAGTTAATCTCATCCCTGGGGCTAAATTGCCAAAATCTCGGCTTTACAACCTTTCTCAACCCGAAAGAGAGGTCATGCGAAAGTATATCGCCGAGAGTTTGGCAAAAGGTCATATTAGGCCATCTAAGTCTCCGGTGGCAGTAGGCTTGTTCTTTGTAAAGAAAAAGGATGGATCGCTGAGACCGTGTTTGGATTTCCGGGAATTGAACCGTATTACGGTCCGGGATCCATATCCCCTGCCTTTGATTTCTGACCTTTTTGATCAGATTGTGGGAGCCAAGGTGTTCTCCAAGTTGGATTTGAGAGGGGCCTACAACCTGATCAGAATCAAGGAGGGGGATGAGTGGAAAACGGCCTTCAATACGCACGAGGGTCATTTTGAGAATCTGGTTATGCCTTTTGGGTTGACGAATGCGCCAGCAGTATTTCAGCGATTCGTCAATGACATTTTTCATCACCTGGTGGGGAGGTTCGTGGTGGTTTATTTGGATGACATTTTAATTTATTCTCCTGATCTGAAGACCCATCAGGATCATGTGAGACAGGTTTTGACGATCCTTCGGGAGAATAAATTATATGCTAAATTGGAGAAATGTTTATTTTCGGTGCAGGAGCTTCCGTTCTTGGGATATCTGCTTTCTGACTCTGGTTTTCGTATGGACCCCGAAAAGGTCCGGGCGGTTCTGGAATGGGACCGACCAGAGAATCAGAAAGCTTTGATGCGGTTCTTGGGGTTTACTAATTATTATAGGAAATTTATTTCAAACTATTCCACCATTGTAAGACCTCTCACGGATATGACTAAGAAGGGCGCTGACGTCTCTGTCTGGTCGGATGAGGCATTGCAGGCCTTTTCGGCTATTAAGGAGCGTTTTGCGTCTGCTCCCATTCTGGTGCAGCCCGATGTGTCTCAGCCATTCATTGTGGAGGTTGATGCATCTGAAGTGGGGGTTGGAGCGGTACTGTCGCAGGGTTCATCTCCTGGCAAATGGGTCCCGTGTGCTTTTTTCTCCAAGAAGCTCTCGGTCGCCGAGAGGAATTATGATGTTGGAGATAGAGAGTTGCTGGCTATCAAGTTGGCCTTTGAGGAATGGCGTCACTGGTTGGAGGGGGCGTCTCACCCCGTTACGGTATATACAGACCATAAGAATTTGGCTTACTTGCAATCTGCCAAGCGTCTGAACCCTAGACAGGCCAGATGGTCACTGTTTTTTACCAGGTTCAATTTTGTGGTTACCTTTCGCCCAGGGGTTAAGAACGTCAAGGCAGATGCCTTGTCTCGCAGCTTTCCTGGGGAGGTGATTCAGAGGATCCTGCTCCGATTTTGGCTGATGGGGTGGTGGTCTCCGCTCTGTACCCCGAATTGGAGATGGAGGTGTTGGGAGCCCAGGAGGGGGCTCCTGGTTCTTGTCCCCCAGGGAGGTTGTTTGTTCCTGAGGGCCTGCGATACAAGGTATTTAAGGAACATCACGATACTGTCCTTGCTGGGCATCCTGGTGGTAAGTCGACCTTTGATCTTGTGTCCCGGAGGTTCTGGTGGCCCAGGGTTACGTAAGAGCATTGAGGATTACGTGGCAGCTTGTGAAACCTGTGCTCGGTCAAAGGTTGCTCATACTCGACCGGCTGGTTCACTTCTTCCATTGTCTATTCCGTCTCGTCCCTGGACGCACTTATTACGGATCTACCGAGTTCCTCCGGGAGAACAGTAATTTTGGTGGTAGTTGACCGTTTCAGTAAAATGTCTCACTTTATATCTTTATCTAGTCTGCCTAATGCCAAGACCCTTGCGCAGATTTTTGTGGATAATATTGTGAAATTGCATGGTATTCCTTCGGATGTGGTCTCCGATAGGGGCACGCAGTTTGTCTCCAGGTTTTGGAGGGCGTTCTGCTCTCGGCTTGGCATTCAACTTTCGTTCTCTTCGGCTTTTCATCCGCAGTCGAATGGACAGACAGAGCGTACTAATCAAAACCTGGAGACCTACTTGAGGTGCTTTGTGGCTGAGAATCAGGAGGACTGGTCCTCATTCTTGTCTCTAGCAGAATTTGCTTTGAATAACCGTAGGCAGGAGTCCACGGGTAAGTCGCAGTTTTTCGGCGCATACGGCTTTCATCCTCAGTTTGGTACCTTTTCTGGGACTGGTTCCTCTGGGATGCCAGAGGAGGAGAGATTTTCTTCTGCCTTGTCTTCCATCTGGCGGAAGATCCAAGGGAATTTGGAGAAGATGGGTGAGAGGTATAAGCGAATGGCTGACAAGAGACGTGTGACTGGTCCAGACCTGTGTGTGGGTGATCTGGTATGGTTGTCCACTAAAAATATTAAGTTGAGAGTGCCATCTTGGAAACTGGGTCCAAGATTTATCGGTCCGTACAAAATATCTGCAGTGATCAACCCAGTAGCGTTTCGGCTGGATCTTCCGCAAACTTGGAGGATTCATGATGTGTTCCACAGGTCTTTACTGAAAAAATACGTGAAACCGGTGGAACCATCGCCATTGCCTCCTCCTCCTGTTCTGGTCGATGGAAATTTGGAGTTCGAGATCTCCAGGGTTCTCGACTCTAGAGTTCTTCGGGGTTCCCTTCAGTATCTGGTACACTGGAGGGGATACGGCCCTGAGGAGAGGATGTGGGTTCCTGCACTGGATGTCAGTGCCAGCCGACTGATGAGGGCTTTTCATAGATCTCATCCGGATAAGGTTGGTCCGGGGTGTCCGGAGGTCACCCGTAGAAGGGGGGGTACTGTCATGCCCGGCTCTGACTATGTGCGGAGGTCGGCCAGATTAGCAGCACGTGTTTAGTGTTTGTTTTGGAGTCGTGCTGGATCCGCCTCCCATCAGGTGCACTGGGTGGGGTCATTAGTTTAAATGGCTCTCAATTCCAATGCTCTGAGTGGGTTATAGAAATCAGGCAGGCTGCTCATATTTCCCCTTTTCACCATCTCAGGGAATTTAGGGTGTATTAGCCCAGGCACGAGGACACAGCATTCCTACCACCAAGGTCCACATGTGGCATGAGCAGTGCAGGGAGAGAGGTCAGGGATTAGCTAGGAGGTGACCCTTCCCCTGCTTCTCGTCCAGAGCCTGGTTGTTGGTTTTTCTGTGTGTCTGAGTGCTTGTCCGCCGTGACACAAACAAGACAAAAACAACCGACACCTTCCCCTGTGCAGAGATCACCCCTGTGCAGAATATTTATTTTTTCCTTGGCTACCACGTCTGGTCTGCCAGTCAAGAAAAAACTAAAAAACGTCCATCTCAACAAGAACAAGCAGTATAATATAATAGCTAACCTACCCACCTGATCTCCCTTCTAAATGAGCCAGGCTAACTACAGTCCTAGTTCTCTAACTTGGCAGTTCACCCTCCCAGCCAACCCCCAGCCCACTTATCCCTCAGCTCCTTATCTTTTCTTTAATCCATACTTCAACCTCTTCCACTGTATCAAAAACCCAATTTTTATTCTCCCATTCAATCCTTAATTTAGCCGGAAACAGTATAGAATATTTCACGTTATTCAAGCGCAATTTTTTTTTCACATCAATAAACCGACTTCTTTCCTTTTACCGTTTCTTTAGCAAAATCAGGGAATAACATTACAGTTGTACCCAAGTATTCTAACTTCCCTTTTTCCCTTGACCTACGCAATATCCCCTCCTTATCCCTAACCGATAATAGATTAAATATTATATGTCGCGGTCTCATACCAGGTAGGGGCAGTTTTTTCGGGAGTCTATATGCCCGTTCTACAAAGTTCTTATAATCCGAGACGTCCTGGCCCAGTTGGCGCATCAACCAAGTTTGTAAAAAAGTGCAGGGAACTTGTCCCTCTGCACCCTCTGGGATCCCAAGACATCTCAGATTTGCCCTTCTGGATCTGTTTTCTAAATCAAGAAGTCTATTTTTCAGATCCCTATTTTCTTCCTTTAGGGAGTTTTTTTCTTTAATTGTTATATGTAAGAGGTCCTCAGAGTCAGATGCTCTTTTCTCGATTTCTATCAACCTTTCTTTATATTTTTGCACATCCGCTCGGAGGAGCCCCACCAACTCCCTAATATTTCCAGTCTGGAGTGAGAGGTCCTGTATTGCCAAGCTACATTTTTTTATTTCTTGGAATATATCTTGCAGGCTAGGAGCCTGTTCCTCTTTAGCAAAATAATTCTCCTCCAACTCCTTTAACTGTTTACTACCGCTCCCCCCAGACTGGAAGCCAATCTCGGGTGCCCTAAGGGCAAAATTTCCCTCTAGAATAGACTCCTCCTCTTCACCCACCACTACATCCTCCTTTCTTTTTTTTTGGAGGACTAGTCTGACCACGCATATTAATCAAAAGTAGTTGCTTGGTTCTTTCAGTTTTTTTTTACCTTTGGGGAGATTGAGGTATTTAACTCAACTTGCCCCTTACGCTTTTTTCCCACCTCTGTCTAGCCATCTGTAGTTTTTCCCTACTCTCCCCCACACCCTCTCCTCCTCCACTTCCCCCCCTTACAGCCCCTTAGACTTCTATCAAATGAAACGTCCAAGAGAGAAAAATCGTATAGCCCCAAAACCACAGTACATTAATCAGATATTTAAAAAATGATCAGCTGCTACAGTAATTACTAGACCCATACGTTCAATAATAGACCATCTCTATCTAGTCCGTTATAATGCAAAAAGGTGGGTTGAAGATTGCGTTATTTTAGAGCTCACACTTGGTCGGTTGGTGGCCTGAAAATCATTAACAATGACTCCGTTGTTTTAGAAGGTTTGGTGAATAAATTTGAGCCATCTGTTTATCCAATCATTTCGTATTCAGCCATATGTCCACAGCTCAAACAGTTAATACCATAAAGTCAGTAGCAGTCACTCAATTGGCTCAGTTTATTTGCAAAGTTGGATTAGTTCAAACCCTCAAGTCATCCAGCCATCCCCTGTTTACAATTAGTGATGAGCGGTAGGGGCAATATTCGAGTTCGCAATATTTTGTGAATATTTGGGCGAATATTCGCCATATATTCGAAAATTAGAGAATTCGTGATCTCCAGGCATTATTTTCTTGATTGCGAAAATTCGCATAAAATTCGCATACAAAGTATCGCATAAAAATTCACATGAACTGATATTTTCCCAAAAAATCGAATATTCTCAATTACGAATATATTTAGCGATATTCTAAATATTTGCGAATTCTCGAAGTGCCGATATTCGCAATTAAAATTAGCAATTCGAATATTCGTGATCAACACTATTTACAATATATGTAGCCTATAGCAGGGCTATCCTGCTTTTGATATTTACAGCAGGGATAATTAAACATGGGGATTGGTAGGCCTCGGTTAATTTGCAATATTAATCCCTGTATCAGGCTCCAATAGTTGTAGTGTTAGCAGCTCAAACTGTTAGTATCATGCAAACAGTAACAATCAATACCAATCGCTTTTCATAGCTCTGCTAGTCTGAAAAGTTCTCCACTACCTCTCCACAGACCTTCAGGGCGGGAGGGGGGGGCGCCACACAGATCCCACACATATACCTTTAGGTTCCGTTCCGTGGCCCCCTTCCAGCAATCCCCAACCTGCTCCCTCTCTCCACTGTCGTCCTGGACCACCAAACAGCAGACCATAAGATCTCCAAGTGAAAAGAGAGGCAGCAAACATCTCACATCCCGTTTTCAGAGGAGGAGGGGGGGGGGGCGAGGCACTCATGAACCACCAAGTCGGCCCAGCCTTCCTTCAGTCACAGCCCAGCGATCAGCTCCAGTTCAGCCGCCTGTGCACCACAGCGTGCTCAGCAGGCCCACGGCAGTCGGATGACAAGAGGCGGCAGGGCAGGTCAGTAGTGCGAACCAGACCGTCAGATGTTAAGCGGCGGTAGGTCCGACGGCTTCCACGGCATGTCCAGGCAGCAGGCGGGATGGGAGGGGAATCAGCACAGCGGCAGGGCAGCCTCGCCAGGGACACAGCAATCAGATGGCCAAGAGAGGAGAGAAGGCGCTCATAGGTGAGGGTAAACAAATTAATGTCCCTTTCCCCTAACCAGGATGAGTGAAATTACTCACCTGGTTCGGTTGCACTGAATGTGGTGCAACCTTAGTAGAGGGAGGTTCGAAGGGTGGAGGTTGTCTGGGTTGGTGCTGCCGGATGGTGTCCGAAACAACCCTGGGTGGGGGCCAAACCGCCACTTGGGTGGGTATTTGTATATATAAAAAGGTCTCGTCTGCACTGGATTCGTGCGGCGAGCCGATGGACATAAGGCACTAATCACTACCCGAGCTTGGATACAAGGTTTTTTATCGAAAAGATGACGCGTTTCGGGAAACTCAGGACCCCTTTATCAAGTCTGTATCCTTGGCACCGTGAGCCCGCTGGTGGACTCTCCTGAAGAGTCCCTTTCAGAAGGAATACTGGTCAGCGCTGGTAATTGTTGCTGAAGAGTGTCCTGCTGTAGCGGCGCTGCTGTACCCCGAAACGCGTAATCTTTTCAATAAAAAACCTTGTATCCGAGCTTGGGTTGTGATTTGCGCCTTATGTCCATCGGTTCGCCAGGGTCACAGCTTCTCATCAGACTGGGAGCTCCATGGATGGGAGGGAGGTGCGTGCGTCACCTACGTGCGCCCGCCCACATGCCGCCCTTCCCTGAAGCAGCGGTTATTCACTTTAGAAAAAAGACGACTGAGGGGAGATCTAATTACTATGTATAAATATATCAGGGGTCAGTACAGAGATCTATCCCATCATCTATTTATCCCCAGGACTGTGAGTGTGATGAGTGGACATCCTCTGCGTCTAGAGGAAAGAAGGTTTGTACACAAACATAGAAGAAGATTCTTTACAGTAAGAGCAGTGAGACTATGGAACTCTCTGCCTGAGGAGGTGGTGATGGTAAGTATAATAAAGGAATTCAAGAGGAGCCTGGATGTATTTCTGGAGTGTAATAATATTACAGGCTATAGCTACTAGAGAGGGGTCGTTGATCCAGGGAGTCATTCTGATTGCCTGATTAGAGTCAGGAAGGAATTTTTTACTCCCCTAAAGTGGGGAAAATTGGCTTCTACCTCACAGTTTTTTTTTGCCTTCCTCAGGATCAACTTGCAGGATGACAGGCCAAACTGGATGGACAAATGTCTTTTTTCGGCCTTATGTACTATGTTACTATGTTACCAGTCTCACATGATCCTTATGAGTCTCCATGTCTGGAACATAAATTAGTATGTTATCCAGATATACAACAACAAATCTCCCCACCAGATGATGAAATATATCATTGATAAAGTGTTGAAAAAACCCGCTGGAGCTCTGTTTAACCCAAAGGACATGACCAGGTTTTCAAAATGACCCTCAGGGGTATTAAATATGGTCTTCCACTCATCTACCTCCCTGATCCTTACCAGATTACAAATCCAATTTGGAGAACACCCTGACAACGACAATCTGACTAAACAAATCCGGAATCAAAGCAAGGGGGTAAGGATCACGGACAGAAATATGGTTGAGCTCACGGAAGTCCAGACATGGTCTAAGGGTACCATCTTTTTTTTATTTTATTTTTTTACATAGAACAACCCAGCAGCCACTGGGGATTTGGAAAGTCTGATATGACCCTTCGCCAAGCTCTCAATGTTATATTCTCGCTTAGCCTTTCTTTCTGGCTCTGAAAGATTATACAACCGAGATTTGGGCAGTTTAGCTTCAGGAATAAGATTGACAGGACAATCATACTCCCGATGTGGAGGTAACTCCTGGTTACCAGTCTCAGAAAACACATCAGAAAATTTGGAAATGAACGAGGGTACAGTTTTAGTGGTGACCACAGAGAAAGATGCATTAAGACAGTTGTCCATGCAAAAATCATTCCAATCGAGAATCTGTGTCACTTGCCAGTCGATGGTAGGGTTATGTTTGCTTAACCATGGTAAGCCCAAAGCCATCGGAGCAGGCAGACCCTCCAACACATAACACGAGACAGATTCCTGATGGAAATCACCCACTCTTAAATGGATGTAATTTACCACCTGTGACAGGCATTTTTGGGTAAGAGGTGCAGAATCAATTGCAAAGACAGAAATGCTTTTCTCTAGTGCACTAGTAGTCAACCCATGAATACGAACAAACTGTCCATCAATCAGGTTAACCCCAGCCCCACTGTCGATAAATACCTCAATTTACACAGTTTTGGACTCTAGCGCCACCTCGGCAGACAGGAGAAATCGGGTACTACCAGTAAATTACAAAAGTAAGTTTTCTTGCTTCCCATCCACACCACCAATAGTAATTTGGGGATTAAGTGTTTTTTTTTTTTTTGCTTACACCTTGACGCTGAATGTACGGACAAATATTCACAAAATGTCCCTTCTTTCCACAACAAAAACCGACTCCCTTCATATGACCAGAGCTCTTACCAGCAGTCCCAGGAGTAGCTCCCCCCATCTGCATTAGCTCCACACAAGGCGTAACTACAGGTGTCTCTTTACCATAAGTGTCAAAGGAAGCTGCCACCTTATTTGACAGTACGTCCTGAGGGTGAGGACCCTTACATCTCCCCTTCAAGCGTCTATCCAGACGTACAGCAAGGGACATAGCTTCTTCCAATGACTCAGGTTTTTCATGAAAGGCCAATGCGTCCTGCAGCCTTTCAGACAGACCCTGATAGTACTGGCTACGGAGAGCAGGATCATTTCACTCCATATCCGTAGTCCGTCTCCTAAATTCAGAGCAATAGATTTCCGTGGGGCGTTCTCCCTGCCATAAACCACGCAACTTGGTCTCAGCCTGCCTAAGAGATCTGATCCGGGTCATCATAAATAAGACCCAAGGCTCTAAAACATTCATCTACCGACTGGAGGGATGGTGATCCGGTCGGCAGAGAAAAAGCCCAAGACTGTGCATTATCCTTAAGCAAAGAAATGATCATACCCACACGTTGACACTCATCCCCAGAAGAGTATGGACGCAGCTTAAAGTACAACTTACACTATTCTCTGAACCGAATGAAATTGTCACAACCCCCAGAAAATCTGTCCAGGAGGGCAACCTTAGGTTCAGTACAGGCCTGTTACCCACCATCAGAACCAGCTGCCTGTGGTCTTTGAATCCTTAAGACTGTCGCGCGGAGGTCAGCTACCTCCATAGGATTCATAGCTGCACTGACCTGAACGAAATGGCGGTAGATAATGTCACAATCAGTATGGGGGGGGGGGGGAACTAGAGAAGAAACAGGTCACACCCTAGACAACCCTAATCAGGGCCCTAACTATCTATCAATATGAATAGACCCGGAAGGTAGGAATATTTATATGCAGGATACCTAGCCCTTTATATCCCGATTAGGCCCTGGAAAAAGTTAGGGCCAGAGACAACCCATTCCTCCCCAGATGGATGAATGGAAGTCTCTGTCTCAGGCCCAGATACAAACAGGGAATATAACAAACACAAACAAAGTGACACTTAACTTCTGTAGAGATGGATGAGCAGGAACACCAGAGACAAACTCACACCAGCTCAGCCAAACCTTAATTAAGCTATCTACCGCATAGTCAGAATGTTGGGGTCAGACTATAAATGGTAGAAGTGATAACCACTGAGCAACAGCTGAGAAAAGGGAAGTGGTCATTAGTCACCTGAGGGACCGTGACCCATAGCCACTATTACTCCTCCCATTCTTCTCGCCTCCCCTCTGGGTCGCTGCACAACTCCCAAAATTTGTGATAACAGAAATGTTTAATTAAAAAAAGTGTTATTTAAAAAAAAGTTGTGCCCCACCTCACTCACTTTATTGTTCAACTTCTATGCTGAAAAAAGTGGACCAGATATTTCTTAAATATGGAGCTAATTCTGAAAGCCATATTTCTCAATGTATTTACACCTCACAACTGGCATACATGGACTGATAAAGCTCTCCATAAACCTCTATGTGCTTCTTTCACATAGAATATTATAAATCTGGCAGCAGCAGCCACCATAGTGGGGAGCTCAGTGCAAAGGAGTCTATACAGTTAGCATTTAAGTCAATAGCAGGTGTTAAAATCTCTGTGCACTTAGCTCTCCCTGGTGGGTGCAAGAAAATGCGGTAGATATATGCTGAGGAGAGAAGAGGGATTCAGCTCTGGGTCACCTCTCCTCCTCTCCCGCATGGGTCCCTTAAAAGGCGTGTAGTCTTTCACTATCGTAGGTACATCACTCACTTCAAAACTGCACCAAAGGTTGACCTGTTTTAATATTTTGGCACTGATGGAAGACAAACCCACACACTCTACTGGCAATGTGGTGCGCATGCACTGGGCAGCAGTGTTAATCAATTTCCCCTATTGTGTTATAGATTTACATGTATAATATTCAAACCTGATTAGTTTTTATGTTCTTGGACAGTGGCAGACTTGATTGGTTGTTTTATTGAAAACATACCTAAACTAAATGGGAACCCCAAATGAGGGCCCAAATTTAGGGATGAGCGAACCCGAACTGTATAGTTCGGGTTCGTACCGAATTTTGGGGTGTCCGTGACACTGACCCGAACCCGAACATTTTCGTAAAAGTCTGGGTTCGGGTTCGGTGTTCGTCGTTTTCTTGGCGCTTTTTGAAAGGCTGCAAAGCAGCCAATCAACAAGCGTCATACTACTTGCCCCAAGAGGCCGTCACAGCCATGCCTACTATTGGCATGGCTGTGATTGGCTAGTGCAGCATGTGACCCAGCCTCTATTTAAGCTGGAGTCACGTAGCGCCGCACGTCACTCTGCTCTGATCAGTGTAGGGAGAGGTTGCAGCTGCGACTGTTAGGGCGAGATTAGGCAGTGATTAACTCCTCCAAAACACTTAAGTCAGTGATCGATCTACAGCTGTGGATCATTGAACTGCTGCTATTCAATTTCTCACTGTTTTTAGGCTGCCCAGAGCGTTTTTCAGTCACTTTTTTCTGGGGTGATCGGCGGCCATTTTGTGTCTTGTGGTGCGCCAGCACAAGCTGCCACCAAGTCCATTTAACCATCAATAGTGTGGTTATTTTTTGGCTATATCCTACATCAGGGGCAAGCTGCCACCAAGTCCATTTAACCATCAATAGTGTGGTTATTTTTTTGCTATATCCTACATCAGGGGCAAGCTGCCACCAAGTCCATTTAACCATCAATAGTGTGGTTATTTTTTTGCTATATCCTACATCAGGGGCAAGCTGCCACCAAGTCCATTTAACCATCAATAGTGTGGTTATTTTTTTGCTATATCCTACATCAGGGGCTTGGCTGTGCTTGCTATTTTATTGAGGGGTGAAATACAATTGCCAAAATAGCAGTACCCTAAATCTGGTGTTTCAGCTGTGGCCAGCCAATTGTCTGGCAAAGGATATATTTTTGTTCTGGGTTGAAATACAATTCCCAACTTAGCAATTTCCTAAATTTGTGGTTTCTGCTGTATCAGGCCTACTTTAAATCTATTCATTAAAAGGGTATATTAGATTCAAGGTAACTTCAATAACTTCACACACACGCTACAGTGCATTTCCAAGTCTAATTCTGTCCGTAAACGTATACCTGTCACCCAGCGCCTAAATAATAGGCCTCAAATATATATTTATCTAAATCTGTGGTTATTGCTGTAGCTGGTCAAGTTATTTTGTGTCCGTCAAAGCACAGTTTTTGTTCTGGGTTGAAATACAATTCCCAACTTAGCAATTTCCTAAATTAGTGGTTTCTGCTGTATCAGGCCTACTTTAAATCTATCCATGAAAGGGTATATTAGATTCAAGGTGCTGATAGGGTCATTCTCAATAACTTCACACACACGCTACAGTGCATTTCCAAGTCTAATTCTGTCCGTAAACGTATACCTGTCACCCAGCGCCTAAATAATAGGCCTCAAATTTATAGTCAGCTAAATCTGTCATTACTGCTGTGCCTGTATTAGTGTAATACGGTACCTAAATAGATAGCCAGATAGTGTTAGGTGTCTGTAAAAAAAAGGCCTGAATTTGAATTCAATACATTGGGCCAAATAATATTTTTCTTATTGTGGTGAACGGTAACAATGAGGAAAAAATCTAGTAAGGGACGCGGACGCGGACATGGTCGTGGTGGTGTTAGTGGACCCTCTGGTGCTGGGAGAGGACGTGGCCGTTCTGCCACAGCCACACGTCCTAGTGTACCAACTACCTCAGGTCCCAGTAGCCGCCAGAATTTACAGCGATATTTGGCATTAGTCAATTGGGTGGCCGACAGTGGATCCAGCACGTTCACATTATCTCCCCCCCAGTCTTCTGCAGAAAGCGCACAGATGGCGCCTGAAAACCAAGCCCATCAGTCTGTCACATCACCCCCATGCATACCAGGGAAACTGTCTGAGCCTCAAGTTATGCAGCAGTCTCTTATGCTGTTTGAAGACTCTGCTGGCAGGGTTTCCCAAAGGCATCCACCTAGCCCTTCCCCAGCTGTGTAAGACATAGAATGCACTGACGCACAACCACTTAGGTTTCCTGATGATGAGGACATGGGAATACCACCTCAGCACGTCTCTGATGATGACTAAACACAGGTGCCAACTGCTGCGTCTTTCTGCAGTGTGCAGACTGAACAGGAGGTCAGGGATCAAGACTGGGTGGAAGACGATGCAGGGGACGATGAGGTCCTAGACCCCACATGGAATAAAGGTCGTGCCACTGACTTTCACAGTTCGGAGGAAGAGGCAGTGGTGAGACCGAGCCAACAGCGTAGCAAAAGAGGGAGCAGTGGGCAAAAGCAGAACACCCGCCGCCAAGAGACTCCGCCTGCTACTGACCGCCGCCATCTGGGACCGAGCACCCCAAAGGCAGCTTCAAAGAGTTCCCTGGCATGGCACTTCTTCAAACAATGTGCTGACGACAAGACTCGAGTGGTTTGCACGCTGTGCC
Source organism: Bufo gargarizans (assembly GCF_014858855.1). Classification (NCBI taxonomy): domain Eukaryota; kingdom Metazoa; phylum Chordata; class Amphibia; order Anura; family Bufonidae; genus Bufo; species Bufo gargarizans. The sequence continues at coordinate 328,534,069 of NC_058084.1, forward strand.
ATCAGAGCCTGAAGCGAGGCATTAACGTTCGGAACCTTAGCACAACCTGCATGACCAGGCACCTGCATGCAAAGCATGAACTGCAGTGGAGTAAACACCTTAAAAACAAGGAAGTCACTCAGGCTCCCCCTGATACCTCTTCTGCTGCTGCCGCCTCGGCCTCTTCTGCTGCAGCCGCCTTGGCCTCTTCCTCCGCCTCTGGAGGAACGTTGGCACCTGCCGCCCAGCAAACAGGGGATGTACCACCAACACCACCACCTCCGTCACCAAGCATCTCAACCATGTCACACGCCAGCGTTCAGCTCTCCATCTCACAAACATTTGAGAGAAAACGTAAATTCCCACCTAGCCACCCTCGATCCCTGGCCCTGAATGCCAGCATTTCTAAACTACTGGCCTATGAAATGCTGTCATTTAGGCTGGTGGACACAGACAGCTTCAAACAGCTCATGTCGCTTGCTGTCCCACAGTATGTTGTTCCCAGCCGGCACTACTTCTCCAAGAGAATGACATGAAGACTGATTCTCTGCTGACATGAAGCCTGAATCTCTGTTATGGGACCTCTCTCCTCTGCCTGGGTGCCGGGGCCTAAATATATGACAATGGACTGTTCCAGTGTTGGGTGACGTGAAGCATGATTCTCTGCTATGACATGAAGACTGATTCTCTGCTGACATGAAGCCTGAATCTCTGTTATGGGACCTCTCTCCTCTGCCTGGGTGCCGGGGCCTAAATATATGACAATGGACTGTTCCAGTGGTGGGTGACGTGAAGCCTGATTCTCTGCTATGACATGAAGACTGATTCTCTGCTGACATGAAGCCTGAATCTCTGTTATGGGACCTCTCTCCTCTGCCTGGGTGCCAGGGCCTAAATATCTGACAATGGACTGTTCCAGTGTTGGGTGATGTGAAGCCTGATTCTCTGCTATGACATGAAGACTGATTCTCTGCTGACATGAAGCCAGATTCTCTGCTATGGGACCTCTCTCCAATTGATATTGGTTAATTTTTATTTATTTTATTTTTATTTTTATTCATTTCCCTATCCACATTTGTTTGCCGAGGATTTAACTACATTTTGCTGCCTTTTGCAGCCCTCTAGCCCTTTCCTGGGCTGTTTTACAGCCTTTTTAGTGCCGGAAAGTTCGGGTCCCCATTGACTTCAATGGGGTTCGGGTTCGGGACGAAGTTCGGGTCGGGTTCAGATCCCGAACCCGAACATTTCCGGGAAGTTCGGCCGAACTTCTCGAACCCGAACATCCAGGTGTTCGCTCAACTCTACCCAAATTATCAACCGAAAATAAATCACAGGTGACAATAACCAGCAACTCAAATGTGGGAAAACCCAACCACCTGTACACAAAAGTAGCCACCAGAATATATCAAAACATATCTTTATTTGAACATTTAAGACCAAAATATAAAATACATGTTTAAAGGGTTTCTACCATCAGAATTACTGTTATGTAGCTGACTGACATTAGCGATGCGCTAATGTCAGCACTACATAACACTATGGTTTTTTTTTTTACATTTCTCCCTGCAGCCGTTTTGATAAAATAAGCTCTTGTATAATATGCTAATGAGCCTCTAGGTGCTATGTGGGCGTAGAATCAGCACCTAGAGGCTCCATCCACTCACTCTTTATCCCACTCAGGTCCCCTGTTCTGCCCTGCGCTGACTACGTCACAGTGAGGAGGCCGGCATCAGGAGAGCGGCCTTCACTCGCTGCGCCTGCGCCGAATACAGAAGTGAACGGCGCAGGCAGATAAAAAGATATTCAACTAGCTTTGCTGATAAAAAAAAAACTAGGGTTGCTGCAGATGTGCTTTATAATCAGAAAACAAAAAAGAAAAATTTATGATCTGCATAGATTTATAAATAAATTGTGTTCTCTTTTGTCCTCTATTCTTAGCATTTACAATTTAATAGAAAGTGAGTAAATTATTTATTTTTGGATATGAAACACTTCTCATGGGAATTACAGATAATACGTATTTGCAGTTCTGTAGGCTTTGAGTACTATAATCAATATACTTGAATGTGGATAGGTTGTTCAAGAAATAGTGTACAAAATGTTCATATCTTAAAATCTAAATAACTCATAGTTACTTGGAGTGAATGTGAAGCAGAAATAAGGTATAAATTTAATGATCAATAAGTGAGAAAAAGTAGTCATTGTGCAGTAATTGTCAAGCAAATTATTCTTGCACACATTGGGGGGTCTTTTATTAGGGCTCTACACCAGTTTTCTGGTGTAAAAAAAAACATTTAACTTTTTTCAACAACTGTGACACTTCCGTGTCCCGACTCATTTAACAGTGGAGCACATTACACCAGAAATCTACTCCATCTCCTGGCTGGAGTAAATTTTAGTTCTGGCACACGGACAGCAGAAAGCTGCCTGGGGTCTATTTTAGTTTAAAGAGGACCTTTCATCTGTTTTACTTATAGGAGCTAAATACCTGTACTTGCGGGGTACCCCCCGCTGATGCTGCCACCCAGTTTTTTTTTTTTTAACTGCGCCCGCCTGAAGATTTCGCGCTCAGTATGTAAATACTGAGCATCGGACTAGGGAAGAGGAGACGCCAGGGTTTCTCCTCCCTGGCGTCTCCTCCGCCCTATTCCGATGTTCAGTAATTACATACTGAGCGCGAAAACTTCAGGCGGGCACAGTGGGGCGTAGGGGCGATGTTTTAAAAAAAAAACTGGGTGGCAGCATCAGCGGGGGGTACCCCGCAAGTACATGTATTTAGCTCCTATAAGTAAAACTGATGAAAGGTCCTCTTTAAATCAGTTTCCAGCACAATAATGGGACGGAACATCCAGCAGAAGACATTCTTTTTTGGAGCTGATCACTTTGCATCAGAGTTTACTTCATATTGTTGATTGACAAATATTAGACATTATTGATCATATGTCCTGGGTGCGCAAGTTGTTGTAATACAATACAATGTGGACGTTCATCACCCTCTGACAATGTCTTCAACTGCTGTATTCCAAATTTCTCTGCCCCGGTTAGAGTTTGGTTACAAAATGATTGTGCACCAACTGACACCTGTGCCAGTAAAACGAAATAACATAAAGGTGTAGAGTCTTAATTACTGTAGCTGCTTTATATCAACTGATAAACATGACTAAAGTTTTCCTTTGTGGTAAGCATAATTATATCGTTAATTGGCCATTAAGACTTATAAAAGTTATTTTTGTAAAAAATTTCAACAGAATTATGTTATTTCAGACTGGTGCATTTTTAAGACAACCTTTAACCACTTCAGCCCCGCTAGCTGAAACCCCCTTCATGACCAGAGCACTTTTTACACTTCGGCACAACACTACTTTCACAGTTTATCGCTCGGTCATGCAACTTACCACCCAAATGAATTTTACCTCCTTTTCTTCTCACTAATAGAGCTTTCATTTGGTGGTATTTTATTGCTGCTGACATTTTTACTTTTTTTGTTATAAATCGAAATGTAACGATTTTTTGGCAAAAAAATGAAATTTTTCACTTTCAGCTGTAAAATTTAGCAAAAAAAACGACATCCATATATAAATTTTCCGCTAAATTTATAGTTCTACATGTCTTTGATTAAAAAAAAATGTTTGGGCAAAAAAAAAATGGTTTGGGTAAAAGTTATAGCGTTTACAAACTATGGTACAAAAATGTGAATTTCCGCTTTTTGAAGCAGCTCTGACTTTCTGAGCACCTGTCATGATTCCTGAGGTTCTACAATGCCCAGACAGTAGAAAAACCCCACAAATGACCCCATTTCGGAAAGTAGACACCCTAAGGTATTCGCTGATGGGCATAGTGAGTTCATAGAACTTTTTATTTTTTGTCACAAGTTAGCGGAAAATGATGATGATTTTTTATTTTTATTTTTTTCTTACAAAGTCTCATATTCCACTAACTTGCGACAAAAAATAAAAAATTCTAGGAACTCGCCATGCCCCTCACGGAATACCTTGGGGTGTCTTCTTTCCAAAATGGGGTCACTTGTGGCGTAGTTATACTGCCCTGGCAATTTAGGGGCCCAAATGTGTGAGAAGAACTTTGCAATCGAAATGTGTAAAAAATGACCGGTGAAATCCGAAAGGTGCACTTTGGAATATGTGCCCCCTTTGCCCACCTTGGCTGCAAAAAAGTGTCACACATCTGGTATCGCCGTACTCAGGAGAAGTTGGGGAATGTGTTTTGGGGTGTAATTTTACATATACCCATGCTGGGTGAGAGAAATATCTTGGCAAAAGACAACTTTTCCAATTTTTTTACACATTTTGATTGCAAGGTACTTCTTACACATTTGGGCCCCTAAATTGCCAGGGCAGTATAACTACGCCACAAGTGACCCCATTTTGGAAAGAAGACACCCCAAGGTATTCCGGGAGGGGCACCGCGAGTTCCTAGAATTTTTTATTTTTTGTCGCAAGTTAGTGGAATATGAGACTTTGTAAGGAAAAAAGAAAAAAAAAGAAAAATCATCATTTTCCGCTAACTTGTGACAAAAAATAAAAAATTCTAGGAACTCGCCGTGCCCCTCACGGAATACCTTGGGGTGTCTTCTTTCCAAAATGGGGTCACAATGTTTACGCATTTGGATTCCGTGAGGGGTATGGTGAGTTCATGTGAGATTTTATTTTTTGACACAAGTTAGTGGAATATGAGACTTAGTAAGAAAAAACAAAAACAAAAACAAACAAAAAATTTCCGCTAACTTCTGCCAAAAAAATGTCTGAATGGAGCCTTACAGGGGGGGGGTGATCAATGAACAGGGGGGTGATCAATGACAGGGGGGTGATCAATGACAGGGGGGTGATCAATGACAGGGGGGTGATCACCCATATAGACTCCCGGATCACCCACCTGTTATTGATCACCCCCCTGGTAAGGCTCCATTCAGACGTCCGTATGATTTTTACGGATACATGGATCGGATCCGCAAAACACATGCGGACGTCTGAATGGAGCCTTACAGGGGGGTTATCAATGACAGGGGGTGATCAGGGTGATCACCCCCCTGTCACTGATCACCCCCCCTGTAAGGCTCCATTCAGACGTCCGTATGATTTTTATGGATCCATGGATACATGGATCGGATCCGCAAAACACATGCGGACGTCTGAATGGAGCCTTACAAGGGGGTGATCAATGACAGGGGGGTGATCAGGGAGTGTATATGGGTGATCACCCGCCTGTCATTGATCACCCCCCTGTAAGGCTCCATTCAGACGTCCGCATGTGTTTTGCGGATCCGATCCGTGTATCCATGGATCCGTAAAAATCATACGGACGTCTGAATGGAGCCTTACAGGGGGGTGATCAATGACAGGGGGTGATCAGGGAGTGTATATGGGTGATCACCCGCCTGTCATTGATCACCCCCCTGTAAGGCTCCATTCAGACGTCCGCATGTGTTTTGCGGATCCGATCCATGTATCCGTGGATCCGTAAAAATCATACGGACGTCTGAACGGAGCCTGACAGGGGGGTGATCAATGACAGGGGGGTGATCAGGGAGTTTATATGGGGTGATCATGGGTGATCAGGGGTTCATAAAGGGTTAATAAGTGACGGGGGGGGTGTAGTGTAGTGTAGTGTTTGGTGCGACTTTACTGACCAACCTGTGTCCTCTGGTGGTCGATCCTAACAAAAGGGACCACCAGAGGACCAGGTAGGAGGTATATTAGACGCTGTTATCAAAACAGCGTCTAATATACCTGTTAGGGGTTAAAAAATTCGGATCTCCAGCCTGCCAGCGAGCGATCGCCGCTGGCAGGCTGGAGATCCACTCGCTTACCTTCCGTTCCTGTGAGCGCGCGCGTATATGCGTCGTCGTGCGCAGGGCTGCCGCCTCCGGACCGCACATCTGCGTTAGGCGGTCCGGAGGCGGTTAACCAAATCCAGAAGTGCATTGAAAGCCAATAAAAAATATAAACGAAAAACTTAAACTTTTCCTTCCTGCTGGATCCAGTAACAGGACTTTATCAGCGCAGGGCGCGCTGCGAACGGCACAGGCAGCAAAGCGATGCTGCCTGTGCCTGCAATCTCCCCGCCCAGCGCTGCCTCCTAGCTAATTTATTCACTGCACTTGCCTCTGTGAAATTGAGGGGCAGCACCGTAATCTCGCACAGGCGCGCTGGCAGAGGCATCGAAGTGCGTATGCAATGTCTTTCTGGCCTCTGCCAGTGCGCCTGTGTGAGATTACGGCGCTTCTCTTCAATTTTACAGAGGCAAGTGTAGTGAATAAATTAGCTAGAAAGTGGCTCTGGGTGGGGAGGATATCTGTGGATGACACTGAGGGGGATATCTGTGGATGACACTGAGGGGGATATCTGTGGATGACACTGAGGGGGATATCTGTGGATGACACTGAGGGGGATATCTGTGGATGACACTGAGGGGGATATCTGTGGATGACACTGAGGGGGATATCTGTGGATGACACTGAGGGGGATATCTGTGGATGACACTGAGGGGGATATCTGTGGATGACACTGAGGGGGATATCTGTGGATGACACTGAGAGGGATGATGGAATGGGAGGTCCTGGAGGGGTGTTTGGGTGGGAGCTCTGGAAGGGGTGGGAGGTCTGATAGGTACGTGGGGGTGGGAGATCCGGGAGGGGGGCCCCTAAATTTTTTTTGCTATGGGGCCCAGTCATTTCTAGCTACGCCCCTGAATGGTAAGATTGGGCGGGCACTGGAGCGATAGAGCGCCCTGCTGTAGGAGAAGCCGGCGGGAGATGAAAGGAGGAGGGGCCAGCTCCTGGTGGTGTCGGGCACACGGCGCAAGCATGGCGGTGGAGGATATAACTGAAGCCTAAAGACCAGACATCAAGGTAGACCTGCAGAAGAAGGTGACAGCACAGTATGTAATGTATACACGTGTGTAATGTATGTAGTGCAGTGTGTGATCATCACATACTGCACTACATACATTACACACATGTATACATCACATGCCCCCTCACAGTAATAATGCCAAGATATGTGCCCTCTTCACAGTAGTAATGCTAACACATGCCCCCTCACAGTGGTTATGCCCAGATATGTGCCCCCACAGTAATAATGCCAAGATATGTGCCCTCCTCACAGTAGTTATACCCTGATATGTGCCCCCTCAAAGTAGTTATGCCCAGATATTTGCCCCCTCACAGTAGTTATGCCAGATATATGTGCCCCCTTCACAGTAGTAATGCTCACACGTGCCCCCTCACAGCGTTTGCATTTCTTTCTGGCAAAGCTACCTGGTTCCGGCCCGTGAAATTTATACCAAGTCTAGTGCAGCCCTGGTTTAGACCATAGGATACAACATAGGGGAAGAAAAAAATTGAACAATCTCACCGGTCCGGAAGTGATGGATGGTTACTTCGGATGTGGGTCGTTCAAAGGCCCCTAGATTGCCGTCAATGCCAGCTCAGGTGCGTAGTCCAAATACCGCCAAGTGGAGAGTAGGAGTTCTCCAATATATCACACAAACAAAGCAGGGTAGCTCTTGAACGTCTATGCAGAGGTGCAGAGGCGGCTCTTCCATTAGACCACTGCCTAAGGCCTCGCGCTGGTGGGGGCCTCACTCTGGCTCCCACCTGACACCACTGCAAGTACAATTATTGGCTTCCACGGCCGGCGGGCGGAGCCAGCGGCCACTCTGAGCCCCTCTCTGCATCTTTAAGAGAACAGTGGCTGCTGGGGCTCTGAGCGTTATGGCGCACAGGCACGTCTTCTGAACGTTGCCAGCCCCGCCCCAGAGCGCTGCGTAGCCACGCAGGGGAGAAGAAGGAGCCAGGGCCCTCTCCTCATTTCGTGTCTGGCTGCCACCCACAGACAGACAGTGGTGTCCAAAGACCAAGGTGTGTGTGTGTGTGTCTCACTGCTGCTGCTCTGCCAGTGCCCACTCCTGGTCTGGCCACAGCAGCAGCCAGCAGTAAAAAACAGCGCAGCAGGCAGGCAGCCTGTTGCCTGCTGGCTGCTGTGCCCCCCCACCCTTGCCTGCTGGCTGCTGTACCCCCCCCCCCCTGCCTGTTGCCTGCTGGCTACTGTGAACATTAGGGCCTGCTGCAGCTGCCAGTGAGAGGCTGTTAGCAGTGAGTCATGATGATAATACCTTACTAGTGCCCATCTCTGTGCCATCATGGAGGGGTCAGGGGAGAAATGTACCGTGTGGGGTGGCGGGTGGAAAGATGTGCTGCTGCCAGGCCCATCGAGGGGGAGAAATGTGCCATGGAGGGGGGAAGGGTAAGATGTGCTGCTGCACTGCCAGTCCCATCATGGAGGGGGAGAAATGTGCCACTGGGAGTGCTGCAATAGAGGGGGGGGGGGAATGTGACATGAAGGGGGTGATGTAAAAAGGAGGGGGTGATGTGACATGGAGGGGGAGAAATATGACATGGATGGAGGGGGAGTAATGTGACATTAAGGCCGGGGGGCATCATTGGGGGCACTTTTTATTGGCACATTATTGGTGGGCACTATAGGGGCATCATGTTATATGGAGGGCTCTGTGCAGTGGCATTTTATACCGGGACACATTATGGTGGTTACTATGGGAAAGGGGGGAGAGGAGTACTATGGGGTCATCTCCAGAGGGCACTAAGAAGGGGTATTTTATGCTTGCAAATTATAGGGGACACTGAGGGCATCTACTGGGGCACTATATAGGGGCATTTTATAATGGTACATTATGGGGGCACTAGGAGGAAGGGGGGAGAAGAGCACTATTGGGAATTTACTGGGGGCACTATATAGGGGTATTTTATACTGGCACATTATGGGGGACACTATGATAACATTAGCTCAACTGGGTGCATTACAAGGGGGTATTTTTTGCACTGTCTATTATAAGGAGAATTATTACTACTGGGGGGCATTATGGTGGTCTAAACTTTGCTTGGTGACGTATTTTAGTAAGTAGTAGCCAAAGTGTGGCTTACTGCACACAAGTTTTCTATATCTATTGTATGTCTCTATTAAGATATTTTAAATAATCACTAGTAAAGATTATGTTTTAAAATTCCCATACCTCTAATTCTGAAGGTCTCTCTAATTTTCCTGTTGTTAGTGGGAGTATTGTGGGGAGATAACATCATTCTCCTCTAGTCTTACCCTTTTGTGCACTTCTGGCATTGGCTCAAAAAAACTACCACAAATACAGATTTAAAAACCTATGTGCGAACCTACCCTTAGGGAATATTTACCTGATAAAGGTCCCCCACTTTTTTCTTGCCTAATTCGTGTTTTGCAGCCCAGGAGAATGTAAAAACTGCACACTGTGAACAATGTACTGTAACGTAAGAGTTCTCCATTAGACATCATCTGATAACTTCACATGACTTCTTGCAATTGGCTTATGGGAAGATAAGCCACAATTTTATGAGATTGCTATGCAAAGAGGTATCTATCCATCTCTGTAGTGCCACCTTTTGTAAGTGGTTCCCTATGAGTCAAAGCTTTTTAACAAACCTTGAGACAAGACTAGGTAAAAGAGGTAGGTAAGTGAGCCAAACATCCATCCACAACTGTTTCAAGGTAGAAAGCCATTTAAATTGTCCCAACGTTTCTGTGTGTGAAGAGACCTTTGTCAAGGGATCTGTGGCCAGAGTGAAACAGCATAGTCTGGATGCGTCATCTAAAATTAACTGAAGTGCCATAGAATTCTCAACATATTTTATGTGATGCTTGTCCTCTATGAGCAGCACCCAGAATTGATACATAGGAGTGCTGATCTCATAACCCTTACTACTATTACACATGCTATATCATCGATCTGTGCTTGTTAACAGGCAGATAATCAGCTCATGCATTGTAAAAGGACTCAACCACAAATTACAAATTTTAGTGCTATTTCAGTCACCAGATTGATTTCATCTATTGTTATTGTAGCTACTATTTGCATTCAAATGTACTGCCCTCTTAGAGTGCATTTACATGTAGCAGTTTGTGCTGCAGAAAGTTCTGCAACTGAAAATTAGCACGATTCATCTAAATGAGACTTGCAAAAATCGATGCGGATTGCCACATAGGCCTCTTTCAGATTAACAAGTTCCCTTAGAGTTCTGGAATGGATTGGATAACACTGACATAATGCTTTCAGTGTTATCCAATGCATTCCAGAACTCTAAGGCCTCTTTCACACGGGCGTCAGTTTTTTTGCCCGGATAAGAGCCGAGTGCGTTGCGGGAAAATGCACGATTTTTTCTGCGCAAGTGCAAAACATTGTCATGCGTTGCACTCGCGTGAGAAAAATCGCGCATGTTTGGTACCCAAACCCGAACTTCTTCGTAGAAGTTCGGGCTTGTGATTGATGTTCTGAAGATTGTATTATTTTCCCTTATAACATGGTTATAAGGGAAAATAATAGCATTCTGAATACAGAATGCATAGTAAACCAGCGCTAGAGGGGTTAAAAAAAATAAAAAAATATTTAACTCACCTTAGTCCACTTGCTCGCGAAGCCCGGCATCTCCTTCTGTATCCTCTGCGCTGAAGTTGAACAGGACCTGGGGTGAGCTGCTCCATTAAATATCGGTTAAGGACCTTCGATGACGTCACTCCGGTCATCACATGGTACGTCACATGATCTTTTACCATGGTGATTCACCATGGTAAAAGACCATGTGATGACCGGAGTGACGTCATCGAAGGTCCTTAACCGATATTTAATGGAGCAGCTCACCCCAGGTCCTGTTTAACTTCAGCGCAGAGGATACAGAAGGAGATGCCGGGCTTCGCGAGCAAGTGGACTAAGGTGAGTTAAATTATTTTTATTTTTTTTTAACCCCTCTAGCGCTGGTTTACTATGCATTCTGTATTCAGAATGCTATTATTTTCCCTTATAACCATGTTATAAGGGAAAATAATAATGATCGGGTCTCCATCCCGATCGTCTCCTAGCAACCGTGCGTGCAAATCGCACGGCATCCGTACTTGCTTGCGGATGCCATCCGATTTTCACACACCCCATTCACTTCTATGGGGCCTGTGTCACGTCAGAATCGGACAATATAGAGCATGCTGCGATTTCAACTGAACGCACAAGTGATGCATTAAAAACATCGCTCATGTGCACAGCCCCATAGAAATGAATGGGTCAGGATTTAGTGCGGGTGCCATACGTTCGCCGCACGGATCGCACCCGCACGGAAAACTCGCCCGTGTGAAAGGGGCCTAAGGCCCCTTTCACATGAGCGAGTTTTCCGCGCTGGTGCAATGCGTGACGTGAACGCATAGCACCCAAACTGAATCCTGACCCATTAATTTCAATGAGTCTGTGTACATGAGCGTTGTTTTTCGCGCATCCGTTCTGCGTTGCGTAAGGCTGGTTTCACACGGGTGTTGCGGGAAAAGGTGCGGGTGCGTTGCGGGAACATGCACGATTTTTCCGCGCGAGTGCAAAACATTGTAATGCGTTTTTTACGCACGTAGGAAAAATCAGCATGTTTGGTACCCGAACTTCGTCACAGAAGTTCGGGTCTGGGTTCGGTGTTCTGTAGATTGTATTATTTTCCCTTATAACATGGTTATAAGGGAAAATAATAGCATTCTTAATACAGAATGCATAATACAATAGGGCTGGAGGGGTTAAAAATAATAAAATAATTTAACTCGCCTTAATCCACTTGATCACGCAGCCGGCATCTCTTATGTCTTCTTCTTTGCTGTGCACAGGAATAGGACCTTTGATGACGTCACTGTGCTCATCACATGGTCCAATCACACGGTTCATCACCATGGTGAGGGACCATGTGATTGGATCATGTGATGTGACGTCACCACAGGTCCTTAGCCGGCAGCTCAACATTACAGAAGAAGACAGAGACCCGCAACTACGCGATCAAGTGGACTCGGTGAGTTAATTTTTATTTATTTTTAACCCCTCCATCACTATTTTACTTTGCATTCTGTATTAAGAATGCTAATATTTCCCCTTATAACCATTTTATAAGGGAAAATAATACAGATCGGGTCCCCAGCCCGATCGTCACCTAGCAACCATGCGTGAAAATGGCACCGCATCCGCACTTGCTTGCCGATGCTTGCGATTTTCACGCGGCCCCATTCACTTCTATGGGGCCTGCGTTGCGTGAAAAACTCAGAATATAGAGCATGCTGCGATTTTCACGCAACGCACAAGTGAAGCGTGAAAATCACCGCTCATGTGCACAGCCCCATAGAAATGAATGGGTCAGGATTCAGTGCGGGTGCAATGCGTTCAACTCACGCATTGCACCCGCGCGGAATACTCGAACGTGTAAAAGGGGCCTAAAAATCGCAGCATGTTCTATATTCTGTGTTTTTCACGCAGCCCTGGCCCGATAGAAGTGAATGGGGCTGCGTGAAAAACACATTGCATCCACAAGCAAGTGCAGGTGCGATGCGTTTTTTCACTGATGGTTGCTAAGAGATGTTGTTTGTAAACCTTCAGTTTTTTATCACGCACTTGAAAAAGGCATCAAAACGCATTGCACCCATGCGGAAAAAACTGAACAACTGAACGCAATCGCAGACAAAACTGACTGAACTTGCTTGCAAAATAGTGCGAGTTTCACTGAACGCACCCTGAACGCATAAGGACCTAATCCGTCACGCTCATGTGAAAGAGGGCTAAGGGTTACAGAGCAACATAAATCAATATAGTGCTGGGAGGTCAGGATGAGAGCTGCTGCATACTCACGCTGCAAGTCCAGAGTGTGGAACTCGTTTGTCCAAAAGAGGCGTAAAACCACCCTATTCAGATTAAGGACTCATCGCAAAAATTTCTGCAGCAAAATCTGCCCATAAAACCTCCTACATCAGTCCCTCTACCCACATCAGTCCCTCTCTCCTTACTTCACCCACATGCAGCTCACATGCATTATTCACCTTCTTAAATCATCTTAACCTGTCATGTTTCAATTTGCAGCACAAACAGCACTGTGATATATCACTAAGCCATTCTTATGCTTTTAACTTGAGAGGAGATCTCTTCAAACGCTGGTCCACCTTCTTCCTTTGTTAATTTGAAGGCTGAGGCTACACAGTGATCTTGTCTTTGACACTCCTCACACAACCAAAGATCACTACAGTGCAGCAACTTAACTACATGGGGTCACAGTGCAATTGGCAGGCTTTGGCGACCTCAAAGAATCTAGCAGTGTCAGATTTTTTTTTTGTGATTCTGGGGTTTTGGTTCTGTTAACTTGATCTCCATGTAGTCCCAAGCCAACTTCTTTCCCACCACACAAAGTAATAATGCTAACTTCAGTAAATGGTTTCTGTCACCTGAAAAATGGGTATTAAGCTGGCTGACATTAGCACATTGCTGCTCTCCTCCCGCCGGCCGTGTCTGCAGTGTAAATCTTGAGCCGTTCAGTATTTGGCGCAGGCGCAATGAGGAAGCCAGCAGCCACAGAGCGTCCTTCTCTCACTGCGCCTGCGCCGAATACTGAACAGCGCGAGATTTACACTGCAGACATGGCCAGCGGGAGGAGATCAGCACTGCCCTAGCCCTGCCAATGAAGAGAAGAAGGGCGTGAAAAGAGGTGGGCAAAAGGTGCCTTTAGGAGCAGGTGCAACTCCCCCCCCCCCCCTTCTGCTCCTAGAGGCTAATTAGCATATTATAAAAGTTCATTTTTCTCAATAAAGGCTTCAGGCAGTGAGATGGCACTAATATAGTTAAGTTCAGCTGACATTAGCACATCGCTAATGTCAGACAGCTTATTACCCATTTTTCAGGTGACAGAAACCCTTTAAAGGGGTTGTTTTATCTGTGACATTGATGGCATATTGAAGAGATATGCCGTCAAAGTCAAAAAGCCTCTTTGAATTGTGTGCAACAAATTCCCCTATGTTCAGGATTTCTTTCTCTCAAAATCACTTAACCTGCTGGCTCTCATTGAAGCTTGGAATCACCACCTGATACCACTTTCCCTGCCGGTCTATATTTTGGGAGTCTACATTTTTATCATACTCCCAGACCTGAAAACAGGCATGGTGGAGGAGTAAGCATACTTCTTTCCCCACAATGCATCTTCCAGGTCATTCCCCTAGGACTGATAAAAAAAAATGGCTGCACAACATTTCACATACAAACAATAGAGCTGAGGAATGTGGATCATTCTAAATTAAAGTGGTATTTTGGCCATGCTAACCCTGCCTTCTGATCTCACAATCTAACAGCGCGTCTACCAGCATGCGCTTGTACTTGCGCATCTTACAATCACGCTCCAGTGATGGAATTAAGGACGGTACGTTGTCCTTGTAAAGAGGATCCAGCAGCGTGGCCACTCAGCAATCAGCACAAGTTAGAATGCGAACAACTCGGCGGTCGTTGCGGAGACACTGCAGCATGTAATCGCTCATGTGTGCCAGGCTGCACAGAGGCAACGAAAAGCTGTCCTCTGTGGGAGGTGTATCATCTGTGTCCTCTGTATCCCCCTAGCCACGCACCAGTGATGGCAATGAGCTGGTTTGGGTGCCACCCTGCTGTGAACATGGTTCCTCCTCCTCGTCATCCTCCAGAACTGTGCCCTGGCTGAACACCTGTGTACCTGGCGTTTGTGGGTGCAGGAACCCACCCTTGGAGCCACTTGTGAATGACTGGCCGGAAACCCTATGAAATAATCCCTCTTCCTCCTCCTCCTGTGACACATCCTCTTCCATCATCGCCAGCAGCGTTTTTTCAAGGAGGCAGAGAAGTGGGATTATAACACTGAGAACAGCGTTATCGGCACTGGTTGATGGAGTACTCGAAACAGCGCAACAAGGAACACAGGTCTCGCATCCAGGCCCAGTCATTGGTGGTGAAGTGGTGCTGTTCCGCAGCATATTTGCCCAATATTGGTGTTTTCTTAAACCCAGAATGTTATTGCTGTATTTCAAGCTTGTATCTTACACTGACAGATGCAGACAAGGCCGCAAATTTTGTATTTAGCCCAAAATGGGTGTTTTTTTAATAACAGAATAGAACACGAGCATCTAACGTGTGTATCTCACAATGACAAATGCAGCAAAGGCTGCAATATTAAAGTGCTTTGCCCAAAATGGGCGATTTTTTTAAACCCAGAATATTATTGCTGTATTTCAAGCTTGTATCTTACAATGACAGATGCAGACAAGGCCGCAAATTTTGTATTTGGCCCAAAATGGGTGTTTTTTTTTATAACAGAATATGACAGCAGTATAGAACACTTGAATTTCGCACTGACAGATGCAGCAAGGGCTGTAAAATTGAGTGTTTTGCCTAAAAAGGGTGTTTTTCAAAACCCAGAAAATTATTGAAGTATTTCAAGCTTGTTTTAAACAATGACAGATGCAGCAAACGCCGCAAAATTTGGATTTTGCTCTAAATGGGTGTTTTTTTAATAACAGAATATGACAGCAGTATATAACGCTTGAATTTCACACTGACGGATGCAAGGGCTGTAAAATTGAGTATTTTGCCCAAAAAGGGTGTTTTTTAAAACCCAGAAAATTATTGCAGTATTTCAAGCTTAAATTGCACACAGACAAATGCTGCAAAGGCCACAGATGTAGGGTCTTGCCAAAAATTAGTGATTTTTTTAAACCCAGAATATAATTGCAGTATTTCAAGCTTCTATTTGACTGTCACAAATGCACATATGCTGTGCTGGTGCACAGAACTTGCATACATTTTTTTCTGGGTAACTGGGCTCAGGGCAGGGTAAAAAGATTGTGCACTGCACCCACAAAGCAAAATCTAGGTAGATTGCTGAGTTAACAAGCACTTCTGAAAATTCTGTCCTATTCTCTCCCTCACAGCAGCAGCATCCTATCCCTACACTAAGCACAGCAGAGTGACGTGCAGCGCTACGTGACTCCAGCTTATATAGAGGCTGGGTCACATGCTGCACTGGCCAATCACAGCCATGCAATTAGTAGGCATGGCTGTAATGGCTTCTAAGAGCACATGAGTTAAACGCTTGTTGATTGGCTGCTCTGCAGCCTTTCAAAAAATGCCATTAACTCGCCGAACACCGAACCCAAACCCGAACTTTAACTAAAAAGTTCGGGTTCGGGTCTGGGGTCAAAAAATCCAAAAGTTCGGTACGAACCCGAACTTTACAGTTTGGGTTCGCTCAACCCTAACTACGAGAAAATTTAGACTAGCACATTCATATACATAGTCACAGGTGCATATCCATCAAGAAACATGGTTGATAAAAAAATGGCTGTACATTATTTCACATACAAACAATAGAGCTAAGAAATGGGGATTCTAAATTAAAGTAGTATTATACCTACTATAAATGGAAAAATAGAAGCTCTTTGTGCACATTTTTAATCAAACGTGTGTCAGGCCCATCTACCAGGCGTCAAGGTGGCTTCCACAGATGGGTACCTAACACTAGGATACCGCCTCTCTTGGACTTACCTAAGCCTACAATTTTCATGGCAGTGTAGGGACCAGCTACAGTTATACTCTGCTCAGAAGCCCCAGGCAGATGGGCGTTGCTCAGTCTAAAAGAGGCGCTACCCTCAATATATACTACAAGAAAATTTAGACTAGCACATTCATATACATAGTCACAGGTGCATATCCATCAAGCAAACATGGTTGATAAAAAAAAGGCTGCACAAAATTTCACATGCAAACAATAGAGCTGAGAAATGGGGATCATTCTAAATTAAAGTAGTATTATACATACTATAAATGGAAAAATATAAGCTCTTTGCGCACATTTTTGATCAAACGTGTGTCGGGCCCATCTACCAGGTGTCAAGGTGGCTTCCGCAGATGGGTACCTAGCATTAATATACTGCCTCTCTTGGACTTACCTAAGCCTACAATTTTCAGGGCAGTGTAGGAACCAGCTACATTTATACTCTGCTCAGAAGCCCCAGGCAGATAGGCGTTACTCAGTCTAAAAGAGGCGCTACCCTCAATATATACTACAGGACTGTCACTTATGGGCCCATCTTTTGAGGTCCACTTTCTCAAAATCTTTCACCCACTCTCCTTGTGAATTGCAGTATGGTGGCTCAGTGACCTAGCACTGGGGTCCTGACTTGAAATCTGACAAAGAGATTTCATGGGTTTCCTCCCATACTCCAAAAGACATCCTGTTAGACAATTTAGATTGTGAGTCACTGGGGACAGCATGTAAAGTAAAATGTCTGTCTAAGTGCTGTGGAATGTGTCAGTGCTATATAAGCAAGAGAAATAAATATAATAAATTCCATGAATGAGGACTATTTACTGGAGTTCATTTAATCTCCACTTATCCAGATCATTGACTACAGTGTATCCATAGCCTGTTTTCCTTAACAGCTGTACATTATTAAACAGTATCTAATGGTGTTAATCTTCTTTTTGTATTGTATGTTTTGCACATGAAGAAAAGATAATTATATGTTACCTTCCTGCTGGGCTTTTAGTTAGAATATTTTTCAGTTCCTTTGTTAATGTGTATTAATAAAAATGTGCAACCAGTTTCCCATCCAGAAGCTCACTGTCTGTGGGTGGGAAATTCATTCAGAATGACTTCTATTTTATGCAACATGTACGACTCATCGCTAAAAATACCCACTGTACATGGTTGTAAAAAAAATCTGTGACTTTAGAAGTTCAGAATAGACGCGTGTTTCTTGTTAGTTATTCTGTAATGTAATTTTTATGCTCATATTATTGACCAGAGAGGACCCAGTGGATGAACTTGGAGACAAGGCAAGCTATGGCATCTTTTTATCTTTATTAACAGGGGTTATGGCATGCACATCACAATGAAATATGTCATCAAGAAAGCATAGTAATTAGAGTGACACTTAAAAAAACTCACAGGGAAGAAAATGCCAGTGTCAATTGGAAATGTAGGTATTAATGTGTTTGGACAACCATATTATTCCAGGCCCAAACTCAGGCAATTACTAGCTTTGTATGAAGAACAAAGTCAATGGTCATTACACTGCAGCCATTTTCATCGTATGTCGATGCTCATTAGACATAATTTGGCAAAGCAAAGTCATTAGTATCTAGTTACTTTTGAAATGAAAGCTTGACTTTCCCATTCACTGCATACAGCCGCTGTTCATTCATCCAGTAGTAGTTAACATAATTTATTTTAAATGAAATAAATTCAAATATCTCAATAATAACATTTAACATAACATTTTTATTGGTGGGGGTCCAACCTCTGGGACACCGGCTGAGCAAGAAATTGCGACACATTTAGGCCTCATAGACACAGCTGTTGATCGGCCGAAATTTGGGGTCCCCCATGCACTGGCAACATCCGTGCGGTTTCCGCAGACGGATTCAGACCCACTTAACCCCTTAGGGACCGGGCTCATTTTCACCTTAAGGGACCAGGCCATTTTTTGCAAATCTGACCAGTGTCACTTTAAGTGGTGATAACTTTAAAACTCTTTATCCAGGCCATTCTGAGATTGTTTTTTTCGGCACATATTGTACTTCATGACACTGGTAAAATGAAGTAAAAAAAAAATCTTTTTTATTTATAAAAAAATACCAAATTTGCCAAAAAAAGTTTCAATTTCTCTACTTCTATAATACATAGTAATACCTAAAAAAATAGTTATTACTTTACATTCCCCATATGTCTACTTTATGTTTGGATCATTTTGGGAATTGCATTTTATTTTTGGGAGACGTTAGAAGGCTTAGAAGTTTAGAAGTAAATCTTGAAATTTCTCTGAAATTTTCAAAAACCAACTTTTTAAGGACCAGTTCAGGTCTGAAGTCACTTTGTGAGGCTTACATAATAGAAACTACCCAAAAATGACCCCATTCTAAAAACGACACCCCTCAAGGTATTCAAAACTGATTTTTACAAACGTCGTTAACCCTTTAGGTGTTCCACAAGAATTAATAGAAAATAGAGATACAATTTCAAAATGTCATTTTTTTGGCATATTTTCCATTTTTATATATTTTTTTCCAGTTACAAAGCAAGGGTTAATAGCCAAACAAAACTCAATATTTATGACCCTGATTCTGTAGTTTACAGAAACACCCCATATGTGGTCGTAAACTGCTGTACGGGCACACAGCAGGGCGCAGAAGGAAAGGAATGCCATACGGTTTTTGGAAGGCAGATTTTGCTGGACTGTTTTTTTGACACCAAGTCCCATTTGAAGCTCCCCTGATGCACCCCTAGAGTAGAAACTCCAAAAAAGTGAACCCATTTTAGAAACTACGGGATAGGGTGGAAGTTTTGTTGGTACTAGTTTAGGGTACATATGATTTTTGGTTGCTCTATATTACACTTTTTGTGAGGAAAGGTAACAAGAAATAGATGTTTTGGCACAGTTATTTTTTTGTTATTTACAACATTCATCTGACAGGTTAGATCATGTGGTATTTTTATAGAGCAGGTTGTCACGGACACGGCTATACCAAATATGTATACAATGTTTTTATTTATGTAAGTTTTACACAATGATTAAATTTTTTAAACAAAAAAAAATGATGTTTTAGTGTCTCCATAGTCTGAGAGCCATAGTTTTTTCAGTTTTTGGGCGATTATCTTAGGTAGGGTCTCATTTTTGCAGGATGAGATGACGGTTTCATTGGCACTATTTTGGAGTGCGTATGACTTTTTGATCGCTTGTCATTACACTTTTTGTGATGTAAGATGACAAAAAATAGCTTTTTTTACAGTTTTCTTTTTTTATACGGTGTTCACCTGAGGGGTTAGGTCTTGTGATATTTTTATAGAGCCGGTCGATACGGACGCGGCGATACCTAATATGTATACTTTTTTTTAATTTATGTAAGTTTTACACAATGATTTCATTTTTGAAACAAAAAAAATCATGTTTTAGTGTCTCCATAGTCTGAGAGCCATAGTTTTTTCAACTTTTGGGCGATTATCTTGGGTAGGGTCTCATTTTTTGCAGGATGAGATGATGGTTTGATTGGCACTATTTTGGGATGCATATGACTTTTTGATCGCTTGCCATTACACTTTTTGTGATGTAAGATGACAAAAAATTGCTTTTTTTACACCTTTTTTTTACGGTGTTCACCTGAGGGGTTAGGTCATGTGATATTTTTATATAGCCGGTTGATATGGATGCAGCGATACCTAATATGTATACTTTTTAAAATGTACTTAAGTTTTACACAACAACAGCTTTTTTAAAACAAAAAAGAATGATGTTTTAGTGTCTCCATATTCTGAGCCATAGCTTTTTATTTTTTAGGCAATTGTCCTAGGTAGGGTCTCATTTTTTGCGGGATGAGGTGACGGTTAGATTGGTACTATTTTGGTAGGCATACGCCTTTTTGATCACTTGCTGTTGTAGTTTTGTCATGTAAGGTGACAAAAAAATGGTTTATTTAGCACAGTTTTTATTTTTTATTTTTTACGGTGTTCATCTGAGGGGTTAGGTCATGTGATATGTTTATATAGCCGGTTGATATGGACGCGGTGATACCTAATATGTCAACTTTTTCTTTTTTCCCTATTTTTTCCCTATTTTGTTTTTACTTTATTTGTGGAAAATGTTTTGTTTATTTTTACTTTAAACTTAAAATTTTTTGGGGGGAAAACTTAAGTGTCCTTAAGTACCAGGACATTCGGGTGTACCTGTACATCCTGTGTCCTTAAGAGGTTAACTTGAATGGGTCCGTGGTCCATTTTTTGCAGTGTGGAGGCACGGTTCCAAGCCTCTGTTCCACACTGGATCTTCCGGATTGTGGACCCATTAAAGTGAATGAGTTTTTATCCTTGATGTGGGGTGCACAAGGTCGGTGTCCGCATATTGCAGACCCACTGTTTGCAGGCCGCAATACAGGCACGGCCAGGCAACGGCCGTGTGCATGAGGCCTTAAATGAATGGTGTAGTGCAGCAATTCCCTGCTCAGCAGGTAGATGGGAGCATTACTGGGCAGGGAAATCATTAAAGGGGTTGTCCTATGAAAAATATTCTACTGATTTCATATCAGCACCTGGAACTGAATACTTTTGTAATTGTATGTAATAAAAAATTTGGTGTAGCCACTGAGTTAGGCCTCTTTCACACGGGTTAGTTTTCCATCCAGGTGTGTTGCTTGAAGCAAACAGATAGCACCCGCACTAAATCTAACCCATTCATTTCAATGAGTCTGTGCACATGAGCGTTGTTTTTCACGCATCATTTCTGCGTTCAGGAAAAAAATCGCAGCATGTTCTATTTTGTGCAACTAGCTCTGGTTCCATAGTAGTGAATGGGGCTTGCGTGACAAGCGCATTGCATCCGGAAACAATCACTGATGGTTGCTAGATGTGATTGTTATTCTTCAAAAATGCATCCAAAACTGATTGCACCTGCGTGGTAAAAACTGAAACACTGAACGCAATCGCGCAAATGTTGCGTGCAAAACCATCACTTCTTTTCCTGAACAGATCTTGACACAATCTGTATTGTTCATGTGAAAAAGGCCTAATTCAATAAAAAATATATCTGTATAGATGTCTGATGGTGAATTAATTCGGTAATCACATCTGCTTCTTTAAAAA
This sequence comes from Bufo gargarizans, assembly GCF_014858855.1. Classification (NCBI taxonomy): domain Eukaryota; kingdom Metazoa; phylum Chordata; class Amphibia; order Anura; family Bufonidae; genus Bufo; species Bufo gargarizans. The sequence continues at coordinate 328,555,532 of NC_058084.1, forward strand.
CATTTTAAAATAGCAATGCAAAGTCGTGTTTGGTACCGAGGTACCAGCCGGTACCAAACCCAACTACAGATTGCTATTTTAAAATGTGTTTTTTTTTGCCACTAATGCACAACAAAAAGGGCTTTAGAACATATAACTGCACCGCTGAAAGGAAAATATATTTTTCTTTTGCCACTAATACACAACAAAAAGGGCTTTAGAAAATATAACTGCACTGCTGAATGGCAAATATATTTTACTTTGCCACTAATACCCAACAAAAAGGGCTGTAATTTTGGCACTTCACCACACAACGGCTAATGAGCCTTTTTTCCCCCCACTAATACAAGCCAAAAAATGCATTAGAACATATAACTGCACTGCACAAGGCGAAATAAGACATAGAAATATTTCCTTGTAATAAACCCTGTAAATGCCTGTATCAAACAACACTTGCACCCCAATAACAATAATTGTTTGCTGGAATTACTGAGCTGTATAATGATAATTTGGATCCCCAGTCAGTGCAGCAAGGTGTAATAGGATTGTTCCTATTACCCAGGCTGTAACCTCCCCTACTGAACCCTGTTCTACATAAATGCAGTAGAATGATTCCTCCCTATCCTTTCCCTGCACCTTGAATAATCTTTCCCTGCACTTGTTTTGGCAAAATGGCTTCATCAATTAAAGAAAATGACCCAGCTTTTTACTAAGTAAATCTGTCACTAGTTTATGTTGCCCTTAGTTAGGACACCATAAAACTGGTGACAGAATCCCTTTAATTCTGTAAAATTCTATATCCAGTGTATAACCTTAGGTAAGGGTCATGGGACACGAGTTAACCCTTCTCTAGTTTCATTCAGTAATTTCCACCACTTAAAGTCTATGCACACCTTCGGGGACAAATTTAGCATTTTACTACTATAGGGCGAAAAATCTTTTTTTTTTCATTAGTTTTTTATTTAAAATATTGAGCCGTTCTGTCACAAAGGGTTGCAGTTTTTCAGTTTTTCTAGCTGTGTGAATGGTACTTTCACTTTGTGCCGGTCATCTTATAACCATTACTAAAAGGTCATAATTAGGTCTTGTTCACACATCAGTTTTTTGATCAGATATTTTCATCAGTTATTGTGAGCTAAAACCAGATTCAGGTCAAAAACACAGTACAGTTGCAGATCTTTTCATTATATCTTATCTCTGTGTAGCCTCCACTCCTTCTTTTGGCTCACACAAAATGATGGAAATAACTGATCAAGTAACTGACGTGTGAACAAGGCCTTACTTATTTAAGCCACATTCTTATCAGTAAGATAAGTATTGAGCTTTAAAGAGTGTTTATAAGATCAGAGAGCAGAGATAAGAAGCCTGTCAGCTCCCTGCCTGACAGAGCAGAGAGAAAATACAGATCCTGCTAGTAGATAAACTCAAAGCTGTGCAGGGTGAACAGCTCATCATTTTTACTAAAGACCAATTACAAAAATTATTTTAGCTCAAAATGAGTACACTGCAATAATAAAAATTACCACTAAAGGTGTACATAGCCTTTAGTTCTTGCTTCAAACACCTTAGTTGGATATATTCAAAATTTCATCAATTCCTTACACAATTGAAAATAGCAACTTATGGGTTTTGAATATATGGGGTCAAACTTGTGTAAATTGGAACTGTCTTAGTTGCCCATAGCAACCAATCAAATTCCACCTTTTATTTTTGAAAATGAAAGTTGGAAGCTGATTAGTTGCTATGGGCAACTAAGCCAGTTCTAATTTACACCAGTTTGATAAATGACTCCAAAAGTCTATACATGTTTGAAAAGTGATCTATATAAGTACTTGACTCTAGTTTATATTTTCTGGGGCAGATGGCTGGAGCCACATAGGAAAGTCTATTTAGTTAAATACATTTGTAAATGAGAATAATGAATTCACAAAGCACAGAATATAGTAGTTTTCAATGGAATTGATGGACTGGGCTTATGCTTTGACTGTTTCTTTGTTCTTTAATAGACCAATTTCACATGCTGTCAGTTATGACTGATTGCTACTAAACTATACATTACAAAAAAGGGATATGTTAACACGTCCATTCTCTTCTCTCCCTGGAGGGTTTGACTTGTGGAGGGTTTTACATTTTCATTTTCACATTCTGTACTTCACCTGCTTAGAGAGAAGAAAAAACTACTATTACAATGTAGTATTACTTTAGTAACGATCATACTCCATCCTTCTTAAAGGACAGAGTGTCAAAGCTGTGAACTGCATAACCCATTACCGCCATCATTTGTAAGAAAGGGGCCACAGGTGCTTTACTGTTGGTGCAGGAGAGGAACATTGTGACTCATATCATTAAATTTTGGGATCTTAGAGCGAACTCTGTACTACATAAAATGCTACACAACAATTTGAGGTGCTCACGTGTTCTTTCCTTGCCTGTTGTCTTTGTTTGATCTGACTCAACTGTAGCTTAAAGGGTTTGCACCAAGCTGTCTTGGGGTCATGTTTGACTAAGACCTTACCTTTTTTCCCCGTATTCAATCACTTGCACACTCTAGTCGTCTGCACTAGAGATGGCCTTGCGGTTTGCCCTGCGGTCGTTTCGCGACAAACTTTGCTCGTTCGCGGTTCGCCGAACAGGCGAACATATAGCTATGTCCGCCGGTGCCATATTCTTTTGCATGGTGCCAAACTTTGACCCATGAAATATCCATCAGATAGGACAGGACAGCCAAATGAGACCTTTCAGCACATAAACACACTCCCTACCCAATAAATAAACCCCATATGGCCGCCATTTTACATTCAGTATTTTGCCAGTGTAGAGAGAGGTTGCTGTGTGGAGCAGGGACAGACTGTTAGAGACACCAATCGCTAGCTAATAGGGCCACAAAAGTCCTTTTAAGGACTGGGTTAGGTGTGCTATCTATAGGTGTGACATACTGAGGGGTGTGATATACTTATAATATAATTTATATATAGTGCATGTGCAGCATTTGTGTGCAGTTCTGCTGGGATACCGCAGCTACACAGAGGGACAAACACTATTGGAACAACTAATTTCAACTAGTGTGATATACCAGTTACCCCCCAAAAAAACAAATTTAGGCAGGGGTGTGATATACCTATAATATAATTTATATATAGCGCATTTGTATTGTGCAGCATTTGCATGCGGTTCTGCTGAGATACCGCGGCTATACAGAGGGACAAACGCTACTGGAACAACTAATTTCAACTGGTGTGATATACCAGTTGCCCCCCCCCCCCAAAAAAAAAACTGATTGAGGCAGGGGTGTGATATACCTGTAATATAATGTATGTATAGTGCATGTGCAGCATTTGTGTGTGGTTCTGCTGAGATACCACAGCTATACAGAGGGACAAACGCTACTGGGACAATTAAATTCAACTGGTGTGATATACCAGTTGCCCCCCCCCCCCCCCAAAAAAATGATTTAGGCAGGGGTGTGATATAACTATAATATAATTTATATATAGTGCATTTGTATTGTGCAGCATTCGTGTGCGGTTCTGCTGAGATACCGAAGCTATACAGAGGAACAAATGCTATTGCAACGGCTAATTGCAACTGGTTTGATATAAAAAAAAATCAACTCATCTCTCCTGTTCCAGACTCTGCCACCGCTCCTCAGTTCCAGTGCGTGCCTAAGTTTTCACAGCACCAGCAGAAGAAGACCAGGGAGCAATGAGTACAGAGCCAGCACAAGGAGCAATGTATTCAAGCTTCCCTGGTCCTCCTGTACTAATAAGCACTACCATAATGAATGCGCTCATTAGTATTTGCCCTATGAGATGTACTGACATTTTTACTCCACTTTTGGAGGGGGGGGGGAGTGTATCTTAATCCTGTGCTGTCAACGCATAAGTCGCGGTAAGCCCAACACTCACCTAGGGACGACCGCCTTAAGAAGCTCCCCAGAACCTGTCCTGCCGCAGAGTTCGTACAGGTAGTCGTTAACGGCACGTTTCTGCTGGAGCAGCCTATAAAGCATATACAAGGTGGAGTTTCAGCGCGTCGGGCAGTCACAAATCAGACTTTTGACGGGCAATTGGTGTCAGCCGTTGGGCAAGAGGATTATCCGGCATCAACTTTTTACGTTCGAACAGTTGGAAGGTGGAGTGGAGGACAAATAGGAGGAAAGAGGACAAGGAGAAGAGGCAGGATGTGGCGCAACGGGAGTGTGGCTTTGTGGGTTCCGATGGTGTTGCTCCCACTGGGCTCGGTAATGGGAAGCCAGGTGCCTAAATCAGTTGCATCCATACATATCATACATTTTGAACTTTTTCATTATCGGAACCTGGTCATGTGACCTCACTGCTTGCTCTAGTCTGACACCTTGCTCTAGTGCAAACAGGAACTTGGTCCCCATGGTTGACTTCCTGTGAACTACAGGATGACATCATCACCAATCAAATCCCTCCTGACAGCTCACAGGCCCCTCCCCTCCCTCAATGTTCTGTATATATCAGAATTATATTGAAGATATAATGGCTCCCCTATCTAAAAGACCTGAAGTGCAAATATATAGTAGGTAACTGTGGTTATATAATCTTCCTGACTCACACTGTCTGTACTATCTGTGTGTGCTGAATCTCCAGTGTAGTTCTATGAGATGCAGCCTCACACTGGTCTCCCTGTCTGCTGTATGTAAAAGCTGACCGAGAAGAGATATGACAGGGCAGAGAGGGGATACAGGCTCAAGCTGTATCACATAGGAAAACAGTGAGAGGACAGCAGCTGTCACTAATCTGTCATGGCTGCCAATACACAGAGCAGTGCAGTGCGGTGAGACTCCAGCATCCCTGACTCTGCAAAGCCAGACACGATGGGAAATGTAGAATTCATTAGAAAAACTATATCTGAGGGAAGAAGGAAGCAAGTTGGCCATCACATACAAGGCATGCACAAAAACCAATTTCTTATTCTTTAATGATGGCCTATTTTAAACTATATAGGCAAAGAAAAGAAAAAATCCTTAAGTGCTTCTTTAACATTTATTTACCATATCTTTCACCCTATAAGATGCACTTTCCCCCCCAAAAGTGGAGGGAAAATGTCAGTGCATCTCATAGGGCAAATACTAATGAGCGCATTCATTATGGTAGTGCTCATTAGTACAGGAGGACCGGGGAACCTTGAATACATTGCTCCTTGTGCTGGCTCTGTACTCATTGCTCCCTGGTCTTCTTCTGCTGGTGCTCTGAAAACTTAGGCGTGCACTGGAACTGAGGAGCGGTGGCAGAGTCTGGAACAGGAGAGACGAGTTGATTTTTTTTTTTTTTTGTCTGGTCTGAGTTCAGATTTACATTTGGGTCTGATCTGAGGTCTGATTGGTTTTTTTATTAACATTGGGGTCTGGTCTCAGGTCTGACTGGGGGTTTACTTAACATTGGGGGTCTGATCTGAAGGTCTTTTTGGGGGTCTGAGCTGCAGTCTAACATTGGCGTTCTGATTTGAGATCTGTTTGGGGCTCTGATTAACATTGAGGGTCTGATCTGAGGTCTTTTTGGGGGTCTTAGCTGCAGTCTATTAACATTGGAGTTCTGATTTGAGATCTGTTTGGGGCTCTGATTAATATTGAGGGTCTGATCTGAGGTCTGAGCTGTCTTACATTTAGAACTGGCGCTCGATGCGACGAAGTTGGAGAGGCCTGCGCCTCCTCATAATTTCAGCGGATCCACCACCAGCACAGGGCCCTTATTAAGACCGTTAACGCCAGTCTTAATAAATGTGCCCCTAGGTGTGTCTTATGGATAGGTGTCTTATAATTAGGGCAAAAAAGTTAACACAAAAATGTAGGAAATTTCAAAACATTTATTTTCAATAGTGAACTAGTTAACTAAGTATATGTTGATTATAATGCTGTACAAACACCACCGCCAATCTTGTGGACATTACTAGAACCTAATGTTACCTGTGATTTAGCTCATGTCCCACTACTTATTGTTGTCAATCATTTTTTACTAACCACGTGTAAAATGTAGATCAGGCTTTAACTCATGTGGTACCAGGTCAATTTTTGCTTCTTAGTTTTAATTTTTTACTTTTCTGTTCACATATCTACAGGTCCTTCTAAAAAAATTAGCATATTGTGATAAAGTTCATTATTTTCTGATATGTACTGATAAACATAAGACTTTCATATATTTTAGATTCATTACACACCAACTGAAGTAGTTCAAGCCTTTTATTGTTTTAATATTGATGATTTTGGCATACAGCTCATGAAAACCCAAAATTCCTATCTCAAATTAGCATATCATGAAAAGGTTCTCTAAACGAGCTATTAACCTAATCATCTGAATCAACTAATTAACTCTAAACACCTGCAAAAGATTCCTGAGGCTTTTAAAAACTCCCAGCCTGGTTCATTACTCAAAACCGCAATCATGGGTAAGACTGCCGACCTGACTGCTGTCCAGAAGGCCATCATTGACACCCTCAAGCAAGAGGGTAAGACACAGAAAGAAATTTCTGAACGAATAGGCTGTTCCCAGAGTGCTGTATCAAGGCACCTCAGTGGGAAGTCTGTGGGAAGGAAAAAGTGTGGCAGAAAACGCTGCACAACGAGAAGAGGTGACCGGACCCTGAGGAAGATTGTGGAGAAGGACCGATTCCAGACCTTGGGGGACCTGCGGAAGCAGTGGACTGAGTCTGGAGTACAAACATCCAGAGCCACCGTGTACAGGCGTGTGCAGGATATGGGCTACAGGTGCCGCATTCCCCAGGTCAAGCCACTTTTGAACCAGAAACAGCGGCAGAAGCGCCTGACCTGGGCTACAGAGAAGCAGCACTGGACTGTTGCTCAGTGGTCCAAAGTACTTTTTTCGGATGAAATCAAATTTTGCATGTCATTCGGAAATCAAGGTGCCAGAGTCTGGAGGAAGACTGGGGAGAGGGAAATGCCAAAATGCCTGAAGTCTAGTGTCAAGTACCCACAGTCAGTGATGGTCTGGGGTGCCATGTCAGCTGCTGGTGTTGTCCCACTGTGTTTTATCAAGGGCAGGGTCAATGCAGCTAGCTATCAGGAGATTTTGGAGCACTTCATGCTTCCATCTGCTGAAAAGCTTTATGGAGATGAAGATTTCATTTTTCAGCATGACCTGGCACCTGCTCACAGTGCCAAAACCACTGGTAAATGGTTTACTGACCATGGTATTACTGTGCTCAATTGGCCTGCCAACTCTCCTGACCTGAACCCCATAGAGAATCTGTGGGATATTGGGAAGAGAAAGTTGAGAGACGCAAGACCCAACACTCTGGATGAGCTTAAGGCCGCTATCGAAGCATCCTGGGCCTCCATAACACCTCAGCAGTGCCACAAGCTGATTGCCTCCATGCCACGCCGCATTGAAGCAGTCATTTCTGCAAAAGGATTCCCGACTAAGTACTGAGTGCATAACTGAACATAATTATTTGAAGGTTGACTTTTTTTGTATTAAAAACACTTTTCTTTTATTGGTCGGATGAAATATGCTAATTTTTTTAGATAGGAAATTTGGGTTTTCATGAGCTGTATGCCAAAATCATCAATATTAAAACAATAAAAGGCTTGAACTACTTCAGTTGGTGTGTAATGAATCTAAAATATATGAAAGTCTAATGTTTATCAGTACATTACAGAAAATAATGAACTTTATCACAATATGCTAATTTTTGGAGAAGGACCTGTATATGAGAGCGTGTTACAATGGGGTGCAAAAGTTTGGGCAACCTTGTTAATTGTCATGATTTTCCTGTATAAATCGTTGGTTGTTACGATGAAAAATGTCAGTTAAATATATCATATAGGAGACACACACAGTGATATTTGAGAAGTGAAATGAAGTTTATTGGATTTACAGAAAGTGTGCTATAATTGTTTAAGGCAAAATTAGGCAGGTGAATTAGGCAGAACTAATTATTGGAACTCAAATTGGCTTGGTAAGCTCAGTGACCCCTGACCTACATACACAGGTGAATCCAATTATGAGAAAGAGTATTTAAGGGGGTCAATTGTAAGTTTCCCTCCTCTTTTAATTTTCTCTGAAGAGTAGGAACATGGGGGTCTCAAAACAACTCTTAAATGACCTGAAGACAAAGATTGTTCACCATCATGGTTTAGGGGAAGGATTCAGAAAGCTGTCTCAGAAATTTCAGCTGTCTGTTTCCACAGTTAGGAACATATTGAGGAAATGGAAGACCACAGGCTCAGTTCAAGTTAAGGCTTGAAGTGGCAGACCAAGAAAGATCTCGGATAGACAGAAGCGACGAATGGTGAGAACAGTCAGAGTCAACCCACAGACCAGCACCAAAGACCTACAACATCATCTTGCTGCAGATGGAGTCACTGTGCATCGTTCAACCATTCGGCGCACTTTACACAAGGAGATGCTGTATGTGTGAATGATGCAGAGGAAGCCTTTTCTCCGCCTACAGCACAAAAAGTGCCGCTTGAGGTGGGCTAAAGCACATTTGGACAAGCCAGCTTCATTTTGGAATAAGGTGCTGTGGACTGATGAAACTAAAATTGAGTTATTTGGCCATAACAAGGGGCGTTATACATGGAGGAAAAAGAACACAGCATTCCAAGAAAAATACCTGCTACCTACAGTAAAATATGGTGGTGGTTCCATCATGCTGTGGGGCTGTGTGGCCAGTGCAGGGACTGGGAATCTTGTCAAAGTTGAGGGACGCATGGATTCCACTCAGTATCCGCAGATTCTGGAGACCAATGTCCAGGAATCAGTGACAAAGCTGAAGCTGCGTCGGGGGTGGATCTTTCAACAAGACAACGACCCTAAACACTGCTCAAAATCCACTAAGGCATTTATGCAGAGGAACAAGTACAACGTTCTGGAATGGCCATCTCAGTCCCCAGACCTGAATATAATTGAAAATCTGTGGTGTGACTTAAAAAGAGCTGTCCATGCTCGGAAGCCATCAAACCTGAATGAACTAAAGATGTTTTGTAAAGAGGAATGGTCCAAAATACCTTCAACCAGAATCCAGACTCTCATTGGAACCTACAGGAAGCGTTTAGAGGCTGTAATTTCTGCAAAAGGAGGATCTACTAAATATTGATTTCATTTCCTTTTTGTGGTGCCCAAATTTATGCACCTGCCTAATTGTGTTTAAACAATTATAGCACACTTTCTGTAAATCCAATAAACTTCATTTCACTTCTCAAATATCACTGTGTGTGTCTCCTATATGATATATTTAAATTACATTTTTTATCGTAACAACCAACGATTTATACAGGAAAATCATGCCGATTAACAAGGTTGCCCAAACATTCGCATCCCACTGTATTTTGTGGGACAAGTTCCACCATTGTTTTTTGCATTTCATTTTTGTGGCTATCCTTGCGCGCAAAAATTTTGTAAAAATGCTAGTTAGGCCCCATGCAGAAAACCATATCCGCTTTGCAGTCCTCAAATCACGGAACGGCAAAATATAGATGTGGTCTGTGTGCTGCCGCATTTTAGTCGTGGACCGATGCAGACAGTGTGCTATCCGCATCCATATATCTGTTCTGCAAACTTGTCTGCTGACTAATTGAAGTCAATGGGTCTGCAAAAAAAATGCAGATGCAACAAGGACTGTATCCACAAAACGGATGTGGACATGTGCATGGGGCCTTAAGATCTTTAACTAGTAGGTGCAATGACACCCCGACTACTACAAACTGGACCACAAGTGTTATTTTATCTTTCTGTAGTAAAAACGTTTGTAAGAAGTGTCAATGAATAGTGTATCTTAAACCTGAAATAAGCAGGTTCCCAAAAATCTATTGCAGACAGTTGCAGTGATTAAAAGTCATGTATGGTCAACCCTTAAGGCCCCTTTCACACGGGTGAGTATTCCGCGCAGATGCGATGCGTGAGTTGAACGCATTGCACCTGCACTGAATACCGACTCATTCATTTCTAAGGGGCTGTTCACATGAACGGTGATTTTCACCGTTCATGGGGTTGCGTGAAAATCGCAAACATCTGCAAGCAAGTGCGGATGCGGTGCGATTTTCACGCATGGTTGCTAGTAGACGATCGGGATGGAGACCCGATCATTATTATTTTCCCTTATAACATGGTTATAAGGGAAAATAATAGCATTCTGAATATAGAATGCATAGTAAAATAGTGCTGGAGGGGTTAAAAAAAAAAAATATATATAATTTAACTCACCTTAATCCACTTGATCGCGCTGCCCGGCATTTCGTCTGTCTCCTTTGCTGAACAGGACCTGTGGTGACATCACTCCGGTCATCACATGTTCCATCACATGATCTTTTACCATGGTGATGGATCATGTGATGGATCATGTGATGACCGGAGTGATGTCACCACAGGTCCTGTGCCTGAAATGAATGCTCACCACAGGTCCTGTTCAGCAAAGGAGACAGAAGAGATGCCGGGCTACGCGATCAAGTGGACTAAGGTGAGTTAAATAATTTATTTATTTTTTTTAACCCCTCTAGCGCTATTTTACTATGCATTCTGTATTCAGAATGCTATTATTTTCCCTTATAACCATATTATAAGGGAAAATAATACAATCTACAGAACAACGATCCCAGACCCGAACTTCTGTGAAGAAGTTCGGGTTTGGGTACCAAACATGCGCAATTTTTCTCACGCGAGTGTAAAACGCATTTCAATGTTTTGCACTTGCGCAGAAAAATCGCGGGTGTTCCCGCAACGCACCCCGCACATTTTTCCGCAACGCCCGTCTGAAAGAGGCCTTAGGGTAGGTTTATATTGCGACATGTGTCACACGACAATAAGTGGTGCAACAAAAGGGCTACAACTACATTGCGACATGTGTTGCACCAAAGTCGACTCACGACATTCTTTATAATGATAGTCAATGGCGTCGCACTACAACATGTCACATGCTGCGACTGCGACGCAAAAATCCAACTTTGATAGAGAGTCGCTGTGTAGCCCTACCCTTAAGCTTTATGTTTTCTATAATATAATGGTGAATAATTTGACATTGGATCTATTAATTCATTGGAACGGAAACAATATTGATTATGTTAATTCTTTTGTAAAAACTTACCCCATACTACATAGTTAAGTGTTTCTCCAACAATATAGACAGAGGCTGCCAATATATGACTGCTCAATAAAAATATAAAAAATTCAAAAGGAGAAAGTATTCCAAGAAAAGGATAAACCCAGTTCCCATCAGCAAAGTAAATCCATATTACCCTGAAAGACATAAAATAAATATATCTGTTACTATATAAAGACATTTGAGTGTAAAAGCTCTTCAACCGTGACGCTAAAATAAGACATCACATCAGTATATAAACAGTATATAAACTGACCCACATTTACTAATGCTGTCTAATTGATAGGCCTAAATGTAGATCAGGAGATCGCAAGACAGAATCTATCACAGCCATCATATTTGGGATCAGAGTTAGGCCTTTTGCACACGAACGTGTGCGCTCCGTGGCCATATTGAAGACCGCATTTGCGGATCCGCTATACACGGGCACCATTCTGTGTGCATTCCACCTCACGGATACGGACCCATTGACTTTAATGGGTCTGCAAATCCGGAGATGCGGAATGGTGCGGAACGGAAGCACGGAACAGAACCCTACGAAAGCACTACGGAGTGCTTCCGTGGGATTTCGTCCCGTACTTCAGTTCCGCAAAAAGATGGAACATGTCCTATCTTTTTGTGGAACGGCCGGATCGCATACCCATTAAAGTGAATGGGTCCGCGATCGTCTGCGGCTGCCCCACGGTGGGTGTTCGTGCATTGCGGCCCGTGGCGTGGTCACGGGGCGCACACTTTCATGTGCAAGAGGCCTTAGAGTCTGCATGCACATGCTTTTAATCAATGGTAGAGATAGAGAGTAGACAGCTTTTTTAAATTTGTAAATAGCATTTTCATTCATGTACTGATTACAATGAAATATTTACAATTAATTCTGATAGATGATATATAGTGGATACATAGAGGACCAGGATATGCTATCATTTCTTCATCATTTCACATTTAATAATATCTAGTTTGACAGATTTTGACAAAGATCCTGTTTGTTTCCCATTATATTTCATTTAACCCCTAAATGGAGCCTGTCCCCTCCAAAAACCATCCCAAGCCGCTAGCAGTACCTGAGAGTAGCCAGCAGCGTGTTTCCAATGATCGTTTTCTTCCTGAAGGCAGATGCAGCAAAAGCTCAGAAAACATTCTTTTATCCCCTCCCCGCGTGATTTTCTAGTCATGCTTGAAGTCAAGGGGGCAGCGGCCTCCTTGCTCCAAGTCACGGTAACCGCGCCCCCTTCCCTGCCCCTTCGCTGTGACTGACATCGCTCATGCCTGACAGCCGGCTGTCAGTCACAGGCGAAGGGGTGGGGAAGGGGGGCGGTTACCTTGACTTGAAGCATGACCAGAAAATCACATGGGCAGTGGATAAAAGAACGTTTTCTGAGCTTTTGCTTCATCTGCCTTCAGGAAGAAAACGATCATCGGAAACACGCTGCTGGCTACTCTCAGGTACTGCTGGCGGCTTGGGGTGGTTTTTGGAGGGGACAGGTTCCCTTTAATGATCGTAGGGAATAGAAGTGGATGCACTGAGGTTTTCAATGTCTTGGCTTGTCTTAACTTCTCATCCATTATTTATGGGAACCTGCAGATAGTCTGGAATATATTATCAATGTGGGAACTATCTCCTATTGCTTGTTAGGAATAAATGTCAACAGGTAGAAGAAAATGGAAAATACAGAATCAATGACTTTAAATAACTAGAACTGCATGCACTACTAGGCCAGTTTTAAGATTTTAGTATTACAGCGCAAACACAACCAAAGTGGGTCCGACTCTATGGTAAACATGAGAGAACGGGTGCAGACAGACACATTAATAAACAGCACCAGTCCAGCTCACCTGAGGGCACCTGGAAGAACGGAATTGCCTGGATCATATGGTAACATGTGAAAGAAAGGAACTCTTGACGCTGCTTGTCTTCTGTATTTGGTTTTTACATCTTTGACAAAATTTATCCCAATTTTAGGTAAGGCTACTTTCACACTCGCGTTTTGGCTTTCCGTCTGTGAGATCCGTTAAGGGCTCTCACAAGTCGTCCAAAACTGATTAGTTTTGCCCTAATGCATTCTGTATGGAAAAGGATCCGCTCAGAATGCATCAGTTTGCCTCCGTTCAGTCACCATTCCGCTCTGGTGGCGGACACTAAAACGCTGCCTGCAGCCTTTTGCTGTCCGCTTGACGAAACTGAGCAAAACGGATCCGTCCTGGCACACAATGTAAGTCAATGGGGACGGATCCGTTTTCTCTGATACAATCTGTCACAATAGAAAACGGATCTGTCTCCCATTGACTTTCAATGGAGTTCATGACGAATCCATCGTGGCTATGTTACAGATGAATACAAACGGATCCGTTCATGACGGATGCATGTAATTGTATTATTGTAACGGATCCGTTTTTGCAGATCCATGACGGATCGGCCCAAAATGCGAGTGTGAAAGTAACCTAAACTGGAGTTCCTCTCTTTCACATGTTACCAGACAGAGACATTAGGGTTGCTCACATACCGTTTCTGGTTCATGTTCAACACGTACACCAGGAAAATCTCTAAACATACAGTATGTCCCAATCATAAACCAACGTATGTAGCTTTATTATATGCAGTCACCCATAGGCTCCTATGTTAAGAAAAATGTATGTATGTTTCTTAATGGGATCTCTCTATACTGAAATGTGCAGTTGATTGCACTTTACAATAAAGCTGAAAAAGGTGTACCTCCAAAAGGACATTCTTTTGATATGCTGGGTTTTTAGGTGTCCAGCAGCATATGCAAACACCAAATGTATAACAATATATGGTGTAAATGTAAACTAAACTTATAGTCTTGAACATGGATTGTAGGCATTTTACACCTTGAATGGGTTGTTTGGGATTTATGGCCTAAATGCAGGAAAAGGTATAAAAAAAATAAAAAATAACCAATAGCAGTCATGTCAAAAAGACATGATGGCTGGACTGGCGGGAACTACTGGAGTGATGGCTGTAAAGCCAAGGTTGCCAAATGTCCATACATTCCTGGACAGTCCATTGAGTGTTTTATACTCTTGGCCTATTTTCAGGATTGATCATCAATATCTGATGAGTGGGGGTCTGCACAGCTTACCCTAGGTCAGGGATGTCACGTTCATCAGTCACATGGCCTAGGAACAGCTCAAGTCACATTCAAGTAAATAAGGCTAAACTGCGATACCAAACCCAGCCGCTATACAATGTACAGTGCTGTGCTTGGTGAGCTGCAAGGCCTCCTCAAACAGCTGATCGTCTATTGATCACATACTGATTACTTATCCCTTTCCTCGTAAAACCCCTTTAAAATAAAAGAAAAAAATGTTTCTGTGATTTTTTTAGATTTTTTTTATGATGCTGGAGCAGGTTATTAGGTTATTATGGAAGTATCTTTCATATTACAGTTCACAGTAAATGCTACTAATGTGTTCATATCAGTATTCTAGGCTGTAGACATGCATTACTTATAATCTTTATGTCTCATCATGGTTTGCCAGTGTGTGCATAAAAAATGTTCTCTTTCCATGTTTTTTTTTTCAATAAGTTGTACAGAAAAATGGTTAAATAATAATTATTTAAATAAATAATGTTTCCCATTTTCTATCATGTCCTGCGCTTAGGCCATTTTCTTAAAATCCCAGAAATGCTGCATTTTTTTGTCTGCTGTAGCCAGATGTTACATGTTTTAGTGTCTTTTTAGCAAATTGATGCATGGTCTGGATGTCGTGTTTTTTCAGGCATTTTATGATAGATTTCTCTATAGAAAAAAAACGTTTGGGAAACAAAATGCTAGTAATACATGTAATTTAAAAAAATGCCACTACAAAAAAATACTTATGAAAATACATAAGTTTCATAGCGTTTTTACAAGCTAAAGAAACACCGCACAAAATTTGTGGAAGCACCCCATGGCCAGAGCTTATTTTAGTGTTTAGGGCAGGATGAAGCTGTGTGAAGGCTTTTCTTTTGCAGGACAAATTTTGGGAAGCTTTTAATTTAGTTATTTTTAATTATTTTATTTTTTGTGGGGTAATGAAAAAACAACTCAATTCTACTTTTTTTTTTTTTTTTACATACTCTAGACCTTATTACAGGTATATCCATCACAGATGGGTTCTGATTTCTGCACAGCAACGGATATATCCCACACAGTGATTTTGCAAGTAATGACCAATGTATATATGCGACAGAACAGATGCCCAAATTTAATCTTAAAGGGTTTTCCAGGAGTTCAAGTTTAACGGCCTATTATGAGGACAAGTTATCAATACCCAATCGGTGAGGGTCCAACACCTGGCACACTCACCAATCAGTTGTTTGTAGAGGCCACAGTGCCCTGGTGAGCGCTGCGGCCTCCTCACAGCATACCAAGCACAGTGCCGTACATTTTATAGCAGCTGTGCTTGGTATTGCAGCCCAAATTCAGTGAGAAGAAAATATGCACATGCACACGAACGTATGTGTTTTGCAGTCCGCAAATTGCGGATCCTCCCCAAAAAAAAACGATGACGTCCGTATGGCAGCCTTTATTTTTTATTTTTTTTGCGGATTCATTGTAATAATGCCTATCCTTGTCCGCAAAACTGACAAGAAAAGGACATGCTCAATTTATTTGCGGGGCTATGGAACTGACATACGGTAGCGGATTGTGCACGGTGTGCTGTCAGCATTTTTTACGGACCCATTGAAATGAATAGGTCTGCATCCTATCCGCAAAAAAAACCAGAACGGACACGGAAATAGAATACGTTTGTGTGCATGTAGCCTAAGGTCCCTTTCACACGAGCGTAATTTCCGCGCGGGTGCAGTGCGTGACGTGAACGCATAGCACCCGCACTGAATCCTGATCTATTCATTTCAATGGGTCTGTGCACATGAGCGTTGTTTTTCACGCATCAGTTTTGCGTTGCGTGAAAATCGCAGCATGTTCTATATTCTGCGTTTTTCACGCAGCCCTGGCCCCATAAGGTCCCTTTCACACGAGCGTGATTTCCGCGCGGGTGCAGTGCGTGACGTGAACGCATAGCACCCGCACTGAATCCTGACCCATTCATTTCAATGGGTCTGTGCACTTGAGCGCTGTTTTTCACGCATCAGTTCTGCGTTGCGTGAAAATCGCAGCATGTTCTATATTCTGCGTTTTTCACGCAGCCCTGGCCCCATAGAAGTGAATGGGGCTGCGTGAAAAACGCATTGCATCCGCAAGCAAGTGTGGGTGCGATGCGTTTTTCACTGATGGTTGCTAAGAGATGTTGTTTGTAAACATTTAGTTTTTTATCACGCGCGTGAAAAACGCATCAAAACGCATTGCACCCGCGCGGAAAAAACTGAACAACTAAACGCAATCGCAGACAAAACTGACTGAACTTGCTTGCAAAATAGTGCGAGTTTCCCTGAACGCACCCTGAACGCATCCGTCCCCAATCCGCAACGCCCGTGTGAAACCAGCCTAAAAGTGAATGGGGCTGCGTGAAAAACGCATTGCATCCGCAAGCAAGTGCAGGTGCGATGCGTTTTTCACTGATGGTTGCTAAGAGATGTTGTTTGTAAACATTCAGTTTTTTATCACGCGCGTGAAAAACGCATCAAAACGCATTGCACCCGCGCGGAAAAAATTGAACAACTAAACGCAATTGCAGACAAAACTGACTGAACTTGCTGGCAAAATAGTGCGAGTTTCACTGAACGCACTCTGAACGCATCCGGCCCCAATCCGCAACGCCCGTGTGAAACCAGCCTAAGGCCCCTTTCACACGAGCGAGTATTCTGCGCGGGTGCGATGCGTGAGTTGAACGCATTGCACCCGCACTGAATCCTGACCCATTCATTTATATGGGGCTGTTCACATGAGCGGTGATTTTCACGCATCACTTATGCGTTGCGTGAAAATCGCAGCATGCTCCTCTTTGTGCGTTGCGGTGCGATAATCCACGCAACGCAGGCCCCATAGAAGTGAACGGGGTTGCGTGAAAATCGCAAGCATCCGCAAGCAAGTGCGGATGCGGTGCGATTTTCACGCATGGGTTCTAGGTGACAGTCTATTCACTGTATTATTTTCCCTTATAACATGGTTATAAGGGAAAATAATAGCATTCTGAATACAGAATGCTTAGTATAATAGTGCTGGAAGGGTTAAAAAAATAAAAAAGTTAACTCACCTTATCCTCTTGATCGCGTAGTTCCCGGTCTGTTCTTTACTAGCTGTGGGCTTGGGCTAAAGGACCTGTGGTGATGGACGATGGAGCATGTGATCTGACGTCACCACAGGTCATTTAGCCCACAGCTAAAGAAGAGACCGACCGGGAACTACGCGATCAAGAGGATAAGGTGAGTTAACTTTTTATTTTTTTAACCCTTCCAGCACTATTATACTATGCATTCTGTAGTCAGAATGCTATTATTTTCCCTTATAACCATGTTATAAGGGAAAATAATACAATCTTCAGAACATCAATCCCAAGCCCGAACTTCTGTGAAGAAGTTCGGGTTTGGGTACCAAACATGCGCGATTTTTCTCACGCGAGTGCAAAACGCATTACAATGTTTTGCACTCGCGCGGAAAAATCGTGCATTTTCCCGCAACGCACCCGCCTCTTATCTGGGCAAAAAACATGACGCCCGTGTGAAAGAGGCCTAACTTTGTTTATTAGGATTTTGGAAATTGGTTAGTTTTGGTAAAAGCAAATTATTAGATTTTATAAATTAGGGCTCTTGCACACAAACTTTTTTTTTTAGTACTCCGTGTTCATTCCATTTCCGTATTTCCATTCCGCAAAAAAATAGAAGATGTCCTATTATTGTCCCCATTATGGACAAGGATAATACTGTTCTATGCAGGGCCAGCTGTTCCGTTCCGCAAAATACGGAATGCACACGGACGTCATCCGTATTTTTTGGCGGATCCGTTTTTTGCAGACCGCTAAATACATACGGTCGTGTGAAAGGGGGCCTTACTGTGAGCTGAATTAGAAGAAATGTCACTGTGCATTCTGATGTGACATAAAGCCACAGTATATATTTATTAAACGGTAATTATATGGTGAAGGGTTTTGAACGTGCAATGCTATCTTTCAGTATTTAGAGAATTTCGGTCAGTGTACAAAGCAGAAGAACAGCTTCAATTCCATGACCAAAATGGGAAAGTTCAGTCTCTTCAGAACACAAAATTATTGCTATCATGTGTACTAGGAAATTGATCTGACACATAGAGAACTGATAGCAAAATAATGACTCTCTTATTGGTCAGAGTAAGCACTAAATTGCAGCTGCTGCACTTTAGATTGTAAGATATCTTTTTTGCCATTTAGAAAACATATCAACTATCAGAGTTTTAAACAGTGAAAAAAACTTTTATTTTTGTGCATGTGGATTTGCCACCTGTAAGCAGAGATTTTACTAGATAATGTCAAAAATACAGCACAAAACAGAAAAATAGCAAAGTCACGTATATTTGCAGAAAATGTTGCTTTTGTGCAAAAATGTACAACTTTTGAATGCCAGCAAACAGGTGTACACCCACTGACATATTCCCCCCCCCCCCCCAGTAGTTCATTTAGCTTTGAGAATTGTTGTCTTCATAAAGTTTGATAGAAAAATGTTTTTATTACATAGAAATAAATCACAAAGAAAGTGTTGCTGCTATTTCACGGATTTTACGGCACAACAATGCTCCTAGCCATTCACCGTGCATGGAACTACACCGCTGTCCCACTCACTTGAAAGGAACTGGGTTGTACATGACAAGCCAGAGCTTCTAACAGAACATATGGCTGGTGGCGGTTGAAGAGATAAATCCGCCAGCTCAGTGAGATGGACAAAAAATAAGGAAAAGAACAAACAGAAGGTGGCGCTATACAGATACATAAAAAATAAGGAAAAGAACAAACAGAAGGTGGCGCTATACAGATACATAAAAAATAAGGAAAAGAACAAACAGAAGGTGGCGCTATACAGATACATTTTATTGGATAGCTCACTGGCTACACTAAATTCCTAATCACAGGCAATTACAAAAGGATTCAGATCCAGGTGCTGGCTTGAAAAATATAGAATATGGGCCAGATTTATCATTACACTGACATCTTACTCCACTTTTACATATGTCCAAAGTCACTTTTGGCTAAGTCAGATTTGTTAATGGTCCTTTAATACTGTGATAAATGGGGTTTGACGGTAGCAGTTTATCCTTCAGTAAGCGGCTTTACAAAAGTTGCAAAGTCTTTATGAAAAAGTCGCTTGTTCTATTAAAAAGTCGCATAAGATAAGCATGGTCCCCACTAGAGTGAACTTGCGCAATTTTTTGCAACTTTTTAAAAAGTCGCAATAGTAAATCTGTCTAGAGATTCATTTACATAAGAAAACACGCCCACTTTCAGAAAACTGGCGAGCATAGAGCAGAACCAATAAAAGTCGTAAATTTTTCACTCCATTATTTTGACTTGAGCTAATGATAAATCTGGCCCTATGTCTCTTTGTTTAAGGGGTAGTTAGTGGGAGTCCCAGAAGTCGGACAACCACGGATCATAAAGGAATGGTATATCTGAGTGACATTTCATAACATTCTTAGGACTCTTTGACAGGTCAGTGGATCACAGATGTGCGCTATCCATGGTCTCCATGGACAGCGCACATGAAAAATATACACATTAACCCTTTGACATTAATGTGTATATTCACACATCATTGTCTTTGCACTGACTCTGGGTCTGTGGTGACTTTATGGAAGCGTGCCCCATTTTTGTCTATGATTTTGGATCCCTCACACACTTTAACGTCTATAGATCTATAAAAACCACGGATACAACACGGACACCATACACGCCATGCTAGGGATAGGGAATAAGTGTTTTTAGTGGCACAACCCATAAAACTGGCAGTACGTCTAGACTTTGAGCATAACAGAGACTCTTACTGAAAGGGCATCTGTCAGCAGATTTGTACCTAGGACACTGGCTGACCTGTTACATGTGCGCTTGGTAGCTGAAGACATCTGTGTTGGTCCCATGTTCATATGCGCCCCCATTACTGAGAAAACTGAAGTTTTATTATTTGCACATTAGCCTCTAGGGGCAATGGGGGCGTTGCCGTTACACCTAGCGTTTCGGGTCTCTGCAACTGCCCTGTCAAAATGCAGCCTCTAGGTGTAAGGACAACGCCCCTGTTGCTCTTAGAGGCTCATTTGAACATAATAAAATAATATACTAAAACTTTATTTTTCTCAGCAATGTGGGCACATATGAACATGGGACCAACACAGAGTCCTTCAGCTGCCAAGTGCACATGTAACAGGTCAGCAAGTTTCATAGGTAGAAATCTGCTGACAGATGCCCTCTTTTACACTGTTTTGCAGCCCATGGTGAGGTTAGGGGTGGTGACTCAATTACAGCTCCACACCTCCCCCTGTGCTCTCCTAGTAATGGGGCTGGTTATGTATTCTCAGATTATTCTAATTAATGCATTATTGTTCTGTCTGAATGTTTTCTAGGCCGAACAAGAGAACAGTAGAACTCCAATTCTGTTAGTCATTACAGTTCCCCATCTACAGTTAGGTCCATATATATTTGGACAGAGACAGAATTTTTTTAATTTTTTTGTTCTGTACATTATCACAATGGATTTTGAATGAAACAATTCAGATGCCGTTGAAGTTCAGACTTTCAGCTTTAATTCAGTGGGTTGAACAAAATAATTGCATAAACTATGAGGAATTAAAGCATTTCTAAACTCAATCCCTTCACTTCAGGGGCTTAAAAGTAATTGGACAAAATAAATAATTGTAAATAACATGTTAATTTCTAATACTTGGTTGAAAAACCTTTGCTGGCAATGACGGCCTAAAGTCTACTCTTAAAGGGATTCGGTCACCAGGTTTGGGGCTATAGAGATATGGACATGCACGGCTAGATCGCCGCTAGCATGTCCGCAATATATGTGTCCTATAGGGCTGTGTGGCTTTAATTTCTTTAAAAAATGATTTTATAGCTATGTAAATGAGTGTTGAATGTGTCCAAGGGGCTGTAGTAACCTTCCTTGTGCCCAGCCGTGCCCAGCCACGCCCGCCTGTGAAGGAGCCCAGCACCGCCTATGTCTCCACCTTTCATCAACGATAGATAGCCGTAATCTTGCGATGCACAAGCTCGCGCATGCACAGTGCCGGTATAGTGTTCCTTCCCTGTGCTGGCATCAGCCTCAGGAAAAGAACTGATCATGCGCGACCTCGCTCATCGCGAGATTACGGCTATCTATCGTTGATGAAAGGAGGAGACATAGGCGGTGCTGGGCTCCTTAACAGGCGGGCGTGGCTGGGAACAAGGAAGGTTAGTACAGCCCCTTGGACACATTCAACACTAATTTACATATCTATAAAATTCTTCTTTAAAGAAATTAAAGCCACACAGCCCTATAGGACACATATATTACGGACATGCTAGCGGCAATCTAGCCGTGCATGTCCGTATCTCTATAGCCCCAAACCTGGTGACAGAATCCCTTTAAACTCATGGACATCACCAGACGCTGTGTTTCCCCCTTTTTAATGCTATGCCAGGCCTTTACTGCAGTGGCTTTCAGTTGCTGTTTGTTTGTGGGCCTTTCTGTCTAGTCTTTAACAAGTGAATTGCATGCTCTATTGGGTTCCGATCCGGGGACTGACTTGGCCATTCAAGAATATTCCACTTCTTTGCTTTAATAAACTCCTGGGTTCCTTTGGCTTTATGTTTTGGGTTATTGTCCATCTGTATTATGAAACGCCGACCAATCAGTTTGGCTGCATTTGAGCACACAATATGTCTCTGAAAACCCCAGAATTCATCCGGCTGCTTCTGTCCTGTGTCACATCATCAATAAACACTAGGGACCCAGTGCCACTGGCAGCCATGCATGCCCAAGCCATCACACTGCCTCCGCCGGGTTTTACAGATGATGTGGTATGCTTTGGATCATGAGCTGTACCATGCCTTCGCCATACTTTTTTCTTTCCATCATTCTGGTAGAGGTTGATCTTGGTCTCATCTGTCCAAAGCAGTGATGAGCGGCAGGGACAATATTCAAATTCGCGATATTTTGAATATTTAGGCAAATATTTGTCATATATTTGCAAATTTGAGAATTTGTGATCTCCAGTCATTATTTTCTTGATTGCGAAAATCGGCAATAGTAAAATTCGCGATAATATTTGCGATAAAAATATTTGCGATAAAAAAGTGTCCTATTAATGCCATATCTTGATAACCACGGGCGAATCTAAATTTCCCTCGGTCAGGGGGGGGGAACGTAGAGACAAAAGAAAAGAGGGGTGGGGGGCACACAATAGGGTAGTATGTTCAAATACGAACTGAATTGTTTGAAGTATGAAGGTGCAATAATAGACACAACTCTATTGTAGATATGTAGGTATATCAAGACCTTTTGGATCCGTGGATGCAGCCGCAGAAGGAGTGTCTTTGGGAATGGGTGCCCAATCCCCCAAAGGATGCTTGTAGTAAGAAAAGGTTCTGATCAGTAGTCCACTACTGTTAACCTGATGAAGGGGACAATTTGAGCCCCGAAACACGTTGTTCTATACACCATTTTACCTTTTATGAAAATAAAGAAGATTCACCTACAGAGACGTACTGGAACCTGTGAATTTGCGCCTGATCAGAACCTTTTCTTACTACTATTAATGCCATATAACACACAAAGAAAATATCTACCAGTTTTTCAATGCTTCATGATATCCAATAATGTTTTGTGGGTTTTTTTTCTGATAAGAGTCAGAAAACAACCCCAGGTCAGGCTTACCTCTGGCCATGTGCTAGTATGGAGAATACTGCACTAATAATAACTGACATACCATTTGCCAGCATCAATATTATCCCCTCAGTGCATGTGAATGTTGCCTTATGAAAGATAAAATTCTAAAGTATCTTTTATAGCAAGATATTTTTGACAAATAAGGTACACATCACATAACCATGCTTTTATACAGTATGTATTGCCCTCTGTCTTGATTTATGAGCATCATGTGAACTGGGAAAATGTAATGTACCTGTAATCTGCCATATAATTTCCCTCTGATTATGCCCAAGTGCTTAGCGCTGCAGACCATTTTCTATCGACAGTAGGCAACAAGACAGCAACGTGAATTCACACTGCTTCTAGAGTCTAAAAACTTGCCAAACTGGTGATACAAGAGTGCGCTTTTTAGACAGGTAAAACCACGGGCCTCAATGTAACATTAAGGTAGACAAGTCACCAGAATGCAGTGTGAGTGACACAAACCCATTAATCAAAATGTCTGGCTCATTCAAGAACATTGTGTGCATTATATTCTGTAGGGTGCCACCTCGCATGTTGCCCTTTAGCAGTTGTTGAGGATTAGCATCTGTATAGGTCACATAGCTTTAAATAATCTCAGCTCTGTCAGTTTTCATATACGAAGCTAAATTTACACCATGAATTAAGTAAGCTATTATGCTGTAAATGTGTGGTTTGATTCTATAACAGGTGCATGATACAGAAAACGTAGCAACTCTGTAAAGCGAATGTCTTCCTATGCCACAGCTCACCGCCTGTGAATTAGATAGAAAACCCGCATACACAATGTTATATCTTAGACCATTTACTGTCATTCCCTTAAGCCGTCCTGTTTACTTACCAGCTTATATATGATATTGAACAAATTCCCAAGAGGGCAAGTCCCTTTCTCTTCGGAGGATAGCGATGTGGAGATGTTAGAATTTCTAAGACCGCAATAGGAAACACAGCCGTGTGCTGAAAAACAAACACATTTATGTTGCATCAGATGAACTGATACTTTGTTACCTATTTCAGCATATACACTGATTATTTATTTATTATGCTCACTTATAGGCCTCATGCACACGACCGTTTTTTTTTCAGGTCCGCAAAAACGGGGTCCGTAGGTCCGTGATCCGTGACCTTTTTTTCGTCCGTGGGTCTTTCTTGATTTTTGGAGGATCCACGGACATGAAAAAAAGGCGTTTTGGTGTCCGTCTGGCCGTGCGGAGCCAAACGGATCCATCCTGAATTACAATGCAAGTCAATGGGGACGGATCCGTTTGACGTTGACACAATATGGTGCAATTGCAAACGGATCCGTCCCCCATTGACTTCAATGTAAAGTCAGGAGTCCCTTTTATACCATCGGATCTGAGTTTTCTCCAATCCGATAGCATATTTTAACTTGAAGCGTCCCCATCACCATGGGAACGCCTCTATGTTAGAATATACCATCGGATTTGAGTTAGATCGTGAAACTCAGATCCGACAGTATATTCTAACACAGAGGCGTTCCCATGGTGATGGGGACGCTTCAAGTTAGCATAGATTAAAAGAACTGTGTACAAGTCTGCCGCCTGCTGCCTGGCAGCACCCGATCTCTTACAGGGGGCCATGATCAGCACAATTAACCCCTCAGGTGCCCTCCCCAGTTTGAATATCATTGGTGGCACAGTGTGCGGCCCCCCCCTCCCTCTATTGTATTAATATCATTGGTGGCACAGTGTGCGGCCCCCCCCCGGCCCCCCCTCCCTCCCTCTATTGTATTAATATCATTGGTGGCACAGTGTGCGCCCCCCCGGCCCCCCTCCCTCCCTCTATTGTATTAATATCATTGGTGGCACAGTGTGCGGACCCCCAGCCCCCCCTCCCTCCCTCTATTGTATTAATATCATTGGTGGCACAGTGTGCGGCCCCCCCCACGGCCCCCCTCCCTCCCTCTATTGTATTAATATCATTGGTGGCACAGTGTGCGGCCTCCCGTCTCCCCCCCTCCCCCCCCCCCGATCATTGGTGGCAGCAGAGAGTTCCGATCGGAGTCCCAGTTTAATCGCTGGGGCTCCGATCGGTAACCATGGCAACCAGGACACTACTGCAGTCCTGGTTGCCAAGGTTACTTAGCAATATTAAAAGCATCATACTTACCTGCTGTGACAGGTCTGTGCGGCGCATTGCTTAATGATCTGTCACTTACCAGTAGGAGGAGCTCCCGGCCGGTCACAGACAGAGCCGCAGGTAAGTATGATGCTTCTAATATTGCCAAGTAACCATGGCAACCAGGACTGCAGTAGCATCCTGGTTGCCATGGTTACCGATCGAGCCCCAGCGATTAAACTGGGACTCCGATCGGAACTCTCTGCTGCCACCAATGATCGGGGGAGGGGGAGGGGAGGCCGCACACTGTGCCACCAATGAAAATAATACAATAGAGGGAGGGAGGGGGAGCCGGGGGGGCCGCACACTGTGCCACTAATGATATTAATACAATAGAGGGAGGGAGGGGGGCCGGGGGGGCACACACTGTGCCACCAATGATATTAATACAATAGAGGGAGGGAGGGTGGGCCGGGGGGGCCGCACACTGGCCACCAATGATAATACAATAGAGGGAGGTAGGGGGGCCGGGGGGGGCCGCACTGGCCACCAATGATATTAATACAATAGAGGGAGGGGGCGGGGGGTGGGGACGCACTGGCCACCAATGAAATTAAAACTGGGGAGGGAGGGGGGGTCTGCCCCCTGCTGCCTGGCAGTCCCTGATCTCTTACAGGGGGCTATGATATGCACAATTAACCCCTTCAGGTGCGGCACCTGAGGGGTTAATTGTACGGATCACAGCCCCCTGTAAGAGATCGGGTGCTGCCAGGCAGCAGGGGGCAGACATGTACACAGTTCGTAGTATATTCTAACTAGAAGCGTCCCCATCACCATGGGAACGCCTCTGTGTTAGAATATACTGTCGGATCTGAGTTTTCACGAAGTGAAAACTCAGCTCTGAAAAAGCTTTTATGCAGACTGATCTTCGGATCCGTCTGTGTGAAAGTAACCTACGGCCACGGATCACGGACGCGGATGCCAATCTTGTGTGCATCCGTGTTCTTTCACGGACCCATTGACTTGAATGGGTCCGTGAACCGTTGTCCGTCAAAAAAATAGGACAGGTCATATTTTTTTGACGGTCAGGATACACGGATCACGAAGGCGGATGACAAACGGTGCATTTTCCGAGTCAATGAAAGTCAATGGGTCCGCAGAAAATCACGGAAAACGGAACAACGGCCACAGGTGCACACAACGGTCGTGTGCATGAGGCCATATAGCGCTAACATATTCCACAGCGCTTTACTAGCATTATCATCAACCTGTCCCCAACGTGGCTCACGATCTAAGTTCACTATCAGTATGTCTTTGGAGTGTGGGAGGAAACCGGAGTACCCGAAGAAACCTATACAGATACGGGGAAAACATACAAACTCCATTCAGATGTTGTCTGCACATGTCATACTCACCTTACGGTTCTATCTCAAGTCCCATTCTAATGGTACCAGGTCCCTTTCCAGTCACCGTTTCCTCTCGATCCATTTATGTTGACCAGACATGGACATCGCTGGCCAGGACCATGACCTCAGTCGTGTTGCTACTGAGAGTAATTGGTTTCAGCGGTCATGCTGCCTGCCCTCTGGACCCCATTGACTATAATGGGGTCTGGCAGAGATTCGGCCACTACCTGGCAAATATGCTGGGAATCAGTTGGACAAAAAACGCTGCATGCAATGGTTTTTGTCTGGACGATTCGGCCGAAACAGCCTGTTGGAGATGACAGCCGCGGGTGTAAGACTAGCCTAAGCCGTTTTTTCTTTTTTAATTACACAGCTAGCCCTTTGAAGTTACACAATGATGACATTACAAATAATGATGGAAAATATTTTTATAGTTTTCAATTGTTATAGGAGAACACAAATTCTGGAAAGAGATTTTCTCTTGAAGACAACTATTTCTCTAATTGCAGCCACCCCAGCAATAAGTCACTATAAATCTGTTCCTAAAACCCCCAGCAATCAACTGTTCTCGCCAGAGGAAGGAGTGGTATTACATACCAGCCATGTAAATGTATCACATACAGGGAGTGCAGAATTATTAAGCAAATGAGTATTTTGACCACATCATCCTCTTTATGCATGTTGTCTTACTCCAAGCTGTATAGGCTCGAAAGCCTACTACCAATTAAGCATATTAGGTGATGTGCATCTCTGTAATGAGAAGGGGTGTGGTCTAATGACATCAACACCCTATATCAGGTGTGCATAATTATTAGGCAACTTCCTTTCCTTTGGCAAAATGGGTCAAAAGAAGGACTTGACAGGCTCAGAAAAGTCAAAAATAGTGAGATATCTTGCAGAGGGATGCAGCACTCTTAAAATTGCAAAGCTTCTGAAGCGTGATCATCGAACAATCAAGCGTTTCATTCAAAATAGTCAACAGGGTCGCAAGAAGCGTGTGGAAAAACCAAGGCGCAAAATAACTGCCCATGAACTGAGAAAAGTCAAGCGTGCAGCTGCCAAGATGCCACTTGCCACCAGTTTGGCCATATTTCAGAGCTGCAACATCACTGGAGTGCCCAAAAGCACAAGGTGTGCAATACTCAGAGACATGGCCAAGGTAAGAAAGGCTGAAAGACGACCACCACTGAACAAGACACACAAGCTGAAACGTCAAGACTGGGCCAAGAAATATCTCAAGACTGATTTTTCTAAGGTTTTATGGACTGATGAAATGAGAGTGAGTCTTGATGGGCCAGATGGATGGGCCCGTGGCTGGATTGGTAAAGGGCAGAGAGCTCCAGTCCGACTCAGACGCCAGCAAGGTGGAGGTGGAGTACTGGTTTGGGCTGGTATCATCAAAGATGAGCTTGTGGGGCCTTTTCGGGTTGAGGATGGAGTCAAGCTCAACTCCCAGTCCTACTGCCAGTTTCTGGAAGACACCTTCTTCAAGCAGTGGTACAGGAAGAAGTCTGCAAGGTAAGAAAAACATGATTTTCATGCAGGACAATGCTCCATCACACGCGTCCAAGTACTCCACAACGTGGCTGGCAAGAAAGGGTATAAAAGAAGAAAATCTAATGACATGGCCTCCTTGTTCACCTGATCTGAACCCCATTGAGAACCTGTGGTCCATCATCAAATGTGAGATTTACAAGGAGGGAAAACAGTACACCTCTCTGAACAGTGTCTGGGAGGCTGTGGTTGCTGCTGCACGCAATGTTGATGGTGAACAGATCAAAACACTGACAGAATCCATGGATGGCAGGCTTTTGAGTGTCCTTGCAAAGAAAGGTGGCTATATTGGTCACTGATTTGTTTTTGTTTTGTTTTTGAATGTCAGAAATGTATATTTGTGAATGTTGAGATGTTATATTGGTTTCACTGGTAAAAATAAATAATTGAAATGGGTATATATTTGTTTTTTGTTAAGTTGCCTAATAATTATGTACGGTAATAGTCACCTGCACACACAGATATCCCCCTAAATAGCTAAAACTAAAAACAAACTAAAAACTACTTCCAAAAATATTCAGCTTTGATATTAATGAGTTTTGTGGGTTCATTGAGAACATGGTTGTTGTTCAATAATAAAATTAATCCTCAAAAATACAACTTGCCTAATAATTCTGCACTCCCTGTAGAAAAGTCAAGTCTGCCTGAACAGGAACTACTTTTCTCTCGGCTCACCTTTCTCACAGTGTGGACGCAAGCCTTCCTACTGAGAGCTGATAACCTAATCCTCTTACCTTTGTTTCCCACAGCGGCACCAGTTTGATAAAGGCCCAATTTGGCTGAAACGTAACACTGGCTGCAGATTCAATAAAACTACACAAATGATCAAATAATCTACGTTTATTCGTGATATTTCTGGAGTTTCTTCTTACATTTTCTCTCAGCTCTGGTGTATAAAAGAAGGCCGTAAGTGTAGAAACACTGAAGCCATGTCCCTTGTCGGGCAAGGCATAAAAAAGTTAGAAAATGCATGTAAAGCAGTGATAAATGCAGTGCAAATCATGTATTTTGGTGCAAATTGCACCAAAAAAGAGCACATTTTTAATAGTAAATTTGGCCTAGTATGTCAAAACCATGAAGTCTGTAGTATGCAGGGGTGGACTGGGAACTTAAAGTGGCCCTGAAAAAAAACTAAAAGTGGCCCCATGTTGAAGGTGGGTCAACACAAGTAGACAGGGACAATATAAGTAGACTGGGCCTGCAATACTGTCCTACAACACTAAATACTATCCCAGCAGAACCAAATACCACAGTACAGCACAAAATACTGCCCCAGCAAAACCAAATACCACAGTACAGCACAAAATACTGCCACAGCAAAACCAAATTTCACAGTGCAGCACAAAATACCACCCCAGCAGAAGCAAATACTACAGTGCAGCACAATATACTTCCCCAGCAAAATCCACAGCACAGCACAAAATAACATTCCAGCAAAACCAAATATCACAGTGCAGTACAAACTACTGCCCCAGCAGAACCAAATACCACAGTGCAGCTGAAAATAATGCCCTAGCAGAACCAAATACCACAGTACAGGACAAAATACCGCCCCAGCAGAACCAAATACCACAGTACAGGGCAAAATACCGCCCCAGCAGAACCAAATACCACAGTGCAGCACAAAATACTGCCCCAGCAGAACCAAATTCCACATTACAGGACAAAATACTGCCCCAGCAGAAGCAAATACCATAGCACAGCACAAAATACCGCCCCAGCAGAACAAAATACCACAGTGCAGCACAAAATACTGCCCCAGCAGAACCAAATACCACAGTACAGCTTAAAATACTGCCCCAGCAGA
Source organism: Bufo gargarizans (assembly GCF_014858855.1). Lineage (NCBI taxonomy): Eukaryota > Metazoa > Chordata > Amphibia > Anura > Bufonidae > Bufo > Bufo gargarizans. The sequence goes on from NC_058084.1 coordinate 328,585,230, forward strand.
ACCAAATACCACAGTACAGGACAAAATACTGCCCCAGCAGAAGCAAATACCACAGCACAGCACAAAATACTGCCCCAGCAGAACTAAATACCACAGTGCAGCACAAAATACTGCCCCAGCAGAACCAAATACCACAGTACAGCTTAAAATACTGCCCCAGCAGAACCAAATACCACAGTACAGGACAAAATACCGCCCCAGCAGAAGCAAATGCCACAGTACAGCACAAATTACTGCCCCAGCAGAACCAAATACCACAGTTCAGCACAATATACTGCCCCATCAGAACCAAATACCACAGTGCAGTACAAAATACTGCCCCAGCAGAACCAAATACCACAGTACAGCAGAAAATACTGCCCCAGCAGAACCAAATACCACAGTGCAGCACAAAATACTGCCCTAGCAGAACCAAATACCACAGTACAGCACAAAATTTTGCCCCAGCAGAAGCAAATACTACAGTGCAGCACAATATACTTTCCCAGCAAAATCCACAGTACAGCACAAAATACAACTCCAGCAGAACCAAATATCACAGTGCAGTACAAAATACTGACCCAGCAGAACCAAATACCACAGTGCAGCACAAAATACTGCCCCAGCAGAACCCAGTGCAGCACAAACTAATGCCCCAATAGAACCAAATATCACAGTGCAGTACAAAATACTGCCCCAACAGAACAAAATACCACAGTACAGCACAAAATACTGCCCCAGCAGAACTAAATACCACAGTGCAGCACAAAATACTGCCCCAGCAGAACCAAATACCACAGTACAGCACAAAATACTGCCCTAGCAGAACCAAATACCACAGTACAGCACAAAATACTGCCCTAGCAGAACCAAATACTACAGTGCAGCACAATATACTTTCCCAACAAAATCCACAGTACAGCAGAAAATACCGCCCCAGCAAAACCAAATATCACAGTGCAGTACAAAATACTGCCCCAGCAGAACCAAATTCCACATTACAGGACAAAATACTGCCCCAGCAGAAGCAAATACCATAGCACAGCACAAAATACCGCCCCAGCAGAACCAAATACCACAGTGCAGCACAAAATACTGCCCCAGCAGAACCAAATACCACAGTACAGCTTAAAATACTGCCCCAGCAGAACCAAATACCACAGTACAGGACAAAATACTGCCCCAGCAGAAGCAAATACCACAGCACAGCACAAAATACTGCCCCAGCAGAACTAAATACCACAGTGCAGCACAAAATACTGCCCCAGCAGAACCAAATACCACAGTACAGCTTAAAATACTGCCCCAGCAGAACCAAATACCACAGTACAGGACAAAATACCGCCCCAGCAGAAGCAAATGCCACAGTACAGCACAAATTACTGCCCCAGCAGAACCAAATACCACAGTTCAGCACAATATACTGCCCCATCAGAACCAAATACCACAGTGCAGTACAAAATACTGCCCCAGCAGAACCAAATACCACAGTACAGCAGAAAATACTGCCCCAGCAGAACCAAATACCACAGTGCAGCACAAAATACTGCCCTAGCAGAACCAAATACCACAGTACAGCACAAAATTTTGCCCCAGCAGAAGCAAATACTACAGTGCAGCACAATATACTTTCCCAGCAAAATCCACAGTACAGCACAAAATACAACTCCAGCAGAACCAAATATCACAGTGCAGTACAAAATACTGACCCAGCAGAACCAAATACCACAGTGCAGCACAAAATACTGCCCCAGCAGAACCCAGTGCAGCACAAACTAATGCCCCAATAGAACCAAATATCACAGTGCAGTACAAAATACTGCCCCAACAGAACAAAATACCACAGTACAGCACAAAATACTGCCCCAGCAGAACCAAATACCACAGTGCAGCACAAAATACTGCCCCAGCAGAACCAAATACCACAGTACAGCACAAAATACTGCCCTAGCAGAACCAAATACCACAGTACAGCACAAAATACTGCCCCAGCAGAACCAAATACCACAGTACAGCACAAAATACTGCCCTAGCAGAACCAAATACCACAGTACAGCACAAAATACTGCCCTAGCAGAACCAAATACTACAGTGCAGCACAATATACTTTCCCAACAAAATCCACAGTACAGCAGAAAATACCGCCCCAGCAAAACCAAATATCACAGTGCAGTACAAAATACTGCCCCAGCAGAACTAAATACCACAGTGCAGTACAAAATACTGCCCTAGCAGGACCAAATACTACAGTGCAGCACAATATACTTACCCAGCAAAATCCACAGTACAGCAGAAAATACCACTCCAGCAAAACCAAATATCACAGTGCAGTACAAAATACTGCCCCAGCAGAACCAAATACCACAGTACAGCTTAAAATACTGCCCCAGCAGAACCAAATACCACAGTACAGGACAAAATACCGCCCCAGCAGAACCCAGTGTAGCAGAAACTAATGCCCCAGTAGAAGCAAATACCACAGTATGGGACAAAATACCACCCCAGCAGAAGCAAATACCACATGTAGGGGGTTAGCTCTTCTCCGGGGGTCATTCACACAAGTACTTTTGCCAGACACCAAGTTTAAGGTCCAAACATCGCTTTTATTTGGCACCTTAGCAAAACAAACATAAATCATACAAAATAAACACCTGCCCGGCTGGGCTTTAACTAAACAAAGTATATCCCTGACTCACCTAAAGCATCGTTCACACAAGGTTATAACATGCGACTTTCCCAGCCCAATGTCCTTCAGCCTCCTGGCTATACAGAGCACCGTTCACACACGGTCTCAAGTCCAGTACCTTTATGGGGGAGTGTGGCCCAGTACTACTCCTGACTCCGGCCTCGTGACCCTTGCACCCAGGTGTCACGGTGTCCCCCAATCTTCTGGCTAGCACCTATCCCCATGCCCCCTCAGCCAGACCATTCGTACAGAGCCTACAGCAGGACTCTGTTTCACAAAGACTCTGTCTCCTTCCCTTAGACTGGGAGCCACACCCAAGTCCAGAAAGAGGATTAAATAGCATCCCTGGACATGGGCATATTCCAAAATCCTGGACTGGAGCATGGGGCACAGGCACCCACCCAACACATTGCCTTTTCCAGTAAAAGCCCGCCCGGACTACCTGGAGCTAGCTAAGCTAACTATCTTGGTGTCCACCAACTAACTTGGTGGCCCCCTACTGTATATCTAGGGCCTTTACTCTACCAAGGCCGGGCCTCTTGGTGACACGCTCCTGGTGCAAACAACACCCCTTTTTCATGCTTCCCCAGGACTTTACTGCACCCATCACTATTCACATTGCCACACACAGTACAGCACAAAATACTTCCCCAGCAAAGCCAAATACCACAGTACAGGACAAAATACTGCCCCAGCAGAACCAAATACCACAGTACAACACAAAATACTGCCCCAGCAGAACCAAATACCACAGTACTGCACAAAATACTGCCCCAGCAAAATCCACCGTACAGCACAAAATACTGCCCCAGCAGAACCAAATATCACAGTGCAGAACAAAATACTGCCCCAGCAGAACCAAATACCACAGTACAGCACAAAATACTGCCCCAGCAGAACCAAATACCACAGTACAGCACAAAATACTGCCCCAGCAGAACCAAATACCACAGTACAGCACAATATACTGCCCCATCAGAACCAAATACCACAGTACAGCACAATATACTGCCCCATCAGAACCAAATACCACAGTACAGCACAATATACTGCCCCATCAGAACCAAATACCAGAGAACAGCACAAAATACTGCCCCAGCAGAACCAAATACCACAGTACAGCACAAAATACTGCCCCAGCAGAACCAAATACCACAGTGCAGCACAAAATACTGCCCCAGCAGAACCAAATATCACAGTGCAGTACAAAATACTGCCCCAGCAGAACCAAATACCACAGTACAGCACAAAATACTGCCCCAGCAGAACCAAATACCACAGTACAGCACAAAATACTGCCCCAGCAGAACCAAATACCACAGTACAGCACAATATACTGCCCCATCAGAACCAAATACCACAGTACAGCACAATATACTGCCCCATCAGAACCAAATACCACAGTACAGCACAATATACTGCCCCATCAGAACCAAATACCAGAGAACAGCACAAAATACTGCCCCAGCAGAACCAAATACCACAGTACAGCACAAAATACTGCCCCAGCAGAACCAAATACCACAGTGCAGCACAAACTTCTGCACCTAGACACATTATAAAACGGTCTCATCTGACATGCGCACTGGCCAGCACTGAACGCTGATAAACGGCGTGTTTATCCATGCGGTTTACCCAGGGTGAGTCCCATTCATATGTTATTTATCATCACTAACTATGTATTTTATCAATTAAACACGAGATCACGCACACATTATTTATTTTCATATGTGTTAATATAATTATGGAACAATAAGATTTTACTTACACAATTATGTATTTCTATTGATTCTCTGTACACTTTGTAATTCCCCTTTTTTATGGAATCATATCTATTAATGATTGATTATTTGCACTTTATGTTTAAATATGTTGAACACATGCTTACAAGTTGCTTGAGAACGGCTCTAGTTTTTGAGCCGAAACGTCGCATCCACATGGGTGAATAAATTTGCTCTTATTTTTACTTGATGGGAGTACTGATGATTTTTTATTTTGTGTATTTGGACGATAATCCTAGTCCAATTTGGCTTTCACCTCTGCTATTATTTTTTCCATGTTTATCCAGCGTTGCCATTTTTTCATTTTAGATAGATAGATAGAGCTTTGAAAAAGTATTTATACCCCTTTAACTTTTCCACATTTTTTCACATTTCACCCACAAACTTAGGCTACTTTCACACTAGCGTTCGATCGGATCCGTTCTGAACGGATCCGATCATAATAATGCAGACGGAGGCTCCGTTCAGAACGGATCCGTCTGCATTATTTTGGCATATAAAAGCTAAGTGTGAAAATAGCCTCGTACGGATCCGTCCAGACTTTCAATGTAAAGTCAATGGGGGACGGATCCGCTTGAAGATTGAGCCATATTGTGGCATCTTCAAACGGATCCGTCCCCATTGACTTACATTGTAAGTCTGGACGGATCCGCACGCCTCTGCACGGCCAGGCGGACACCCGAACGCTGCAAGCAGCGTTCAGCTGTCCGCCTGTCCGTGCGGAGGCGAGCGGAGCGGAGGCTGAACGCCGCCAGACTGATGCAGTCTGAGCGGATCCGCATCCATTCAGACTGCATCAGGGCTGGACGGAAGCGTTCGGGTCCGCTCGTGAGCCCCTTCAAACGGAGCTCACGAGCGGACAGCCGAACGCTAGTGTGAAAGTAGCCTTAAATGTATTTTATTGGGATAATACATGGTTTTCAAAATGTTTAATAAATAAAAATCTGAAAAGTGTGGTGTGCATTTATATTCAGCCCCCTGAGTCAATACTTTGTTGAACCACCTTTCAGTGCAATTACAGCTGCAAGTCTTTTGGGGTATGTATCTACCAGCTTTGCACATCTAGAAGGAGACATTTTTGCCCATTCTTCTTTGCAAATCAGTCAGATTGGATGGAGAGCGTCTGTGAACAGCAAATTCAAGTCTTGCCACAGATTCTCAATGGAATTTAGGTCTGGACGTTGACTGGCCCATTCTAACACATGAATACTGTTTGATCTAAACCATTCCATTGTAGCTCTGGCTGTATATTTGGGGTCGTTGTCCTGCTGGAAGGTGAGCGTCTACCAGGTTTTCCTCCAGCATTGCCCTGAATTTAGCTCCATCCATCTTCCCATCAACTTTGCCCAGCTTCTCTGTCCCTGCTGAAAAAAATCATCCCCACAGCATGATTCTCCACCACCATGTTTAACAGTGGGGGTGGTGTGTTTACTGTGATATGCAGTGTTAGTTTTCTGCCACACACAGCATTTTGCATTTAGGCCAAAAAGTTCAATTTTGGTCTCATCTGACCAGAGGGCCTTCTTCCACATGTTTGCTGTGTCCCCTGTATGACATGTGGCAAACTGCAAATGGAACTTCTTGTGGCTTGCTTTCAGAAATGGCTTTCTTCTTATCACTCTTCCATTAAGGCCAAATTTGTGTACACGACTAACAGATTCTCCCACCCGAGCTGTCGATCTTATAGTTGTCCTGTGGACAGATTCTCCCACCCGAGCTGTCGATCTTATAGTTGTCCTGTGGACAGATTCTCCCACCTGGGCTGTGGATCTCTATATACAGCTTCATCTGTTGCTTGTTTCAAACTGCTTTCTGTGTCTTGATGCTGTATGTTTCTGCCTTTTACATAGCTGTCTGTCTGTATTTGTCTGTGTCTGTATTACTTTGTGTCTGTCAATCTGAGTCTTTCTGTCTGCAAATCTTACAGTATATATGTATGTTTTTCACTGTGTCTCTCACTGTTTTCCATATCTCTCTCTATTTATTGTTCTGTCTGTCTCACAAGCATCACATGACAGAGGATGCACTCTTCACTGTGTGTTTCAAGAAAAAGAAGCAGACCTGGAAGAAGTGGGGTGCATAATATAAAAACAGAGTCATTTCATGATGCTGTTTGATCACTTATGTTCTCTAAAAAACCTCTGAGGCCTTCACAGAACAGCTGTAGTTATACAGAGAATACATTACACATCGGTGGACTCTATTTACTAATTAGGTGATTTCTGAAGGAAATTGTTGACACTGGAATTTATTTCGGAGTATCACAGTAAAGGTGGCTAAATACAAGCGCACAACACACTTTTTAGATTTTGATTTATTTTCTGTTCACTTCACACATACTTACTACTTTGTGTTGGTCTATCACATAAAATCCCAATAAAATACACTTAAGTTGGAAAAGTTCAATGGGCATGAATACTTTTTCAATGCAATATATATATATATATATATATATATATATATATTATATATATATATATATTATATACACTGCCTGTTCCAAAAAAAAAAGTTGCCACCAAAAAAAAAAAAAGGTCACGCACACTAATATTTTGTTGGACCGCCTTTAGCTTTGATTACGGCACGCATTCGCTGTGGCATTGTTTCGATAAGCTTCTGCAATGTCACAAGATTTATTTCCATCCAGTTTTGCATTCATTTTTCACCAATATCTTGAATTGATGATGGTAGAATCTGACTGCTGCGCAAAGCCTTCTCCAGCATATCCCAAAGATTCTCAATGGGGTTAAGGTCTGGACTCTGTGGTGGCCAATTCATGCGTGAAAATGATGTCTCATACTCCCTGAACCACTCTTTCACAATTTGAGCCCAATAAATCCTGGCATTGTCATCTTGGAATATGCCCATGCCATCAGGGAAGAAAAAATCCATTGATGGAATAACCTGGTCATTCAGTATGTTCAGGTAGTCAGCTGCCCTCATTCTTGGAGCACATACTGTTGCTGAACCTATCAGACCTGACCAACTGCAGCAACCCCAGATCATAGCACTGCCCCCACAGGCTTGTACAGTAGGCACTAGGCATGATGGGTGCATCACTTCATCTGCCTCTCTTCTTACCCTGATGTGCCCATCACTCTGGAACAGGGTAAATCTGGACTCATCAGACCACATGACCTTCTTCCATTGCTCCAGAGTCCAATCTTTATGCTCCCTAGCAAATTGAAGCTTTTTTTTTCTGGTTTGCCTCACTGATTAGTGGTTTTCTTATGGCTACACAGTTGTTCAGTCCCAATCCCTTGAGTTCACTCTGCATTGTGCGTGTGGAAATGCTCTTACTTTCACTATTAAAAATAGCCCTGAGTTCTACAGTTTTTTTTCTTCGATTTGATTTCACCAAACGTTTAAGTGATCATTCAGGATTTTTTTCCCGCCACATTTCTTCCACAAATACGATGGATCCCCACTATCCTTCCAGTTTTTAATAATGCGTTGGACAGTTCTTAACCCAATTTTAGTAGTTTCTGCAATCTCCTTAGATGTTTTCTCTGCTTGATGCATGCCAATGATTTGACCCTTCTAAAACAGACTAGCATCTTTTCCATGACCACGAGATGTGTCTTTCGACATGGTTGTTTAAGAAATAAGAAGCAACTCATTGCACCAGTTGGGGTTAAATAACTTAATGCCAGCTGAAAGATAATCGCCCATGCAGTAATTTTCCAATAGAAGGCTCATAACTATTTGCTTAGTTAAATGCAGGTGGCGATTATTTGTTTTAGACAGGCAGTGTATATACAGTGCTGCCCATAATTATTCATACCTAAGGTAAATTTTGACTTAAAGTTACTTTTATTCAACCAGCAAGCAATTTTTTTTACGGGAAATGACATGTACAAGAGGCATTATTGTGGGGGAAAAAAAACATTTCTCAGCTTTTATTTACATTTGAGCAAAAAGTGTCCAGTCCAAAATTATTCATAGCCTTCTCAATAATCAATAGAAAAGCCTTTATTGGCTATTACAGCAATCAAACGCTTCCTATAATTGCAGACCAGCTTTTTGCATGTCTCCACAGGTATTTTTACCCATTCATCTTTAGCAATGAGCTCCAAATCTTTCAGGTTGGAGGGTCTTCTTGCCATCACCCTGATCTTTAGCTCCATCCACAGATTTTCAATTGGATTCAAGTCTGGACTCTGGCTGGGCCACTCCAAAACATTAATGTTGTTGTCTGCTAACCATTTCTTCACCACTTTTTTTAGTGTGTTTTGGGTCATTGTCAGGCTGAAATGTCCACTGGTGCCCAAGGTCAAGTTTCTCTGCAGACTGCCTGATGTTGTCGTTGAGAATCCTCATGTATTGCTCTTTTTTCATGGTGCCATTTACTGTGATTAGGTTCCCTGGTCCATTGGCTGAAAAACACCACCAAAGCATTAGGTTCCCACCACCATGTTTGACAGTGGGGATGGTGTTCTTTGGGTTGAAGGCTTCTCCTTTTTTACGCCAAATGAAGGAAAGATCATTGTGACCAAACAATTCAATTTTTGTTTCATCTGACCATAACACAGAAGACCAGAAGTCTTTTTCTTTGTCCAGATTAGCTTTTTGCAAAGGCCAAGCGAGCTTCTGTGTGCCTTATCTGGAGAAGTGGCGTCCTCCTTTGTCTCCCAGCAGCCTGCAGTGTGCAGTGTCCGTTGGATTGTCTGCCTTGAGACTTTGCCACCAGCAGAGCCCAGATTCACCAGGATGGCCTTGGTGGTGATCCTTGGATTCTTTTTCACCTCTCTAACTATCCTCCTGGCCAGCATAGGTGTCACTTTTGGCTTCCGACCACGTCCTCTGAGATTTTCCACAGTGCGGAACATCTTTTTGCTCAAATGTAAATAAAAGCTGAGAAATGCTTTTTTTTCTGCAATAATGCCTCCTATTATATTTTGGGAGACACCCATGTCATTTCCCGTCAAAAAATTACTTGCTGGTTGAATAAGAGTTAATTTAAGTCAAAATTTGCCAGGGGTATGAATAATTATGGGCAGCAATGTGTATATACAGTACAGACCAAAAGTTTGGACACACCTTCTCATTCAAAGAGTTTTCTTTATTTTCATGACTATGAAAATTGTAGATTCACACTGAAGGCATCAAAACTATGAATTAACACATGTGGAATTATATACATAACAAAAAAGTGTGAAACAACTGAAAATATGTCATATTCTAGGTTCTTCAAAGTAGCCACCTTTTGATTTGATTACTGCTTTGCACACTCTTGGCATTCTCTTAATGAGCTTCAAGAGGTAGTCACCTGAAATGGTTTTCACTTCACAGGTGTGCCCTGTCAGGTTTAATAAGTGGGATTTCTTGCCTTATAAATGGGGTTGGGACCATCAGTTGCGTTGTGGAGAAGTCAGGTGGATACACAGCTGATAGTCCTACTGAATAGACTGTTAGAATTTGTATTATGGCAAGAAAAAAGCAGCTAAGTAAAGAAAAACTAGTGGCCATCATTACTTTAAGAAATGAAGGTCAGTCAGTCCGAAAAATTGGGAAAACTTTAAAGTGTCCCCAAGTGCAGTCACAAAAACCATCAAGCGCTACAAAGAAACTGGCTCACATGCGGACCGCCCCAGGAAAGGAAGACCATGAGTCACCTCTGCTGCGGAGGATAAGTTCATCTGAGTCACCAGCCTCAGAAATCGCAGGTTAACAGCAGCTCAGATTAGAGACCAGGTCAATGCCACGCAGAGTTTTTGCAGCAGACTCATCTCTAGAATAACTGTTAAGAGGAGACTGTGTGAATCAGGCCTTCATGGTAGAATATCTGCTAGGAAACCACTGCTAAGGACAGGCAACAAGCAGAAGAGACTTGTTTGGGCTAAAGAACACAAGGAATGGACATTAGACCAGTGGAAATCTGTGCTTTGGTCTGATGAGTCCAAATTTGAGATCTTTGGTTCCAACCACTGTGTCTTTGTGCGACACAGAAAAGGTGAACGGATGGACTCTACATGCCTGGTTCCCACCGTGAAGCATAGAGGAGGAGGTGTGATGGTGTGGGGGTGCTTTGCTGGTGACACTGTTGGGGATTTATTCAAAATTGAAAGCATACTGAACCAGCATGGCTACCACAGCATCTTGCAGCGGCATGCTATTCCATCCGGTTTGCGTTTAGTTGGACCATCATTTATTTTTCAACAGGACAATGACCCCAAACACACCTCCAGGCTGTGTAAGGGCTATTTGACCATGAAGGAGAGTGATGGGGTGCTGCGCCAGATGACCTGGCCTCCACAGTCGCCGGACCTGAACCCAATCGAGATGGTTTGGGGTGAGCTGGACCGCAGAGTGAAGGCAAAAGGGCCAACAAGTGCTAAGCATCTCTGGGAACTCCTTCAAGACTGTTGGAAGACCATTTCAGGTGACTACCTCTTGAAGCTCATCAAGAGAATGCCAAGAGTGTGCAAAGCAGTAATCAAAGCAAAAGGTGGCTACTTTGAAGAACCTAGAATATGTATATAATTCCACATGTGTTAATTCATAGTTTTGATGCCTTCAGTGTGAATCTACAATTTTCATAGTCATGAAAATAAAGAAAACTCTTTGAATGAGAAGGTGTGTCCAAACTTTTGGTCTGTACTGTATATATATATATATATATATAGAGAGAGAGAGAGAGAGAGGGAAAAAGATTCCGTAAATTTTGTAATTTATACATTTAAACTTCTGCTCTTCCTGACTTTAGTTGTACAAGGAGAGGTGATAGTATTATCTGTGTGTATACTCATAACACTTCCCTCCCCTGTGAACAATGAGATACCAGAGGTATAAATGTACAACCTACATGTTTTACAGACTCTTTTACTACAAAACTATATATCAATCTGCTCTTCTCCTCCTGCTCTATAACAGACTGCCTGCAGATTGCACTGGATTTCCTGGTTACAGGACCTCATTAAAGGGGTTATCCCATGACTAAAGTAAAAAATGAAAATCAGACATAATAAAGTACATGACAATTAGAGATGAGCGAATTTCATATTTTGAAATTCGTTCCCGCTTTGGCGGTAAAAGCAGAATTGCATTACAGATTCCGTTACAACAGACCATAACGCAATTCTATGACGGAATGCATATTCCGTTATTCATTCTGTCATAATAGAAGTCTATGGGCTGCAAAACGGATTCGGTCCATTTCCGTTATGCAGGCGAGTCCTCTCCTGCATAACGGAAACTGAAAGCTGGCAGCTCAAGTGGAGTGTCCTTTCTGCTGTAGTTCAGGGGTGTGTCCATTCTGCTGCTGCTCTCTCCCTATCAAAGCTCAGGAGGCAGTTAAAAGATTAAACTGAGCATGTGCGGCCACCTCAGTGAGCCAGACAAATAAATAAGAAAAGAAAAAAAAACTGCAGGTGGCCCTATACAGATACCTTTTATTGAATACCTCAATGTCTATGCTAAATTATTTTTACTTATAAGCAATTACAAAAGCATTCAGATCTATGTGCTGGTTTAAAATTGTAGAATATTTTTCGTGGGACAACCCCCTTAAGTATTGATTCATGAACGGAGACCTAATACTGGCACATTGGAAAGCAATAGGACTAAACAGTCAGGAAATCCCCAGTTACTTGAAACAGCTATTACAGTGCCGCTAAGAACACCAGAACATACATGGCCACCCAGGTATTGACTTTATCTAAAATATCTATTAATCTGCATCAGAACAAATACATATCTTTTTGTTCCCACATTACTTTAATTAACTTAAATTATTAACTCATAATTTTACAGTTTATAAGCTATAGCTATAATAAAAATAAGTAATTTTGTAATAAGTTAGTACAGCCTAGATGTGGTGACTAGAGATGTCCCGAACTATTAGCCGGCGAACAGTTCCCGGCGAATATCGCATGTTCGCGTTCACCGCGGCGGGCGAACATATGCGATGTTCGGTCCGCCTCCTATACTTCATCATTGAGCAAACTTTGACCCTGTACCTCACAGTCAGCAGACACATTCCAGCCAATCAGCAGCAGCCCCTCCCTCCCAGACCCTCCCACCGCCTATGAAAAAGCAAGGACAGCATCCATCTTAGATTAATTCTGAAGCTGCAGTGTCACAAAGTTGTAATCGCGATGCGATTAATACAGGTTATATTAATCGCATTGCGATTACAACTTAGAGCTGGGTTCCTAATGGTTATATTGATAGAATATAACGAAGATTGAGAATATAGTGCTATATTCATTGTCAATTCTAGCAATAAAACCATTAGGAACTCAGATCTAAGTTGTAATCGCAATGCGAATAACGCAGGTTACATTAATCGCATTGCAAATTCAAGCTAGCGAATGCAAGGTAAGTTCCTAATGGTTGTATTGCTAGAATTGACGAATATAACGAATATAGCACTATATTCTCAATCTTCGTTATATTCTAGCAATACAACTATTAGGAACCCAGCAGCTCTAAGTTGAATTCGCAATGCGATTAATATAACCTGTATTAATCACATTGCGATTACAACTTTCTCAAATCCGACAGTACATTCTAGCATGGAGCCGTTCCCATGGTGATGGGGACGCTCCATGAGCACGTAAGTCGGCAGAAGCTCTAAATTGAAATCGCAATGCGATTAATTCAAGTTCTATAAATCGCAGTGCGATTTCAACTTAGAACTTCTGCCGTCTTCCGTGCTCATGGAGCGTCCCCATCACCATGGGAACGGCTCCATGCTAGAATGTACTGTCGGATTTGAGAAAGTTGAAATCGCAATGCGATTAATTCAAGTTCTATAAATCGCATTGCGATTTCAACTTACCACACTCTGCGTCAACTACGTAATTTTCCATGGGAGTTTTGCCATGGATCCCCCTCCGGCATGCCACAGTCCAGGTGTTAGTCCCCTTGAAACAACTTTTCCATCACTATTGTGGCCACAAAGAGTCCCTGTGGGTTTTTAAATTCGCCTTCCTATTGAAGTCTATTGCGGTTCGCCCGGTTCGCACGTTCGCAAACATTTGCGGAAATTCGCGTTTGCCGTTCGCGAACGGAAAATTTTATGTTCGCGACATCTCTAGTGGTGACCATATGGGCCAGTGTTTAAAACAAAAACACCAGATTTACTAATCAAACAGAACCAGAATTCTAGAGTGCTGGTTCATATGTCATGCGCCACATTTATTATCAAGTGTTTTAGTGCATGCACCATATTTTTTTTCTGGGTGAGACCTGGCATTTATGCCGGAAAACACCAGTATCAAAGTTATATATTGTATATAGGGTGCATTGGTTAAAATGTGACATTGTGCACAAGAATTTTGGCAGAAATGTTTTGGTGTAAAGTAAGCCTACTAGTAGGTGTTGTTAACTTGACTAGTGTAAGTTTAGGCTGTCTAACTACTAGTGAAAATACTTTTCATGGCAAACTATGTTGTTTCTGAGCATTTTCTAGATATTTCTTTACAGTCTATAGAGAAATCTTAAATGCACTACAAACCAAGTGATTTTGTTTGTGGCGTTTGGAGATTTTGTTTCTGCTTTTTCTCTTGGTATGATGTTTTTATCACATTTCGCCAATAGGCTTCTTTACAGGGCATAAATAATGGCAGAAAAATGCATGTTGCGTATGTAATAAATTTAAATAAAACGCCAACAATGCTTGTAAAAAATAAACACTATGAAAGGTACAGGTGGATCTATATATTTCTACGGTGTCGTATTATAGCTCCTGGTGCCGGCTTCCTTCCTTCGGCGCAGGCGCAGTGAGTAAGCTGGCAGCAGGAGCGCGTCCTTCACTCACTGCGCCTGCGCCGAATACTAAACGGGACAGTGCAGGCGTGGGATTTACGTGACGACGAGGAGAACTCGACAGTCAATCAACGGGACCTGGGCGTGCCAAAGGGTGAGTAGACCGAGCTGAAGCAACACTCCAGTAGTACCTAGAGGCTCATTAGCATATTTCAAAAGTCTTTATTTAAGAGAACGGCAGCAGGCAGGGAGTTATAAAGCATGCTGTTATGTACTGCTGACATTAGCACATCGCTAATGTCAGTCAGCTACATAACGTTATTTCTGATGACAGAAACCCTTTAATGCCCTTAGCCCTCTACCAATCGGACAATGAAAGTCTGTTTGAGACATCCATTTTAAAGGGTACATCTTTTGGGCCAGTGATTGGCTGCAGCAGTCATGTGTTCTTCATGCAACGTCACTGCTGCAGCCGGGCCTGCTGGAAGAACTGAAGGATGGCACTAGATACGCTAACTAAGGACATTTCTCTCCTTTATTGCAGCCTATTTCCCAGTTTTGTCTGGTTTATTACTGAAACCAGACAACCCCTTTAAGAGTATTTACGTAAATGATTTATGTTGACGAGATATGTAGCGCTGTGATGGACAGTCATATATTTCTCATTATAACTCTTTCAGTTTTTTCCACTATTTGGATGGCTATTTAAGTGCAAAATCCCAATGACTTTTGCTCTTTTACATGATTATTCACAGTCTTAGAAAACTTTATCTGCCATTTGCAGAGGACTACTTATTCACTTGAATAGATTTCTCTAAATGTCACAATATGAAAATATTGCTGTAGAAAAATGTTCTCATTTGTCCTGGTATTAGATACTTATATAAAAGATAGACTCAAGTGCTCTCCATAAAAATAAATAAAAAATCTGGATTTGTGGCAGTGTTTATCTAGTGTGAAGGAATTAAAGAGATGGAAGTTAAAATTACTTGCGCATTCAGATGTAAGTAACTTCTCGTTCCAGTTCACTGCTTTCATTTATGTTCCTGTTGAAGAACATACATTTTTCCACAATGTAGCTAAGTATATCTGTCTACCTGACTATATGGATTCCTAGCTGCACACCCTTTCGAAACATGCCAATAAAATAAAAGTGTTCTGCATCTGGTTCAACAGGTTGTTGGATAAACAAATAAGGTGGGAACAGTAAAACCTCCCATGCAGGGATCAAAAAGAAAAGCATCTGCAAAATATGGATGAGATCTGTTACATCTCTGTCAACTCATTGATACAACCCCCAGCCCTATTAATTCAAATGATAAGTGGTATTATAGCACTCTATGGCAATTTTACCAAACAAAACAGGATTGCCCTGGATTTTCCCCCCCCCCAGAAACAGGGACTCTTGTTCATTGGGTGCGTTGGGTACTGCAGTTCAGCCTCATCCACTTGAATTGGGATGAGCTGCTACACCAGGCACAACCATGGGCAAGAGTGTAGTTATTGAAACTAAAAACTAAAGAAAAAAAGAGAAAAAAGCATGGATTCCACATCTCTATGCCATGCATTGATCTATTATTGTTTCTCAGCACAATTCATATCACTTCTCAGCATAAATAATAGTATAGCAAGCCCTAATCTACATAATGTACATAAGGCATTAGTATACGTTTTGAGTTAAATGCATAGGCCCACTCACCACGCCAAGGTGGCCGCTACCATATGGCAACTGCTGCAACGCTACGCCAGCAGGTGGAGCGACCCAGTTGTCCAACAGCAGTTTCAGACTTAGCCTCCTTTGGCACTGGGCAGCACCAATCCACAGGAACAGCACCAACAACAACAGCCACCATGCAGCACCGTACCATGTGAACAGATATCAAAATCTCACTTTTTCATGTGGTCTCATAAACTACAAACTGAGGCCTAGTAGGTATTGAAATCACTTAGGGCAACTGGAAGGAGTGCTGATACCATGGGAAAGAGACAGACCCTGGTAAAAAAAAAAAAGCGAAAAAAGCATGGATGGCACATCTCCATATCATGCATTGATCTATAACTGCTTCTCAGCACAATTCATATAGTTGCTCTGTGTAAATAATGGTATACCAAGCCATAATCTACATAACATACATGAGGCATTGGAGGCATTTTAATTAGCAGGAGACTGCATAAGGTTAAATAAATTACCAGTTCTCCGTTGGAGTTCCTGAGAGAACATGGAAAGGTGAGCTTTTGACATCCGTTCAGTGCGGTACTGCATAGTTGCCACTGTTCCTGTGGTGCCATGCTGGCGGGTTGGTGGGCCCAGTGCCAGGGTGGCTTTATCTAGCAGCAGGGGTGCTGTTTGACTGCTAGGTCCTGCCGCCTGCTGGTGCAGTGCTGCAGCGGCTGGAGTTGCTGCTTGGTGCTACGCCAAATTAAAGTAGGTACAATTAGAGGAGGCAACCCTGGCCTGGGCTTATGTATTTTGATCAAAACCTATACCAATCCCTCACATACAGTATGTATGTCAGGGGGCTGTATACTATTTATTACTCTGAGAAGCGATGTTAATTGTGCTGAGAAGCAGTGATAGACCAATGCATAGCATGTGGATGTGTTTTTCTCTTTTTTTGGATAATTGAAAAAAAAAAAAAACATTTCTCATTCTAAAAAACCTCTTAAAGGGGTTAACCAGGAATTATTTAATATGGCTGCTAGCAACCTGTCCTACATTGTGAGCAGGACCGGTTACTTCCCACTTGCATAGCTGCCTAGGAGTATGAGGGCCTCACTACACTGTGGGCTTCACTTGCATATACTTCACATTGGTGAGCGTTCCTGTCAGGCTACTCATTCATAATGACATATCATTGGCAGGATCACATCATCACTATGTATTGTAGTGTAGTTTGGCTTCGCCCCCTAACCCCGTAGGCAGCTCTGCAAGTGGAGGCAAGCGGTCCTGATTGCTTGCGGCCATTTTAAATCATTCCCGGAGAACCACTTTAAATTTCAGGCTATCTTCCATCTAGGCCAGGGCCTGATACCTTAGCCTGCGTTGATTACAGATATATATACTGTATATCTCCTGCTAGTCATAGACAGATATACCATGTGTGCAACCATTGCAGTTACACAAAGGCACAGTAGATTGGAGGGTCAATGACACCTTAAAAGTAGCTACCCACTGCATATAAAGGACAGAGCTTACAATTTCAGATACATTGATATGGAGACACAAGAGGAGTGTTCTATGTTGAACTGTATGAGAATAAGGGGCCCTTGTATACTATTTTCACAGGAGACCTCTGCTCATTGTTCATGTCTGCTCCTGATCCTGCAGGACATTATTAGTAAGGTTCAGTGAGCCCCAAAGTTTTGAACTTCTTTGAACCAACATTATAAATCCAACTGTGGCCATATTAGCCTACACCATTTTAGTTGGTGGAAACTGTAAAATAAGGCACGCTGAATCGTTCTTACCACAGCATGATTAAGCCATTGAGGAATGACTTTATCTAGGCCTTCAGGGTAAACCAGTTGTCTGTCATAGGAATACAAAGCCCAAAAGGACAGAAAGACAAACTGTAACAAAAGAGAGAAATTGAATAGGTTTACAGCAGTAAAATTCCCATCAATTCATTCATAACACATTCGTATATAGGTTACTTACATTAGAACAGTGCTCTCCAACCTGTGACTCGAGCTGTTAAAAAATTCCCAAACACTTTTCAGCTATTTAAAAATCCCACAAAGCCCAGACAGAGGATGCTGGGAGTTAGTCCCCTTTCACACAAGCGAGACGTGAAAGCATAGCACCCGCACTGAATCCGGACCCATTCATTTCAATAGGTCTGTGTACATGAGCTTTTTTTTCACAAATCAATTGTGCGTTGCGTGAAAAACACAGCATGTTCTATAGTCTGCGTTTTTCATGCAGCCCTGGCCCCATAGAAGTTAATAGGGCTTCAGTGAAAAACGCATTTCTTCCTGAAGCAAGTGCGGGTGCGATGCGTTTTTCACTGATGGTTGCTAGGAGATGTTGTTTGTAAACCTTCAGTTTTTTATAACGCTTGTGAATAACGCATCAAAACACATTGCACCCGCGCGGAAAAAACTGAACAACTAAACACAATCGCAGACAAAACTGACTGACCTTGCAAAATAGTGTGAGTTTCACTGAACGCACCCTGAACGCATCCGGACCTAATCCGTCACGCTCATGTGAAAGAGGAAAACAACCTGGAGAGGCAATCATGTGAAGTATGTAAAGCCTAAAACATAACTTTTAATACATATTATTAATATAAGATATCCCTGAAAATGATATATCACAATACACCAAAAATGTGGTAGGAAAAGGCCGGTGCACGGCGGCACCTAATATCGATAACCAAATGTCCTACCACAACCCGGGAGGTTCCAATGATCATCGACGATCCCAGGAAGGAAGCTGAAACTGAGGTAGAAGCTGTCCCTGGGCTAGATGACGTAGTAATTGTATAAGACAGGGTGGGGAGAAAAATCCCTAATTGAGCCCTAAATGGGGGGTACTGTTCTGGCCCTGATAGCTAAACAAAGGTAGCAGCCTAACAGCAGAGCACCCGCCCTGATAAGGGCGACCCTGTCAGGAACCTTGCCCTGAAATAAGTAGCCCTAGTAAGCCCTGCTCCTATCTATCCCTACATGTATGTTTTACCTTCAGAAGAACAGTCATCAGGGGAAACATGGGGAGCTGAAATGTGGTTGTCAAGGAGCCGCGGTACGGGCCATAATGCATTGGCCCCGGACTGTCGGTTCCAATATAACGTTGGAGCTGAGTCCGGATGTAGAGTCAGCTCAAAGGCAAAAAGGGGAGCGATATTGATGGCATGTGATAATGGCCTCAATCCTCCCTGACTAGGGGCCTAGTGTTTGCAGGCGATGAAAAGAGGCTTTTTCGCTCCCCTTTTTGCCTTTGAGCTGACTCCACATCCGGACTCAGCTCCAACGTTATATTGGAACCGACGGTCCGGGGCCAATGCATTGCGGCCCGAACAAGTGGGTGAGGTGAGTTAATTTAAAAAATAAATAAATTAACCCCTCAAGGCACATTTTAATAAGAATTCTGTATTAAGAATGCTATTATTTTTCTTCATAACCAAGTTATAAGGGAAAATAATAAAATAAATAGAACACCTAACCCTAACCCGAACTTCAGTGAAGAAGTCCAGGTTCGGATCTGGGTACCACATTCAGCTTTTTCTCACACGCGTGCAAAATGCATTGCACTAGCGTGGAAAAAACTGAACATCGGAACGCAATCACAGTCAAAACTGACTGCAATTGCGTGCCTACTCGCGCGGATTTCCCGCAATGCACACGCGACGCATCCAGAGCAAATCCGGGAAGCCCGTGTGAAACAGGCCTTAGTGTTGCAATAGATGGAGAATCACAGCATGGAGATCACTACTTTATGGTGTTCTTTCATATCATATGTAAAATAAAACACAGCCTACACATCTTTTATCTTCTTTTACATCTTTTACTAGAAATATTACTATATTGGATCTGAAGGTCTCCAACAGAGTGTTAGTTATTAAGAAATGGATCAGCACTGTCATCAGAACTGGCCTATTGAACTATTGACATGCTCCTACTGTTCAAGCTGCCAGCTTTCAGAAACTGGTTTTGTTGAATTTCACAATTAGGGTGTTGGTGTGAAAAATCCACTTTTAAAATGTACCTGATGTCATCAGAATGTAGCGTAGGGAGTCACTGGGGCGTATCACTGGATGAAGCGAGTCACAGAGTCATCGCCTCTAGCCGGGTCATCTTACTCTCACAGACCTCCCCTGGCTTCCTAACGTCAGCACCTGGCAGTGCAAAATCTTGTGCAGGCGCAGAAGACCTTGTTCCACCTCCGGGATCCTGACATGTGCAGAGAGCAGAGGTGCATACACCTCGGCTTCAAGCGCTCACTGTGCATGCACAGGAGATGCTAGGACCCCTGTCAGCGGAGGTCAGGATCCCAGCCACAGAACAAGGTCTTCTGCAACTGCAGCATCTTTATCTATGTCTATCAATAGACCAAAAGAACTGTCATACTGTCATCCAAATTCTACTAATATACTACTATACTAGCAAAAAACATCCCCCCTCACAGCAGCAGTAAACTAAATCACGGGTTACCTATCTAAATTGGAGTTTTATCTCTCTCTGCTGACTACCCCAGGAGCACAATATTTGTATTTATTTAATTTTCAATAATACTTCCAAAATGAAAAACAAACCATTTTTTTTCTTTATTTGTAAATTCTGAGATTAAAAAATACCCCTTTCTGATGGAAGTGCCCCTTTAAAGTCCAAAGCAGCGTATGGAGTCCAAGCCCTGAGCAGGTTTCATCCAAATCACACAACATCAAAAGTTAAAGATAAAAAGGAGTATATGTAAAGTGAGTATTTTAGTTCTGTTCACATGCAATATTTGCAGGATATGTGACGACACAAGATCTTGAGTGCAATGTTACTGAATTAGTTAGGAATGTGTTCAATGGAGCTGCAATAAGGTAGAAAAAGATTACATGGTTGTTATTTATCTATGGCCTCAATATCCCTAAAAAGAATGTCTCATGTACGTATGTCATTTTATTTCATGATTAGATGTTAGTCTGATCAGGATAAAAATAATGTATTTTTCTATAATGTGTTAGCCATTTATTTCCCTGGGTGGCTACCGGTATATTGGAAGCACATAAATCCAACAGGGTGCATGCTTTATGTTAGCTGAAATTAATGGGAAATATTGGTCAGAAAAATGTCAGTAGACTAATACTGTCTGTAAGAGGGTTGAAATAAAATGCACTCCTCTTGCAAACTAACTATATCTTTTACTACTAATTTGTTGCTATAGATTACCATCGGACCCTGTTGTGGCCACTCCACCTCATTTACAAACTGTTGAACTATGTAAATATAACATGGCAAAGTACTCAAGAATATGTCAGTAATGTATAAGTTACGTTACTGTTTGCTGCATGGTACTATATCTACCCACACTTACGTAAGGTCAGCTTGGCACAGTTATACACAGACACTCCCTGTCCACACGGGCACAGGGAGGCACGTGGTGTGAGAGAGGGTGGGCCATGCAACCTTCGGCGTGACACAACACTAGCTCACAAACCTGACATCTGAGAGAACCCTTTCACTCCCCCAGTGACACAGAGCCCTGTCATCCTGGTAGACTGCTACAAGTTCCTCGTTAGATATAAGCCCAGTCAATTAATAGTATTATATCGGGCCAGAAAGCGGCCCGGGTAGCATATAATGTTATACTGAGAAATAGACTTGTGGGATTCGCGTATCGAGTCAAAAGAACAGCGCAAAATTAAATTATTTAATCGCCTTAAGGTCACACTAGACACAACACTATATACTGTAAGAAGGTACAAGGAATCATTGTGGATGATAGGTACGTGTCACCAAGGTTCCTGGCCTCGGTAGAGTAAGAGCCGGTTTTTATGTGTCAGCAGCAGTTACTGTTTGACACCTTGATACTTAGTATGGATGTATAGCTGATCCGAGACGGCTCTTACTGGGAGTAGTCAAAGTGCTGGCTTGGTGACTACTCCCCATGATCCAGGCCGGGTTTGGCCAGGCCTAAAAACCAGCCAGCACTGCCAGGTAAGGAGGATTACCTCAGTCTGACAGTGGAGCTTAGGATTGCTGTGATGAGACCTGTCTGTAAGGTAAACGGGCCCCCTAAAGCCTGCTATGGACTGCTGGAGGCAGAACTGCCAACAAGGTAATTTTTTGCTTTGTGGACTTTCCATTGTGTGTGAACGAACACCAAGACTGCAAAGTGGCGTTTTGTTTTTGCTTTATGTGTGAATAAACACTGAAGTTTGATTTAAGAATGGGTAATTTGCCTCTGTACTGCCTCTGCACACCCTGTCTACCAGAGCAAATCCCCACAATACACACAGGATATATAGAATGGTCAGATGTGCCAATACAGGTGATGGTACAGTCACAGTTAACAGATAATATGAAAGTCAGTTACCGGATATGGGTATACTACTTTTATGCTGTATTCACATGGGCGGCAGTGATGTCAGCGGGGTTCCCAGGTCTCTCCAAACACGATACACGGCATGACCTCCCTTCACAGTAAGACCATGGCTACTGCCCAGCACGGGCACGGAACCCTTGGTCGGTCACACCCCTTCCACTCCCCCTCTCCTTGGGTAAGGTAGGTAGAAAACCAAAAACCCAATACGGATCTTAACCCCCTAACCAGAGGGTCAAAGGGAGATGGTTCTGGTGCCAATGGATGCGGCCATATTCCTGGTACATGTAGAGACCAAACACGGCGTTGCTGCTGCACTTCTACCATAAGTTATCCATATATCCCCTTCCCTGGGTGCTATAAGCGAGCGAGGTGTAGGGCAACATTTGGCTCAGACCCAGGGTCTTGAAGATGTAAACAGTGTATTGCTAAGATGTGGGGTAATTTCATAATTCCTTATGATCTCCCAGTTCCATGATGTCTAGGGATTTTATTCGTTGTAGGTAGCCAGCCCAGGCCCCCCTGCAGGCTTATCATACTGTCAAAGGAGCTTTCTTCCAGTCCGGTTGCTGGAGATGTGAAATGTTATCACTATAGGCTTTGAGGCTGGAGCACCTGTGGAGCCTACTTCCTATGCCATCTGCCCCCTCACCTTGACAGCAAATGGGCACAACTGATGTCAGACTTGGCTATCGGGGGCAGTAGGATAACTCCTATTTTTAGCAATGGCCTCTGAGTCACTACACAGGAGCCATCCAAGAACGATCCAGAAAGTTTTTTAGTGGTCCAACATATAATATGTTTCAGGGAAAACTCATTCTTCAGATACAATAGGATATGAGCTATAAAAAACTTTCTTGGCTGGCACCTGTGCCTTCCTTTATTAGCCTCCTATGCTCCCATCTTTAGTTGTGTCAGTGAAAAGCTTCAGCAGTAATCAATAACTTCAAGTATGAGTCCTTAAACAAGAAGTTCTCAATGCGAAATCAAGATATCAATATAGAAGCCTTGGAAGCTACAATATGATTGACACTGATGCTAATCCTAAGCGGAGACCACTTTACATTTTATACAATTGAAACTTACAGTTGCTGCTGGAAAAGCCAAAACTGAGAAGAGAAGGTCTCTGCAATAGATAATACACTTTACTAACTTAATCCCTCTTATTGGAAGAAGCAGATCCGTCAGAAAAGTGACAGCATGGAATAAAGTCTGCAAAACCTAAAAAAAAAAAAGAAAAAGATTTTACAAACACTAGTACTTTATAAGACATTACCTAAATTTTATTTTTAGAAAAAAATAACGTTACATTGTTTAAAATGGTTTTCTGATATATATTTTTTTTTTACTGATGACTTCATTAGTATCTGATTGGGGGGTATGACACCCGGAATCCCTGCTGATCAGCTGTTGTAGAAGGCTTCGGCAATCGCAGTAGTAGTATCCAAAAGATAGGTTATCAGTAAAAATATCTCAGAAACGCCTTTAATGTAGACCAACTACTAGATGTTTAGACCAACTACTAGAAGTGTTACTAAGCTGCAGTAATGTGTCTGTATTAACTGTGCCTGTATTAACATTTTGCTGATTGGCAGGGATCCCAGAGTTTGGGGCCCTCACCAATAAAACAAACATTGTCTATCCTAAGAAAAAGCCACTAGTCTTTAGGTCGGGGCTAGATGGAAATTGTACAACACTGCATCTAATGAATACAATAGTGCTGCAATGTGACACATGATATGCCATGATTACAACACAGTAATCAACGAAAATGCAACACTTTGCCATCATAGACCACCATGTCACATGTGACTTGCCTGCAACTTTTCTATGACTTGGCTGTTCCTTTACAGCCAAATCACAGATCTAAAATAGTCATGTAATAGCAAGTTGCAGACAAGTTACACAAATGTTTCTGACCACACGAGTCACAAGCCATGTAGCCCCAGCCTTAACTAGAACCTGTCACCATGAACATGCAGTTTAATTTGCAGGCAGCCTGAGGACTTGAGCTAATATATACAGTATCTCACAAAAGTGAGTACACCCCTCACATTTTTGAAAATTGTATTCAATCTTTTCATGGGACAACACTGAAGATAAGACACTTTGATATAAGACACTGTACAGCTTTTATTACAGTGTAAATTTGGTGTGCCCTCAAAATAACTCAACACACAGCCATTAAAGTCTAAACTGTTGGCAACACCCCTAAGTGAAAATGGCCAAATTATGCCCACAGTGACAATATTTTGTATAGCCACCATTACTTTCAAGCATTGCCTTAATTCTCTTGAGCATGGAGTTAACTAGAGCTTCACAGGTTGCCACTGGAATCATCTTCCACTTCTCCATGAAGACATCACGGAGCTGGTGAATATTAGAGATCTTCTGCTCTTCCAACTTCCGTTTGGGGATGCTCCACAGATGCTCAATAGGGTTTAGGTCTGGAGACATGCATGGCCAGTCCAGCACCTTTACTTTCAGTTTCTTTAGCAAGACAGTGGTCGTCTTGAAGGTGTGTTTGGGGTCGTTATTATGTTGCAGCCCAGTTTCCGAAGGGAGAGGATCATGCTCTGCTTCAGTATGTCACAATACATGTTGGCATTCATGGTTCCCTCGATGAACTGTAGCTCCCCACAGCTGGCAGCACTCATGCAGCCCCAAACCATGACACTCCCACCATCATGCTTGACTGTAGGCAAGACACACTTGTCTTTGTACTCCTCACCTGGTTGCCACCACAGGCTTGACACCATCTGAACCAAATAAGTTTATCTTGTTCTTATCAGACCACAGGACATGGTTTCAGTAATCCATGTCCTTAGTCTGCTTGTCTTCAGAAAACTGTTTGTGGGCTTTCTTGTGCATCATCTTTAGAAGAGGCTTCCTTCAGCCATGCAGACCAATTTGATACAGTGTGCTCCGTATGGTCTGAGCACTAACAGGCGGAGCCCACTCCCCACCCCTTTAACGTCTGCAGCAATTCTGGCAGCACTTATACGTCTATTTTAAAAAGACAACCTCTGGATATAATCCTGAGCACGCGCACTTGCCGTATTTTTCGTCCCAAAAGACGCATTTTTTCCCCCTGCGTCTTATGGGGTGAATACTAATGAGCGCTTCCATTATGGAAGTGCTCATTAGTACCGGAGGACCGGGAAGCGGTGAAGGCTTTGTACTCACCGCTTTCTGTCCTCGGCTGTCAGCTGTGAAGGCTGCACACAGCGTGACTGCGCTCTGTGATCTCACGCTGTGTGCAGCCTTCATAGCACAGCCGGAAGACAGAGTGCGCTGGAGTAGAGCAGCGGCGGCATCCGGAGCAGGAGAGGTAAGTGTTTTTTTTATTTTAACCCATATGAGGCTGATGGAGCTTAAACACTGCTGGGGGCTGAAATGAGGCTACTGTGGGCTGATTTGAGGCTACTGGGGGCTGAAATGAGGCTACTGGGGGCTGATTTGAGGCTACTGGGGGGTGAAATGAGGCTACTGGGGGCTGATATGAAGCTACTGGGGGCTGATGAGAAGCATGGGGGTCTTATCTGAGGTCTAATTGGGGGTCATTAACATTAGGGTCTGAACTGAGGTCTGATTGGGGGTCTGATCTGAGGTCTTATTAGGGTCTTATTAACATTGGGGGTCTTATTGGGGCTATCAGCTGAGATCTGATTAACATTGGAAGTCTGATTGGTGGTCTGACCTGAGGTGTAATGAAAAATCTTTGTTTCTTATTGTCCCCCTCTAAAACCTAGGTGTGTCTTATAGGGTGAAAATATGGTAACTTCTTTGGTCAATTCGCTTGGCCTGTTCTCAGTGGAACCTGTCTTGTTATGGTCTTGGCCACTGTGCTGCTGCTCAGTTTCAGGGTTTTGGCAATCTTCTTATAGCCTAGACCAGGCATGCTCAACCTGCGGCCCTCCAGCTGTTGTTAAACTACAACTCCCACAATGCCCTGCTGTAGGCTGATAGGTGTAGGCTGTTCGGGCATACTGGGAGTTGTAGTTTTGCAACAGCTGGAGGGCCGCAGGTTGAGCATGCCTGGCCTAGACCATCTTTATGTGGAGCAACAATTCTTTTTTTCAGATCCTCAGCCTTCTTTGCCATAAGGTGCCATGTTGAACATCCTGGGACCAGTATAAGAAAGTGTGAGAGGGATAACACCAAATTTAACACACCTGAGACCTTGTAATACTAATGAGTTACATGACACAGAGGAGGAAAAATAGTTAATTGGGCACAATTTTGCCATTTTCACTTAGGGGTGTACTCACTTTTGTTGCCAGCTGTTTAGACATTAATGGCTGTGTGTTGAGTTATTTTGAGGGCACACCAAATTTACATTGTTATACAAGCTGCACACTGACTACTTTACATTATATCAAAGTGTCATATCTTCAGTATTGTCCCCTGAAAAGATATAATAAAATATTTACATAAATGCAAGAGGTGTACGCACTTTTGTGAGATACTGTAGTTTTATGGGAAAAGATTCAGTAGAACAATTTAAACCTCTGCTCTTTTATAGTTAAGAGTTGTGTGGGTAGTTCTACTTACTGGTTGACAGCTATCTCTGTGTCATGAAGTTAGTTGAGACCGCCCACATGACTCCTCAGCACAAAATGAGCAGACATTTAAATGAATAAACCACAATTTTTACTGAATCTTTTCCCATAAAACTATATCTCAATATATATACAGTGGGGAAAATAAGCATTTGATATACTGACAATTTTGCAAGTTTTCCCACCTACGAAGAAGGGAGAGAATGGATTTTTATCGTAGGTACACTTCAACTTTTTAAATAATTAATTTGCATTTTATTGCAATAGATGCCATAGAAAAACAGAACTTAATATTTGGTACAGAAACCTTTGTTTGCAATTACAGAGATCAAATGTTTCCTGTAGTTCTTGACCAAGTTTGCACACACTGCAGCAGGGATTTTGGCCCATTCCTCCATACAGATCTTCTCTAGACCATTCAGGTTTCGGGGCTGTCGCTGGGCTACATTGAGTTTCAGCTCCATCCAAAGATTTGATTGGGTTCAGGTCTGGAGACTGGCTAGGCAACTCCAGGGCCTTGAAATGCTTCTTATGGAGCGACTCTTTAGTTGCCCTGGCTGTGTTTTGGGTCATTGTCATGCTGGAAGGCCCAGCAACAACCCATCTTCAATGCTCTTACTGAGGGAAGGAGGTGGTTGGCCAAAATCTTGTGATTCATGGCCCCATCCTACCTCCCTTCAATACGGTACAGATGTCCTGTCCCCTTTGCAGAAAAGCACCACCCAAAGTATGATGTTTCCACTCCCATTATTCACGGCTGGGACGGTGCTCTTGGGGTAGTACTCATCCTTTTTCTTTCTCTAAACACGGCGAGTGGAGTTGATACCAAAAAGTTCTATTTTGGTCTCATCTGACCACATGACCTTCCCCCATGTCTCCTTTGGATCATCAATCTGGTCATTGGCAAACTTCAAACGGGCCTGGACATGTGATGGTATGAGCAGGTGGACCTTGTGTGCCCTGCCGAATTTTAATCCATAATGGTGTAGTGTGTTACTAATGGTAATCTTTGAGACCGTGGTCCCTGCTCTCTTCAGGTCATTGACCAGGTCCTCCCGTGTAGTTCTGGGGTGATTCCTGACCTTTCTTAGAACCATCCTTACCCCATGAGGAAAGATCTTGCATGGAGCCCCAGACTAAGGAAGATTGGCAGTCATATTATTTTTCTTTCATTTTCTAATAATTGTGCCAACAGTTGTTGCCTT
The DNA here is from genome assembly GCF_014858855.1 of Bufo gargarizans. Classification (NCBI taxonomy): domain Eukaryota; kingdom Metazoa; phylum Chordata; class Amphibia; order Anura; family Bufonidae; genus Bufo; species Bufo gargarizans. The sequence continues at coordinate 328,613,189 of NC_058084.1, forward strand.
CTCACAAAGCTGCTTTCCTATTGTCCTGTAGCCCAGCCTTGTGCAGGGCTGCAGTTTTGTCTCTGGTGTTCTCAGACAGTTCTTTGGTCTTGGCCATGATGGGGAGGTTGGAGTGTGATTGAATGAGTGTGTGGACAGGTGTCTTTTATACAGGTAACAAGTTCAAACAGGTGCAATTAATACAGGTAATGAGTGCAGAGTAGGAGGGCTTCTTAAAGAAAAACTAACAGGTCTGTGAGAGCCAGAATTCTTGCTGGTTGGTAGGTGATTAAATACTTATTGTTATGCAAGCGGGCATGGACAACCCACTGAGCCACTGACTGGCTATACTCTGGAGGGGCACGACGAAGAAACTACCTGGTCTTTACTAGAGCCTCTGATGGTGAGGATAGTCTTGGGCCGTTAGGGTAGTTGCCAGGTTCTACTCCAGAGCAGTCCCCAAGTCAGTGGCAGCTGACCAGGGGGTCAGAGATACCAGTGCAAGCACCAAAGGGAAGTACGTGATCAGGAAGTCTGGGGTCAGGGCAGGCAGCGATCAAGCAAGGTCCGTAAACGACTGACTTCCTTGGAGCCGCCGCAGTATAGAAGACGCGGCTGAGGTGGTGCATCCTGGCTCGTCAAACACCCTACAGAAAGCCTCTAGGAAGGCCTGTAGATTCATAACGGCTGGGTCACTCCTCTCCCAAGTTCACTCCTCTCCCCCTTTTGCACTTGCGCCTGGGATCCAAGGATATCCAGGTAGGAGCACCATAACACGTGCATACAAAACCTTCAGAGAGCGTAGGCCACTCTACACCAATCTGGCAATCCTACATCTGGGTACCCAAACTTCTATCTACAGTGTGGACTCCATGTCCTCGTTGCTTAACTGCAACTGGCGTCACGATTACTTGCTCTATAAGAGGGACATATTTCGTAGAAACCTCTTAAAGGGCCAGGGATACCCCAGACGCTGGAACTAGCCCGCTGCAATCAATTGGCGTCACACAAACAGGATAAGAATAGTGTTGGGCGCAAATATTTGTATTGTGAACATTAATCGTGAATATCGCAACTTCGAGAATTCGCAAAGATGCAAAATATAGTGCTATATATTCGTAAAAACTAATATTCTAGATTTGTTTTTCATCAGTAACCTCCCTTCTTGCTTGTGGGCCAATGAGAAGGCTGCAATATCTCTTTCAGAGCTTAGCAACATCCCTAGCAACCAATAGGAAAGTTGCCTACCCCTTACTATATGAGACCCTCCCCACCAGCCATTTTTTAAAGTTTATTGCAGTTATGAAAGAGACAGCAGGGTCATTGCTGTGCTCTGTGCTTTGTTGTATTACATTAGACAGTTAACTAATATATATAATTCAGATAGTTAGGGGGAGCTAGTCAGTGTAGGTTAGATTGATATATAGTGTAGCTCAGGGTTCCTCAACTCCAGTCCTAAGGGCCCACTTGCCGGTCAGGATTTAGGAGTATCTCACAGAATGAATACCTGTGGGAAATCCTGATGGATAGACACTAATTACATCAGCTGCCCAATACTAAGGAAACCCTGAAAACATGACCAGCAGGAGGGCCCTGAGGACTGGAGTTGAGGACCACTGGTGTAGCTGATAGGTTCTGCTGTCCATACATACATGCTACAGACATAGTGCTGTGATGTCACAAGTTGCACGTATTGCGAAAAGATATGCGCATTATATTGCCGTTTTTCGCAATCGTGAATATATTGGAGCACTCTATCTGCATATAAAGCTATTGTAATGTTCTGCTGTGCCAACCATTTTTTCCAGTCTCAGGAAACTTATGCCAGCTTGAAAAATGTAGCATAAGTGACCAATGCCTGTTTTGCGCATTCAATACGCACAAATTACATTGCCGATTTTCGCAAACAAGAATATAATTGCGAATTCTCGAATTCGTGAATATATGGCGAATATTCTACAAAATATTCGCAAGATATCTCGAATTTGAATATCTCCCCAGCCGCTCATCACTAGATAAGAACAGGATTCGTGCAATGTTAAGACTGTGTGCTATTGAGAACAGGATACAAACAACAAGATTGTGTGCCTACCAACTTTATTAGCCTATTGGATTTACAAATTACCTTTGAAAATGACTTTAATGTGTTTACTGCGGACCGACCGGCACAAAACGCTGTGCGCTGGCGTCCGAAGAGTTAATTCGCCATCTTTAACACTTATGGTGCAGTATATTCTTCATGCCCAGAAGTGGGAAACTAAAGTAACGCTCCCTCTGGAAGCGCGAAAACCTAGCCCTGCCTACAGGGAACCACTTCACTGTATGGAAGAGGAAAGAATAAACTCTGCCTCTGAAGTCCCGCATTCATTTCCTGCCTGTTCCAGTGCCAGAGAAGACAACATGGCGGAACCTCATCTGAGCGGGAAGAATAAGCTCCCTGAAGCAAAAGCCCCTCCTTCTCCAGTTATCTTACCAAAAGAAGAGTGCTGCAAGATGGCGACCGAGCCGCTGCTGCCAACAACCCCGCTCAGAGCCGGCATTGCTCATCCCTGGCCTACCTGCCCCTGCTGGATCCTTTTGGGATGAAAAGAGCAGCCGCAGCCTACAAACAGAGGATGTCAGCTGCAGTCAGGGAGATGACCACCCGGTCATTACCTAATTCCACCACAGGAGAGCAGTGGCGCTCCACTAGCCAGGCACAGCTTGATTACAGGATGCAGGACAGACCCCTTGATGTCCATTTCCAGCGACAGCTTCAGTAGCGAGGAGGACCTGAGGTCCTTCTTCTAAGGAGCCTCATCACCTTCATCTTAAAGCAACATTGACTTTGGGAGGCAACGCATGGACTACTCCTGAAGTGTGAGGGCCTGTTGGCATATGCTATGTATTTTAATATGCTTCTTGTTTACAGGTTGCCCCTTGTTTTTAGCCCTCACCTAGATGGTCATCATTTCTTAGGACTCCCCCCAACTATCATCTACATCCCAGTTGCACTGGATAGTGCCCATTTCCTTTCTTTTCCCCCCTTTTCAGGTTATTTGGGAGCCTCTGCTAACAATTCTCATGACCTGTGCTGCTACATTTACACCCATGTGGATTACAAGTGACTTTGTGCCTAATGTGGATTACAAATGACTCTATTACCTCATTTGGATTACAAAAAGTGACATTGCTATTCCCATGGATTACAAAATACTTTTGTTGCACTTAAAGTGACAGTGTGATGCACTTTACCTTCAAACATCAAAGAAGAGACTCTAAAGTGACTCTATTACCTTATTGCATTATTTTCTTGCATTAAAAATGTGCCTTATTAAAATTTGCACTAACGTTTTACATTTTCAGCAACGTTCAAGAATATTGCCCATTGTGTATTTCTCTTTCAGGTACAACAATATGATATATTATATGCACTTATTGTATGGATTATGTTTGCACTTATTTTAGATCACCAGATAGTCCGCACTGTATTGCTTAGTATTATGGACTGCCTCTGAGGACGGCTGGCACGTCAAAAGCAGATCTAACATCGCCTTGCTCATTATGGATTGCCTCTGAGTACAATTATAAAACTAAGTGGTTATGTGCCAAGCAGATCTAACACCGCTAAGGGTGACCCGCTGCTATTATGTGTGTCTGGAGTAGTAGGAGAAAGGGCTCCTCCTCCTAATTTGCACCTTGTGTCTAGCCAAGGTTGAGTATGTCCTAAGGCCTTGCTGATGACCAAGATAAAGTTTGGAAACGGTTGGGATTACCGTTTATGCAAAGTAAATGTCACAACCAGACAGCTGAGAAGCTCTGACAGAAGCCTTTCAGAACCTCCTCCTTGAGTTTTCTTTGTTGTGATGTTCAGTTCCTCATCTCGTTAGCCTCTCTCAGCTGTCATGTAGTTGGACTGATTGCATCCCTTTAAATTCCGCCCCATAATGCATTACTGGGCGGCTTATACTTCTTCCTGGAGTGTGTGTGCATGCTGATCCTGTTTCCCAGTCTGCTACAAAGTTAAGTGCTGTACATTTATCTGTTATTTTCTGTTTGCTGGATCCCAGGTGACCCTGACTCCCTCCGTGTCTGGTGTAGGGAGCCGGTGGTCGTGACCCCTCACTATTGTAGGGTGTTCAGGGGTTATATAGTCGAGGTACGTGGATATGCAACCATCCACCTTTGGGATCTTTGCATAGGCTGAGCAGCCAGGGAAAGTGCCAGGTCTTGTTGCAGGGGTCTCCCTTTTGGTTCCTTAGCTTTGGATCCAGTGAGTCATATATGCATGTTGCTTTGTCTTGTTTTCTGTACACCGTCCGTGACATTATAAGCCGCCCAAAACCATCTCAAGCATGGATCCGGTTTCACTTTTGGCTGAACGCCTTCAGGGTCTTTCATTGGAGGTAGCTGATCTCCGCAGGACTTTTTCTCAGCTTCAAGTGACCGGTTCAGCTGGCGTTCATGGAGTTTGTTCTGAGCCTAAGATCTCGCTCCCGGATACGTTTTCCGGGGGTAGTGAGAATTTTGTGCGTTTTAGAGAGGCTTGCAAACTCCATTTTCGCCTTCTTCCCCCTTCCTCTGGTGATGAGGAACGGAGGGTGGAGATCATTATATCGCTGCTCAGGGGTAACGCTCAGTCCTGGGCCTTGTCGCTGCCGGAGGGGGCACGGCCCCTCCGTTCAGTGGATGAATTCTTTTTAGCCCTGGGTCAGATATATGATGATCCGGATCGTATTGCTCTGTCTGAGTCTAGACTACGTCTATTATGCCAGGGTAAACAATCCGCAGAGATATACTGCTCAGAATTTCGGAGATGGGCAGCTGATACTGGTTGGAATGATGCTGCACTCCGAAGTCAATTTTGCCATGGTCTTTCAGAGGGATTGAAAGATGCATTTGCCTTTCATGAAAGGCCTATTTCCTTGGACTCTGCTATGTCTCAGGCCGTTCGTATTGACAGGCGTCTTAGAGAGAGAGGAGAGATCTCTCCTTCCTGTCATACTCAGTCCCAGGACAGTGCAGCGGTCCCATTCTGTGCGCAGGGGTCTCAGTCGCTGTCAGCCCCTTCTGAGCAGGAGCCCATGCAGCTGGGGTTGATTGCTTCTGACAATAGAAGATTCAGCCCGCATGGGAGGGTTTGTTTTTGTTGTGGAGGTATAAATCATTTGGCAAATGTTTGTCCCTCTAGAAGATTAAGGCAGTTCTCTGGGAGTAATAAAGAAACAAAGAGGAAAAAATCTTTTAAAAATGTTCCGTCTGTTACTATTGGCAGGGTTGAGGCGGAAATTGAAGGTTTTCCGTTTGCTTGTAGTTCCCGTTTTGTCCTGCCTGCTAGGGTGGCGCTAGAGAGCAAGATAATTTTTTGTGAGATTTTTGTGGATAGTGGAGCAGCGGTCAATCTCATTGATAATCAATTTGCAATAACTCATGGTTTCCAGGTGTACACTTTGGGAAAGGATATTCCTGCTTTTACTATTGATTCCGCTCGACTTTCTCAGAAATCATTAAAGGGCATAGTTCACAATATCCGTTTAATTGTGAGTGATGCTCATGTTGAGGATGTGTCATGTTTCGTCCTTAGCGGTTTGCCTACTCCTCTAGTGTTGGGGCTACCCTGGCTCACTAAACATAATCCCACCATTGATTGGCAAGCGAGGCAAATAAATGGTTGGAGTGACTTTTGCAGAGAGAATTGCCTCACGACATCTGTTTCTGAGGTTGCTACTAAGACTGTACCATCTTTTCTCTCTGAATTTTCGGATGTCTTCTCTGAGAGTGGAGTTCAGGATTTGCCCCCGCACAGGGAGTACGATTGCCCTATTAATCTCATCCCAGGCGCCAAGCTGCCTAAATCTCGTTTATACAATCTTTCCCAACCTGAGAGGATCGATATGCGTACTTATATCTCTGAGAGTCTGAGAAAAGGACACATACGACCCTCGAAGTCACCTGTTGCCACTGGTTTTTTCTTTGTTAAGAAAAAAGATGGTTCTTTAAGACCTTGTCTGGATTTCAGGGAGCTGAACAGTATTACTATTTGTGACCCTTATCCGCTTCCTCTGATCCCGGACCTGTTTAACCAGGTTGTTGGGGCTAAAGTCTTTTCCAAATTAGATCTAAGAGGGGCATACAACCTGGTCAGGGTCAGAGAAGGAGACGAATGGAAGACGGCCTTCAATACCCCTGAGGGCCATTTTGAAAATTTGGTTATGCCTTTTGGTTTGATGAATGCCCCAGCCGTTTTTCAGCATTTTGTGAACAGCATTTTTTATCATTTGATGGGAAAATTTGTATTAGTGTATTTGGATGACATTTTGATTTTTTCTCCTGATTTCAAAACTCATAAGGAACATTTACGTCAGGTCCTGCTCATTCTGCGGGAGAATAAATTATATGCGAAACTGGAAAAATGTGTGTTTGCGGTTCCAGAAATTCAATTTCTGGGGTTTCTTCTCTCCGCTTCTGGTTTTCGCATGGACCCCGAGAAGGTCCGCGCTGTGCTTGAGTGGGAGCTTCCTGAGAATCAGAAGGTGCTGATGCGTTTTTTGGGCTTTGCCAATTATTACAGGAAGTTTATTTTGAATTATTCCTCTATTGTTAAACCACTCACTGATATGACCAGAAAGGGGGTAGATTTTTCTTCTTGGTCGGTAGAGGCGCGTAAGGCTTTTTCTAATATCAAGGAGAGTTTTGCTTCCGCTCCCATCTTGGTGCAACCTGATATTTCTTTACCCTTCATAGTTGAGGTTGATGCTTCTGAGGTGGATGTGGGTGCGGTCTTGTCTCAGGGTTCCTCTCCTGCCAAATGGCGACCGTGTGCCTTTTTCTCGAAAAAACTCTCCTCCGCAGAGAGAAATTACGATGTGGGAGATAGGGAATTGTTGGCCATCAAGTTGGCTTTTGAGGAATGGCGCCATTGGCTAGAGGGAGCCAGACACCCTATTACCGTGTTTACTGACCATAAAAATCTGGCCTACTTGGAGTCAGCCAAGCGTCTGAACCCGAGACAGGCCAGATGGTCTTTGTTCTTTTCAAGATTTCATTTTGTTGTCACGTTCCACCCTGGGGTTAAGAATGTGAAGGCAGATGCCCTGTCACGTTGTTTTCCGGGAGGCGGGAATTTTGAAGACCTGCGTCCCATTTTGGCCGAAGGTGTGGTGGTCGCTTCTCTTTTTTCTGAATTGGAGGCAGAGGTGCAGGCAGCCCAGTCAGAGGCTCCTGATCTTTGTCTTCCTGGGAGGTTGTTTGTGCCTCTCGCTTTAAGACACAAGATTTTTAAGGAACACCACGATACGGTCCTTGCTGGGCACCCGGGGGCAAGAGCCACACTGGATCTCATCGCTCGGAGATTCTGGTGGCCTGCACTTCGTAAGTCGGTTGAGGGTTTTGTGGCAGCCTGCGAGACTTGCGCTCGTGCCAAAGTCCCTCATTCACGGCCGTCAGGTCCTCTCCTTCCCTTATCCATTCCTTCCCGTCCTTGGACACATCTGTCCATGGACTTCATAACGGACCTGCCTCGTTCCTCGGGGAAGACTGTGATTCTGGTGGTGGTGGACCGTTTTTCAAAATGGTGCATTCATCCCTTTTCCTGGTTTGCCCAATGCTAAGACGCTGGCGCAGGCATTTATTGATCACATTGTCAAATTGCACGGTATTCCTTCAGACATAGTCTCTGATAGGGGCACGCAGTTTGTTTCCAGATTCTGGAAGGCTTTCTGTTCTCGCTTGGGTGTTCGGTTGTCATTCTCTTCTGCTTTCCACCCGCAGTCGAATGGCCAGACGGAGCGCGTCAATCAGAATCTGGAGACATATCTGCGCTGTTTTGTGGCGGAGAATCAGGAGGATTGGTATTCTTTTTTGTCCCTTGCTGAGTTTGCTTTAAATAACCGTCGTCAGGAGTCCTCTGATAAGTCACCATTTTTTTGGTGCATATGGGTTTCATCCGCAGTTTGGGACTTTCTCGGGAGAGGGGTCTTCTGGTTTACCTGATGAGGACAGATTCTCCTCGTCTTTGTCATCTATTTGGCAAAAGATTCAGGATAATCTAAAGAGCATGAGTGAGAGATATAAGCGTGTGGCAGATAAGAGACGTGTGCTTGGTCCGGACCTGAATGTTGGTGATCTGGTGTGGTTGTCTACCAAGAATATCAAATTGAAGGTTCCCTCCTGGAAGTTGGGTCCTAGGTTTATTGGGCCTTACAAAATCCTGTCTGTCATCAATCCTGTTGCCTACCGTCTTGATCTTCCTCAGACTTGGAAGATCCATAATGTTTTTCATAAGTCCTTATTGAAACCTTATGTTCAACCCATTGTACCCTCGCCTTTGCCTCCTCTTCCGATTATGGTTGATGGGAATCTTGAATTTCAGGTCTCTAGGATTGTGGATTCTCGGCTTGTCCGCGGTTCTCTCCAGTACCTTGTTCATTGGGAGGGTTATGGTCCTGAGGAGAGGATGTGGGTCCCAGTGACGGACATTAAGGCCTCTCATCTCATCAGGGCTTTCCATAGGTCCCATCCTGAGAAGGTGGGCTCTGAGTGTCTGGAGTCCACTCGTAGAGGGAGGGGTACTGTCACAACCAGACAGCTGAGAAGCTCTGAAAGAAGCCTTTCAGAACCTCCTCCTTGAGTTTTCTTTGTTGTTATGTTCAGTTCCTCATCTCGTTAGCCTCTCTCAGCTGTCATGTAGTTGGACTGATTGCATCCCTTTAAATTCCGCCCCATAATGCATTACTGGGCGGCTTATACTTCTTCCTGGAGTGTGTGTGCATACTGATCCTGTTTCCCAGTCTGCTACAAAGTTAAGTGCTGTACATTTATCTGTTATTTTCTGTTTGCTGGATCCCAGGTGACCCTGACTCCCTCCGTGTCTGGTGTAGGGAGCCGGTGGTCGTGACCCCTCACTATTGTAGGGTGTTCAGGGGTTATATAGTCGAGGTACGTGGATATGCAACCATCCACCTTTGGGATCTTTGCATAGGCTGAGCAGCCAGGGAAAGTGCCAGGTCTTGTTGCAGGGGTCTCCCTTTTGGTTCCTTAGCTTTGGATCCAGTGAGTCATATATGCATGTTGCTTTGTCTTGTTTTCTGTACACCGTCCGTGACAGTAAAGTAGTGTTCAATGGTATAATGCAAAGTCTAGACTCCATTTATTCAACTTATTCATCACCCAAGTTCAACAACCTCCTTTTGCACTTGCTTCGGACTTGCGTCTGGGATCCAAGGATATCAAGGTAGGAGCACCGTGACATGGGCATACAACACCTTCAGAGAGCATAGGCCACTTTACACCACTCTGGCAACCCTACATCTGGGTATCCACACTACCATCTACAAAGGGGACTCCATGTCCTCATTGCTTAAGTGCAACTGGCGTCACAATTACTTGCTCTATAAGAGGCACATATTTCATAGAAACCTCCTAAGGGGCAAGGGATACTCCAGACACTGGCAATAGCCCGCTGAAAAAGCTAGTGACCATGAGTTGCTCAAGCATCTTCTTGTGGTAGGAAGCACCTTTAAATACTTATTGCAATCCAGCCATAGGCTGGTGAGACAGAGGGCGTATATGTGCTGTCACACAAGGGAGGAGAGACACACCCATGCAATCCCTAACAAACAGTACAGGTCTCCAGCAAGAAGTAAACTCTGGCATGGAGCACAGATGCAACAGTTAACCTACCTGCGCTTGTCAGCACGGTGCATGGCAGCAGGAGAGAAAGAGGGAGCCCGGCGGCCATGCCCACGGGTAGGGGCAGCAGCGCCGGCACAGACCACAGGGCTAACACTTATTACATGCAATTAAATGCAAACTTATTATTTAAAAATCATACAATGTGATTTTCTGAATTTTTTCTTAGATTTTGTCTCTCATAGTTGAAGTATACCTACGATAAAAATTACAGACTTCTCCATTATTTGTAGGTGGGAAAACTTTCAAAATCGCCAGTGTATCAAATACTTATTTTCCCTACTGTATATAAGGGGTCATTTATTAAGACCAGCGTTTTAGTTAATTTGCATTACATTTAAAATATTTTAAAAAATATAAGCAAAAATGTATCTTGACCTTTTAAAGGGCTTCTGTCACCCCACTAAAGTGATTTTTTTTTTTTTGGGCTAGTGAAATTAGTTATATTGCGATATATGACAATATAATTATGTTACTTACTTTGATCCAGCAGTTTCTGCAAAAAACGAAGTTTTATAATATGTAAATTCGGTCTCTACCAGCAAGTAGGGCGGCTACTTGCTGGTAGCTGCTGCAGAAATCCGCCCCCTCGTCGTGTTGATTGACAGGGCCAGCCGGGATCTCCTCCTCCGGCCAGCCCTGTCGGCATTTCAAAAATCGCGCGCCTGTGTTGATTCGGCGCAGGCGCTCTGAGATGAGGAGGCTCGTCTCCTCAGAACTCCCTCAGTGCGCCTGCGCCGATGACATCACCGAAATAGAAGACGTCATCGGCGCAGGCGCACTGAGGGAGTGCTGAGGAGACGAGCCTCCTCATCTCAGAGCGCCTGCGCCGAATCAACACAGGCGCGCGATTTTTGAAATGCAGACAGGGCTGGCAGGAGGAGGAGATCCCGGCTGGCCCTGTCAATCAACACGACGAGGGGGCGGATTTCTGCAGCAGCTACCAGCAAGTAGCCGCCCTACTTGCTGGTAGAGACCGAATTTACATATTATAAAACTTCGTTTTTTGCAGAAACTGCTGGATCAAAGTAAGTAACATAATTATATTGTCATATATCGCAATACAACTAATTTCAGTAGCCCAAAAAAAAATAATCACTTTAGTGGGGTGACAGAAGCCCTTTAAGTAGTAGTAGTAATCAGTACTGTATATAGTATATTTTCTGACTTCAAACAACTGGCAGATAATTCTAAAAATGTTTGAACAGGAATTCCTAAATCTTCTTATGAACATCTAAAATAGTGTCACAAAAATGCCACATGCCAGGAGGGAAAATATACTGAAGCATTTTTTTTTCTTAAAGGAGAATAAAAGAACTGAAGAAATACTGAAATTGAAATTTCTAAAAGCAAATGTCTCATATGAGACAAAGTGAAAAATGTAAAAGTATATTGTGGCTAGTAATTAAATGAGAAGAATAAACAATAAATAATTTACTGTATAAGCAAATTATAATTACCACAAGCTGCCATCATGGGTGGTAACCTTTTATAGGAGAGGTACTTTCTCAGTGTTAGGGCTGTTTCACACGAGCGGATGCCGTGCGTGGCATCCGCTCCGTGAAAGAGTGCCAAAACCCGATGCAGACTGCAGAGGCATGCAGCATTAACATGACTGATAATGCTCTGTGCCTCTCTGTGATCTCTTTACTACGAAATCACAGTGTCGCTCGTGTGAAACAGCCCTTAATGTGTTAGGGTAATGTGTTATCAGCAATTTCTTGATATACTTTAATTTTTTCAAATCACTGCATTTTCGAGACTAGCTATTTCAGGTTGGCATTTTTCTGCAAAATGCAGTTTTTAAGACCAGCCATACATATGAATGACCCCAAAAGGAAGGAAAAGAAAAAAACGTATACTTCTATCTTTTATATCCACTCCTATGTTTGGTTTAATCCGTTAAGGACGATTTTTTATTATTTGCATTCCGCTTATCTGGAGCTGTAAATCATTTTTCCAATTAGACATTATTAAAAATGTACAACAGTTTGTCTTCTACAGTCTCTAGCTTCACTGCATCTGCAGGCTGTTGCTTCTCATTGTCATTAAATTCCACCAGAGAGCTGCTCTGGAGGCTCTATGTGTAGTAATAATAATAATAATATTTATATAGCCCCACCATATTCCGCAGCGCTTAGCAAATTCATAGGGTTCGTGTACAAAACAAAAGTAATTGGCTAATATACAACTGAAACACTAGGAGTCAGGGCCCTGCTGCAAGAGCTTATCTCTTATCTCTTTACTTCTGACACCCATTTAAGCTTTCTTATCAGTTTGTTCAGCCTTCATCTTAAATGAGTGTTAAGATGGATTTAGACTGGGTGATAGTCCGGCAGATTATCAGGAAAGAATCTTCCTGCAAACAATCTGCTTGTCTAAAGGTGCAGGTGATCACCCGATGAATGATCAAAACGCTTGTTCATCAGGTGAAATGATCATTAGTGCTTGCAAGTAAATAATAGTTCCTGGGCAGCAGATTGTGCAGATCTGAACAACACTCTGCTGTGCAGAAACAATACAGCTGTATGAGGACGAGGGATCACAACAGCGATTGTTCATTCTCATACTGTGGGGGAGATCGCTGCATTTAAATGCACCACTTCACCTTCACTTAACAAGCAGCCTACTATTCGGAAGGAACGCTTTCTTCCTGACAATCGAGTGCTCCTCAGCCCATCTAAACGCACCTTTAGAGAGCTAGAGATAATGGCCACACATTGACCTTCCAAAGTAAAAATGAAGGTTGTGGAAGACAAACTGTTGAACATTTTTAATAAAGCCCATTTGGAAAAAATATTTTCAGCCCAAGATAAACCGAATGCAATCATAAAATAATTACCCCAAAGGTGTCCATAGCTTTTAAAACAAATGCTATATTTCAATGAAACATAAAACTTACCACATTAAGCACTGTTAAGTATTTCCACGGCCCACCATACAAGAAAACTCCAGCCGGTTGTTCTGTTGAACTAACTGTTAAAAGACAATACGCAAGAAAAAAGTACCAGCTAAACACAGAGAAGTGGTACAAAAGGAGAACAGCAGTGGCCATGATGCAGCAATATAATAAAGAGGCCTAGTGACTACTCAGCAGCTGTCCCTTGAGCTCTTCTTGCTGTACTTGTCTCATGGGAACCACTGAGGGGTACTGAGTTTTAATCTGACGGGAAAAAAAAAACAGCTTTGGAAGAAATTGATTCTCCTGTGCTAATTAAAAGCACCCAAGAACTTCAGGCTGAGGATTGTAAAGCTTCATGCAAGATCAGAGAAGATTAAAGTTACATAAATCATCCAAAACAAAAAGACCTTTGTTATTTGGATTCTGTTACATCAGAAGGAATAAAGATCATTCTTCCAATTTCTCACTCCAAGATTTCTCAGTTTGTTGAATAAGATTTCACAATATTTTAAACAATTAAATTATTTTAAAAAGTCACAAACATCCTCCTCTAAAGGACCATGCGGAGGACTGATGCAGGGCTCCGGTAAAGAAACATTCATACTGCAGGCTGCCAAAAAGTGCCCATAATGGATTGTGAAAACTAAACACAGTGACATTGAGTTTCAGCTATTTTTATTAATGTTTTGGGTCTGTGAAAGAAAAATGGACTGTCTCAGACATTTTGTCAGGGCCTCAGAATAGGTCCTTTCATTATTTACAAATGGTCAGTGAGACCGAAAGAGCCTTCTATTACATGTGACTATTAGCTACTCACATAAAACATAACTTTTATTGTGTCTTATACACCTATTGACTACTAAAAAATTAAAAAAATATCAGCTGTGTCACTTGGTTTCTTTGGAATTATTATTTTTGTAGCACTGCTACTGACACAGTGTAGTGTAGCGATTACAGCTACTATCATCCTCTTACTCTATCCCTGCGCTACTTGTATTTATCCTTATAGTTCTATCCCTAATACCTAGTGCACACAAGGTCTAAAAACAGATTAGGCACTGCCCCCCGACATGTTTCGCTGAGACACATCCGGCTGCACCAGAATGGGAGCAGACGCAAAACGCTCCTTAATAGCCGAAAAGGCCTGCAATGCCTCATCTGACCAGACAGAGACATCGGCGCCCTTCTTGGTCATATCAGTAAGAGGTTTTACTATGGTAGAATAATTCGAAATACATTTTCTATAATAATTCGTAAACCCCAAAAACCGCATCAAAGCTTTCTGATTCTCTGGTCGGTCCCACTCCAGAACCGCCCGGACCTTTTCGGGGTGCATACGAAAACCAGAATCAGAAAGCAAATATCCCAAGAACGGAAGCTCCTGCACCGAAAACAAACATTTCTCCAAATTGGCATATAATTTATTCTCCCGAAGGATCGTCAAAACCTGTCTCACATGATCCTGATGGGTCTTTAGATCATTCGGGCAGAATGTGCTTTGTGGGGGCGGGGATGGTCTTTTAAATCCTATGTTATGACCTCATTTAATTCTACCTCCTATCGCTCTCCTAAATTCTAGTATCGGAACCAGTGGAATGAATAACGGGAGCGCTGATTGTAGGTCTCTCGTATCATTCCTCCCTCCTCCTAAGTGACGTGCTGCTTCGCTTATGCAAGCCCTTCCTCCCTTCGATTGCTGCGCATGATTTGGCACTTATACATCGCGCTGTGCTTAGATGTATCATGCGAATGTCAAAGGACTTTGATTTGTCCAGGGGTTTGTTCAGCGACCTCATACTTTACCATTAGCGATCAAGGGTCACTTCTGCGCATGCCTTTTAACTTAGTCTCATTTCTGAGGGACAAACCTTCAACTTGTCTATTATTTATTATCGATGGAAACTGGGATCATACATGTTTAGAATATACTTTACTGACATATATAGACTCTTAGTTATTATTCCCATAATTTAGGATACATGTATTTCTTACACAGGGAGACTTAATGTATTCATAGCTCTCTAAGTTAAAATAGGTTACCATGAGTTATATATACACTCTGAGTACCTACATTTTTGTACTCAAATATTAACTTCTCATTAATTCCAATACATTAGCTCTTTTATCTCTCTGTTTTTGAAGTTTGCAAGTCTAATTATATTTAGCTTGTATTATGGTTTCCCATATTTTCATGTCAACATATCAATCATCCCTTATTTTTCATAAATTATTTTTATAGCTTTTAATCAGTATATTTTATCTCATTTATTTTCTTTCAATCATGGGTTCATTATTTACACCTTATTCAATTATGATATTTTCCACAATTTTTCTTGTGTTTTATTATTGTTTCTGATTTTCTGTTCTCCCAGAATTATTGTTTTATTTGAATTGATTGGTTGGTAACGATCCCAACACATATTTTAGTATAGATAGTAATTTTATCATTGTTGATGTTTATCATTGCAGATAGGAGGATTTGTAGGAAGCTCTCTATTTTTCCAAAGTGTCAACTAAAACAACCCTTATTTTTACTGTTATTTATCCTTATAGTCAGATAGAACTATTCACCTTTCATTAATTTAACGTCATAGTACAGAATAAGGACTGTTAGAGACAGAGAAAAGACACATACGTAAATCCCTCATTTAGTCCCAGGGGAGTAAGACTTTTAAGTCATTTTGTTTCCTCCTGTTGTAATTTTTTATGTAGAGTATGCCCCCTCGCCTTGGATCTAATTTCACTCTTATGTATAAGTGCCAAATCATGCGCAGCAATCAAGGGAAGGAAGGGCTTGCAAAAGCGAAGCGGCACGTCACACTTAGGAAGAGGGAGGAATAATACGAGAGAGCTACAATCAGCGCTCCCGTTATTCATTCCACTGGTTCCAATACTAGCATTAAAGGGGTTGTCCGGGATCACAGTATTTTTAACTAACATTAGTATTCACCGTTAAATGTATCTATAAGGTCCCCCGAAGTTTTTTTTTTTCACTCCTCCAGGGCTCCTACAGGTCCCCAAAGCTGTGCTCGGTATTATTTACATTGCAGCGCTCCCTCTATGTCATTTCCTGCCGCACTGCCTTATAGGTCCCGCAAGGCAGTACGACTCTGTAGATTGACGTCTCAATCCCAACCAATATTCCTTTTCCTGCCATTCCTCCCGCTCATCTGTAAGGACATGGGAGGTGTGCCTACAGTACTTGAATATGCATAATCCATTCGGCCCTATTGAGTGTAAATGCAGATGGGAGGCATGCACTATGCTAAACAGCGTCCCCTGCCTCCAAATCAACCTTCTTCAGCCCAGAATAACGCCCATCTGTGCCCGGTGATGTAACCGGCACAGAGGAGCGTTCTCTAGCGATGCCAGTTCCCTCCCACAAAACAGCCTCCTTGAGCGCTCTAGAACTCCAATCTGTGCAGGTGACGTCACCGGGCTCTTTGCTAAGCGGAAGACAAGGCTTAGCACACCAATAAGGAGCCCGGTACGTCACCAGCTGAACAAAAAAATAACACTTCCGTTCCGTAAATCCAGTCTAAGGAATTGGGGAATCAGAATAAAGAAATAAAGGTAGAACCCACTATTTACTAATAATCACCGAACCCAGACAACCCGTTTAAGGAGAGCGATACGAGGTAGAATTAAATGAGGTCATAACAGAGGATTTAAAAGACCATCCATGTCCCTACAACACACATTCTGCCCGAATCCCCTGAAGATGCCAGATCAGCTGGTGAAACATGTCGGGGGGCAGTGCTTAATCTGTTTTTAGACCGTGTGTGCACTAGGTATTAGGAATAGAACAATAAGGATAAATACAAGTAGCGCAGGTATAGATTAAGAGGATGATAGTAGCAAGTTTGTAAAACAGCTCGTCACATCCCTATAATCGTGTTACAAAAATAATAATTCCAAAGAAACCAAGTGACACAGCTGATATTTTTTACATTTTTAGTAGTCAATAGGT
Organism: Bufo gargarizans; assembly: GCF_014858855.1. Taxonomy (NCBI): domain Eukaryota; kingdom Metazoa; phylum Chordata; class Amphibia; order Anura; family Bufonidae; genus Bufo; species Bufo gargarizans. The sequence continues at coordinate 328,629,709 of NC_058084.1, forward strand.
GTATAAGACACAATAAAAGTTACGTTTTATGTGAGTAGCTAATAGGCACATGTAATAGTAGGCTCTTTTGGTCTCACTGACCATTTGTAAATAATTAAAGTAAAATATGTGAGCCCTAACCTAGAACCCAGCCCACTTTTTCTACCTGTTTGCAGTGCAAGCCCTAGGTAGCAAGACCGCGACTGGTCGACAGTCCCTACATTAAGGTGCAGAGACAGACAAACACCTAGAGACAAACAACACAAAGACAGAGTTGTATTTAAACGGATCAGAACCAGAAGGGCAACGCAGTAGAAAAACAAGAGACAGAGAGTGGTCAAAAGACAAGCTGAGGTCAGAGCCATACGGCACAGTACAAACCACGAGAGACAGAGAGTGGTCAAAGGACGAGCAGAGATAAAAAAGATGAGCAATCCAAATCAGCAAAGAACCAGGAACCTAGCTAGTGAGCCCAAACAAGACTATTACTGGCCAGGAAGGGGTCAGAGTCCCTGGATCAGCACGCTACTCATTTCCATGGTTACGACCACCCTGCAATTCATCAACGGTGGCTGTGCTGGCACACTATAGGAAAAAGCTCTGGCCTCTCTGGTGGCTGGGACTGTGGGAGCTCACATAGGTTAGTGCTTTTTTCTATAGTATGCTAGCATGGCCACCACTGATGGATTGCAGGGTGGTCTTAACCATGGAAACCCCTTTAAGATTAAACTGCTAATCAATTTGAAACATTAAACATGTTTGTACCAAAGAGTTGTGGTCATTAGGTTGTTATCCGCATTTCAGGCACATCTCAGAATCAATTAAAGGATATGTCTGAATATTGTTTAGAGTATTTAAACATATCCTCTCCCAACGGAAAATAATGTAACCTTTGTCCAATAAGAGTTTACATGCAGTAGATTTGTTGCCAAAATTTCTCCTAGTGCCAATCCATTCCATATATCTGTATGGGATTGTATTTCTGCATGACTTATTCAGATACATGGAACCATTGTACTCATTTCTGCATCAAATCTGTTGCTGAGCTAATAAATAACAAAAAACAATGGTGATAAAACATTATTTAATGTAACCGCTAACCTACTGGACCTCTGTGCAACTGGACAGATTACACATATGGTATATCTGCCTCCAGGGGCATAGCTAAAGGCTCATGGGCCCTGGTGCAAGAGTTCCCTCAGTGCTTTGTAGCCAGGGGCAGGGAAGCACATAGCCTTAATGCTGCCTAAGGCAAAAATTGAAACGGCAATCCCCCCATGCCAAATTCTTGACCTAACCCCTTCCCTCCAGCCATAGATGTAACTTGACCAGAATGCACTTTCTATAATACCAGTGTCTTAAGGGTCTTTGGGCCCTCTCAGGCTCCTGGGTCCGTTAGGGACTGCTACTTCTGCACCCCCCATAGCTACGCCCATGTCTGCCTCCATAACTGACCACAGATACATTTGCCTTAGCAGAGCAGACAGCTATGTATCCCTTACCAACAAATATTCTTCAATCACCATCTTTCTGCCCTATATTAAAACCTTTAAATTATTGCAGATTAGTGTCGATTGCAAATTTTTATTGCGAATATCGACACTTTGAGAATTTGCGACGATGTAGAATATAGTGCTATATATTCGTAATCTCGAATATTCTAGATTTATTTTTCATCAGTAACCTCCGTTCTTGCTTGTGGGCCAATGAGAAGGCTGCAATATCTTTGTCAGAGCAACATCTCTAGCAACCAATAGGAAAGTTGCCTACCCCTTTACTATATAAGAAACTCCCCAGCAGTCCTTTTCTACAGTTTTTGCAGTTCTGAGAGAGAGAGCAGTGTCATTGCTGTGCTCTCTGCTTTGCTGAGTCATCTAGATCCTTATTGAATTACATTACATAGTTAGTTAGCTCATATATATATAATACAGATAGTCAGTGTAGGTGAGTTAGTGATATAGTGTAGCGCAGGGTGTTAGGTAGTGTGATAGGGATTACTGTGCACACATATGTGTTACATACATACTACAGACATAGTGCTGTGATGTCATAACAATACTTAGGCCCCTTTCACACGGGCGAGTTTTCTACGCGGGTGCAATGCGTGAGGTGAACGCATTGCACTCGCACTGAATCCGGACCCATTCACTTCAATGGGGCTGTGCAGATGAATGTGTTGCGTGAAAATCGCAGCATGTTCTATATTCTGTATTTTTCACGCAATGCAGGCCCCATAGAAATGAATGCGTCTGTGTGCGATTTTCATGCATGGTTGCTAGGAGATGATAGGAATGAGCAACCCTAAACCCCATTAAAGTAAATTCACTCTATTATTTTCCCTTATAACATGGTTATAAGGGAAAATAATAGCATTCTTAATACAGAATGCTTACTAAAATATCGATTGAGGGGTTAAAAAAAACAAGCGCAGGTCCTGCTGCGCTTGTTTGCTGAATGAAGATAGAAGGGATCCTAAAGGACCAATACAGCTCACGCCTGAGAAAGGCCCAAAACATTGGAGACTGCCTGTGTGAACACGCTGCCTCTCCACCTGAACTGAACTGGTTTTTTGAATGGATAAGAACTAATGGAGTGTCTTGGACTGTTTTCAGATGCTGCAGTTTTTTCAATTGCTATGAATAATGCATATGAATTTGTGCTGTGAAACTGTGATGATGCAGCAGAGGTGGCACTTTTACCTATAGTGTGCAAGCATGGCCACCACTACTGGATTGCAGGGTGGTCGTAACCATGGAAATGAGAAATGTATAATGAAATGGAAAAATTAATCAACCCAACAAAGAAATCATTATGGACAATCACAATATATTAGTAAGTGCCTTGTGTTTACTTTCTCTACATGATAAATGCCATTGGCTAAAGTGAGACAACCCCTTTACGACTGGCATTTCAAACACTGGTCTTGTTATGTGATGTGTGAAGGCTTCCTAATAAATTTGGGGCATTTTTTACCTTTTTTTCCCTCGTAGATTACAAGCTCTTTTGAGAAGGACCCTCATTCCTATTATATCAATTGGTGATTACTTTTGTTTGTACGTGTATCCTCTAGTTTGTACAGCACTGCAGAATATGTTGGTGCTATATAAATAAAGATTATTATCATCTTCAGACAGTCTGAACCAAGAAAGCCAATATTTGGTGACTAAGAGCTGGCATTACATTACAGTAACTGACTGACTGACGGACGCCTCTACCACCTCCTGCTTAGACCTGACTACTTTTTAAAAAAATTCATAACAGGAGTGGAAAATTGAAAAAAAGTAGAATTTTTTTTTGGTGTAAAATGCTGCTTGCACTAATATTTATAATGTTTGTCTGACAGTTCATACAGCCTTTAATGAATTCCCCTTCCTCTTGTCCGGGGAACGCTATCCTGAAGAATTCACTTTTTCTCAGGAGTTTTCTCACAACCGCTTTTCCAGCAGACTCACCCCGCTCGTGTCATGATAGTCCAGTCCTAATAATACTACAGCGATTATTGCAGGGGAGGTGATCTGAAGAGCCCTGATAATATAAGTCTACCCACATTAAATGACCCCCGAGAGTTTTTATACAGGTAACGGGTTGTTGTCTTGTTAAGAATACTTCTTTATCATGATTGCACTACATATTCATTATTTAGCATATAGTGTGTGGTTTTTAATATCTTATCTTTATTACTCAGAACTTCGGAAAACCTAAAATTCTAGAAAATAGAAACAACTAAAATGGTAAAACGCTGTTTAAGTTTAATAAAAGAAAATACAGCATGCTACAAAAGCAAAGTTACCTAAGTAACCTAAGTCCACTGGATGTATATAGGACACAGTTCAGGTCTCATCAAAGCTTCTAGGTGCTTTCTTCTGTTCAGAAGACAATGTGTTAATCTTCACTTGTTTTTAATTGATGTTTCCATTGCTATCTGCCTCCTTGTCATGCACCGTCTGCTGACACCCAGGCTCTGAAGTTGTAGAGAGTATCAGTTTAAAATGTATCCTCCATTGTATGGATTATTCCTGGGGATTGCTGTTAGCAACGGATCACTTGTGCAGGATCTGCTCCCCGATTATATATGTGCAACTTCATGTGGGGTTTTGAGCATCTTTCTGACTTTTATGACCACGTTATTTTGTTATTTTGACTGGAACAGGGGCCAATTTTGTAATGTAAGGTAATTACAAAGTTACTAGCTTGGTCATTGGGATTCTCCAGCTGTCACCTACATATAAGGAAATGCCCTGAGACAAAAATCATGCATTAATTGGAAAGTCCAGTCTGACTACTCATGTCATTGCACTGTGGTGCAGTAAAAAATTAAAATAAAATCAATGTCTGCTCAGAGAGCTATACAGTATCATTCCTATGCTGAAATCTCTAAGAGATATCAACTCAAAAAGTAAAAATTCCTCAGTCATAGAATTGGTACCAGAGTGGCTTGTGAGGGGGACATGTAATAAACCAGATGTTCATACAGAATATCATGCACCATGCAGTCCTTTCATATCCTGATATTAAATCTCCAGGCGCCTTCATCTCATAGTAAATTGGAGACCTCCAATGTTCATACCTCCTCAAAACAAGATTTCACATTCCGGACACTAATTTTCCAGTACATTTTCTTTCCTCCTTTCAGGTCACAGGATGTTCCTCATCTTCCTACAGCTTTCAGCTCAGCGAGTGTCTCACTATAAAACTGTCGGTTGGCATTGATCTGCATCATCTTGGAGCTCATGATTCTGATGTATGATAAGCATCGGTCCCAAAAGGCCATCCTTGAGCCCACCAGGAATGGTGTTACTGGGTACCAATTCTCATTGCCGGTGTAGCAGTGGGTGACGAAGTAGCAGGTAAGGAAGGACACTTGAAGCTGTTGTATGGTGTCTGCCTCTGGGGAGATGAGGTCTCGGCACAGCATATAGAGGAAGACGACACTGCCTGAGCTCAGGAAACTTACGGGTTGGTAGCCCATACTAAGGAGATAATTGTCAATATTCCTTAGCCATCTTACAGGATCTGTAGGGGAGAGATCGATCTTATAACATCTCCGACGTAGAAAAAGTCCGAGACACCTCAGGAGCTCACTGGATGGGGTGTACAGCACAAGACGTCTCTGGGATGATTGTGCTTGGTCAATCAGACGCCGCTTGGCTGGTACTTCAGGACAGCAGTAGGGTCTCTTCCTGGATTTCTGAGGCTCGTTGTCCGCCATTGTTATATAGCAGCTCACACTCCCTTCAAAGACAAAAATCCAATATATACAATATAACGCTCACAAGTCAATACATTATAGACAATAAAATACTATGTGAGGATCTAGTCACATAACACATGCAGAGTTGTTCTTCCTGTTATAATTACAAAGGCCATAGAAGAATGTGATGGACCATCCAAGTCAATGTAAAGGTGGTGTCATGTGAAGGATTGGTCTCCTGGTTTCTGGTATACATTGAAAGAGTATTTCCATGTAGAAATTCATGAAATAGCTCAGTACATGCGGCTTCCCCCACTGGGACACACACCTTTTTTCAAGAACAGGGCCACATCTAGAAGCTACAGTGAATGTTGTCTAGGCCGCACATTCATGACTCCCTCCATTCACAATCTATGGGTGTCAAAATTAGCTGAGTAAGCACGTCTGATTATTATTTTATAGAAGTGAAGGAAGAGAGCAGCAAATGCAATGCACCTCTCCATTCACTGCGACCGCAAGACAGGGCCCCGTTCTTTAGATAGGTGTGGGTTTCGGGCGTGCCCCCTCACTTATCAGAAACTTTATGTGGTGTAGCTGTACTATTACGTAGAGGTGCAGTTAGAACTGCATTCAAAATAACATGCAGTTTGGTTGTAGTTTTGCCAGGCAGTAATCAGCCACATGTTTTTATATGTTTTACCTGCAAAAATGACAAAGTCAATAATCACATTTAAAAAAAAATAACTAAAAAACTGTAAAATCCAGCAAAACTGGACATCAATTGCTATACACACTCATTGTTTACTGCAAGAAAATACAATCTGTCCTGGTATACATGTGATACATACACAGGTGATAGAGCCCTGTGCCCATCACATTACCAGGACAGTTATTCATACACTGGGAATAACCAATAAGGTTCCTACTGGATAACAGCAAGCAGAGATCTTAAAAAATGCAATTAATTTATATAGAAAGTATATTGAGACATTTTATAATTTTCATCAAACAACGAATATCTCTCATTTATGGAAACTAAGTTACCAGAGAAATGTAAACCAGTGAGTTCTAGAATCACCTATAAAACAATAGCGAGTGGTCTGGTTGTCATGGTAACACCAACTTTCCTGTACAATCAGATGAGGATTTTATTCATGGTTTTAAAAAAGAGAATTTTCAATAATTTAATACCAACACTGCTAAAGGTTTAGTTAATGTACGTTTTACTTTTAAGTTAGTAGCCAACAGTCCCAGTAAATTGACAGAAAGGGGGTGGAGCCAATGACAAAGGGCATGGTTTGTAAAAAATGTATCCCAAAGTGAGCAATTTGTGGGAGTTTCCTGGACGTCTTTCTGGCAGCATTTATATATCCCAAATTATGTTGGCAGCTATGTAATTTCTATAGAATTCACCAGTCACAGCGACTAACACATCCACAACATAATGCACTGAAATGAATGCGCAAAAATGGTAGCCATCACTAGAGGGAGCTACTGTATTCATATTTAGGACACAGACGTATAGGGTAGCTCCCTATAGGTGGCACTAAGAAATTTTACACATCTCACTACAATGCAATACATATTATTACCAGCATATGAAACACTAGTCTTAATACATTTCCCCCAATATCTGATTATATATTACGGTACATTACGCTTATTATACTTTACCTCCTTAGCTCCAGAGATCCCTTTTGTCTTAGTGAGTAGATGTTTAGTAAATTCTCTTCTGGTAATATTGCAGCAATCACACGGTAGGTAAGTATTCGCGTCACCTGTAGTGTGTGGTCTGAGGAAAAGCTGCGTGTAATTCACATATGTTCTAGGTGTCCGTGTTCTAGAACCTATTACACAATAGTAGACAATAGCCTGGTTGCTATGACGACATCACTTCTCATAGTTACGGCAGTTTTATTTCTGAAAGGGGAACTGTCATATTAAAGGGGTTATCCCATGATTAATGTAAAAAACAAAAATCATACATAATCTAGTACATGACAAGCTAGAACCAGCCCTGTACCTCATATGGGTCCAGAGATCTCCATATTCATTGCTCTGCTAGATTTATATCAAACTGACAGCTCAAGGGGAGTGTATTCTCTGCTGCAGCTCAGGGGCGTGTCCATGCTCTCCCTATCACAATTCAGGAGGCAGTTGAAGTATGAAACTGAGCATGTGCGGCCTTCTAAGTGAGCAGGTCAAAGAAATAAGAAAAAAACAAACAGCAGGTGGCGCTTTACATTTAAATGCGCAACTCAGTGCAAATTTTTTATTACATGCAATTACAAAAGAATTCAGATCCAGGTGCTGGTTTGAAAACTGTAAAATGTTTTTCATGGGACAACTCCTTTATGGCCTCATGCCCACAGCCATGGTTTTTGTCCGCATCCGATCAGCATTTTTTGCAGAGCAGATGTGGACCCATATCAATGGGGCCGCAAAAGATGTGGACAGCACATCCATGGGCTGTTCACACCCACAAGTTCATTCCACAGCCCTGCAAAAAAATTAAACGTGTCCTATTGTTGTCCAATTTGAGAACAAGGATAGGACATTTCTGAAGGAGTAAATAAAAAATGGCACCAGGATCTCGGCCGGTACCTGTGTTTTGCAGCTCCGCCTTTTGCGGACCACAAAAACGGCTATGGCCATGTGCATGAGCTCTAAGGATGTCATTTAGTTTGGTCATAATAGTGTTAATACTTTTGCACAATAAAATCTTTAAAATAAAAGTAATATTCAGGAACCATAACTTTTTTCTCTTTTCTGGTTCAATAATTTTTATTGTTTTGACAATACGAGAAGTATAAAATACAACATATACATTTAGTTTCAGTACAAAAGAAAGGATAGATCCTTACAGCGAAACTCTCATCAGATCCCGATATTAATCCATTTATATTGGTTGTCCCATCTTGACCCAACAGTCCAAGAAGAAATCTAAGACGGATGCGTAAACATAATAGACTGGTGATTTAGTAGGTTGACAATACTTTTTTGTTTATGTTGACAAGTCTAAATTATTATTCTTACTTATAACTTAAAGAGAGTCTTTCACCTAAAATGACCATTATACACCACAAACATCATGATATCCATTACATTCCCCATATTATAATCTTACCTTTCATATTGCTGTCCGTCGCCTATTCTCTCTTAAAAACGCTTTTAATCCATATGCTAATTAGGTTCTGAAGGTGCCCAGGGGCAGCGTTTATGCGGCCGGTGCCCAGGCTCCACGGCGCTGTTCAAATCAAACCCCTCCCCTTTCACCCCTCTGGCCCGCCCTCGGTTCTTGAGATACCATCCTCCAGTCAATGACAGATCCGGCGCCTGCGCCTGCGCACTCCATTACCCACTAGGGCAGAGGCAGCAGAGCGTTTAATGCGCATGCGCCGGCCCGTACATGCCGATATTTTGGCAGTTTACTTCCGCCGGCTCGATCGGGCCGGCGCATGCGGATTAAACGCTCTGCTGCCTCTGCCCTAGTGGGTAATGGAGTGCGCAGGCGCAGGCGCCGGATCTGTCATTGACTGGAGGATGGTATCTCAAGAACCGAGGGCGGGCCAGAGGGGTGAAAGGGGGAGGGGTTTGATTTGAACAGCGCCGTGGAGCCTGGGCACCGGCCGCATAAACGCCGCCCCTGGGCACCTTCAGAACCTAATTAGCATATGGATTAAAAGCGTTTTTAAGAGAGAATAGGCGACGGACAGCAATATGAAAGGTAAGATTATAATATGGGGAATGTAATGGATATCATGACTCCCTTTAACTGTATGTCTATATGTAATTTCAGGAGAGTTTGTAACCTATGTCTTCTTAGGCATTCTCTAAAAGATTGGATGTTCTATATGCATGTGAAGGGAAAAGGATGAAATAAACGAAGATAAACAGGAAGAAGAAAAAGTTAACAAAACAAAAAGAAAAAAAATCTGCAGAGGTAAGAGAACGAGGGGAAAAAGAACTGTCAACCATAATTGGTGGGTAACCCTGTACTTTAATCTCCAGGTTACAAGCTATAGTCCATCTGTGACATAAGACTTGAAGATGTCCACAGTGCCCAAGTACGTAAGTAGCTGACATTTTTTTGTGTCTGCAATTAGTATTCACTTTCCTGATTATATGAGAGGTATCTGGAATTGTGGCTGACTTCCAATTGCCTGCTATGCTTACCTACCCCTTCACTATATAAATTAAGACACTCCCCATCAGGCATTTTGTGGCGCTTCATGTGAGAGAGAGAGGAGCTTGAATACTGTGCTGTGCTTTTTCAAATTACATTCCAAATTGCCGATAAATATTCCAGATAGTTAGTGTTAGGTAGTAGAGATGGCCTTGCGGTTCGCCAGGCGGTCGTTTCGCGGCCAACTTTGCTCTTTCGCGGTTCGCCGAACAGGCAAACATATGGAGATGTCCGCCGGTGCCATATTCTTTTACATTGTGAAGAACTTTGACTCATGACACATCCATCAGGTGGTACAGGACAGCCAATTGAGACCTTTCAGCACATGGACATACCCCCTACCTTATAAATAAACCTGATCTGGCCGCCATTTTACATTCAGTCTTTTGTCAGTGTAGGGAGAGGTTGCTGTGTGGAGCAGGGACAGACTGTTAGGGACACCAAACCCTAGCTAATAGGGCCACAAAAGGACTGGTAAAGGTGTTCTATCAATAGGTGTGACATACTGAGGGGTGTAATATACTTATAATATACTTTCTAACATAGAAAGTATATTATAGTGCATTTGTATTGTGCAGCATTTCTGTGCGGTTCTGCTGCGATACTGCAGCTATACAGAGGGGCAAACGCTATTGGAACAAATAATTTCTACTAGTGTGATAAACTGATTGAGGCAGGGGTGTTGTATACCAATAATATATTTTCTATATAGAGCATTTGGGTAGTGCAGCATTTGTGTGCGGTTCTGCTGAGATACCGTAGCTATACAGAGGGACAAACGCTATTGGAAAAACTAATTGCAACTGGTATGATATACCAGTTGCCCCCCCCCCAAAAAAAGTGATTGAGGCAGGGGTGTTATATACCTATAATATACTTTCTATATAGTGCATTTGTATTGTGCAGCATTTGTGTGCGATTCTGCTGCAATACTGCAGCTATACAGAGGGACAAATGTGATAGAAACAAATAATTGCAAATGGTGTGATATACCAGTTGCCCTCCCCAAAAAACTGATTGAGGCAGGGGTGTGATATACCTATAATACAGGTCCTTCTAAAAAAATTAGCATATTGTGATAAAGTTCATTATTTTCTGTAATGTACTGATAAACATTAGACTTTCATATATTTTAGATTCATTACACACCAACTGAAGTAGTTCAAGCCTTTTATTGTTTTAATATTGATGATTTTGGCATACAGCTCATGAAAACCCAAATTTCCTATCTAAAAAAATTAGCATATTTCATCCGACCAATAAAAGAAAAGTGTTTTTAATACAAAAAAAGTCAACCTTCAAATAATTATGTTCAGTTATGCACTCAATACTTGGTCGGGAATCCTTTTGCAGAAATGACTGCTTCAATGCGGCGTGGCATGGAGGCAATCAGCCTGTGGCACTGCTGAGGTGTTATGGAGGCCCAGGATGCTTCGATAGCGGCCTTAAGCTCATCCAGAGTGTTGGGTCTTGCGTCTCTCAACTTTCTCTTCCCAATATCCCACAGATTCTCTATGGGGTTCAGGTCAGGAGAGTTGGCAGGCCAATTGAGCACAGTAATACCATGGTCAGTAAACCATTTACCAGTGGTTTTGGCACTGTGAGCAGGTGCCAGGTCGTGCTGAAAAATGAAATCTTCATCTCCATAAAGCTTTTCAGCAGATGGAAGCATGAAGTGCTCCAAAATCTCCTGATAGCTAGCTGCATTGACCCTGCCCTTGATAAAACACAGTGGACCAACACCAGCAGCTGACATGGCACCCCAGACCATCACTGACTGTGGGTACTTGACACTGGACTTCAGGACTTTTGGCATTTCCCTCTCCCCAGTCTTCCTCCAGACTCTGGCACCTTGATTTCCGAATGACATGCAAAATTTGCTTTCATCCGAAAAAAGTACTTTGGACCACTGAGCAACAGTCCAGTGCTGCTTCTCTGTAGCCCAGGTCAGGCGCTTCTGCTGCTGTTTCTGGGGAATGCGGCACCTGTAGCCCATTTCCTGCACACGCCTGTACACGGGGGCTCTGGATGTTTCTACTCCAGACTCAGTCCACTGCTTCCAGGTCCCCCAAGGTCTGGAATCGGTCCTTCTCCACAATCTTCCTCAGGGTCCGGTCACCTCTTCTCGTTGTGCAGCGTTTTCTGCCACACTTTTTCCTTCCCACAGACTTCCCACTGAGGTGCCTTGATACAGCACTCTGGGAACAGCCTATTCGTTCAGAAATTTCTTTCTGTGTCTTACCCTCTTGCTTGAGGGTGTCAATGATGGCCTTCTGGACAGCAGTCAGGTCGGCAGTCTTACCCATGATTGCGGTTTTGAGTAATGAACCAGGCTGGGAGTTTTTAAAAGCCTCAGGAATCTTTTGCAGGTGTTTAGAGTTAATTAGTTGATTCAGATGATTAGGTTAATAGCTCGTTTAGAGAACCTTTTCATGATATGCTAATTTTTTGAGATAGGAATTTTGGGTTTTCATGAGCTGTATGCCAAAATCATCAATATTAAAACAATAAAAGGCTTGAACTACTTCAGTTGGTGTGTAATGAATCTAAAATATATGAAAGTCTAATGTTTATCAGTACATTACAGAAAATAATGAACTTTATCACAATATGCAAATTTTTTTGGAAGGACCTGTATACTTTCTATATTGTGCATTTGGGTAGTGCAGCATTTGTTTGCGGTTATGCTGCGATACTGCAGCCACACAGAGTGCCAAAGCTATTGGAACAAATAATGTCTACTGGTGTGATATACTAGTGTCCCCCAAAACACTGATTGAAGCAGGAGTGTTATATACCATTTATATACTTTCTATATAGTGCATTTGGGTAGTGCAGCATTGGTTTGCGGTTTTGCTGCGTTACCTCAGCTACAGATAGGGACAAACGACATTGGAACAACGTACTCCCGTGGCCTAAAAAAATATTTTTCTAGGCTACAACAGGACACATTTTATAGAATTTCCCTTTAAGACGCATACAAATGTCCTCTGATTAAGATAAATATTTTTTGTTGGAATAATTGTCATTGGTCCCCATCTGGTATGTCACTGTCCATGTTGTGGGACTATTTGTACACTTCTACTAAGTATTTGGTGGCTGCAAATATGACCTGAAGGGTTTTCAGGTTCGCCTGCCATTAAAGTGAATGGGGCCTGCTGCGAACTTGCGGTTCATGAACATTTGATCGAGTTCGCGAACTGTCCCAGCCGATGTTCGTCCATCACTATTAGATAGGAATAGGGAATTGTGTAGCTGAATAACTGATAGGGTCCAGTGTAGGATGTAGTGTAGGTTATAGAGATAGTTAGCTGAAAAATATAATCCATATAGTTAGTGTTAGATAGTATAGGTTATAGTGCAGGCACCCTCAAACTGCGGCCCTCCAGCTGTTGCAAAACTACAACTTTCAGCATGCCCGAACAGCCTACAGGTATCAGCCTACAGCAGAGCATTGTGGGAGTTGTAGTTTTACAACAGCTGGAGGGCCGCAGTTTGAGGATGCCTGGTATAGTGCGCGGCAGGAAAATAAATGTGCAATGTGCATGTGAGAGAGATTTCTCTGATGCCCATACATACATGCTACAGAAATAGTGCTGTGATGTCACAACAATACATAGTGCATCAGTATTATGTTGTCAGACTTGATTAAAGGTGAAGTTGTATGTATTGCAATAAAATATTTGAATCAATAGTGGCGATTTGCGCGATCTCGAATACTTTGAAAAACTCTATCTGCATATAAAGTTATTGCTATGACATGCATGGAATTTTAATCTACAACAGTGCTGTAATGTACTGTACAATTACTTACCGTGATCAGGAGTTCTTCCTCACTATCTCGAAAGTTGCTGCCAACCATTTTCATAATTTATGTAACTAATAGTGTGTGCTTGTGTACGTGCGCGCATAATATCGCAATCGAAGAGAATATGACGAATATCACAAAATCACGAATATTTGGCAAATATTCGCCTAAATATTCATGATATATCACAAATTTGAATATTGCCCCTGCTGCTTATCACTAATCTTAATAGATGCCTCTACAGACCCACTGGGACCCGATGGCACCGCCGCCCGCCGCAACCTGTAAAAGCCACAAACCGCAGGTCTGAATTGACCTGCGGTTTGGGGCGATCACCGACACCCCCCCGTGCATTGTCCCCGGGTACCTGCTCAATAATTTGAGCAGGCACCTTGTTCCGATCACCGCCCGCCGGTACGTCATGTGTCCTTAAGTACCGGGACATCATGCCGTACTGGTACATCATGTGTCCCAAACAGGTAAGAAAGAAGTGGAGAGTTTGGGTAAGTGTACCGAGTCCAGAAATGACTGGATTGCTTCTGTGTTAGGTTGAGTTATTGAATGGTCATTGTTTAAGTTATAGAGAGATTCATAATCAGCGTCGGACTGGGGTGCCCAGGGCTCACCAGTAAAAAACACTTTACTGATACATTCAAATATTACCTACTCACACAGCAGCAAGATGCTACCAGATGATTAAATATGGGGGTCCCTGCAGCAACTTTTAGAAGGTAGGTCCTGGGGAGAAGTGGACACTGGTAGCTTTCCTCTATACCTAGAAGTCATCTCAGCTCTGATCAGGTCTATAATAATAAACTGGGAGATTCTTTAATAATCTATCCAGTTTTTTTTATATGAACATAGGCTGGTTGAAGTGCTGTACAATGAATGTATGTATATAGTGCAGTAAGTCTACTGTGTTATGTGCCATTTGTGCAGGGGGTGGGAAACAAGAGGTCCACCTTGCTCAGGGGCCCACAGCGGGATCCACCTATACCCCGGTGGACCAGTCCGAGCCTGTATGTGACCATGCTCATGCACTGCCAGATGTAAATAGTGCGGGGACCAGCAGAGGCAGCATGGAGGACCAGAGCAGCGTGGAGCAGGTAAGTATGAACCTTATATTTAAGGGAAAAGCTATGGGCACTTGCTTAACCCCTCAAAGACCGGGCCTATTTTCATTTTTGCATTTTTGATTTTTCCTCCCCACATTCCAATAGCCATAACTTTTGTATTTTTCCATTCACATAGCTAATTTTTTTGCGGGACAAGATGCATTTTTAATGGCATCATTTAATTTACCATGTCTTGAACTTAACAGGAAAAAAATTCCTTGTGGGCGAAAATTGAAAAATAAAATAAATAAATAAAATAAATTCCGCCAAGGTTTATAGGGTTTTTACATCACAGCGTTTAATGTGCACTAATAAGGACATGACGTCCTTATTCTGCAGCTCAATTTAATTACGGCAATACCACAGTTGTATAGTTTTTATTTTATAACTTTAAAAAAAAATCTTTTCATCGCCATTTTCTGACGGCCATAACTATATATATTTTGGTCTAGAGAGCTGTATGTTTTTTGCAGAATGAACTGTAGGTTTTTTTGGTACTATTTTTGTGGTATGTACGACTTGTTGTTCACTGTTTAATTTTTTTGAGGAGACAAGGGTTCATTACTGTGTTCACTACAGGAATTTTTTATTTTATTTTAGTAGTTCAGACATTTTCGGACATTGCAATACCTAATGAGGCTCATTTACTAAGACCGACGTTTTAGAGGCCGTTCTTAATAACCCCTATCTCTGGTGGTGGATCCGCCACAGTTATCAAGAGGCCCAGGCATCTACATAACTTAGGCATATCCAGCACTATCCAGGGTCCATTCACACGTCTGCAACTGTTTTGCGGTCCGCAAATTGCGGATCTGCAAAACACAGACAACGGTCATGTCCGATCCATGTTTTTCAGACCGCACATGGTTGGCACTATGATAGAAATGCTTTTTCTTGTCTGTGGCCGCAGACAAGAATAGGACATGTTCTATTTTTTGTCTGGGCCCTTTTGCGGCCCCATTGAAAATGAATGGGTTGCAACGAATGTGAACCCATTTTGCGGACGTGTGAATGGACCCTAAATGTAAGCTAGCTTCCTTGCTGGCTTACATTTAGCCTAAAACAGTAGTAGAAAATGATATATGAGACGGCCCGTGCTCTTCCCCACCCATACCACGCCCAATTTTTTAGACCTGACGTGAGAGGGGAAAAGTCGCAGATTGTGGTGAAACTAATCGTTGTTCCACAATCAGCGCCTGAAATATGGGCGTATTTCAATATAATTAATGACCCCCAACATGTTTATTTTTTTATTGTTTATATATTTTTATATGTAAAATTGGGTGATTTAAACTTTTAATATTTTGGCGGTTTTATTTCTTTTAAATGTTTTTTCACTTAATAAGTGTAAGCCCCCTTAGGGGGTTAGAACCTGGGATCTTTTGCTCTTTTATCCCATTCACACTAATAGAGATCTATTAGGATGAATGGGATTTTGACATGTTCCCTGCTGAGCTGTGCTTTATGCACAGCTTAGCAGGGAGGTTACTGTGATAGCCCTGGGAAGCCTCAGCCGGCCCCAGGCTCTCATGGTAACCAATCGGAGCCCCATGATTTCACTGCAGAGGTTCTGATCAAAAGGCAGAGGGAGCCACCACCCTCTGCCTTAACTCACAGATGCCATGATCACTGTTGATCGCAGCATCTGAGGGCTTAAGTGACGGGGTTTGGCACGGGCCACCGTTCAACGTCATTGTGGCCGGGTACATGCTTTATTATACAGCTGGCACCCGCTGCGTATAGAGCTGATTCAATGCAGCAGCCTGCTCTGTGCAATTGAAGGCACATTATGCCATGTACAGCATTATACGTTAGGGGCTACCGGACAATGACTAGATGAAGGTCCTTGGCCAATAGCCCTCCTTAAAGGGGTTGTCCGGGTTCAGAGCTGAACCCGGACATACCCTTATTTTCACCCCGGCAGCCCCCCTGAGCCTAGCATCGGAGCATCTCATGCTCCGATGCGCTCCAGTGCCCTGCGCTAGATCGCGCAGGGCACGGGCTCTTTTGTTTACAATAACACACTGCCGGGCGGTAACTTCCGCCCGGCAGTGTGTTCGGTGACGTCACCGGCTCTTAGGGGCGGGCTTTAGCTCTGCCCTAGCCGTTTTACTGGCTAGGGCAGAGCCAAATCCCGCCCATCAGTGCCGGTGACGTCACCGGGGTTCCTGTCAGCCCCATGGAGAGCCCCGGTACGTCACCGGAACTCTGAAAAATGCCTTTGCCCTGTGCGATTTAGCGCAGGGCAAAGGAGAGCATCGGAGCATGAACTGCTCCGATGCTCATGTCAGGGGGGCTGCCTGGGTGAAAATGGAGGGCTGTCCAGGTTCAGCTCTGAACCTGGACAACCCCTTTAATAGCCGATCATTCCAATGAGTAGTATCATAAAATAATAAAAAGCCATATAACAGTAAACTGCAACTGTAGGAAATTATTTTGCTTTAAGGTTTCAAATATTCAGAGAATATTCGATCAAAATAGTTTTTCACCTGCACACTGACTTCATTCAGCATATAAATATTACATGCTCTGAAGAATAGTTCAATGCTAACAACGACTATAACAATCTGAAATACAGCGACCAAAGGTCTCTTCTAATTCAGCTGTGGTGAAACTACAACTTTCAGCTACATTTTTTTTGTTTTTTTACTGTTGCATTTTGACAACCTATCATGGCAACAGAATTCTCTAATGAAAGTTACCACTTTCTGCACGATAATGAGCCCTGCCATACTGTAATACACCTTTGAAGGTCTTCCGGGGTCCATACGCTCATGTTAAAAAACATACATTTACCATATAATTTATTTTATTGGTTTCACATACGTCTCACAGATGCTTCCAATTGTCATCATCCATTTGCCATCTATCCCCATAGGTTTTTATCATGAAAACCTCCCATCTGAAGTGTAAGGTAACCTTCTATTACAACCACTAAGCATTTGGTTATGTCTCTCCCTTTAGGATTTTCCATAAATATTGCATTATGAATAGAGTTGAGCGGACACCTGGATGTTCGGGTTCGACGAGTTCGGCCGAACTTAAAAAAAAGGTTCGGGTATGGGACCCGAACTTGACCTCGAACCCCATTGAAGTCAATGGGGACCCGAACTTTTGGGCACTAAAATGGCTCTAAAATAGTCCTAGGAAAGGGTTAGAGGGCTGCAAAAGGCATCAAATGGTGCTTAAGAGCATGGCAACTGTTCTACAAACAAATGTGGATAGGGAAATGACTTAAAATAACATAAAATATAGAAAAAGTAAAAATAACAATCTGGATCTAGGAGTAGGAGGTTGAGGAGGCGGTGGATGGGTGTATGTGGCGGTGTAGGTTGACGTGGCGGTGTAGGTGGAAGCGGCGGTGAAGGAGGAATAGGTAGCCAACACTGATTTGTGTTATTTTTTATTTTTAAATTGGGGTATCCCCCAAAATATTGGGACATATAGCAAAATAAAACAAAGAATAAGTGCACTTGAGTACAAGAATGGATGGTTGAGGCTGGTATAAATGTCTATTCTGCACAAGGTACGGACAAGTCCTGTGGGATCCATGCCTGGTTCATTTTAATAAACGTAAGCTTGTCCACATTGGCTGTGGCCTGTGATAATGCTCTCTGCTGTGCTAAACACACGTTCACACTATACACTGGCTGCAGGGCAGGTCAGCACCTCCAAGGCTGACAAAGCTTTTCCACATTTGGGCCATGCTAACCCTGCCTTCTCAGGTGCTGGTGGTGCCCCAGCTGCGTTGGCGACCTCTTCCTCCTCCTCTGCCTTCGCCTTGTGCTTCCACTGTGCCCCCGCTGTCAGGTGGGAATGCCATCAGCAGTGTGTGCTTGTAGTCGTGCATCTTCCGATCAGTAACAGATGTTTTCACTAAATTTAGTTCCCTGTCAGCAATGCAGAGCAGGGGTTCATTCACGGCAAAAGGGGATTCATGTCACCCAGCAATAGAACAGAGGATTTTGAGAGATTTAGGCCCCTGTCACCCAGGTACAGCAGGGGTTCATTCACGGCAAAAGGGGGTTCATGTTACCCAGCAAAAGAACAGAGGATTTTGAGAGATTTAGGCCCCTGTCACCCAGTCACAGCAGGGGTTAATTCACGGCAAAAGGGGGTTCATGTCACCCAGCAATAGAACAGAGTATTTTGAGAGATTTAGGCCCCTGTCACCCAGGCACAGCAGGGGTTTGTATACGCCAAAAATGGTAAAATGTCACCCGACAATTGAAAATAAGAATTTTTTCAATTTAGGGCACTAAAATTGGTATTTTTTGCATTAAAATTGCTCTAAAATAGTCCTTGAAAAGACTAGAGGGATGTAAAAGGCAGTAAAATGTGCTTAAGAGCATGGACACTGCTCTGCTAACAAATGTGGATAGGGAAATAAAATAACAAAAAATTACAAATTATTAACTTGCAACTCAGAGAAGGAGGTGGATATGGAGTCGGAGGTTGAGGAGGCGGTGAATGTGGTGTTGTAGGTGGAGGCAGCAATGGAGGAGGAGGAGGAGGTAGCCAACAATGTTTATTTTTTATTTTTTATTGGGGAAGGTAGCCCCCAAAATATTGGGACAAAAAAACAAAAAAAAACAACAAAGAATCATTGCACTTGACTTGAGTACAAGAATGTATGTTTGATGGTGGTATAAATGTCTATTCTGCACAAGGTACAGACAAGTCTTGTGGGATCCAAGCCTGGTTCATTTTAATGAACGTGAGCTTGTCCACGTTGGCTGTGGACAGGCGGCTGCGTCTGTCTGTAATGACGCCTCCTGCCGTGCTAAATACACGTTCAGAGAGTACACTGGCTGCAGGGCAGGCCAGCACCTCCAAGGCATACAGGGCAAGCTCTGGCCATGTGGACAATTTGGAGACCCAGAAGTTGAATGGGGCAGAACCATCAGTCAGTACGTGTAGTCGTGTGCACAGGTACTGTTCCACCATGTTGTTCAAATGCTGCCTCCTGCTAACACGCTCCATATCAGCAGTTGGGGCCGGTTGTTGCGGCGAGGTGACAAAGCTTTTCCACATGTCGGCCATGCTAACCCTGCCTTCTGAGGTGCTGGCGCTGACACAGCTGCGTTGGCGACCTCTTCCTCCTCCCCTGCCTTCGCCTTGTGCTTCCACTTGTCCCCCGGCGTCAGTCGGGAATGCTCTCAGGAGCACGTCTACCAGCGTGCGCCTGTAGTTGCGCATCTCCTGATCACGCTCCAGTGAGGGAATTAAGGACGGCACATTGTCTTTGTAACGGGGATCCAGCAGGGTGGCCACCCAGTAGTCAGCACACGTTAAAATGTGGGCAACTCTGCAGTCGTTGAGCAGGCACTGCAGCATGTAGTCGCTCATGTGTGCCAGGCTGCCCAGAGGTAAGGACAAGCTGTACTCTGTGGGAGGCGTATCGTCTGCGTCCTCCGTATCCCCCCAGCCACGCACCAGTGATGGGCCCGAGCTGCGTTGGATGCCACCCCGCTGTGAACATGCTTCATCCCCATCCTCCTCGTCCTCCAGTAGTGAGCACTGGCTGGCCAAATTTGTACCTGGCCTCTGCTGTTGCAAAAATCCTCTTTCTGAGCCACTTCTAAAAGACTGGCCTGAAAGTGTTAGAGATGACCCCTCTTCCTCCTCCTC
This sequence comes from Bufo gargarizans, assembly GCF_014858855.1. NCBI lineage: Eukaryota > Metazoa > Chordata > Amphibia > Anura > Bufonidae > Bufo > Bufo gargarizans. Next base: position 328,649,619 of record NC_058084.1, read on the forward strand.
GTCCTGGGCCACATCCTCTTCCATCATCGCCCTAAGTGTTTTCTCAAGGAGACATAGAAGTGGTATTGTAACGCTGATAACGGCGTCATCGCCACTGGCCATGTTGGTGGAGTACTCGAAACAGCACAACAGGGCACACAGGTCTCGCATGGAGGCCCAGTCATTGGTGGTGAAGTGGTGCTGTTCCACAGTGCGACTCACCCGTGCGTGCTGCAGCTGAAACTCCACTATGGCCTGCTGCTGCTCGCACAGTCTCTCCAGCATGTGCAAGGTGGAGTTCCACCTGGTGGGCACGTCGCATATGAGGCAGTTGAGCGGAAAGGCCGAAGTTACGCTGTAGAGCAGACAGCCGAGCGGCGCAGGATGAGAACGCCGGAAGCGCGCACAGACGGCCCGCACTTTATGCAGCAGCTCTGACATGTCGGGGTAGTTGTGAATGAATTTCTGCACCACCAAATTCAGCACATGTGCCAGGCAAGGGATGTGCGTCAAACCGGCTAGTCCCAGAGCTGCAACGAGATTTCGCCCATTATCGCACACCACCAGGCCGGGCTTGAGGCCCACTGGCAGCAACCACTCGTCGGTCTGTTGTTCTATACCCCGCCACAACTCCTGCGCGGTGTGGGGCCTGTCCCCCAAACACATCAGTTTCAGAACGGCCTGCTGACGTTTACCCCTGGCTGTGCTGAAGTTGGTGGTGAAGGTCTGTCGCTGACCGGATGAGGAGGTGGTAGAAGAGGAGGAGGAAGCCGAGTAGGAAGAGGAGGCAACAGGAGGCAAAGAATGATGCCCTGCGATCCTTGGCGGCGGAAGGACGTGCGCCAAACAGCTCTCCGCCTGGGGCCCAGCCGCCACTACATTTACCCAGTGTGCAGTTAGGGAGATATAGCGTCCCTGGCCGTGCTTACTGGTCCACGTATCTGTGGTTAGGTGGACCTTGCCACAGATGGCGTTGCGCAGTGCACACTTGATTTTATCCGATACTTGGTTGTGCAGGGAGGGCACGGCTCTCCTGGAGAAGTAGTGGCGGCTGGGAACGACGTACTGTGGGACAGCAAGCGACATGAGCTGTTTGAAGCTGTCCATCTCCACCAGCCTGAATGACAGCATTTCAAAGGCCAGCAGTTTAGAAATGCTGGCATTCAGGGCCAGGGATCGAGGGTGGCTAGGTGGGAATTTACGCTTTCTCTCAAAGGTTTGTGAGATGGAGAGCTGAACGCTTCCGTGTGACATGGTGGAGATGCTTGGTGACGGAGGTGGTGTTGTTGGTGGCACATCCTCTGTTTGCTGGGCGGCAGGTGCCAACGTTCCTCCAGAGGAGGAGGAAGAGGCCGAGGCAGCAGCAGAAGAGGGAGCAGGAGGGGCCTGAGCCCTTTCTTGGTTTTGAAGGTGCTTACTCCACTGCAGCCTGTGTCTCGCATGTAGATGCCTGGTCATGCAGGTTGTGCTAAGGTTCAGAACGTTAATGCCTCGCTTCAGGCTCTGATGGCACAGCGTGCAAACCACTCGGGTCTTGTCGTCAGCACATTGTGTGAAGAAGTGCCATGCCAGGGAACTCCTTGAAGCTGCCTTTGGTGTGCTCGGTCCCTGGTGACGGTGGCCAGTAGCAGGCAAACTGTTTTGGCGACGGCTGCTCTGCTTTTGCACCCTGCTCCCGCTTTTGCTACGCTGTTGGCTCGGTCTCACCACTGCCTCTTCCTCCGAACTCTGAAAGTCAGTGGCACGACCTTCATTCCATGTGGGGTCTAGGACCTCATCGTCCCCTGCATCGTCTTCCACCCAGTCTTCCTCCCTGACCTCCTTTTCGGTCTGCACACTGCAGAAAGACGCAGCAGTTGGCACCTGTGTTTCGTCATCATCAGAGACGTGCTGAGGTGGTATTCCCATGTCCTCATCAGGAAACATAAGTGGTTGTGCGTCAGTGCATTCTATGTCTTCCACCCCTGGGGAAGGGCTAGGTGGATGCCCTTGGGAAACCCTGCCAGCAGAGTCTTCAAACAGCATAAGAGACTGCTGCATGACTTGAGGCTCAGACAGGTTCCCCGATATGCACGGGGGTGATGTGACAGACTGATGGGCATGGGTTTCAGGCGCCACCTGTGCGCTTTCTGCAGAAGACTCGGTGGGAGATAATGTGAACGTGCTGGATCCACTGTCGGCCACCCAACTGACTAGCGCCTGTACTTTCTCAGGCCTTACCATTCTTAGAACGGCATTAGGCCCGACCAAATATCGCTGTAGATTCTGGAGGCTACTGGGACCTGAGGTAGTAGGTTCAGTAGGACGTGTAGCTGTGGCAGAACGGCCACGTCCTCTCCCTGCACTAGAGGCTCCAACAACACCACGACCATGACCGCGTTCCTTATTAGATGTTTGACTCATAGTTAGCGTTTACAAAGCAAAGTAAGTGGTTAAGTCTGTTAAAAATAATTAACCGCCAATAAAAACCCTGATGTAGGGTATTGCACAAATTATTATTTTTTTCACCACAGTATGCCAAAGCCGTATTTCTGGCCTAAATGTGACAGTCACTTATGCTTGTCTAATCCCAGATGTGCAGTATATTAGAGGGTTTTTTCACCCCAGTAACTAAAAAGCCATATTTCTGGCCTAAATGTGACAGTCACTTACGCATGTGTAATCCCAGATGTGCAGTATATCAGAGGCTTTTTTCACCCCAGTATGCCAAAGCTGTAATTATGGCCTAAATTAAAAAGTCACTTATGCATGTGTAATCCCAGATGTGCAGTATTTTAGAGGGGTTTTTTTCACCCCAGTAACCAAAAAGCCGTATTTCTGGCCCAAATGTGACAGTCACTTATGCTTGTCTAATCCTAGATGTGCAGTATATTAGAGGCTTTTTTCACCCCAGTAACCAAAAAGCCGTAATTCTGGCCTAAATGTGACAGTCGCTTATGCATGTGTAATCCCAGATGTGCAGTATATCAGAGGTTTTTTTCACCCCAGTAACCAAAAAGCCTTATTTCTGGCCTAAATGTGAAAGTCACTTATGCATGTGTAATCCCAGATGTGCAGTATATCAGAGGGTTTTTTCACCCCAGTAAGCCAAAGCCGTATTTATGGCCTAAATGTGACAGTCACTAATGCATGTGTAATCCCAGATGTGCGATATATTAGAGGGTTTTTTCACCACAGTAACCAAAAAGCCGTATTTCTGGCCTAAATGTGACAGTCACTTATGCAAGTGTAATCCCAGATGTGCAGTATATCAGAGGGTTTTTTCACCCCAGTAAGCCAAAGCCGTATTTATGGCCTAAATGTGACAGTCACTTATGCATGTGTAATCCCAGATGTGCGATATATTAGAGGGTTTTTTCACCCCAGTAACCAAAAAGCCGTATTTCTGGCCTAAATGTGACAGTCACTTATGCATGTGTAATCCCAGATATGCAGTATATCAGAGGGGTTTTTCACCCCAGTATGCCAAATCCATATTTATGGAATTAATGTGACAGTCACTTATGCACGTCTTATCCCAGATGTTCAATTTATTAGAGGCTCTTTTAACACCCCAGTAACCAAAAAGCCGTATTTCTGGCCTAAATGTGACAGTCACTTATGCTTGTCTAATACCAAATGTGCAGTATATCAGAGGTTTTTTTCACCCCATTAACCAAAAAGCGTAATTTCTGGCCTAAATGTGACAGTCACTTATGCACGTGTAATCCCAGATATTCAAAATATTAGAGGCTTTTTTCACTACAGTTTGCCAAAGCCGTATTTCTGGCCTTAATGTGACAGTCTCTTATGCTTGTCGAATCCCAGATGTGCAGTATATTAGAGGGTTTTTTCACCCCAGTAACCAAAAAGCCGTATTTCTGGCCTAAATGTGACAGTCACTTATGCTTGTTTAATCCTAGACGTGCAGTATATTAGAGCCTTTTTTTCACCCAAGTAACTAAAAAGCCGTATTCCTAGCCTAAATGTGACAGTCACTTATGCATGTGTAATCCCAGATGTGCAGTAAATCAGAGGCATTTTTCACCCCAGTAACCAAAAAGCCGTATTTCTGGCCTAAATGTGACAGTCACTTATGCAAGTGTAATCCCAGATGTGCAGTATATCAGAGGCTTTTTTCACCCCAGTATGCCAAAGCCGTATTTATGGCCTAAATGTGACAGTCACTTATGCACATGTAATTCCAGATATGCAATATATTAGAGGCTTTTTTCACCCCAGTAACCAAAAAGCCATATTTCTGGCCTAAATGTGACAGTCACTTATGCTTTTCTAATCACAGATATGCAGTATATTAGAGGCTTTTTTCACCCCAGTAACCAAAGCCGTATTTATGGCCTAAATGGAACAGTCACTTATGAACGTTTAATCCCAGATGAGCAATATATTAGAGGCTTTTTTCACCCCAGTATGCCAAAGCAGTATTTATGGCCTAAATGTGACAGTCACTTATGAATGTTTAATCCCAGATGTGCAATATTTTAGAGGCTTTTTTCACCACAGTAACCAAAAAGCCATATTTCTGGCCTAAATGTGACAATCACTTATGCTTGTCTAATCCCAGATGTGCAGTATATCAAAGGCTTTTTTCACCCCAGTAACCAAAAACCCTTATTTCTGGCCAAAATGTGACAGTCACTTATGCTTGTCTAATTCCAGATGTGCAGTATATTAGAGGTTTTTTTTTTTTACCCCAGTAACCAAAAATCCGTATTTCTGGCCTAAATGTAACAGTCACTTATGCACGTGTAATCCCAGATGTGCAGTATATCAGAGGCTTTTTTCACCCCAGTAACTAAAAAGCCGTATTTCTGACCTAAATGTGACAGTCACATATGCACGTGTAATCCCAGATATGCAATATATTAGAGGCGTTTTCACCCCAGTAACCAAAAAGCCGTATTTCTGGCCTAAATGTGACAGTCACTTATGCTTGTCTAATACCAAATGTGCAGTATATCAGAGGCTTTTTTCACCCCATTAACCAAAAAGTGTATTTCTGGCCTAAATGTGACAGTCACCTATGCACGTGTAATCCCAGATATTCAATATATTAGAGGCTTTTTTCATCACAGTTTGCTAAAGCCGTATTTCTGGCCTAAATGTGACAGTCTCTTATGCTTGTCGAATCCCAGATGTGCAGTATATTAGACTTTTTTTCACCCCAGTAACCAAAAATCCGTATTTCTGGCCTAAATGTGAGTCACTTATGCTTGTTTAATCCTAGATGTGCAGTATATTAGAGCCTTTTTTTCACCCAAGTAACTAAGAAGCCGTATTCATGGCCTAAATGTGACAGTCACTTATGCATCTGTAATCCCAGATGTGCAGTATATCAGAGGCTTTTTTCACCCCAGTATGCCAAAGCCGTATTTATGGCCTAAATGTGACAGTCACTTATGCACGTGTAATTCCAGATATGCAATATATTAGAGGCTTTTTTCACCCCAGTAACCAAAAAGCTATATTTCTGGCCTAAATGTGACAGTCACTTATGCTTGTCTAATCACAGATGTGCAGTATATCAGAGGCTTTTTTCACCCCAGTAACCAAAAAGCCATATTTCTAGCCTCAATGTGACAATCACTTATGCTTGTCTAATCCCAGATGTGCAGTATATCAATGGCTTTTTCACCCCAGTAACCAAAAAGCCTTATTTCTGGCCAAAATGTGACAATCATTTATGCTTGTCTAATCCCAGATGTGCAGTATATCAGAGGCTTTTTTCACCCCAGTATGCCAAAGCCGTATTTATGGCCTAAATGTGACAGTCACTTATGCACGTGTAATTCCAGATATGCCATATATTAGAGGCTTTTTTCACCCCAGTAACCAAAAAGCCGTATTTCTGGCCTAAATGTGACAGTCACTTATGCTTGTCTAATCACAGATGTGCAGTATATCAGAGGCTTTTTTCACCCCAGTAACCAAAAAGCCGTATTTCTGGCCTAAATGTGACAGTCACTTATGCATGTGCAATCCCAGATGTGCAGTATATTAGAGGCTTTTTTCACCCCAGTATGCCAAACCCGTATTTATGGCCTAAATGGAACAGTCACTTATGAACGTTTAATACCAGATGTGCAATATATTAGAGGCTTTTTTCACCCCAGTAACCAAAAAGCCGTATTTCTGGCCTAAATGTGACAGTCACTTATGCTTGTCTAATCCCAGATGTGCAGTATATTAGAGTTTTTTTTTTTACCCCAGTAACCAAAAATCCGTATTTCTGGCCTAAATGTGACAGTCACTTATGCATATGTAATCCCAGATGTGCAGTATATCAGAGGCTTTTTTCACCCCAGTAACTAAAAAGCCATATTTCTGGCCTAAATGTGACAGTCACATATGCACGTGTAATCCCAGATATGCAATATATTAGAGGCTTTTTTCACCCCAGTAACCAAAAAGCCGTATTTCTGGCCTAAATGTGACAGTCACTTATGCTTGTCTAATCCCAGATGTGCAGTATATCAGAGGCTTTTTTCACCCCATTAACCAAAAAGCCGTATTTCTGGCCTAAATGTAACAGTCAATTATGCATGTGTAATCCCAGATGTGCAGTATTTTAGAGAGTTTTTTCCCCCCAGTAAGGCTACTTTCACACTTGCGCTTGATCGGATCCTTTCTGAACGGATCCGATCACATTAATGCAGACGGAGGCTCCGTTCAGTACGGATCCGTCTGCATTAATAACTTTAAAAAAATTCGCAAGTGCGCAAGTAGCCTGCGCGGATCCGTTCAGACTTTCAATGTAAAGTCAATGGGGGACGGATCCGCTTGAAGATTGAGCCATATGGTGACATCTTCAAGCGGATCCGTTCCCATTGACTTACATTGTAAGTCTGAACGGATCCGCACGCCTCCGCACGGCCAGGCGGACACCCGAACGCTGCAAGCAGCGTTCAGCTGTCCGCCTGTCCGTGCGGAGGCGAGCGGAGCGGAGGCTGAACGCCGCCAGACTGATGCAGTCTGAGCGGATCCGCATCCATTCAGACTGCATCAGGGCTGGACGGAGGCGTTCGGGTCCGCTCGTGAGCTCCTTCAAACGGAGCTCACGAGCGGACCGACGAACGCTAGTGTGAAAGCAGCCTAACCAAAAAGCCGTATTTCTGGCCTAAATGTTACAGTCACTTATGCTTGTCTAATCCCAGATGTGCAGTATATAAGAGGGTTTTTTCACCCCAGTAGCCAAAAAGACGTATTTCTGGCCTAAATGTGACAGTCACTTATTCATGTGTAATCCCAGATGTGCAGTATATCAGAGTCTTTTTTTACCCCAGTATGCCAAAGCCGTAACTATGGCCTAAATGTGACAGTCACTTATGCACGTGTAATCCCAGATATGCAATATATTAGAGGCTTTTTTCATTCCAGTAACCAAAAAGCCGTATTTCTGGCCTAAATGTGACAGTCACTTATGCTTGTCTAATACCAAATGTGCAGTATATCAGAGGCTTTTTTCACCCCATTAACCAAAAAGTGTATTTCTGGCCTAAATGTGACAGTCACTTATGCACGTGTAATCCCAGATATTCAATATATTAGAGTCTTTTTTCATCACAGTTTGCCAAAGCCGTATTTCTGGCCTAAATGTGACAGTCTCTTATGCTTGTCGAATCCCAGATGTGCAGCATATTAGACTTTTTTTCACCCCAGTAACCAAAAAGCCGTATTTCTGGCCTAAATGTGACAGTCACTTATCCTTGTTAAATCCTAGATGTGCAGTATATTAGAGCCTTTTTTTCACCCAAGTAACTAAGAAGCCGTATTCCTGGCCTAAATGTGACAGTCACTTATGCATGTGTAATCCCAGATGTGCAGCATATCAGAGGCTTTTTTCACCCCAGTATGCCAAAGCCGTATTTATGGCCTAAATGTGACAGTCACTTATGCACGTGTAATTCCAGATATTTAATATATTAGAGGCTTTTTTCACCCCAGTAACCAAAAAGCTATATTTCTGGCCTAAATGTGACAGTCACTTATGCTTGTCTAATCACCGATGTGCAGTATATCAGAGGCTTTTTTCACCCCAGTAACCAAAAAGCCATATTTCTAGCCTCAATGTGACAATCACTTATGCTTGTCTAATCCCAGATGTGCAGTATATCAAAGGCTTTTTCACCCCAGTAACCAAAAAGCCTTATTTCTGGCCAAAATGTGACAATCATTTATGCTTGTCTAATCCCAGATGTGCAGTATATCAGAGGCTTTTTTCACCCCAGTATGCCAAAGCCGTATTTATGGCCTAAATGTGACAGTCACTTATGCACGTGTAATTCCAGATATGCCATATATTAGAGGCTTTTTTCACCCCAGTAACCAAAAAGCCGTATTTCTGGCCTAAATGTGACAGTCACTTATGCTTGTCTAATCACAGATGTGCAGTATATCAGAGGCTTTTTTCACCCAAGTAACCAAAAAGCCGTATTTCTGGCCTAAATGTGACAGTCACTTATGCTTGTCTAATCCCAGATGTGCAGTATATCAGAGGCTTTTTTCACCCCATTAACCAAAAAGCCGTATTTCTGGCCTAAATGTAACAGTCAATTATGCATGTGTAATCCCAGATGTGCAGTATTTTAGAGGGTTTTTTCACCCCAGTAATCAAAAAGCCGTATTTCTGGCCAAAATGTTACAGTCACTTATGCTTGTCTAATCCCAGATGTGCAGTATATAAGAGGGTTTTTTCACCCCAGTAGCCAAAAAGACGTATTTCTGGCCTAAATGTGACAGTCACTTATTCATGTGTAATCCCAGATGTGCAGTATATCAGAGTCTTTTTTTACCCCAGTATGCCAAAGCCGTAATTATGGCCTAAATGTGACAGTCACTTATGCACGTGTAATCCCAGATATGCAATATATTAGAGGCTTTTTTCATTCCAGTAACCAAAAAGCCGTATTTCTGGCCTAAATGTGACAGTCACTTATGCTTGTCTAATACCAAATGTGCAGTATATCAGAGGCTTTTTTCACCCCATTAACCAAAAAGTGTATTTCTGGCCTAAATGTGACAGTCACTTATGCACGTGTAATCCCAGATATTTAATATATTAGAGGCTTTTTTCATCACAGTTTGCCAAAGCCGTATTTCTGGCCTAAATGTGACAGTCTCTTATGCTTGTCGAATCCCAGATGTGCAGTATATTAGACTTTTTTTCACCCCAGTAACCAAAAAGCCGTATTTCTGGCCTAAATGTGACAGTCACTTATGCTTGTTTAATCCTAGATGTGCAGTATATTAGAGCCTTTTTTTCACCCAAGTAACTAAGAAGCCGTATTCCTGGCCTAAATGTGACAGTCACTTATGCATGTGTAATCCCAGATGTGCAGTATATCAGAGGCTTTTTTCATCCCAGTATGCCAAAGCCGTATTTATGGCCTAAATGTGACAGTCACTTATGCACGTGTAATTCCAGATATGCAATATATTAGAGGCTTTTTTCACCCCAGTAACCAAAAAGCTATAGTTTTGGCCTAAATGTGACAGTCACTTATGCTTGTCTAATCACCGATGTGCAGTATATCAGAGGCTTTTTTCACCCCAGTAACCAAAAAGCCGTATTTCTAGCCTCAATGTGACAATCACTTATGCTTGTCTAATCCCAGATGCAGTATATCAAAGGCTTTTTCACCCCAGTAACCAAAAAGCCTTATTTCTGGCCAAAATGTGACAATCATTTATGCTTGTCTAATCCCAGATGTGCAGTATATCAGAGGCTTTTTTCACCCCAGTATGCCAAAGCCGTATTTATGGCCTAAATGTGACAGTCACTTATGCACGTGTAATTCCAGATATGCCATATATTAGAGGCTTTTTTCACCCCAGTAACCAAAAAGCCGTATTTCTGGCCTAAATGTGACAGTCACTTATGCTTGTCTAATCACAGATGTGCAGTATATCAGAGGCTTTTTTCACCCCAGTAACCAAAAAGCCGTATTTCTGGCCTAAATGTGACAGTCACTTATGCATGTGTAATCCCAGATGTGCAGTATATCAGAGGCTTTTTTCACCCCAGTACCCCAAAGCCGTATTTCTGGCCTAAATGTGACAGTCACTTATGCATGTGTAATCCCAGATGTGCAGTATATCAGAGGCTTTTTTCACCCCAGTACCCCAAAGCCGCATTTATGGCCCAAATGTGACAGTTACTTATGCACGTGTAATCTCAGATGTGCAGTATATCAGAGGCTTTTTTCACCCCAGTAACCAAAAAGCCGTATTTCTGGCCTAAATGTGACAGTCACCTATGCACGTGTAATCCCAGATGTGCAGTATATTAGAGTTTTTATTTTTACCTTAGTAACCAAAAATCTGCATTTCTGGCCTAGATGTGACAGTCACTTATGCATTTGTAATCCCAGATGTGCCGTATATCAGAGGCTTTTATTACCCCAGTAACTAAAAAGCCGTATTTCTGGCCTAAATGTGACAGTCACTTATGCATGTGTAATCCCAGATGTTGTCACGGCTGTAAGTGAGCAACACACAGTAAATAGCAACTGATCGGACCCAAACTAGGGAGGATAAAGGGTGACCCCTGTCAGACCCTAAAAGCTCTCCCTAAGCTGCTATGCACATGTCCGGATCCATATGGTGGATCGAGACATGCCCGCGTACCTCAGGCTGATGACCACTGAAACCCCTACAATAGTGGAAGGGGCACGGCCACCGGTGCCCTGCTCAGTATATGGACGGAACCGGGGTTGCCTCGGATCCAGTCAGCAAAGAAACAGAAACACACAATGTCTGAACACTTATCTGACGGAGCTGCGGGTGCAGTGAAAACAGATCCAAAGTCAGCAGACAATATCCGAAGTACTTGCTTCAGCAGAACACAGATCCAGTGAAAAGATATCACACAGGTGAAGCTACTCAAGCGAGGGATACAGCTCAAATGAAAAGTATAATCCGCACCTCTACAAAGGAGGAGGGGTGATTTAAAGGCAGCGAAATCAAACACAGGAGAGACAGCTGGGAGGAAGGAAACAGAAAGTAAAGACCTCATCACAGGGGCGGAGAAACAGGGCAGAGGGAACTCCTCCAAGCTCTAGTAGGGACATCATCACAGGGGTGGAGAAACAGAGCTGTGAGAACGTCTCAAAGCTCTGGTAGTGACAGTACCCCCCTCTACGGGTGGACTCCGGACACCCAGGACCCACCTTCTCAGGATGAGCCCTATGAAATGCCCTGATGAGGCGAGTGGCTTTAATGTCCGACACCGGAACCCACATCCTCTCCTCAGGACCATAACCCTTCCAATGAACGAGGTACTGAAGAGAACCGCGGACAATGCGAGAGTCCACAATTCTGGAAACCTCAAACTCCAGATTGCCATCAACCAAAATCGGAGGAGGAGGCAAAGAGGAGGGTACCGTGGGCTGGACATATGGTTTTAAAAGAGCCCTGTGAAATACATTATGTATCTTCCAAACCCGTGGAAGATCAAGACGGAAGGCAAAAGGATTGATGACTGACAAGATTTTATAAGGCCCGATAAACTTGGGACCCAATTTCCAGGAGGGAACCTTCAGTTTAATATTTCTTGTAGACAACCACACCAGATCACCCACATTCAGGTCCGGACCAGGCACACGTCTCTTATCAGCCACACGCTTATATTTCTCACTCATCTTTCTAAGATTATTCTGAATCTTTTGCCAAATGGTAGACAAAGACGAGGAAAATCTCTCCTCCTCAGGCAAACCAGAGGGAGCCCCTCCCGAGAATGTCCCAAACTGCGGATGGAACCCATATGCACCAAAGAATGGTGACTTATCAGAAGATTCCTGACGACGGTTGTTCAGAGCAAACTCAGCAAGAGGGAGAAATGAACACCAATCCTCCTGGTTCTCTGCCACAAAACAGCGCAAATATGTCTCCAGATTCCGGTTGACGCGTTCAGTCTGACCATTCGACTGCGGGTGAAAAGCAGAAGAGAAGGACAGCCGAACCCCCAGGCGAGAACAGAAGGCCTTTCAGAATCTGGACACAAACTGCGTGCCTCTATCGGAAACAATATCCGAGGGAATGCCATGCAATTTAACAATATGGTTGACAAAAGCTTGCGCCAACGTTTTAGCACTGGGTAAACCAGGAAAGGGTACGAAATGAGCCATCTTGCTAAAACGGTCCACCACCACCAGGATCACCGACTTCCCTGAGGAACGAGGAAGATCCGTGATAAAGTCAATGGAGAGGTGTGTCCAAGGACGGGAAGGTATGGGTAACGGGAGAAGGGGACCTGAAGGTCGTGAACGAGGGACCTTAGCGCGAGCGCACGTCTCACAAGCAGCCACAAAACCCTCCACCGACTTACGAAGAGCCGGCCACCAGAATCTCCGAGCAATGAAATCTACCGTGGCTCTACTCCCGGGGTGACCAGCAAGAACAGTATCATGATGCTCCTTGAAGAGTTTGTGACGTAACTCAGGAGGCGCAAACAACTTCCCAGGAGGACAACGGGCAGGTACCTCAGTCTGGGCAGCCTGGACCTCGGCCTCCAAATCAGAATACAGAGCAGAAACAACCACCCCCTCCGCCAAAATGGGACCCGGGTCGTCGGAGTTTCCTCCTCCCGGAAAACAGCGAGAGAGAGCATCAGCCTTCACATTTTTGATCCCAGGGCGGAATGTAACAACAAAATTGAATCTGGAGAAGAACAGAGACCATCTGGCCTGTCTCGGATTCATACGCCTGGCCGACTCCAAGTACGCCAGATTCTTATGGTCGGTAAAAACAGTGACAGGGTGCCTGGCCCCCTTCAACCAATGGCGCCATTCCTCGAAAGCCAACTTGATGGCCAACAACTCTCTATCTCCCACATCATAGTTTCTCTCTGCCGGGGAGAGTTTTTTTAGAGAAAAAGGCACAGGGTCGCCACTTGGCAGGAGAAGGGACCTGGGACAAAACCGCACCCACACCCACCTCGGAAGCATCCACCTCAACGATGAAAGGTAAGGAAACATCGGGATGCACCAAGACGGGAGCAGACGCAAAACTCTCTTTAATCTTAGAAAAAGCTGCAAGCACCTCCTCCGACCAAGAGGAAAAATCCGCCCCCTTTTTTGTCATGTCAGTGAGGGGTTTGACAACAGAGGAATAATTCAAAATGAACTTTCTGTAATAGTTCGCAAAACCCAGAAAGCGCATCAATGCCTTCTGATTCTCAGGAAGCTCCCACTCCAGCACAGCACAGACCTTCTCCGGATCCATGCGAAAACCAGAAGCAGAGAGGAGAAAACCCAGAAATTGAATCTCCGATACCATAAAAACACATTTCTCCAGCTTGGCGTACAATTTATTCTCTCGCAGAATCCGCAGAACCTGAAAAAGATGATCCTGATGGGTCTGAACATCAGGGGAAAAAATCTAAATATCATCAAGATACACCAATACAAATTTCCCCATTAAATGGTAGAAAATACTGTTAACAAAATGCTGAAAGACGGCCGGAGCATTCATCAGGCCGAAAGGCATAACGAGATTCTCAAAATGCCCGTTAGGGGTATTAAAGGCCATTTTCCATTCATCCCCCTCTCTGACCCTGACCAGGTTGTACGCGCCTCTCAAATCCAATTTGAAAAAAAACCTTGGCCCCAACAATTTGGTTGAAGAGGTCCGGGATCAGAGGAAGGGGATAGGGATCGCGAATCGTGATACGGTTCAACTCCCTAAAATCTAGGCAAGGTCTCAGAGAGCCATCTTTCTTTTTAACAAAAAAAAAACTGCGACAACAGGTGATTTTGAGGGACGAATATGCCCCTTATCGAGACTCTCAGAGATATAAGTTCGCATTGCGATTCTTTCCGGTTGTGAGAGGTTGTAGAGGCGTGCTTTTGGCAGCTTGGCGCCGGGAATGAGGTTAATGGGACAGTCAAACTCCCGGTGAGGAGGTAGCTCCTGAACACCGCTCTCGGAAAACACGTCCGAGAAATCAGAGAGAAATGATGGCACCGTTTTAGTAGACACCTCTGCAAAAATCGCTGTGAGACAATTCTCTCTAGAAAACTCACTCCACTCATTTATTTGCCTTCCTTGCCAATCAATAGTGGGGTTATGTCTAGTGAGCCAGGGTAACCCCAAAACTAGAGGAGAAGGCAATCCGTTAAGGAAAAAACAAGATACAGTCATGTGAAAAAATTAGGACACCCTTTGAAAGCATGTGGTTTTTTGTAACATTTTTAATAAAAGGTTATTTCATCTCCGTTTCAACAATACAGAGAGATTAAAGTAATCCGACTAAACAAAGAAAACTGAAGAAAAGTCTTTTCAAGATCTTCTGTAAATGTCATTCTACAAAAATGCCTATTCTAACTGAGGAAAAAGATAGGACACCCTTGCCCCTAATAGCGAGTATTACCTCCTTTGGCTGAAATAACTGCAGTGAGACGGTTCTTGTAGCCATCTACCAGTCTTCGACATCGGTCTGAGGAAATTTTACCCCACTCCTCAATGCAGAACTTTTTCAGCTGTGAGATGTTTGAGGGGTTTCTTGCACGTACAGCCCTTTTCAAGTCACCCCACAGCATCTCAATGGGATTCAAATCTGGACTTTGACTTGGCCATTCCAGGACTCTCCATTTCTTCTTTTTCAGCCAATCTTTGGTTGATTTACTAGTATGTTTTGGGTCATTGTCATGTTGCATGGTCCAGTTCCGCTTCAGCTTTAATTTTCTAACTGATGGTCTCACATGTTCTTCAAGCACCTTCTGATACACAGTAGAATTCATCGTGGATTCTATGATGGTGAGCTGACCAGGTCCTGCTGCAGCAAAGCAGCCCCAAACCATGACACTTCCACCTCCATGCTTCACAGTTGGTATGAGGTTCTTTTCTTGGAATGCTGTGTTTGGTTTACGCCAAACATGTCCTCTACTGTTGTGTCCAAATAATTCAATTTTGGACTCATCTGTCCAAAGAACATTATTCCAGAAGTCCTGGTCTTTGTCAACTTTATCTTTGGCAAATGTCAGTCTGGCCTCGATGTTTCTCTTGGAAAGCAAAGGTTTCCTCCTTGCACACCTCCCATGCAAGTTAAACTTGTACAGTCTCTTTCTGATTGTAGAGGCATGTACTTCTACATCAACAGTAGCCAGAGCCTGCTGTAGTTCTCGAGATGACACTTTAGGGTTTTTGGAGACCTCTTTTAGCATCTTGCGGTCTGCTCTTGGGGTGAACTTGCTGGGGCGACCAGTCCTGGGCATGTTGGCAGTTGTTTTGAAAGCCCTCCACTTGTAGACTATCTTCCGGACAGTGGAATGGCTGATTTCAAAATCTTTTGAGATCTTTTTAAATCCCTTCCCAGACTCATAGGCTGCTACAATCTTTTTTCTGAAGTCCTCTGACAGCTCTTTTGCTCTCACCATGGTGCTCACTCTCACTTCAACAGTCAGGAGCACACCAAACTAAATGTCTGAGGTTTAAATAGGGCAAGCCTCATTCAACATGCAGAGTAACGATCTACTAATTATGTGCACCTGGTGTGATATACCTGTGTGAGATCTGAGCCAATTTAAGAGGGAATACATGTGAGGGTGTCCTATCTTTTTCCTCAGTTAGAATAGGCATT
Organism: Bufo gargarizans; assembly: GCF_014858855.1. NCBI lineage: Eukaryota > Metazoa > Chordata > Amphibia > Anura > Bufonidae > Bufo > Bufo gargarizans. The sequence continues at coordinate 328,665,175 of NC_058084.1, forward strand.
TTTGTAGAATGACATTTACAGAAGATCTTGAAAAGACTTTTCTTCAGTTTTCTTTGTTTAGTTGGATTACTTTAATCTCTCTGTATTGTTGAAACGGAGATGAAATAACCTTTTATTAAAAATGTTACAAAAAACCACATGCTTTCAAAGGGTGTCCTAATTTTTTCACATGACTGTATATCCTCCACATGAGTGTCACCTACCGCTAACCGGATATTGTGAACAATGCCCTTCAGGGATCTCTGTGAGAGTGGAGCAGAGTCAATAGCAAAAACAGGTATATCCTTTTCTAATGTGCAAACCTGAAAACCATGCATGGCTAGAAATTGAGTATCAATAAGATTGACGGCCGCTCCACTATCGACAAAAATTTCACAAGAAATGACTTTGCTCCCTAGCGCTACCCTGGCAGAAAGGAGAAAACGGGAACTGCAGGTCAGAGGAAAAGCATCAATTCCTACATCAACTTTGCCCAAAGTAGCAGATGAAGCAGAGTTTGATGATTTACCTTTTGATGTTTTTCTCTTATTATAACTCTTAGTACAGTTCAAGAATTTCCTAGACGGACAAACATTTGCCAAATGACCTATGCCCCAACAACAAAAACACACCATTCTCTGAGGACTAAATCCTCCTTTATCAGGGGCAAGTCGACCTAGCTGCATGGGCTCCTCCACAGAGGGAACCGAGAGAGGATGAGGCCCCTGCACACTGAATGAGTCCGCACCACTGCCCCTAGACTGAAAATGACTGGACAGAGAGGTCTCGTTTCTTTCTCTTAGACGCCTGTCAAGGCGTACCGCCAATGACATGGAAGACTCTAAGGACATTGGTCTCTCATGGAAAGCAAACGCATCTTTCAATCTCTCTGAGAGACCATGAGAGAACTGACTCCGGAGTGCAGCATCATTCCAACCTGAATCAGGTGCCCATCTCCGAAATTCAGAACAATAAAGCTCCGCAGACAGTTTGTTCTGGCATAAAAAACGTAAGTTAGATTCGGCCAGAGCAACACGATCCGGGTCATCGTATATCTGCCCCAGGGCCACAAAAAATCTTTCCACGGATCGAAGGGAGGGATCCCCCGATGGCAACGAAAAAGCCCAAGTCTGAGCATTACCCCTGAGCAGGGAGATGACAATCCTCACCCTCTGTTCCTCATTACCAGAGGAATGGGGACACAAGCAAAAATGGAGTTTGCATGACTCTCTGAAACGAACAAAATTCTCACTGCCCCCGGAGAACGTTTCCGGAAGTGAGACCTTTGGCTCGCAACAGACTCCATGGGCCGGAGCAAAGCCCAATGCTTGAAGCTGAGTCATAGATTGACGGAGATCCGCTACCTCCAAAGAAAGACCCTGCATGCGGTCAACCAGGTGTCATGGAACCATGAACCAGACGTACAACAAGAGATAGGTGGAAATAAGAAGGCTTTATTGAAAATCAAGCTGTAAGCAAAAGTCCAAACGGATGGCTAAACCGAAGCAGGGTCTTGCGTAGACAGAGGTCAGGAACCAGAAGGGTAGTCAGACGAAGCCAGGATCAGGAACCAACGGGGTAGTCAGACGAGGCCAGGATCAGGAACCAGAAGCAGCAGCAGTCTTAGAAGCATGTGAACACAGGAGGACCAAGCAAGGAACTGAAGCCACAGACCTCCTATAAATATGAGCTAGGCATCCAGCTCCTCCCAGTGGGAAGGAGAAGCCGCAGGGTGGGAGGCTACAAGAAACCCAGAAACCAAGATGGCCGCCAGCACATGTCAAACGAAGGAGAACAGTAAGAAGGTAAGACCATGACACCAGGTCAGAAAGCGGATCCATGTCAAAAAAGGACGGTTTGGCGGATTATAATGTCACGGCTGTAAGTGAGCAACACACAGTAAATAGCAACTGACCGGACCCAAACTAGGGAGGATAAAGGGTGACCCCTGTCAGACCCTAAAAGCTCTCCCTAAGCTGCTGTGCACATGTCCGGATCCATATGGTGGATCGAGACATGCCCGCGTACCTCAGGCTGATGACCACTGAAACCCCTACAATAGTGGAAGGGGCACGGCCACCGGTGCCCTGCTCAGTATATGGACGGAACCGGGGTCGCCTCGGATCCAGTCAGCAAAGAAACAGAAACACACAATGTCTGAACACTTATCTGACGGAGCTGCGGGTGCAGTGAAAACAGATCCAAAGTCAGCAGACAATATCCGAAGTACTTGCTTCAGCAGAACACAGATCCAGTGAAAAGATATCACACAGGTGAAGCTACTCAAGCGAGGGATACAGCTCAAATGAAAAGTATAATCCGCACCTCTACAAAGGAGGAGGGGTGATTTAAAGGCAGCGAAATCAAACACAGGAGAGACAGCTGGGAGGAAGGAAACCGAAAGTAAAGACCTCATCACAGGGGCGGAGAAACAGGGCAGAGGGAACTCCTCCAAGCTCTAGTAGTGACATCATCACAGGGGTGGAGAAACAGAGCTGTGAGAACGTCTCAAAGCTCTGGTAGTGACAGATGTGCAGTATATCAGAGGGTTTTTTCACCCTAGTATGCCAAATCCGTATTTATGGAATTAATGTGACAGTCACTTATGCACGTCTTATCCCAGATGTTCAATTTATTAGAGGCTTTTTTAACACCCTAGTAACCAAAAAGCCGTATTTCTGGCCTAAATGTGACAGTCACTTATGCTTGTCTAATACCAAATGTGCAGTATATCAGAGGCTTTTTTCACCCCATTAACCAAAAAGCCGTATTTCTGGCCTAAATGTGACAGTCACTTATGCACGTGTAATCCCAGATATTCAAAATATTAGAGGCTTTTTTCACTACAGTTTGCCAAAGCCGTATTTCTGGCCTAAATGTGACAGTCTCTTATTCTTGTCGAATCCCAGATGTGCAGTATATTAGAGGGTTTTTTCACCCCAGTAACCAAAAAGCCGTATTTCTGGCCTAAATGTGACAGTCACTTATGCTTGTTTAATCCTAGATGTGCAGTATATTAGAGCCTTTTTTTCACCCAAGTAACTAAAAAGCCGTATTCCTAGCCTAAATGTGACTGTCACTTATGCATGTGTAATCCCAGATGTGAAGTATATCAGAGGCATTTTTCACCCCAGTAACCAAAAAGCCGTATTTCTGGCCTAAATGTGACAGTCACTTATGCAAGTGTAATCCCAGATGTGCAGTATACCAGAGGCTTTTTTCACCCCAGTATGCCAAAGCCGTATTTATGGCCTAAATGTGACAGTCACTTATGCACATGTAATTCCAGATATGCAATATATTAGAGGCTTTTTTCACCCCAGTAACCAAAAGCTGTATTTCTGGCCTAAATGTGACAGTCACTTATGCTTGTCTAATCACAGATGTGCAGTATATTAGAGGCTTTTTTCACCCCAGTAACCAAAGCCGTATTTATGGCCTAAATGGAACAGTCACTTATGAACCTTTAATCCCAGATGTGCAATATATTCGAGGTTTTTTTCACCCCAGTATGCCAAAGCCGTATTTATGGCCTAAATGTGCCAGTCACTTATGAAGGTTTAATCCCAGATGTGCAATATATTAGAGGCTTTTTTCACACCAGTAACCAAAAAGCCGTATTTCTGGCCTAAATGTGACAATCACTTATGCTAGTCTAATCCCAGATGTGCAGTTTATCAAAGGCTTTTTTCACCCCAGTAACCAAAAACCCTTATTTCTGGCCTAAATGTGACAGTCACTTATGCACGTGTAATCCCAGATGTGCAGTATATCAGAGGCTTTTTTCACCCCAGTAACTAAAAAGCCGTATTTCTGGCCTAAATGTGACAGTCACATATGCACGTGTAATCCCAGATATGCAATATATTAGAGGCGTTTTCACCCCAGTAACCAAAAAGCCGTATTTCTGGCCTAAATGTGACAGTCACTTATGCTTGTCTAATACCAAATGTGCAGTATATTAGAGGCTTTTTTCACCCCATTAACCAAAAAGTGTATTTCTGGCCTAGATGTGACAGTCACTTATGCACGTGTAATCCCAGATATTCAATATATTAGAGGCTTTTTTCATCACAGTTTGCCAAAGCCGTATTTATGGCCTAAATGTGACAGTCTCTTTGTCATGGAATCATGAACCAGACGTACAACAAGAGATAAGTGGAAATAAGAAGGCTTTATTGCAAATCAAGCTGTAAGCAAAAGTCCAAGCGGATGGCTAAACCGAAGCAGGGTCTTGCGTAGACAGGGGTCAGGAACTCGAAGGGTAGTCAGACGAAGCCTGGATCAGGAACCAGCAGGGTAGTCAGACGAAGCCAGGATCAGGAACCAACGGGGTAGTCAGACGAAGCCAGGATCAGGAACCAACGGGGTAGTCAGACGAGGCCAGGATCAGGAACCAGAAGCAGCAGCAGTCTTAGAAGCATGTGAACACAGGAGGACCAAGCAAGGAACTGAAGCCACAGACCTCCTATATATATGAGCTAGGCATCCAGCTCCTCCCAGTGGGAAGGAGAAGCCGCAGGGTGGGAGGCTACAAGAAACCCAGAAACCAAGATGGCCGCCAGCACATGTCAAACGAAGGAGAACAGTGAGAAGGTAAGACCATGACAGTACCTCCCCCTCAAGGGCCCCTCCTCCGCGGAGTAAGGAACGGTTTCTGAGGGAAGCGTGCGTGGAAGGCTCGGAGCAAAGCAGGAGCATGGACATCTGCGGAGGGAACCCAGGAACGCTCCTCTGGACCATAACCACGCCAATGGACCAAAAACTGCAACCGACCGCGGACCAGGCGTGAGTCCAGGATATTGCTCACCTCATATTCCTCACGATTGCCCACTTGGACCGGACGGGCCGAGGAACCGAGGAAGTGAAACGATTACACACCAATGGCTTCAACAGGGAGACATGAAACACGTTGGAGATCCGCATGCCAGGAGGAAGCGCAAGGGCATAGGCTACCGGGTTTACCCTGCGAAGCACTCGGAAGGGACCAACAAAGCGAGGCGCCAGCTTGGGAGTGGGCACTCGAAGGTTGAGGTTGCGGGTGGACAACCATACACGGTCTCCGACCTGGTAGGAAGGAGCGGGCGCTCGTCTGCGATCAGCCTGGAGTCTCTGGCGCTGCGCAGAGACCTCAAGGGACCTCTGGATCTGTACCCAAGAAGCACGTAGGACGGAAAGGTGATCCTCCACAGCCGGAATATCCTGGGGAGAGAATACCTCCGGTAACACGGCAGGTTGGAACCCATAATTGGCCATGAAGGGAGACGTCCCAGAGGAAGAGTTCACCGCCGTGTTCCTGGCAAACTCAGCCCAAGGCAGGAGGTCAACCCAATTGTCTTGGTGATCGGAGACATAGCAACGAAGGAATTGCTCCAAGGCCTGATTGGATCGTTCTGCGGCCCCATTGGACTGAGGGTGGTAGGCCGAGGAGAAAGAGAGATGAATCCCCAACTGGGAGCAAAAGGCGCGCCAGAACGTGGACACAAACTGACTCCCCCGATCCGACACAATCTCCTTGGGCAAACCGTGCAACCGGAAGACCTCCCTGGCGAAAATCGTGGCCAACTCTTGTGCAGAGGGTAACTTCTTGAGAGGAACACAGTGGCACATTTTGGAAAACCGATCCACAATCATGAGAATGACCGTATGGCCTCGGGATGCAGGGAGGTCCACAATGAAATCCATCCCCAGGTGTGACCATGGACGCTCCCCGGTGGCTATGGGTTGCAAAAGGCCCAACGGAAGGTGCCGAGGGGACTTACTCTGGGCACAAACGGAGCATGCCGCTACATATGCGGCGATGTCGGAACGTAGAGAAGGCCACCAGAACAGACGTGAAACAGCCCAGGACAGCTGATTCTTACCAGGATGCCCCGCGGCCTTGGAGTTATGGTAGGTTCGCAACAACCTGAGTGCGCAACTCCTCAGGCACAAAACACCTGCCGTTGGGTCTCCCAGAGGGAGCACCAGATTGAGCCGCCAAAATCTGCTCACCCAGGGGAGAGGTCAGGCTGGTGCGAATGGCGGCCAGGATCTGATTCGGAGGTATGACCGAAGTCGGAATCGACTCCTCCCCGGACAGCTCGGAGTACTGCCGTGATAAGGCATCCGCTCTGATGTTCTTGGAACCGGGTAGGTAGGAGACCACGTAATTAAAACGTGACAAGAACAGAGCCCATCTGGCCTGACGTGGTGTCAATCTCTTGGCCTCAGAGAGGTAGGTCAGATTCTTGTGGTCCGTCAGGATGAGAACCGGAACCACCGAAGCCCTCGAGCAAGTGCCTCCATTCTTTAAGGGCCTGCACGATGGCCAATAACTCCCTGTCACCAATCTGATAGTTGCACTCCGCGGAAGACAGTTTCCGGGAGTAAAACCCACAAGGAAGCAGAGGACCCTCTGGTGTTCTACGCTGAGACAGGAAGGGCGCCTACTCCCGTCTCAGACGCGTCCACCTCGAGGACAAAGGGCAACCCAGGGTTGGGATGCGACAGAATCGGAGCCGACACAAAGGCGGACTTTAGAGCCTCAAAAGCTCGGATGGCCTCGAGCGGCCAGACCTGGGAATTACTGCCCTTCCTGGTCAGATCCGTGAGAGGCTTGGCTAGCATGGAAAAGTCCCTGATGAACTTCCGATAATAATTGGCGAAGCCCAAAAAGCGCTGCAGGGCACGGAAGACCACTGGGCTGGGGCCACTGTAAGACAGCCGAAACCTTCTCAGGATCCATGGAGAACCCCTCAGCGGAAATGATGTAACCTAAGAAGGTTACCTGGGATCGGTGAAATTCGCATTTCTCAAGCTTACCGAACAGCTTGTTCTCTCGTAACCGTTGCAACACTCGTCTGACATCCAGAATGTGGGCCTCCATGGATTCAGAATATACCAAGATGTCATCCAAATAGACCACCACACACTGCTGCAACAGGTCACGGAAAACATCGTTGATGAATTCCTGGAAGACTGCGGGCGCATTGCACAACCCAAAGGGCATAACCAAGGATTCATAATGACCGGTCCTGGTGTTAAACGCGGTCTTCCACTCATCGCCCGCCTTGATCCTTACCAGGTTATATGCCGCCCTCAGGTCGAGTTTGGTAAAGACCGTGGCCCCTTTGAGGCGATCGAACAGCTCGGAAATCAAGGGTATCGGGTAAGCGTTCTTGATCGTGATGCGATTGAGACCCCTGTAATCGATGCAAGGCCTCAACTCACCGCCCTTCTTTTTCACAAAGAAAAATCCAGCCCCTGCCGGGGACGAGGATTTGCGAATGTGTCCGCGTGAAAGCGCCTCCCTCACGTACTCCTCCATGGCCTCATTCTCCGCTACCGACAGTGGATAGACTTTGCCACGAGGAGGAACGGCACCAGATTGTAACTCTATGGCACAATCGTATGGGCGGTGCGGAGGTAGGGCAACCGCACGCACCTTATCGAATACATCCCGGTACTCTTCGTATTCAGGAGGCAACAGAGAGTCCGAGGAAGTACACAGCAACTTGACAGGCCCATGGATGCAACTAGCCCCACACTGCGGTGACCACGAGAGGATCTCGGCCGATCTCCAATCGAAAGTCGGATTATGCTTCTGGAGCCAGGGGTACCCCAAGACCACCGAGTAGTGTGGAGACGAAATAACCTGGAGACAGACCCGACTCTCTGTGAACGGCACCAATGGCTATCCCCACTGGAAGGGTCTCATGAGTCACGTGTGGCGGCAGAAGGGGTCTGCCGTCTATCGCCTCAAGAGCCAGTGGGGAACCTCGAGGCTGCAGAGGAATGGAATTGGCGGCAGCGAACACACTATCAATGAACAAACCACCAGCACCAGAGTCCACCAACGCCTGGGTCGTCACCGAGCCCCCGACCCAGGAGAGGACAACAGTGAATCAGTGGTTTGTCAACACGGGAAACCGGGGACGAGGAGACTCCACCCAAGATCTGCCCCCGACAGGATCTCAGGTGCGAGCGTTTCCCGGACGGTTCGGACATGCCAACCGAAAATGCCCACCGAGGACCACAGTACATGCATCGGCCCTCGCGTCTCCGGAGTACCCTCTCCCCCTCGGACAGGCGAGCAAACCCCAGCTGCATGGGTTCACCCCCAGACAAGTCATCCCCAGGAGGCGTGGGAGGAGAGGGAGGCACGGGTGGGACAGCAAACGTAGGCGCCAATCTGTTAGAAGACCTCCGCAGGCTCTCCTTAAAGGAAGGTCTCTCCCTGAGTCTGGTGTCAATCAAAATCAGGAAAGAAATAAGAGACTCGAGCTCCACTGGTAGGTCCTTAGCTGCAACCTCATCCTTCAAGGCATCCGAGAGACCATGAGAGAAAGCAGCGACCAGAGCCTCATTATTCCAGCCCACCTCTGCTGCCAGGGTACGAAACTCAATGGCGTATTCAGCTACGGATCGTGAACCCTGTCTGATGGACATAAGGAGCTTCGCAGCAGAGGCAGCACGAGCCGGCACATCGAATACCTTCCGAAGAGAAGCAACAAAACCGGAAAACTCGGCAACCACCGGATTGTTGTTCTCCCATAAAGTGGAAATAAGAAGGCTTTATTGCAAATCAAGCTGTAAGCAAAAGTCCAAGCGGATGGCTAAACCGAAGCAGGGTCTTGCGTAGACAGGGGTCAGGAACTAGAAGGGTAGTCAGACGAAGCCTGGATCAGGAACCAGCAGGGTAGTCAGACGAAGCCAGGATCAGGAACCAACGGGGTAGTCAGACGAAGCCAGGATCAGGAACCAACGGGGTAGTCAGACAAGGTCAGGATTAGGAACCAGAAGCAGCAGCAGTCTTAGAAGCATGTGAACACAGGAGGACCAAGCAAGGAACTGAAGCCACAGACCTCCTATATATATGAGCTAGGCATCCAGCTCCTCCCAGTGGGAAGGAGAAGCCGCAGGGTGGGAGGCTACAAGAAACCCAGAAACCAAGATGGCCGCCAGCACATGTCAAACGAAGGAGAACAGTGAGAAGGTAAGACCATGACACTCTTATGCTTGTCGAATCCCAGATGTGCAGTATATTAGACTTTTTTTCCCCCCAGTAACCAAAAAGCCGTATTCCTGGCCTAAATGTGACAGTCACTTATGCATGTGTAATCCCAGATGTGCAGTATATCAGAGGCTTTTTATACCCCAGTATGCCAAAGCCGTATTTATGGCCTAAATGTGACAGTCACTTATGCACGTGTAATTCCAGATATGCAATATATTAGAGGCTTTTTTCACCCCAGTAACCAAAAAGCTGCATTTTTTACCTAAATGTGACAGTCACTTATGCTTGTCTAATCACAGATGTGCAGTATATCAGAGGCTTTTTTCCCCCCAGTAACCAAAAAGCCATATTTCTAGCCTCAATGTGACAATCACTTATGCTTGTCTTATCCCAGATGTGCAGTATATCAAAGGCTTTTTCACCCAGTAACCAAAAAGCCTTATTTCTGGCCAAAATGTGACAATCATTTATGCTTGTCTAATCCCAGATGTGCAGTATATCAGAGGCTTTTTTCACCCCAGTATGCCAAAGCCGTATTTAGGGCCTAAATGTGACAGTCACTTATGCATGTGTAATTCCAGATATGCCATATATTAGAGGCTTTTTTCACCCCAGTAACCAAAAAGCCGTATTTCTGGCCTAAATGTGAGAGTCACTTATGCTTGTCTAATCACAGATGTGCAGTATATCAGAGGCTTTTTTCACCCCAGTAACCAAAAAGCTGTATTTCTGGCCTAAATGTGACAGTCACTTATGCATGTGTAATCCCAGATGTGCAGTATATTAGAGGAATTTTTCACCCCAGTATGCCAAAGCCGTATTTATGGCCTAAATGGAACAGTCACTTATGAACGTTTAATCCCAGATGTGCAATATTTTAGAGGCTTTTTTCACCCCAGTAACCAAAAAGCCGTATTTCTGGCCTAAATGTGACAATCACTTATGCTTGTCTAATCCCAGATGTGCAGTATATTAGAGGGTTTTTTTTACCCCAGTAACCAAAAATCCATATTTCTGGCCTAAATGTGACAGTCACTTATGCACGTGTAATCCCAGATGTGCGGTATAACAGAGGGGTTTTTCCCCCTAGTATGCCAAAGCCGTATTTATGGCCTTAATGTGACAGTCGCTTATGCATGTCTTATCCCAGATGTGCAGTGTCTCAGAGGCTTTTTTCACCCCAGTAACCAAAAAGCCGTATTTCTGGCCTAAATGTGACAGTCACTTATGCATGTCTAATTCCAGATGTGCAGTATATCAGAGGCTTTTTTCACCCCAGTAACCAAAAATCTGTATTTCTGGCCTAAATGTGACAGTCACTTATGTATGTGTAATACCAGATGTGCAATATATTAGAGGCTTTTTTCACCCCAGTAACAAAAAGCCGTATTTCTGGCCTAAATGGGACAGTCACTTATGGTTGTCTAATCCCAGATGTGCAGTATATTAGAGGGTTTATTCACCCCAGTAACCGAAAAGCTGTATTTATGGCCTAAATTTGACAGTCATTTATGCACTTGTAATCTCAGATGTGCAGTATATCAGAGGCTTTTTTCACCCCAGTAACCAAAAAGCCGTATTTCTGGCCTAAATGTGACAGTCACCTATGCACGTGTAATCCCAGATGTGCAGTATATTAGAGTTCTTTTTTTTTTACCCCAGGAACCAAAAATCTGCATTTCTGGACTAGATGTGACAGTCACTTATGCATGTGTAATCCCAGATGTGCAGTATATCAGAGGGTTTTTTCACCCCAGTATGCCATAGCCGTATTTATGGCCTTAATGTGACAGTCACTTATGCACGTCTTATCCAAGATGTGCAGTATATTAGAGGCTTTTTTCACCCCAGTAACCAAAAAGCCTTATTTCTGGCCTAAATGTGACAATCACTTATGCTTGTCTAATCCCAGATGTGCAGTATATTAAAGGCTTTTTTCGCCCCAGTAACCAAAATGTCTTATTTCTGGCCTAAATGTGACAGTCACTTATGCTTGTCTAATCCTAGATGTGCAGTATATTAGAGGTTTTTTTCACTCCAGTAACCAAAAAGCCGTATTTCTGGTCTAAATGTGACAGTCACTTATGCATGTGTAGTCCCAGATGTGCAGTATATCAGAGGCTTTTTTCACCTCAGTAACCAAAAAGCCGTATTTCTGGCCTAAATGTGACAGTCACTTATGCATGTCTAATCCCAGATGTGCAGTATATCAGAGGCTTTTTTCACCCCAGTATGCCAAAGTCGTATTTATGGCCTCATTGTGACAGTCACTTATGCACGTGTAATTCAAGATGTGCAATATATTAGAGGTTTTTTTCACCCCAGTAACCAAAAAACTGTATTTCTGGCCTAAATGTGACAGTCACTTATGCTTATCTAATCCCAGATGTGCAGTATATTAGAGGGTTTTTTCACCCCAGTAACCAAAAAGCTGTATTTTTGTCCTAAATGTGACAATCACTTATGCACGTGTAATCCCAGATGTGCACTATATTTAACAGATGTACTTTTTTTAACCCTAGTAAGAAAAAAGTTGTATTTCTGGACTTGCAGACATGCAGATAGCCTGTGCTGGTGCAGTATCGTTGCACAAAATGGCTGCCGATTATGTATTGATATTGACTAGCTGAAGAAATAAAAGTTTGTTTTCAGCAGTATTTGGCTCAGGGCAGGCTTAAAAAAAATTGTGCACTGCACCCACAAAACACATTTGCTGTAGATCGCTGAGTACAAAAAACAGTTCTTGATAAGATTTCTCCCTGATCTCTCCCTCACAGCTCTCTCTACACGAATCTGAGCAGAGTGACGGGCGGCGCTACGTGACTCATGCTTAAATAGAGGCTGGGTCACATACTGCAGTTGGCCAATCACAGCCATGCCAATAGTATGCATGGCTGTGATAGCCTTTTGGGGCAAGTAGTATGATGCTTGTTGACTGGCTGTTGTGCAGCCTTTCAAAAAGTGCTAAGAAAGCGCCGAACAGCGAACCTGAACTTTTACGTAAATGTTCGTGTTCTGGTCCGGATGCCGAAAAACCTAATGTTCGGTACGAACCCGAACTTTACAGTTCAGGTTCGCTCAACTCTATTCAGAATTAGATGGATCGTCACTGGAGACAGATTGATTGTCCACTGAATTAGAAGGGGAAAGGTGGATGGATACCTAAGTACATGACGGTTTTTCAGGAGTGATATTGCTATCATGTGGTTAAACAAGTTGAGTCTGGTGAATCCCTATTGGAGGTGTTGTTTGGAGCCTATCCTTGGTTAGATTCCTAGTGGGGGATGGTTAGATTAATTGATGTGGCCTGTTGGGTGTTGTTGGGGGTGCACTGTCATTTTGTAGTGGATGGATTATGGCCTTGTCCCTATTATCCATAGAATCTTGTTCTATTTCTATAGGTTCCTCATACTGTCGGTGCACTACAGGAATATATATGTGATCCGGGCGTAATAATTTGCTACGACCCTCGTACTGCGGGTGCTCCGCATGAACATTGACGTATTCAGAGTCTAAGGGGGTTAAGAGCTTGTTAGGTCTCAGGGTAAGGGCCTGAGTAACCCCTTGGATATGATTGTTATTAGGTCCCCCTTGGATGGATAGGTTGACTTTTGTACTATGGTTATCTTGATGTAGTAGTGGTGGGGGAATAGGCGCCCCTGGCTTCCCCGCAGAAGGACGGGGGAAAGGTTTCCTCCCATCCCTCTCCCGCGCAATCAAACGCGCCAATGGGTGTTTCTGGCTCCTATAAAAAGTCCTGCCTTCTTATGGATAGAGTGCCCATTCATATGGATATTTTGTTTGAAACTTGTGTTGACCTTCTGAATAGGGGGATTATTAGTGTGGTTTTTGGCATCAGGTGTAAGTGTTTGTGGGTTGTATTGCCACCGTCTAATGCAGTTTGTTTCATAGTCATGGATGTCACGTAGAAGTTTTTTAAATTTTTTCCTAACTTCATTATAATCTAACTTTCTAAAAAAGTATCTGGACGGGAGTGTCAAGGTTTCCAGACGGTGAACATTAGTGATCTGTGGTATCAGCCCTTTACAGAGATCCTGGCGTTTGTTAATTATGGTGGTCATGAGGGATTTCGAACAACCATCAATATTCTCATACCATATGGTGGTGAAATATAGATCGTTCAAAAATACAGGTTTAAAAGCAATCCCCAGGCCTCTAGGGATAATATCTAGATGTGAATAAAGGCTAAGGAAATACCAGTCAATTTCATAGTGAATAAAATCCTTCAAGTCTTTACAAAAGGATCTGGTAACACCTGGAGGGGAGGATTCCCTGATGCTGGTTCTATTGAAGGATTTCCTCTTCTGTAGTTCGTGCTTCCAAGCATCCAATTTGTGCACATTTCAGGAGATGTTGATACTTTCAATTCCTCTATAAATTCTATGTTGGAGACATTGTAAGTCATTTTACAGATAAAGGGATCCCGAGTCAGCCCCATAAGCTCCAGCCAGGGCTTCCAGAAGGGAGGACCGGTCCATGATGTAAAAATAGAAAAAAAGGGGAGCATAAATGGGGAAACTGGTTGGGTGATAGGGAACGGGGAATAAGGGGGTAAGGGGAGGAAATGGAAGTGGGCAGAGAGGGGGAAGGCTGGGGAAAGGGGGGTTGGGGAACTGGAGTGGAGTAGGTAATGGATGGAGGGGTGAGAGGAGAGGATAAAGAGGGAAATGGGGCGCCAGGGGATTCAAAAAACTTTAACCAAAGGAAGAAGCAAAGTTGTGAGGCTGCTCATACCGAATAGAACCAAGGTTCAAACGGCCTGACTAGCAGGCCACGACAAGTGGTAGATACATGAAAAAAGAGAAGAAACAGTGGAGCGCCAAGTGGTAGAAAGAAACGTGAGGTATCTTTGATCTATATAGCAAAAGACGGCTTATAGGTCCATCCTGGAGATATTTGGAAAGAAAGGCCATATACTATGTAGCCAAGTAAAAATAAGAGATGAAGAATGTTTTTACGTTTAGGACTAGAAGTAGAGAGCACTGATAATAATAGTAAAAAAAATGTTTGTACAATTAATACAATGTTTTTTGTTTGTTTAGTGGAAAATATACACATGCCTTTTTACTCACTTTAGGGGGGGTGGCGCAAGAATAAACTCAAGACACTTGACGCCAAGCCCCCCCTCACGGAGGTCACCTGTAGAGTATTAGATCCCCTTGTCGTCCTATAAATAGATGACCCGGTGGACTTCAGACGTAGCACAAGGTATCCTTTATTGAGTAAGCTCGACGCGTTTCAAGGTGTATAAAAACCCCTTCCTCAGGAGCATATAACCATACAAATACACAGATAATAAGCAACATTTTATAGGTGATCACATAAAGGAGAACATTCCACGTGGTGGGCCGCTTCCTCCTGGTCATGTTGCCCCGAACCGGAAGTGTTTTCCACCCACTGAACACACATCCACAGGTCCCAGTCCATTTTTATTGCATTAAACAACAAACATAGGTATATACATAAATGTTGATGTAGATCTCAGGGATAGTGGTCTTGTTATGTTGTTCACTGGGCCCCCACCTTCTCAGGTGACTTTGGAGCCCATGTATGCATGTCGGAAAGTAACTTCCGGTCACGTGAACTCGGAGGCCAGATATGCGTTCCACTGGTGGAGCCCATAATGTCCGAGATGCAGTATTGGATTTCGTTAAGGGGAGTTCAAGAATCGGCATAACCAGGACCCCTGTTGATGGATGTAAAGAGTATTAGCCATATGCTAGTAGTCTTTATCCTCGCCTCTCACCCCTCCCTCCATTACCTACTCCACTCCAATTCCCCAACCCCCCCTTTCCCCATCCTTTCCCCTCTCTCCCCACTTCCATTTCCTCCCCTTACCTCCTTTTCCTCCGTTCCCTATCACCCAACCAGTTTCCCCATTTACGCTCCCCTTTTTTTCTATTTTTTCAGCTCTTATTTCACTGTCTCTTCATGACTTTCTTCTCTGTCATCTTTTCCTTCTCCTCCATTTTCTTCTCTTGTCTCCTTCATCTCCTACTTCATATTCTTTCTCATCACTTTCTTCTTCTTCTTCTCCAATTTCTTCGCTATCATCTTCTTCTTCTTCATCTACTTCTCCATCTGATTCATATTCTTCTTAATCTTCTTCCTCTGTGTATGACCGTAGTGAAAGATGTTCCTACAAACACAATTCAATTGGATTAAATACTGTAAGATCTACCTCATGCATTTCTACTTAAATAATGAATTATCATGTGCAAGGTAACTGCCATATTGACAACGGCCTCAGGAAAATGATTGCTCCCCATGTAACTGCTCAAAATAATAACACATACATAATAAATAAACCTTATTCATTCTATGGATTATTAAATAGGATGTTACTATATGAATTACATTTGTTTCACCAGCGTATAAGACAATGGAGGGTAAAATACAGATCTATATTAAAATATTGCCACATTTTCAATGTTTGATTCCTAATGCCGCATTTCACATCACTGACTTCATCCAAGGAGATCCTTATGCCATCGTCCAGCTTCATGAAGATGGGCTACAATATAACAGGTAAGACTTAGTTCCTCTCTCACTGTTATTACCTACATTCTTCAGAAATACTTTACAATGTAGAGAAATAGAGGCTCTTACCCCGTCCTCAGAATCCTCCTTGCCGTCTTCATCCTTAGGGACAGAAAAAGATAAAATAGACTGTAATATATATTAGATTTTCTCATGGAGTGAAGTCTTGTTCAATATTTTCTACAATTTATCATAAAAGCAGTGATAAATATAATAATTGGCTTATTTCTGAATTCATTGCTATAGAATTATTTGGTCTTAAATGGCATACTGAAGTATTCTTATGGGGACCCAATCATTTATCATTATTCTATTAGTCATGATGTGGTGTCATAAAAAGGGGCATTTTTCTGGAGGAATATATGGATGCTGAATTATTAGGATAGTGTGTGAATTCATTGGGCACCTAGTGTGCAGAACAAATTATAAGACAGTAGATGCTGTAAGACCCACTTCATGATTAATGTTGGGAGCGAATATTCGAATAGCAAATATTAATCCCGAATATCGGCACTTCAAGAATTCGCGAATATTTAGAATATAGTGATATATATTCGTAATTTCAAATATTCTAGATTTTTTTTCATCAGTAACCTCCCCTCTTGCTCGTGGGCCAATGAGAAGGCTGCAATGTCTTTGTCTGAGCTTAGCAACATCCCTAGCAACCAATAGGAAAGTTGCCTACCCCTTACTATATACGAACCTCCCCAGCAGCCCTTGTATGCAGTATTTTGCAGATCTGAGAGAGACAGCAGTCTTATTGCTGTGCTCTCTGCTTTCCTGTGTCATTACATTAGATAGTTAGTTAGCTAGTTAGCTTATATATATATATAGTACAGATAGTTAGTGGGAGATAGTCAGTGTAGGTTAGATAGTGATATAGTGTAGCTGATGTGTTCTGCTATCCATACATACATGCTATAAACATAGTGCTATATGTATGGATACTACATAC
The DNA here is from genome assembly GCF_014858855.1 of Bufo gargarizans. NCBI lineage: Eukaryota > Metazoa > Chordata > Amphibia > Anura > Bufonidae > Bufo > Bufo gargarizans. Next base: position 328,681,668 of record NC_058084.1, read on the forward strand.
ATACAGTGGATGTAAAAAGTCTACACACCCCTGTTTAAATGTCAGGTTTCTGTGATGTAAAAAAAAACTTAGACAAAGATAAATCATTTCAGAACTTTTTCCACCTTTAATGTGACCTATAAACTGTACAACTCAATTAAAAAAACAACTGAAATCTTTTAGGTAAAGGGAAGAAAAAATGTAACAATAAAATAATATGGTTGCATAAGTGTGCACACCCTTAAACTAATACTTTGTTAAAGCACATTTAGATTTTATTACAGCACTCAGTCTTTTGGGGTATGGGTCTATCAGCATGGCACATTTTGACTTGGCAAGATTTGCCCACTCTTCTTTGCAAAAACACTCCAAATCTGTCAGATTGCCAGGACATCTCCTGTGCCCTTCAGATCACCCCACAGATTTCTTATGGTGAAGCCATTCCTTTGTTGATTTGGATGTATGCCTTGGGTGGTTGTCATGCTGAAAGATGAAGTTCCTCTTCATGTTTAGCTTTCTAGCAGAAGCCTGAAGGTTTTGTGCCAATATTGACTGGTATTTGGAACTGTTCAAAATTCCCTCTAGCTTAACTAAGGCCACAGTTCCAGCTGAAGAAAAACAGCCTCAAAGCATGATGCTGCCACCACCATGCTTCACTGTGGGTATGGTGTTCTTTTGGTGATGTGCAGTGCTGTTTTTGCACCAAACATATCTTTTGGAATTATGGCCAAAAAGTTCAATCTTGGTTTCATCAGATCATAACACCCTTTTACCACATGCTTTTGGGAGACTTCAGATGTGTTTTTGCAAAATGTAGCCTGGCTTGGATGTTTTTCTTCATAAGAAAAGGCTTCCGTCTTGCCACTCTACCCCATAGCCTAGACATATGAAGAATACAGGAGATTGTTGTCACATGTACCACACAGCCAGTACTTTCCAGATATTCCTGCAGCTCCTTTAATGTTGCTGTAGGCCTTTTGGTAGCCTCCCAGACCAATTTTCTTCTCGTCTTTTCATCAATTTTGGAGGGACGTCCAGTTCTTGGTAATGTCACTGTTGTGCAATATTTTCTCCACTTGATGATGACTGTCTTCACTGTGTTCCATGGTATATCTAATGCCTTGGAAATTCTTTTGTACCCTTCTCCTGACTGATACCTTTTAACAATGAGATCCATCTGATGCTTTGGAAGCTCTCTGTGGACCATGGCTTTTGCTGTGGGATGCAACTAAGAAAATTTCAGGAAAGACCAACTAGAGCAGCTGAACTTTATTTGGGGTTAATCAGAGGCACTTTAAATGGCAGGTGTATGCTGACTCCTATTTAACATGATTTTGAATGTGATTGCCTAATTCTGAACACAGCTACATCCCCAGTTATAAGAGGGTGTGCACACTTATGCAATCACATTATTTTAGTGTTTTTTTGTTTTCTTCCTTCCACCTAAAATATTTAAGTTTGTTTTTCAATTGAGTGGTAGTGGTTTTCTCCAATCCGATGGTATATTTTAACTTGAAGCATCCCTCATCACCATGAAAACGCCTCCATGTTAGAATATACCATCGGATTTGAGTTACATTGTGAAAACTCAGATCCGACAGTATATTCTAACACAGAGGCGTTCCCATAGTGATGGGGACGCTTCAAGTTAGAATATACTAAGAACTGTGTACATGACTGCCCCCTGCTGCCTGGCAGCACCCGATCTCTTACAGGGGGCTATGATACGCACAATTAACCCCTCAGGTGAGGCACCTGAGGGGTTAATTGTGCATATCATAGCCCCCTGTAAGAGATCAGGTGCTGCCAGTAGCCACCAATACCAGTAGGAGGAGCGCCCGGCCGGTCACAGACAGCGGAGGTAAGTATAATGCTTCTAAAATTGCTAAGTAACAATGGCAGCCAGGACTGCAGTAGCGTCCTGGTTGCCATGGTTACGATCGGAGCCCCAGCAATTAAACTGGGACTCCGATCGGAACTCTCCGCTGCCACCAATGATGGGGGGGATTTTAATTAGGGGGGGGAAGAGGGGAGGACGCACTGGCCACCAATGAATTTAATACAGAGGAGGGGGGGGCCGGGGGGGCCGCACTGGCCACCAATGAATTTAATACAAGGACGGGAGGGAGGGGGGGCCGGGGGGGATCGCACTGGCCACCAATGAATTTAATACAGGGGAGGGGGGGGGGCCGGGGGCCCGCACTGGCCACCAATGAATTTAATACAGGGGGGCCGCACTGGCCACCAATTAATTTAAAACTGGGGAGGGAGGGGGGTCTGCCCCCTGCTGCCTGGCAGCACCTGATCTCTTACAGGGAGCTATGATACGCACAATTAACCCCTCAGGGGCGGCGCATGAGGGGTTAATTGTGCGGATCACAGCCCCCTGTAAGAGATCGGGTGCTGCCAGGCAGCATGGGGCAGTCATGTACACAGTTCTTAGTATATTCTAACTTGAAGCGTCCCCATCACTATGGGAATGCCTCTGTGTTAGAATATACTGTCGGATCTGAGTTTTCACAATGTGATTTATTTTATTTTGTACATGAACTCTCTGAATTGTAAAGCGCTTAAGAATATGGTGGCGCTATATAAATAAAGATTGTTATTAATATTAACCTGTAGGATATCAGGAAACAGGGTCACAAATGCCAGTGCCTTACAGGAGCTATGCCCGCCCGATCAACTGCAGGGGTCCGGCATTCACTTATAGCCAGACCCCTGCTATATGCTCCGGCATCGGTAATAATACTGATGCAGGCGCATTAACCCTTGCACTGCAACTGTCAGCGCTGACCGCGGCATGTGCAGTATCCTGCCGTGTGCGGGGTGTCCATCGGGTACCTGCGCTGCTGTAACGAGGACCCGGTGGCTTGGACAGCAGCCCAATGCCTTCCTTAGGCATCGTGGCTGCCTTCCGTGAGAGCCTGAGAGATCCAGCCCCCTGCATCTCACAGTAAGCAGGCTGTAAACGTATTACAGTGTGTAATACACTTACAGCCAATGCATTACAATACAGCAGTATTGTAATGCATTGTAAAGGGGATCAGACCCCAAAAAGTAGAAGTCCCAAAGTGGGACAAAAAATAAAGTGGTTGGCATTGTAAGAAAGAGAAAGGCACTATGGTACACATATGGTGGCAGTGTGACCGCATCTCCCCTTTTTGGAACAGAATCAATGAGCTGTATGGGCTGGTCAGCGGTAATGCCACTAGGTGGACACCAGAGGGCGCGTTGTTGTCGATGTTCCCTGGCTCCATCTCCTCCTTGAAGAGGGGTCTCCTGAGATTTTTTGTACAGGCGGTTATCCCTCGTCATTGGAAATCTACGGTGACACCGTGCTTCGAGGAGTGACATTTGAAAAGATACATAGAATGGAGGAACTTATTGCTGAGGATGATGGCCAGGACGCAAAATACCTTAATATATGGTCCCCTTGGTTGCTTTTTAAAGGTTCCGAGTCTTACCTTATGTGGTTGAACAACATCTCTAGTAATGCCTAATACTACCTATTCTGATGGGTTTTGGCACTTTCCTTTTCATCCCCTTTGTTTCTGTCTGTCTGTGTGTGTGTATGTTTTTAGATGTTTCTGCTCATTTTTAGAGTAGATACATATCTATTTGCGAATTGTGTCACTTTATTAGTGGACCACCTACATTTGTTATGTACTAAACCACTTTATTATCCTGGTACTGTAAATGGCAGAATTGGTATATCGCTTTGTACTGTGGTTTTATACCTTTTGCACTGATAATTTACTCTTGTCCTTAAAAAAAGAGATTGAACATCGAAAAATAAAGTGAAAAAATAGGTAATAAAAATAAAGTTTTACAAAAAAATTTAAGTTTCAAGTAAAAAAAAAAGTGTCCTTTTCCCCAAAAAAATTGGAAAAAAAGGGGAAAAAGAGAAATGTAGACATATTAGGTATCCCTGCGTCCGTATCGACCAGCTCTATAAAAATAACAGTTTTGAATAATTTGAGAGGTGTTTCTAAAATGTGGTCATTTATGGGTGGTTTCCATAAGTAAGCCCCCTCAGAATCACTTTATAACTGAATTGGTGCTTAAAAAATTGTTTTGGAAATTTTGTTGAAAATTTGAAAAATGGCTTCTAAACTTCTAAGCCTTTTAACGTCCTAAATAAATAAAATGACATTTACAAAATAATGCCAACATAAAGCAGACATATGGGGAATGTTGATTGATAACTATTTTAGGATGAATTACTATATGTTTTAAAAGTAGAAAAATGTAAATTGAGAAAATTGTGAATTTTTGTCCAAATTTTATAAATAAAGGCAAAATATATTGACTCAAATTTACCACATTGTCATGAAGTACAATGTGTTACAAGAAAACAATCTCAGAATGGCTTGGATAAGTAAAAGAGTTCCAGAGTTATTACCACATAAAGTGACACATGTCAGATTTGCAAAAATCAGCCTGGGATTTAAAGGGAACCTGTCACGTTTTATGGTGTCCTAACTAAGGGCAACATAAATAAGTGACTGATTCTTTTAGCAAAATGCTGGGTCACTTTCTTTAATTGACCCAGTCAATCTGCCAACATCTTGTATTGAAAAGCTCCAGCTGATAATGATGAGTCCTGAATATTCATGAGCTCCTGACTCTCACCGCCTACCTGCTGCTGATTGACAGTTATTTTCCATAGGAATCAGCAGCAGGTGGGCAGGGGAGTGGCTATAGCTCTGAATTAAATATACGTTGGACTCAATGACATCACACTGGACTCGAATCAGCTCATTAGCATGCGGCATCTTTGTGTGTATATTATGAGGTAACCATCTGTCACACCAGTAAGTGAATACATCTAAGGCACTTTTTAGTAGTTAATGATTGTATATAATTAGTTAGATTGTAATCAAATATCCACCCTTTAAGGTGAACAGTGGCTCAGTACTGAAGGGGTTAACAGAGGCAGTGTGATGCCTGAGGGAGTGTTCTGCTGAGAAACTTTGGATCCTGACATGCTTTGACATCTACCACCTATCTAAATGTTGCAGAACAAGTATACCCATCATGGCAACAAAATTCTTTAATGGCAGTGGCCAATTTCTGCAGGATTATGAGCCCGGCCATACTGTAATACACCTTCAGAGGTCTTGTGGAGTCCTTACTGTCATGCAAAAAAAACCATACATTTAAGGTATAATTTTTTTTATGAATTTCCATACGCCTTACAGATGCCTCCAATGGACATCATCCGCTGGACATCTATTACAATAGTTTTTTTTCATAAAAAAACTCCCATCTCCTCTGATGAAGTGTAAGGTCACCTCTTATTACTGGGCTTTTGGTTATGTCTCTTCCTTTAGGATTTTCCATTGATATTGCATTATGTGGATTTGTGGCTAATCATGTGGCAGAAGGAATTGTATTACAGCTGTATGTGTAAAATAAGAGACCACACTACTAAATCATTTATTATCCAAGTGTTCAAATGATTTCATAAAAGAAGACACGGACACGATGAATAGAATCTAATTGTTTTTATTCCTATCAATTATTAAATTTGTACTAATTTACCCATCCAGGACAATTTAAGATTTACTGCATAATAAGGTGTGAACCAGACGAAGGCGAAACATAACCCCCCTGTGGGGGGAAAAAATTCCTTCCTGACCCCAAGAATTGGCGATCGGCTAATCCCTGGTTCACTGCAGTGATGACCCTGGATGGGGGCCCTGACACATATACCTATAACAGTCTATATTATAATCTATATTCTATCTTATATATAATCTATCTTATCTAATATCTATATTATTATCCATATACAAGTTATAAAGCAGATAATATAGGAAATGTCTGTTATTAATCTGCTTTATAACTATTTTATATAATGACTCTACCTTATATCTAAACTATATCTCCTATATACCTTATTATTTATTATATCACTTATATATTTACCTTATGACTAACCTATATCTTATTTAAAGAGCTGACATGCAGGACTTTTAGCTTAGTGGAGCAGGCAGAAGCAAGAGCCTGCTCCGCTCAGCTAATCCTGGCATAGCACATGGGTAGAAACCAAGGTACCCATTCATAAAATGTAATCTCTGTACTCCGTACAGCGCTGAGCAGTCAGCAGTGTACAAAAATGTCAGTTTTAAGCGCACAGCAATTTGCGGAACGGCACGGACAGCCTTTAATATAAATGCCTATTCTTGTCCGCAAAGCGCGGACAAGAATAGGACGTTATATTTTTTAAGCGATGCCACGGAACAGAGCAAAAGATGCGGACACTGCTGTCCGCTTCTTTTGCGGCCCCAATGAAGTGAATGGGTCCGCATCCGAGCCGCCAAAACGGCGGCTTGGATGCAGACCAAAACAACGGCTGTGTGCATGAGGCCTTAGGCTGGGTTCACATCACATATTTGTCTTACATTTAACGTATACAAAAACATAAAAAAACAAATACCACAATAGAGTTCCATTGTAAAAAAAACATATAGATTAATGTATACTTTTTTGCTGAACTCTGTAGAATATAAAAGTGTAATGTACAATGTGTTTGCATCCTATTTTTTCTCCAACATATACATTAAACGTAGGATAAAAATGTGATAAGGACTCAGCCTTAGATCTCATGTACACAACCGTATTTGTTTTGTGGTCCGCAAATCATGGATCCGCAAAATACAGATGTGGTCCGTGTGCCTTGCTCATTTTTTTGATCCGTGTTTTTTTATGCTTTTCGCATCTGTACGGCTGTTCTGCGAAAAGATAGAACATGTCCGCAAAATGCAAAAAATACAGATGCAGATCGTAAAACTGTTGTGTGCATGAGGCCTTATCCGAATCTTAGAGTTATCTGATATCTATCATAAAATATTTTTTTTACATCTAACTTTCTTACATCTATTTCTTTCTTATATGTATTAAAGATATTTATGGAATTTATCTTGCATCTATATCATTTATCTACCTTATTTCTGTCTTATAACTATCAAATATTGTCTAACTTTCTTACATTCTATTTTTATCTTACATCTGAATAAACACATTTCATGTCTGTATCAGATATATTTCGTATCTTTAGTTTGAAAATCTAGAATTGTAGGTAGGTGTTCACTACTGAGAAATGGATTTACCTGAATGAACTTTTACAACTGAAATGTATTTAAAAAAAAATATATATATATCTTTTGGTTGGTGGTTCTGGTGACCACTAGCAATTCTCCTTGAATCAGGCAGTAGATAGGAGAGACAGAGATCAATGTTGCAATCCCTACTTCTAGATTATGATAACCTCCAACAGGAGCGCCGGAGAGGGAGTTATTCAACTGTTAAGCCTCAGGTCGGAGCTTATGGTGCAGAAATGCATGAGCTGGTTTATGTCAGAACCAGTCTAACTATATTTGTTAGATGCTCTGTCTAGATAGGGAGATTCTGTTTAATTTAAATGCACAGTGAGGGAGATTACCATTACCATTAGCGGTAGGGCCAGTAACAGTGCTCGGTCTACCTCTCTGCTGTCTTCTGCCTCTCCTATCTAGTGTCTGATTCACAGAGAATTGCTAAAGGTCCTAGTTTTTTTTAATAGGATTTGAATAGAAGGTTTTTAAATGTTCATTCAGGCAGGTCTATTTCATATCTCCTGAATATATTTTCCTATGTTATTAATTGAAATAATGAGTATATATTACTTATCTTATTTTTATATACTAAAATTCTATTTCTTTATGTTTTTATATCTACTGTAAATGTACTATTTTGCATCCATGGTAAATCTTACACATATGTATCCAAAATTACTTTAATTGTTTCACAAATTCCGTTGGGCAAATCAGGCAGGCTGATGGACGCTACCAGAATGCCGTCCGGCCCCATTAACTATATAGGCAAATATACCAAGAATCGACCAGACGAAAACCGCAGCGTGGGTATCAGGTAGCGGGTACCAGGTAGTGTCTGGCATTGCCAGATCCAGACATCTTCGCTGACTGCTCCCTGCCAGAACAGCCTGCCGGAGATATCAAACGCAAATGTGAAACAAGCCTAAAGTGGTTTTCCAGGGAGATTTATAAAAAATAGTGTCAGCTGTTACAAATAATTGGCTAAACAATTAACTAAATGTGGCTTTTCCAGTATTTGTAGTGTGTCGAACTGGCACAAGAAGTGCTGGACACTAGAGACCAAAGCAGTAAGGCTGGTTTCACACGGGCGTTGCGGATTGGGGCCGGATGCGTTTAGAGTGCGTTCAGTGAAACTCGCACTATTTTGCCAGCAAGTTCAGTCAGTTTTCTCTGCGATTGCGTTTAGTTGTTCAGCTTTTTCCGCGCGGGTGCAATGCGTTTTGATGCGTTTTTCACGCGCGTGATAAAAAACTGAATGTTTGCAAACAACATCTCTTAGCAACCATCAGTGAAAATCGCACCCGCACTTGCTTGCGGATGCAATGCTTTTTTCACGCAGCCCCATTCACTTCTATGGGGCCAGGGCTGCGTGAAAAACGCAGAATATAGAACATGCTGCGATTTTCACGCAACGGAGAACTGATGCGTGAAAAACAACGCTCATGTACACAGACCCATTGAAATTAATGGGTCAGGATTCAGTGCGGGTGCTATGCGTTCACGTCACGCATTGCACCCGCGCGGAAAACTCGCTCGTGTGAAAGGGACCTAAGAGTAATGGCAGCTGTGGTGGATCGTAATTTAAAAATCTTTGCTGTTTTTAGCATCTTCTGGCCCATTTATTTATCTACCAAGAAAACCCCTTTAAAAATAAATTTTGAAATTTTTAAGCTAAACCTACCTTACCTAATACTGTGTTATAAAGCCTATAATTCTGCAAAGGAAAGAAAGTAATCCTGGTCTTTGCCCTTGTAATCCTTACTGGAAGGCAGGACCTGATCCAAGATTTTGTTTTCTTCATCTACATCTAAAGATCTTAAAAATAAGAAAGTCTCATCTACATTGATTCCCTGCCATTTCTCTGGTACAGTACCTGGTACTCTGCAGTTCTTGTCTGCTAAGCCAATCATCCTTGAGGTGGATCCGCCTCATCCTTTGATTGGCTGAGCTGACATTTCCTAGTGTTTCTGGTGCACAGAGCTGTGCGGACCAAAGCCGAAGCAGAATAGTATCTCTATTGGATTAGTCGAGGTAAGTAGAAATTCTTTGTTATTTTAAACATCTTCTGGCCCTATTTTTAATCTATGTAGGAAACCCAAATTTTTTAACATTTTTACACTAAACTTACCTTAGGCTACTTTCACACTTGCGGCAGAGGATTCCGGATGCATTTGTGAGACAGATCTGGATGCGGATCCGTCTGACAAATGCATTGCAATACCGGATCCGTCTTTCCAGTTGTCATCCAGAAAAACAGATCTGGTATTTTTTTTTCACATTTTTAAAGGTTTGCGCATGCGCGGACCGGAAGAACGGATCCATCAATGCGGCAATTTTAATGCCGGATTCGGCACTAATACATTTCAATGGCAGGTGTTCAGGATTTTCGCCAGAGAGAAAAATTCAGCATGCTGCGATATTTTCTCCAGCCAAAAAACGTAAGAGGGACAGAACTGATGCATCGTGATGCATACTGAACGGATTTCTCTCCATTCAGAATGCATTAGGATAAAACTGATCAATTTTTTTTCCAGTATTGAGCCCCTAGGACGAAACTCAATACCGGAAAAGAAAAACGCTAGAGTAAACGTACCCTTACCTGAAAAAGCGTTATATAACACATAATATATAATTTGTATAATATTAATTAAATAAAACTTATTGGAAGATATTTTTATGTTAAAAATAACAAAGAATAATTACTCACTTATACTAATCCCCTGCCAAGGGCTCAGCGTCCCTGAAAAGCTAGGAATGGCCAATGATTTGCCTAAGGGGGTCAGTGGAGGTATGTAGTGCTTCTTTGTTATTTTTAACATCTTCTGGTCCATTTTAAACCTACCCAAAATACTCCTTTAGGGGATGTTCACATGATGGATATTAAAAATGCGCTGAAAAAAATCTGCATTGAATCTGCACTGATTTTCTATGCAGTTTTGGTATGTTTTTTGGTGTAGTTTTTTTTTTCCTTTTTAGCTTCTTATGTTTTAAGATTCCACTCCAAGGCAGAGCATTCTGTAAAAAAACAAGTTCTGCCTCCCATTGAAATGGATGGGAGGCGTTTTATAGGCATTTTTTTGTATGGATTCTTTGCAGAAAATGCTTGAAAAACAGTGCCAAAAAATGTCATGTGAACGTGCCCTTAAGATTACCAATTATTTTTTTTTTAACTAAACTTACCTTACCTGTGAAAAGAAAGAAGGTTATTTAAAATATATTGTAATATTAAAATATAAAATGTATAACTCTGTGGATAAAAATAGTAATCCTGGTCCTTGCTCTTCTCATCATCCATCTTACTGGAAGGCAGGACCTGGTGCAAGATGTTGATTCTTCATCCACTTCTTGGTCTTCCTCTTCATCTTCGTTGTCTCCTTCATCTCCTACTTCGCTGTCTTCATCATCACTTTCGTCATCTTTTCTTTCTCCTCCACTTTCTTCTCTATCTTCTTCCTCTTCTCCTTTCTTATCTCCTTCATCTCCTACTTCATATTCTTCCTCATCACTTTCTTCTCCTTCTCCAATTTCTTCGCTATCTTCTTCCTCTTCTTCATCTGCGTCTCCATCTGACTCATATCCTTCTTCGTCATCTTCTTCCTCTGTGTATGACTGAAGTGAAAGATGTTCCTACAAACACAATTCAATCAGATTAAATACTGTAAGATCTACCTCATGCATTTCTACATAAAAAAAATGTATTATCATGTGCAAGATAACTGCCATATTGACAATAACTACTTGCAATGCCATAACTTGATGTCCTGACGTATTGTGTGCACTCTCCATGTGGTTGTGTTTGTCTTTGCCAATTTATACATCTATTTATTTGTTTTATCGATTTCAATAAAGATATATTTTTGGATATACATTTGTCTATTATATTTGTTTATATGCTGAGTGCCTGGGCTTGTCCCATCTAGGAGCTACTTATTTTTGACACTTGCGTTCTATTCGTGTTGTATAAACCGTATTCTGGTTTTGTGTTTTATTGCTCATTGGTATCTCACCAGCATATAAAACAATGGATGGTGAAATACAGATCTATATTAAATATTGGCAAATTTTTAAATGTTTCATTCCTAATGCAGCATTTCACATCACTTACTTCATCCAAGGAGATCCTTATGCCATCGTCCAGCTTCATGAAGATGGGCTACAATATAACAGGTAAGAATTAGCTCCTCTCTCACTGTTATTACCTATATTCGTCTGGAATACTTTACAATGTAGAGAAATAGAGGCTCTTACCCTGTCCTCAGAATCCTCCTTGCCGTCTTCATCCTTATTGACAGAAAAATATATAAAACAGACTGTAATATGTATTAGATTTTCTAAGGTAACTTGTCTTGTTCCATATTTTTCAACAGTTTATCATTACAGCAGTGATAGATATGATAATTGGCTTATTTCTGAATTCATTGTCATAGAATTATTTGGTCTTAAAGTGTCTATGAAAGTATTCTAATGGGAGGCCCAATCATTTATCTATTCTATTAGTCAGGATGTGGTATTATAAAAAGGACAGTTCTCTGTAGAAATCTATGGATGGTGAATTATTAGGATAGTGTGTGAATCCTATGGGCACCTAGTCTGTGGAACAAATCATAAGACAGCGAATGCTGTAAGACCCACTTCATGATCAGCTAGTCATAGGAGAAAATGGCCCCTGAACATAGCTATAGAGATCAGACAACCCCCATCATCAACAGTAAGATATAATAAGGATCTGTGTTTTTTTAAATAGCTCCATGTCTGTCCATTTGCTGTGTCTGGTATTAAACCCATCCACTTTCTAGTAAATATGGCTCATTTACATTACCAAATACATCCTATGGACCCAGATGACGCTGTTTTTGGAAAAGACAAAGATTTTTGTTATCTAATTCTGGACAATACCTTAACCCTAAGTTCAGACCTGAGCGTTTTACAGCGCGTTCCTACGTGCTGTAAAACGCTCAACAAGGAGAAACCAATGATTCCCTATGGGAATGGTTCTCACCTGGGCGTTTTGTTGCGCGTTCCCGTACATAGATATTCGGGAACGAGCGACAATGTGTGTTTGCTTGTCTCTGTATGCGCGATTGTAAACACCCGTACAATCGCGCATACAGAGCGCTCCTTTCAGAACGCTCAGGTCTGAACCCAGGGTTAAGTTTGGTGTTTTAAGTGTGTGTTGCCTTTTTGGCCCATAGACTCTGCGGGAAGTTCTCATTTATGATGTCCATATGTCAAATATTAATGGAAGACTTAATGGATATATTGTGCTTTAAAATAATTATTTGAAACATCACTTACGTTGCATTCAAGGATCTTCAGTCCATCTTCTCTTCTCTGTCCAAATGCAATTGAATATTGTAAATAAAAAAAGTTATTGAAAAATTAGAGATTAAAATTATTAAACTGATCATAAACTCCTTTTGCTCTACAATGGTGTAAACATACGAAATTGCAACATGTATAACTGGTTAAAGCTTTTTAGATATACAATTCCATGTAACAAATATGAATATCTGCTATCTAATATCACTTACTTCTTCCTCAAACATCCGCAGCATCTCTCTCATGTCCTCCATAGCGGCGACCTAGAACAGAGCAAATTCTACTTAGTAAACTAAATATTAGTGTTCAGTGAAATGACCTAATGTTAAATCCATAGGCTACGGCCAAACAGTCAGGTTTCTGCATGCGGTTCTGGAAGCCTGATTTTGGATTCCAAAACTGCATTCAGAAACCTGATTGTGTGGCTGTACCTCTAAAGTGAATGTATCACCCAATTTTGGACCATTATCTACAGAATACATGAGTAGTACTGCAGATATGGAGACCAGTTTACTATTTTCCTATTGCCCCCAATTGCCCAGCTGCCAGCGCTCAGAGCTGGGTTGAAATGCAGGACTACCACACATATGCACACAAGTCCTCTCCATTATGTTAGAACAGCACAGCAGTCCAGACTGCGTATTTCAGTGCGCCATTGCTGATAGTAGGGGCAGTAAGAAACAAAAAAATAGTGATCTAGACTCCTTATCTGCAGAATTGCTTATATATTACTTCAGATAATAGTCCAAAATCGGGTGACAGATTCCGTTTAATGATTCTTGTAGGAATGCTAAGGAATGTTCTCATGTGGCAGAAAGCTTAAGGCCCCTTTCACACGGGCGAGTTTTCTGCATGGGTGCAATGCGTGAGTTGAGCGCATTGCACCCGCACTGAATCCGGACTCATTCATTTCTATGGGGCTGTGCACATGAGCGGTGATTTTCACGCATCACTTGTGCGTTGCGTGAAAATCGCAGCAAGCTCTATTTTGTGCGTTTTTCACCTAGAAGTGAATAGGGCTGCGTGAAAATCGCAAGAATCCGCAAGCAAGTGCGGATGCGGTGCGATTTTCACGCACGGTTGCTAGAAGTTCGGGTCTAGGTAACATAGTAACATAGTACATAAGGCCGAAAAAAGACATTTGTCCATCCAGTTCGGCCTGTCATCCTGAAAGTTGATCCAGAGGAAGGCAAAAATAAAACTGTGAGGTAGAAGCCAATTTTCCTCACTTTAGGGGAATAAAAAATTCCTTTCCGACTCCAATCAGGCAATCAGAATAACTCCGTGGATCAACGACCCCTCTCTAGTAGCTATAGCCTGTAATATTATTACACTCCAGAAATACATCCAGGCCCCTCTTGAATTCCACAGTTAGCTTTTTATCACGCGCGTGCAAAACACATTGCACCCGCGCGATAAAAACTGAACAACGGAATGCAATCGCAGTCAAAACTGACTGCAATTGGGTACCTACTCCCGTGGGTTTGCCGCAACGCATCCGGACCTTATCCGGACACGCTCGTGTGAAAGAGGCCTAAGGGTTTATTCATATGGTGGATTTTTTATTTGGATTTTGTTATGTATTTTCATGTATTTTATGAAATCTATTTAAAATCTGTCCTTTGTTAGTGGGAATTGTGTGCTGTATGACCCTTTTTCTGCAAAAAATTTATGGGGCTAATTTATGTGTGGACCCTTGGAAGTTGTTAAAAGCAATTCTTACTGTGAATTCAATGCCAAATTTTTCCAGTTGAAAGGTCGGCTGTGTGCACATGCTTAGGGTCCATTCACACGGAACGGAATTGCGGACCCATTAATTTCTATGGGGCAGCACGATGGCAATTCCGATCCCGAAAAAAATAGAACATGTCCTATTCTTGTCCACAATTGCGGACAAGAAAAGGCATTTTCTATGAGAATGCCGGTGATGTGCGGTCCGGATGTGTGAATGGACCCTTATAGGTATGTTCAAAAGTGGCAGTGGTGTCTGCCAAGGCCAGTAATTGTCTTTGGTGGTAAAATGTTATTGAAATTATGTTATTGCTAGAGCAGGCTTAGATTTCATCTGATCTCAAACAATCCCTTTAACCCTTTTGCAACCGAGTAATAATTCATTCCTGGATCCATAATTTTTTTATTTTTCTGTTTACATAGCCGTAGCATAGCACCATTTAATATTACATACGATGTTGTGGGAAGCTTAAAAAAAATGGGGAGGAATTGAAAAAAAAGGTATTCTGCCACACTTTTATGGATTTCATTTTATGGCGTTCCCTATACGATAAAACTGAACTGTAGTTTTTCTTGTGTTCTAATACTGGGGAAAAAAAAACTTTTCATAATTAAGTTTAATTATAACTATACTATAAATTTATAGTTACATCTAAATAGCAATCTATAGCTTTTACTGGTCAGACTTTGAAAGTCTGTAATGTGCATGACTTTTTGTTTACTTTTGTTCAGATTTTTTGTGAAAATTAATGTGAATTGGCCATTTTAACACTTTTTTTTTTTTTTATTTAAACTTTTTTTTTTTTACTTTTTTAAGCTTCCCAAAGAATTACCAGTGCAGTTTTGTTCATCAATTGATTTAGTACATTCCTTTGGAGCCCTGTCACTACAACTGCTGTGGTAGCCTCTAGCCTTATTACCATAGATAACAAACGGCTTCCCTGTTCTCTGTGCAGGGGAGCCGTTCAGGCCTTCGGAGCACAGCACAATTCACCACAACATCTGAGGAGTTAAATATCTGGGATTTTTGCTGATCACAGACATTGCTTCTGCTGCTTCACACAAACGTATTTAGCATTCTGTATACGGGCTGTTTTCTGCGTTCCATTAATGGAACCATTCATTTCAATGGGTCCACAAAAGATGCGGACAGCACTCTGTGTGCTGTCCGCATTCGTTGCTCTGTGTTCTGTAGCCCAGCAAAAATTATGAGTCTTGTCCTATTCTTGTCCGTTTTGCGGACAAGAATAGGCATTTCTATAATGGGCCTCCTGTTCCGTTCCGCAAATTGTGGAAGGCACACGGGCGGCATCTGTTTTTTGCGATCCGCAATTTGCAGACGGCAAAAAACGCCACGGTCTTGTGAACAAGCCCTAAACAGAAGAAACTGTGCTCGCAAACAGGCGTTATAATTAAAGAACCCACTTCTGCTTTACATCTCTGGTCATGATCTGGAATGAGTTTAGCCCCATAGGACCCCTTTTATAGTAGTGCTAAGAGTAAAATGCTTTATATAAAATCAGTTTTAATATACCGTAATATATTAACTCTTTATTTGTATCTGAAGGAGAAATTAAACTCAACACACATATGGCAATTACCTCGTCCTCCTCAAAGGAATCCATGCTGTTGTCGCTCTCCATCTACATACAAGTTGAATGAATTGTTAGAGTTAAATACAGTGATAGAACAAATAGCAATTTAAAGACACTTTCACACAGTCAGTAGTTGCTTAATATTTTTTATCAGTATTTATAAGACAAAACCAAGAATGGAAGATACAAAGAAAAAGAAGAATGGAAAGATCCTGATTTTGGCTTACAAATACTGATACTAAATACTGACCAAAATATGTCCATGTGAACTTTGTAATATATTTTCTGTATCAGGTGCTCAAGGATTTCTGCTGCAAAAGAGCAGTTTATGAGTCCCTTGCACTCCAACAGATTATCATACAGCACCTCCTTTATGCATTTTTAAGAATCTACCAATAGCTGTGAGCTCTGAAATTCATTACTACATGCAATCTAATAGACAGTAGGAAGCTGCTTTTAAAGGGCATCTGTCAGCAGATTTGTACCTAGGACACTGGCTGACCTGTTGCATGTGCACTTGGCAGCTGAAAGCATCTGTGTTGGTCCCATGTTCATATGCGTCCCCATTGCTGAAAAAGGTATGTTTTAATATACGCAAAGTAGTCTCTAGGAGCAACGGGGGCATTACCTTTAGGCCTCATGCACACGACAGTTTATTTTCACGGTCCGCAAAAACGGGGTCCGTAGGTCCGTGATCCGTGACCGTTTTTTCGTCCGTGGGTCTTCCTTGATTTTTGGAGGATCCACAGACATAAAACAAAGTCGTTTTGGTGTCCGCCTGGCCGTGCGGAGCCAAACGGATCCGTCCTGAATTACAATGCAAGTCAATGGGGACGGATCCGTTTGACGTTGACACAATATGGTGCCATTTCAAACGGATCCGTCCCCATTGACTTTCAATGTAAAGTCTGGAGTTCTTTTATACCATTGGATTGGAGTTTTCTCTAATCCGATGGTATATTTTAACTTGAAGGGTCCCCATCACCATGGGAACGCCTCTATGTTAGAATATACTGTCGGATATGAGCTACATCGTGAAACTCAGATCCGACAGTATATTCTAACACAGAGGCGTTCCCATGGTGATGGGGACGCTTCAGGTTAGAATATACTACAAACTGTGTACATGACTGCCCCCTGCTGCCTGGCAGCACCCGATCTCTTACAGGGGGCCGTGATCAGCACAATTAACTCCTCAGGTGCCGCACCTGAAGGGGTTAATTGTACTATCATATCCCCCTGTAAGAGATCAGGGCTGCCAGGCAGCAGGGGGCAGACCCCCCCCCCCTCCCCAGTTTAAATATCATTGGTGGCCAGTGTGCGGCCTCCCCCCTCCCTCCCTCTATTGTAATAAATCGTTGGTGGCACAGTGTGCGCCCCCCATCGCCCCCCCACCTCCCTCTATTGTAATAAATCGTTGGTGGCACAGTGTGCGCCCCCCATCGGCCCCCGCCCCTCCCTCCCTCTATTGTAATAAATCGTTGGTGGCACAGTGTGCGCCCCCCATCGGCGTCCCCTCCCTCTATAGCAGAAACAACATTGGTGGCCAGTGTGCGGCCTCCCATCTCCCCCCCCCCCCCCGATCATAGGTGGCAGCGGAGTTCCGATCGGAGTCCCAGTTTAATCGCTGGGGCTCCGATCGGTAACCATGGCAACCAGGAAGCTACTGCAGCCCTGGTTGCCATGGTTACTTAGCAATAGTACAATAGTAGAAGATTCATACTTACCTGCTTGCTGCTGCGATGTCTGTGACCGGCCGGGAGCTCCTCCTACTGGTAAGTGACAGTTCATTTAGCAATGCGCCGCACAGACCTGTCACTTACCAGTAGGTGGAGCTCCCGGCCGGACACGAACATCGCAGCAGCAAGCAGGTAACTATGAATCTTCTACTATTGTACTATTGCTAAGTAACCATGGCAACCAGGACTGCAGTAGCGTCCTGGTTACCGATCGGAGCCCCAGCGATTAAACTGGGACTCCGATCGGAACTCCGCTGCCACCAATGATTGGGGGGGGGGGGAGATGGGAGGCCGCACACTGGCCACCAATGTTGTTAATGCTATAGAGGGAGGGGGGCCGATGGGGGGCGCACACTGTGCCACCAACGATTTATTACAATAGAGGGAGGAAGGGGGGGCGGGGGGGGCGCACACTGTGCCACCAACGATTTATTACAATAGAGGGAGGAAGGGGGGGGCCCGATGGGGGGCGCACACTGTGCAACCAACGATTTATTACAATAGAGGGAGGAAGGGGGGGCCGATGGGGGGCGCACACTGGCCACCAAGCTATTATTACAATAGAGGGAGGGGGGGGCCGCACTGGCCACCAATGATATTCAAACTGGGGAGGGGGGGGGGGTCTGCCCCCTGCTGCCTGGCAGCCCTGATCTCTTACAGGGGGATATGATAGTACAATTAACCCCTCCAGGTGCCGCACCTGAAGGGGTTAATTGTGCTGATCACGGCCCCCTGTAAGAGATCGGGTGCTGCCAGGCAGCAGGGGGCAGTCTTGTACACAGTTTGTAGTGTATTCTAACTAGAAGCGTCCCCATCACCATGGGAACGCCTCTGTGTTAGAATATACTGTCGGATATGAGTTTTTACGAAGTGAAAACTTAGATCTGAAAAAGCTTTTATGCAGACGGATCTTCGGATCCGTCTGTATGAAAGCAACCTACGGCCACGGATCACGGACACGGATGCCAATCTTGTGTGCATCCGTGTGCTTTCACGGACCCATTGCCTTGAATGGGTCCGTGAACCGTTGTCCGTCAAAAAAATAGGACAGGTCATATTTTTTTGACGGACAGGATACACGGATCACGGCCTCGGCTGCAAAACGGTGCATTTTCCGATTTTTCCACGGACCCATTGAAAGTCAATGGGTCCGCGAAAAAAAACGGAAAACGGCACAACGGCCACGGATGCACACAACGGTCGTGTGCATGAGGCCTTACTCTAAGAGGATCTGCTCTCTGCAACTGCCGTCCCCTCTGCAGTTTGATTGACAAGCAGTGAAAATATAATCAAATTGAACAGGAACAAATCTGCTGACAGATGCCCTTTAAAAGGGTTGTCTCACTTCAGCAAATAGCATTTATCATGTAGAGAAGGTTTATACAAGCCACTTACTAATGTATTGTTTTTGTCCATATTGTTTCCCTTGCTGGCTGCATTCATTTTTCCATCACATTATACACTGCTTGGTTCCATGATTATGACCACCCTGCAATCCATCAGTGGTGGACGTGCTTGCACACTATCGGAAAAAGCACTGGCCTTTCTGATGGCCGGGATCATGGCACTGCACACAGGCTAATGCTTTTTCCTATAGTGTACAAGTACGACCACCACTGATGGATTGCAGGGTGGTCATAACCATGGAAATGAGCAGTGTATGATGTGATGGAAAAATGAATGAAGCCAGCAAAGGAAACAATATGGATAATAAAAGTACATTAGTAAGTGCCTTGTATTAACTTCATCTACATAATAAATGCTATTTGCTGAAGTGAGACAACTTTAATGTTGCAGGGCCCCTTTTTCTCTAAAGCTCTTGTGTATCAGGTTGAATCTTCAGTGTTTATTTCTAGTAGATCAGAACATAACCAGGGCTAATTCTAAACATTTGGAGCAAATAGTAAAGGTTCCTCTTGAATAACTGCTCTTGAATCCATGAAGAATTGATGCAACAGATACCCGAAAATTTTAAGTCCTCTCGAGAGTGGTATGAACTCTTTTTTTGCCTCAATTTTTCAGAAACAAATGGCAAAAATTGCATAATTTTGTGAATCCACAACGTTTTGGTCTTCACAGCTATACCGTGCAATAAAACTGTGCCTCATATGCCTCAGTACTAAAGCACCAATAAACACTGCAAAAATATAATTATTATTAAAGTACAATTCATTCCATGGAGCTGTACATGTGAAAAGGGGTATACATACATAATACAGACAAATGCACTAAGCATGAACAAGGCGAGTTACAGACTGGTACAGAAGGAGAGAGGGCCCTGCCCACAGGGGCTTACAAGACTTTTATTAAGTGATGTACGGCACAGAAGTACTTGGGATCCTACAACTGCTTTTTAGTATTTCATATATTATTACTGCCAGGTCTGAACTAACCAGAATAAAGTAACAATCCTGCTTCTGACAACAGATCAAATCAATTTTAACAAATATATTCTTATCAGTAGGACTTCTTCACCTGTGGAGGGCTGTCCTTGCAGGTGAAGAAGGGTCCACTTGGGTTGGACGTTTAGCTCGGCCGTGACAACTTCCTGCCTGCACTGCTGCTCCGATTAGCAGAACAGAAGCACAGGCAGGAAATTATCATGGCCGAGCTCTCTCAATCTAGTGACAGGTGGGTGCTTGTTCACATGCAGCGATGGCCCTTAATAATTGAAGAAGCCCTGCTGATGATACAAATATATTCAGAAGAATCCATACGGTAATCTCTACTTCTGACCCTTAGGCCTCCTGCACACGACCGTATGGCTTTTTCTGTATTTTGCGGTCCGTTTTTTCACGGATCCGTTGTTCAGTTTTTCGTTTCCGTTCCGTAGTTCCGCAAATAATCTCTGTATGGTTTCCATATGCGATCCGTTGTTTGCGGATTGCAAACAGAAAGATCAAATTTGTAATCATTAATGTAACGTACAGTAATGTGTTTTAACAATATACACATGGGCAAAGTGGGCATGGGTCCGCAAAAAACGGATGACATACGGAAGTGTTCTGTATGCATTACGTATTTTTTGCAGACCCATTGACTTGAATGGAGCGATGGATCATTATTTGCGGGCAATAATAGGACAAGTCCTATCTTTCAGCGGAACGGATATACGGAAACGGAATACATTTCGTTTTTTTTGCAGAACCATTGAAATGAATGGTTCCGCATATGGACCGCAAACGGAATCCGCAAAAACGGAACTGAAACGGGAAAAAAAACGTTTGTGTGCAAGAGGCCTTAGACAGGGGTTATTTGGCAACTAAGGGCTGTTTCACACTAGCGGATGCCGTGCGTGACATCCGCTGCGTGAATGACAGCCAAGACCAGATGCAGACAGCAGAAGCACGGAGCAGTAACATGATTGATAATGCTCCGTGCCTCTCTGTGATCTCTTTACTACGAAATCACAGTGACAACTTTATCTGGTGGCGCCTGCAGCAATAAGGTGCACATAGATATCCCATAAATGTGTGAGCCTGGAATACCCTGTGAGATCCTGCCCAGTGTGTAGCAGTTACTGGTCTCCCAGATAACAGATACAGCTCTGCTATGTGTATGCAGTGTTCATGGCCGACTTTTCAGAATGAGCAGATTTCCCATTACATTCTCATAGACCTAAGTCTCACATGAGGTTCAGGGTTAGAGGATGATGGGAGCAGATTGGGGTAGAAACCTGTAAAGGTGCCTGTGGGCTCAACAGACGCTCCTCGCTCGGTCGGGAAATCAGCAGTTTCTGCAGAATCTCCTGAAAAGGGCAGTTGATATTCAAATCAAACTGTGCATGTGCCAGCAGTGACCAATCATATGCCAGCTGCCAATCATATGCCAGTCCCATGACCTCTGACCTCCAGCCAGCTGCACTTCATACTGTAAACTGGCAATACCTATAATGCCATCTGACAGGAAGGAATCAATCAGATGAAATATCACATATAGCAATGGCCTGTTCTCACCAGTCTGCCCAGTATGAAATGGATGCCTTCATAAATACCTTTCACCATTGATCCTTCTGTCTGTAGTAAAGTGACGCTAAGACCAGAAAGTGATATACGGTATTTATCCGCTTTATACTGGTCAGAATGTCATTTCCTCATCCCATTATATACAGGGAGTGCAGAATTATTAGGCAAGTTGTATTTTTGAGGATACATTTTATTATTGAACAACAACCATGTTCTCAATGAACCCAAAAAACTCATTAATATCAAAGCTGAATATTTTTGGAAGTAGTTTTTAATTTGTTTTTAGTTTTAGCTATTTTAGGGGGATATCTGTGTGTGCAGGTGACTATTACTGTGCATAATTTTTAGGCAACTTAACAAAAAACTAATATATACCCATTTCAATTATTTATTTTTACCAGTGAAACCAATATAACATCTCAACATTCACAAATATACATTTCTGACATTCAAAAACAAAACAAAAACAAATCAGTGACCAATATAGCCACCTTTCTTTGCAAGGACACTTAAAAGCCTGCCATCCATGGATTCTGTCAGTGTTTTGATCTGTTCACCATCAACATTGCGTGCAGCAGCAACCACAGCCTCCCAGACACTGTTCAGAGAGGTGTACTGTTTTCCCTCCTTGTAAATCTCACATTTGATGATGGACCACAGGTTCTCAATGGGGTTAAGATCAGGTGAACAAGGAGGCCATGTCATTAGATTTTCTTCTTTTATACCCTTTCTTGCCAGCCACGCTGTGGAGTACTTGGGCGCGTGTGATGGAGCATTGTCCTGCATGAAAATCATGTTTTTCTTGAAGGATGCAGACTTCTTCCTGTACCACTGCTTGAAGGTGTCTTCCAGAAACTGGCAGTAGGACTGGGAGTTGAGCTTGACTCCATCCTCAACCCGAAAAGGCCCCACAAGCTCATCTTTGATGATACCAGCCCAAACCAGTACTCCACCTCCACCTTGCTGGCGTCTGAGTCGGACTGGAGCTCTCTGCCCTTTACCAATCCAGCCACGGGTCCATCCATCTGGCCCATCAAGACTCACTCTCATTTCATCAGTCCATAAAACCTTAGAAAAATCAGTCTTGAGATATTTCTTGGCCCAGTCTTGACGTTTCAGCTTGTGTGTCTTGTTCAGTGGTGGTCGTCTTTCAGCCTTTCTTACCTTGGCCATGTCTCTGAGTATTGCACACCTTGTGCTTTTGGGCACTCCAGTGATGTTGCAGCTCTGAAATATGGCCAAACTGGTAGCAAGTGGCATCTTGGCAGCTGCACGCTTGACTTTTCTCAGTTCATGGGCAGTTATTTTGCGCCTTGGTTTTTCCACACGCTTCTTGCGACCCTGTTGACTATTTTGAATGAAACGCTTGATTGTTCGATAATCACGCTTCAGAAGCTTTGCAATTTTAAGAGTGCTGCATCCCTCTGCAAGATATCTCACTATTTTTGACTTTTCTGAGCCTGTCAAGTCCTTCTTTTGACCCATTTTGCCAAAGGAAAGGAAGTTGCCTAATAATTATGCACACCTGATATAGGGTGTTGATGTCATTAGACCACACCCCTTCTCATTACAGAGATGCACATCACCTAATATGCTTAATTGGTAGTAGGCTTTCGAGCCTATACAGCTTGGAGTAAGACAACATGCATAAAGAGGATGATGTGGTCAAAATACTAATTTGCCTAATAATTCTGCACTCCCTGTAGACTGATAAAGGATGGCAGTTTTCATACTGAGCACAACAGGGCTGTATTATAGACATACCCACCAGGGAAGGATTCTAGATATAAGAGTAGTACTACAGTAGTGGTGATGTAGGAGAAGTAGTAGAGGACAGTATACTGTAGGAAGAAGTAGTGAAATGAGAGTTGTAGTAGTGATGATGGGTGGTAACAAAGAACAACACAAAGCCCAGAGAGGATACTCCAGAATTGTTATATTATGGGAAATACAATGCATATACATGTTAGGAGTGGTGACAAATCCTCTATAAGGACAAAACAATTTTCTTCATTTTTTTTTATCATCACATTGCAAGAACCACACCTTTTAGAATTTTCTGTCAATGTAGGTCTATGAGTTTTTGGTTTTTTTTTTTGTGCGATGAGTTGGGGTTTTTCTGTAAACTTTAACTGTGTGAGGAATTGTTTATTGTAGGATAATATGTTGTTTTTAGTGGTACCATCTTAGGGTATATAATATAGTGATAGATTTTTATAATTTTTGGTTTGAAAAAATACATCAAATCATCTATAATTTTGCGGCATGCAGTTTAAGTGATGAGTATCTTTATTCTGTAGATGCCTATGTTTGCAGTGGCACTAAATATGCATTTTTAAATGATTAAATATTTTAAAAAATAAATCATTTAATGAAAACGGGTTTATATAATTATTTTTGTGGAAGAGGAGAGATGTTTTTTGTTAAAAGTTACTTCTAATTTAGTAAACTTAATTTTTCTTTCTTGTCCCCCTTGGGGACTTGAAGCTGTGATCTTCGGAATACTTAGTATTCCAAACCATTATAGCCAGCCAGTGTAATACTGACAAGCAAACTATTAGGCTATTCTTTTGACATGGCCTAATAGGCAAGTATTGGTGGCAGACATGGAGGTCTTTATTTGGCCCACAGGGTGGCACAATGACAGTGTGGAGGTGGCAGCAGCATCAGAAGGCCACAGAGAGACACAATGACAGAGTGTGGAGGTGGCGGCAGCAGCAGCACCAGGAGGAGGCCACAGGGTGGCACAATGACAGTGTGGAGGCGGCAGCAGCAGCATCAGCATCAGGAGGCTACAGAGTGGCACAATGACAGAGTGTGGAGGTGGCGGCAGCAGCAGCATCAGGAGGAGGCCACAGGGTGGCACAATGACAGTGTGGAGGTGGCAGAAGCAGGATCAGGAGGCTACAGAGTGGCACAATAACAGAAGGTGGAGGTGGTGGCAGCAGCAGCATCAGGAGGAGGCCACGGGGGGGCAAAATGACAGTGTGAAGGTGGCAGCAGCAGCATCAGGAGACTACAGAGTGGCAAGGTGACATAGTGTGAAGCTGGCAGCAGCATAAGGAGACCACAGAGTAGCAAGGTGACATAGTGTGGAGGTGGCAGCAGCTTCAGGAGACTACAGAGTGGCAAGGTGACATAGTGTGACGCTGGCAGCAGCATAAGGAGACCCCAGAGTGGAAAGGTGACATAGTGTAGAGGTGTCAGCAGCATCAGGAATCCACAGAGTGGCAAGGTAACATATGGTGGGAGTGGCAGCAGCATAAGGAGACCACACAGTAGCCATGTAACATATCGTGGAGGTGGCAGCAGCAACAGGACACCACAGATTGGCAAGGTGATATAGTGTGGAGGTGGCAGCAGCATCAGGAGACCACAGAGTGACCCAGTGACAGAGTGGGGAGGTGGGTGGCAATACCAGTATCAGCTGCACATGGTGAGTAAAGGAAGGAGCACTTGGCATCACATGTGTGGCATCAGGTGGGTGGCAGCATCAGAATAGTAGCTGAGGCAGGTAGCCAGAAAAAAATGGTCTCTTTTGTTAAAGTGTTGGTGTGGCACCATGGATGATTTAGTCTGATGCATCAGGCATTGGTGGGTGGAAATCCTGGCTGACCCACGCCTGATTCATCTTGACAAAGGTCAGTCTCTCCACATTTTGGGTGAACAGGCGAGTTCTTCTTGGGGTAACTATGGCCCCTGCCACACTAAACATCTGCTCTGATGCCACACTACTGGCCAGACAGCTTTTCCAGGGAAAACTCTGCCAGTTGCAGCCACAAATCGGATCTTCAATGTGGGGTGGCAGGGTGCTATCCAAATATGCCACCACCTGCTGGTTCAGGTCCTGCTCCAGGTCTAGCTGCTGCTGCTGGTGGTGAGTAGTTTCTTCACTAGGCGGGTGAAGAAAGCTGCTTATCAGCGGCTCTAGATCCAAGTTGCTGATGATGAAGCTGGAACTGCTCCTGCCCCCCCCAACCTGCCACAGCAGCCATGGCAGAGGAACGTGAGCTCAGAGGGCCCCCCGAAAAACCTGCGAGTAGATGGACGATGGAGCAGATAGGCAGCGGCCAACTGACTACATAGGATATCTCTATAGTAGTTCAGTTTGTCCTCTCTCTCAGCGGGTGCAAAAAAGGCCCTCATTTTGGACCAGTAGCGAGGTCTAACAAGGTGGAGAGCCAGAAGTCATACCTCTGCCAAATGCTGAAAATACGTCTGTCACTATGCAAGCAAGTGAGCATGCATCGGGCCATTTATGCAAGTGACTCGGAGGGACTCCCTGCTTCAATCTCCACCGCATACTGCCACAGTGTGTCTGGGTCCTCTGCCTCGTCTTCCTCATTGCCCTGTAGCTCCTCTGGCTGCTCCTGCCCCTCCTCTCCTGTCACCTGTGTATAAAAACCACCCATTTCGCTACACATTGTTTGTGCTCCAATGTCCTTCTCCAGTTCAGCTCCCACAGGGCTCTAGGCACCACGTCTCCAGTCTCCTGACCAGCCAGATTTACCAGCATCTGTTCCAGGACATGAAGCAGTGAAATAACGTTGTTCATCCCGTAGTACTGGCGACTGACAAATTACGTGGCCTCCTCAAAGGGCCTGAGCAAACATGTCATTCATGATCTGCAACTGGCTGACATCGAAGTTACACAGGGGAGTACTCCTGTCCGTTTGGATCATTAAGATATCGTTTATGGCCTTTCTCTGTTTGTATAATCAGTCCAACATATGGAGGGTGGAATTCCAACGGGTGGAAATGACGCAAATTAGCCTATGTTGGGGGATGCTGTTCTGCCGCTGCAGATCAAGGAGGGTGTGCTTTGCGGTGTACGAGTGGCTGAAGTGGATCCAAAGTTACCTGGGCATTTTTAGGATGGGTGGAAGACTTCAGGAACCGCTTGACAACCAAATTGAACACGTGTGGATAGGCCCTTACTTTTTTCCACTTATACACGCCAAAAAAGGCTTTTGAACATATAACTGCGCCGTTGAACGGCAAATAATATATATATTTTTGTGCCACTAACCACACGCCAAAAAGGGCTTTAGAGCATGTAACTGCATTGCTGAACGGCAAATAATAAATATTTTTTTGACACTAATATATGACAAAAAGGGCTGTAATTTTCTCACTTAACCATACAACGGCTAATAAGCCAATTTTTTCCCACTAATACATAACGAAAAATGCTTTAGAACATATAACTGCACCGCACAAGGGCAAATAAGACGTAGAAATATTTCCTTGTAATAAACACTGTTAATGGCTGTATCAAACAGCACTTGCACCTCAATAACAAGAACGATCTGCTGGAATTACTGAGCTGTACAATGGCAATTTTGATCCCCAGTCAGTGCAGCAAGGTGTAATAGGATTGTCCCTATTACCCAGGCTGTAAACTCCCCTACTGAACCCTGTTCTGTTTCAATACTGTGGAAGGATTTCTTCCTATTCTTTTCCTGAACTTCTATACAGCAAAATAAAAGTTTTAAAGTCTTTCTACCACTGTGTCACAGGTTAAGGGGAAGGGAACACACCAAATACACACCACAACGAATAGAGAACAATCTAGGCCTCAAAAGCTAAGGAAGAGGGATGGTGACCTCCTAGTAATCCCTAGGCCTTTCCCTAACTCCTGCCAGTATGAGCAGATCCTGATGGTGGAAATACTCATACACCGGATACCTAAAGCCCTGCTAAAACTGACAAGCCCTAGGATAGGTAGCAGGGGATGAGACAGTTGTTTCCTTCCAGAATGAAGGAACCTGCGTGTCCCTGAGGCCCACAAACACCAGATAATAAGAAACAGCAAAGGCAACAAGTACTTAGCTTAGAGCTGTATGGAGAAGCAGAAGATCCAAGACAAACCAGGTCTAGTAACTTTAAGTAGAAACTATCAACCGCATGGTCAACAGTGTGAGGCGGATCTAAATAGAGCCTCATCACTGATAACGAGCAGCACCTGAGGAGAGGTGAGATCCTGCCAAACAACAACGTACATAGAGGAAAACAGAGACCTGTCAGATAGCCTCATGTGCAGCAAGTCTATCCGATCTTCTCACCTCTCTCACAGGAGGGGCCGTGACACACTGTCCCTAGCGCCTGCTGACGTCTTTCCCTGCACTAAGTACACTGGAAAATGGCAGAATCCAAGATGGCTGACGGTATTTATAGGGCTGTGACAGCACAGGGCTGGCTGCTGATTGGCTGCATGTATGGCATTGTGGGTGATCCCTCGTTCCCAGAGTTCCTTGCTCCATGTACTAACGCGTTCAGCAGCCATTTTAGAAAAAAAATTTGATTAGTTACCACGAAGCATGAGGAAATTCGGATTCGGTACAAAACAAATTTTTCCTGAAAAAGTTGAGCGACACATATTGCTATCTATCCCCAGCCAGAGAGTAGGGCATCGGCTGTGTATTATAGCCATTGGCAATCTCTTGATTACACAGTCACACTTGCTATGTCCACCCAATCAGCTGCAGAAGACAGTTTCCACTTGGACGAGCATACTAGTTCTACATATTCAAGCAGTTAATCATTTTTTCCACCTTTGTTTAGCATGGTTTACTGAATTTTATCCATAAACTTTGCACCAGTATTGAACTCAATTACTATAAACCTCCTTCTATCCCCAGAGGCCTCCACAGCACCTTTCTTTAGTAGGTACCTCAAGGGACATACTTGTGTTGAAGGGAGATCAAATAAATCTTCATACCTCTTAAAAAACTCTGGCACTTTATTTAATCCTTTAATCGCTTAGCATCTGAAATCCACAATATTCACCAAAGGAAGAATTAGAAAATACTGGAGTAAAATTGAACCTAACAGCTACTGTCCTCCTTCCAAGCCACAAGTGTTAAAGGGGTTGTGCAGCCTGTTTATATTGATGACCTATACTCGGTGGGTGTCTGACACCCGTCCCCCATGCTGATCAGCCGTTTAAAGAGGAGGCGGCACTCCATGAGAGCACTACTTCCTATTTGTTACACTGCCCTTCATCTCGGAAGTGCAGTGTAATTTCAAGTACTCACTCCATGGAGAGAGTACTTGTAATTACACTAAGCCACTGCTACATGGGGATACAACATCCAGTGTAATGAAGAGGAAGCAGCACTCGCATAGAGCGCCATGTCCTCTTCAAACAGCTGATCAGCAGTGGTGCCAGGTGTCAGAGCCCCGCCGATCAGATATTGAAAACCTATCCTGAGGATAGGTCATCAATATGAACAGGCTGCACAACCACTTTAATACCATCAAAGACATTTTCTTTGCTTTGTCAGAAAGCACCTCTATTGGGAACCTGTTTCCTGAGAAATTGTTTAGCTTTGAGCTCTAGTTTATTAACTAATTGACTAATGTAGAAGATTTTTAGTTTGTCTTAGGCCTCATGCACACGACCGTTGTGTGCATCCGTGGCCGTTGTGCCGTCTTCCGTTTTTTTTCGCAAACCCATTGACTTTCAATGGGTCCGTGGAAAAATCGGAAAATGCACCGTTTTGCAGCCGAGACCGTGATCCGTGTATCCTGTCCGTCCCAAAAATATGACCTGTCCTATTTTTTTGACGGACAACGGTTCACGGACCCATTCAAGTCAATGGGTCCGTGAAAGAACACGGATGCACACAAGATTGGCATCCGTGTCCATGATCCGTGGCCGTAGGTTACTTTCATACAGACGGATCCGAAGATCCGTCTGCATAAAAGCTTTTTCAGAGCTGATGGGGACGCTTCTAGTTAGAATAATTCGTTGGTGGCACAGTGTGCGTCCCCCCCTTCCTCCCTCTATTGTAATAATTCGTTGGTGGCACAGTGTGCGCCCCCCCCGGCCCCCCCTTCCTCTCGCTATTGTAATAATTCGTTGGTGGCACCGTGTGCGCCCCCATCGGCCCCCCCTCCCTCTATAGCATTAACAACATTGGTGGCCAGTGTGCGGCCTCCCCTCTCCCCCCCCCCCCCCGATCATTGGTGGCGGAGTTCCGATCAGAGTCCCAGTTTAATCGCTGGGGCTCCGATCAGTAACCATGGCAACCAGGACGCTACTGCAGCCCTGGTTGCCATGGTTACTTAGCAATAGTACAATAGTAGAAGCATCATACTTACCTGCTGGCTGCTGCGATGTCTGTGTCCGGCCGAGAGCTCCACCTACTGGTAAGTGACAGGTCTGTACGGCGCATTGGTAAATGATCTGTCACTTACCAGTAGGAGGAGCTCCCGGCCGGACACAGACATCGCAGCAGCCAGCAGGTAAGTATGATGCTTCTACTATTGTACTATTGCTAAGTAACCATGGCAACCAGGGCTGCAGTAGCGTCCTGGTTGCCATGGTTACCGATCGGAGCCCCAGCGATTAAACTGGGACTCCGATCGGAACTCCGCTGCCACCAATGATCGGGGGGGGGGATGGGAGGCCGCACACTGGCCACCAATGTTGTTAATGCTATAGAGGGAGGGGGGCCGATGGGGGGCGCACACTGTGCCACCAACGAATTATTACAATAGAGGGAGGAAGGGGGGGCCGGGGGGGCGCACACTGGGCCACCAACGAATTATTACAATAGAGGGAGGAAGGGGGGGGGCCAGGGGGGCCGGGGGGAGGGGCGCACACTGTGCCACCAACGAATTATTACAATAGAGGGAGGAAGGGGGGGCGGGGAGGTGCACACTGTGCCACCAACGAATTATTACAATAGAGGGAGGAAGGGGGGGCGGGGGGCCGCACACTGTGCCACCAACCTATTATTACAATAGAGGGAGGGAGGGGGGGGCCGCACTGGCCACCAATGATATTCAAACTGGGGAGGGAGGGGTCTGCCCCCTGCTGCCTGGCAGCCCTGATCTCTTACAGGGGGATATGATACGTACAATTAACCCCTTCAGGTGCGGCACCTGAGGGGTTAATTGTGCTGATCACGGCCCCCTGTAAGAGATCGGGTGCTGCCAGGCAGCAGGGGGCAGTCATGTACACAGTTTGTAGTATATTCTAACTAGAAGCGTCCCCATCACCATGGGAACGCCTCTGTGTTAGAATATACTGTCGGATATGAGTTTTCACGATGTAACTCATATCTGACAGTATATTCTAACATAGAGGCGTTCCCATGGTGATGGGGACGCTTCAAGTTAAAATATACCATCGGATTGGAGAAAACTCCGATGGTATAAAAGGGACTCCTGACTTTACATTGAAAGTCAATGGGGACGGATCCGTTTGAAATTGCACCATATTGTGTCAACGTCAAACGGATCCGTCCCCATTGACTTGCATTGTAATTCAGGACGGATCCGTTTGGCTCCGCACGGCCAGGCGGACACCAAAACAAAAATCAAGGAAGACCCACGGCCGAAAAAACGGTCACGGATCACGGACCTACGGACCCCGTTTTTGCGGACCGTGAAAAAATACTGTTGTGTGCATGAGGCCTTAGGCCTCATGCACACTACAGTGTTTTTTCACTGTCAGTGATTTGGCTTCAGTGGTTCGTGTCTGATTTTGCTTCAGTTGTGTTTCCTTGTGGCTTCCTTTTTTTTTGTCTGACAGGGAAAAAAAAAGGAAGGTTAATAAAAAGTGTAATTTTATTCCACCAAGGTCTTGTAAAAAAAAAACGGACATGGACATGGACACGGACACTGATGACATACCAGTTGTGCATCCGTTTTTTTGGACGGACCCATTGACTTCAATGGGTTGGACCTCCGTTTTCCACTGACAAGAATAGGACAGGTTATATTTTTTTGACGGACTGGAATCACGGATCACGGACGCGGAGAAAAAACTGAGGACTATCAGTTTTTTTTCACAGCTCCATAGAAATGAATGGGACCTCCGCTAAACTGTGAAAAATGACGGAATGGTCGTGTGCATTAGGCCTTAGGCTTTTTTATCAGTATTTTTTTTTAAGCCATGATCAGTAGTGGAGCCAAGAAAAAGAAGAAGAAATGTTTCTATTATATTTTTTGTATCTAGGATTGGCCTGATAAATACTAATTAAGGTCTCATGCACACGACCGTAGTTCTGGTCCGCATCCGAGCCGCAGTTTTTGCGGACCCATTCACTTCAATGGGGCCACAAAAGATGCGGACAGCACTCCGTTTGCTGTCCGCATCCGTTGCTCCGTTCCGTGATCCGCCCAAAAAATATAACATGTCCTATTCTTGTCCATTTTGCGGACAAGAATAGGCATTTCTACAATGTGGTGCCTGTTCCGTTCCACAAATTGCGGAAGGCACACGGGTGGTTTGCGGACCGCAAAAAAACTGCAAAAAATCGTGGGCATATAGCCTAAGGGGGTTGTCCAAGTTAGCTAGAAATTGTCCCCATGCCACTGAATGCTTTAAAATAAAGAGAGAAAAAAAACATTATATAGTTAGGGTACTTTCACTCTGGCGTTTTTGTTTTCCGGTATTGAGTTCCGTCACAGGAGCTCAATACCAGAAAAGAACTGATCAGTTTTATCCTAATGCATTCTGAATTGAGAGCAATCCGTTCAGGATTCATCAGTACAGTCCCTCTTACATTTTTTGGACAGAGAAAATACCGCAGCATGCTGCAGTTTTATCTCCGGCCAAAAATACTGATCACTTGCCGGAATGCCGCATTTATTTAGTGTATTAGTGCCAGATCCGGCACTGGCCACCAATGATATTCAAACTGGGGAGGGAGGGGTCTGCCCCCTGCTGCCTGGCAGCCCTGATCTCTTACAGGGGGATATGATACGTACAATTAACCCCTTCAGGTGCGGCACCTGAGGGGTTAATTGTGCTGATCACGGCCCCCTGTAAGAGATCGGGTGCTGCCAGGCAGCAGGGGGCAGTCATGTACACAGTTTGTAGTATATTCTAACTAGAAGCGTCCCCATCACCATGGGAACGCCTCTGTGTTAGAATATACTGTCGGATATGAGTTTTCACGATGTAACTCATATCTGACAGTATATTCTAACATAGAGGCGTTCCCATGGTGATGGGGACGCTTCAAGTTAAAATATACCATCGGATTGGAGAAAACTCCGATGGTATAAAAGGGACTCCTGACTTTACATTGAAAGTCAATGGGGACGGATCCGTTTGAAATTGCACCATATTGTGTCAACGTCAAACGGATCCGTCCCCATTGACTTGCATTGTAATTCAGGACGGATCCGTTTGGCTCCGCACGGCCAGGCGGACACCAAAACAAAAATCAAGGAAGACCCACGGCCGAAAAAACGGTCACGGATCACGGACCTACGGACCCCGTTTTTGCGGACCGTGAAAAAATACTGTTGTGTGCATGAGGCCTTAGGCCTCATGCACACTACAGTGTTTTTTCACTGTCAGTGATTTGGCTTCAGTGGTTCGTGTCTGATTTTGCTTCAGTTGTGTTTCCTTGTGGCTTCCTTTTTTTTGTCTGACAGGGAAAAAAAAAGGAAGGTTAATAAAAAGTGTAATTTTATTCCACCAAGGTCTTGTAAAAAAAAAACGGACATGGACATGGACACGGACACTGATGACATACCAGTTGTGCATCCGTTTTTTTGGACGGACCCATTGACTTCAATGGGTTGGACCTCCGTTTTCCACTGACAAGAATAGGACAGGTTATATTTTTTTGACGGACTGGAATCACGGATCACGGACGCGGAGAAAAAACTGAGGACTATCAGTTTTTTTTCACAGCTCCATAGAAATGAATGGGACCTCCGCTAAACTGTGAAAAATGACGGAATGGTCGTGTGCATTAGGCCTTAGGCTTTTTTATCAGTATTTTTTTTTAAGCCATGATCAGTAGTGGAGCCAAGAAAAAGAAGAAGAAATGTTTCTATTATATTTTTTGTATCTAGGATTGGCCTGATAAATACTAATTAAGGTCTCATGCACACGACCGTAGTTCTGGTCCGCATCCGAGCCGCAGTTTTTGCGGACCCATTCACTTCAATGGGGCCACAAAAAATGCGGACAGCACTCCGTTTGCTGTCCGCATCCGTTGCTCCGTTCCGTGATCCGCCCAAAAAATATAACATGTCCTATTCTTGTCCATTTTGCGGACAAGAATAGGCATTTCTACAATGTGGTGCCTGTTCCGTTCCACAAATTGCGGAAGGCACACGGGTGGTTTGCGGACCGCAAAAAAACTGCAAAAAATCGTGGGCATATAGCCTAAGGGGGTTGTCCAAGTTAGCTAGAAATTGTCCCCATGCCACTGAATGCTTTAAAATAAAGAGAGAAAAAAAACATTATATAGTTAGGGTACTTTCACTCTGGCGTTTTTGTTTTCCGGTATTGAGTTCCGTCACAGGAGCTCAATACCAGAAAAGAACTGATCAGTTTTATCCTAATGCATTCTGAATGGAGAGCAATCCGTTCAGGATTCATCAGTACAGTCCCTCTTACATTTTTTGGACAGAGAAAATACCGCAGCATGCTGCAGTTTTATCTCCGGCCAAAAATACTGATCACTTGCCGGAATGCCGCATTTATTTAGTGTATTAGTGCCAGATCCGGCATTAAGTGTTCTGGCAAAACGGATCCGTCTTTCCCGTCTGTGCATGCGCAGACCTTTAAAAATTTAAAAAGAATAATAATAATATCGGATCTGTTTTTCCAGATGACACCGGAGAGACGGATCTGGTGTTTCAATGCATGTGTCAGACGGATCCGCATTCGGATCCATCTGACAAATGCCATCAGTTTGCGTCCATATTGCCGCGACGGAACTGCCTGCTGGAATCCTCTGCCGCAAGTGTGAAATTACGCTTACCTGTTTTTCCTGCGGTGTTCTCAATGCTGCCGGGCCAGTCGTCTTGCCATTTTTTATGCACAGATGTTTTTGCTCACGGTTGCTGAGGACAGTGATTGGCTGTGATCGTCACGTGCTGTATAGCGTACCTTTACAACATAGCTGCATCCTTGTAAACCAACAGTGGGGTAGGATTGGACTAATCGTGCTGAGAACAGTGGAGAAGAAACAGATGAGCATTCGTTCAGAGGCATGGGGAAAATTTCCATATAACCTGGACAATTCCTTTAGATACTAAGTGAGAGTGAAGCCTTATGCCTCGTTCACACGTCAGTGTTTTGGTCAGTGATTTCCATCAGTGATTGTGAGCCAAAACCAGGGTTGGAGCCTCCACAGACATAAGGTATGAGGGAAAGATCTGCACCTGTTCTGTGTTTAGAGCCGCACCTGGTTTTGGCTCAAAATCACTGACCGAACACTGACGTGTGAATGAGGCATTACGCTGGAATCACACATGGCCTTTTTGTTGTCGTTTTGAATGCAGTTTTATTAGGGAAAGAGAGAAAGGGAGAAAGGAAACTTCCTCTCAGCCTATGTCAGAGATATACTTTCAACAGAAGGCTCAGACATATCCCCTTTATGCCATGCAGTGGCATACTTGTCGATAGGCTTCATTTGTGAAAAAAAACACAGATGTGAGGCCTGAAAGTATGGGATCCCCACTAAACATCAGGTTACTATACAGAGTACTCCATATCACATAGTGACCAAAGGCCCCTAAACATCCAGCTGCCTGGCTGGCACGTATACCTACTGTACTCTCTACAACAGCCCCTTCTTCAGAGAAGCCATCAACCTCGCTAATGTGTCTCAGATGCCACGCCAATAGAAGATGTTACAGTGCTTGTTAGAGGCTGCTGTAGTCAATGGCTAACAGCAGCTCCATTCTCAACAAGTAACGGAGACTGGTGATCATGCTGAATGCCCAGAGGTGAAGATATGGAAGGGGGGGGCAGCGAACCTGGCATCAAACCCCTGAACATATGCTGAACTAGAAAGGAGTACAGGAGGAGGTAGGGATAATGCTTTACTGCATCGGCTAGTTGTGTCTGCAGATGTAGTTTATGAATGGTCTTGTCACTACCCAATGGTGGTAATTTATCAAAACTGGCGTAAAGTAGAACTAGCCTTGTTGCCCATAGCAACCAGATTTCAACTTTAATTTTCCTAAGGAGTTTTGAAAAATGAAAAGTGGAATCTGATTGGTTGCTATGGGCAAATAAGACAGTTTTTCTATACATCAGTTTTGATAAATAGCCCCCAATGAGTGTTCAGTGAGAGGGCGTAGCACTTAGATCACAGGAAAGCTCCAGTGACAACTGTGCTTATAAGGACCATGACAAAACTGGAGCTTCCAGTGATAGATGACATATATTGACATCTGCCATCCATAGGCTACTATACAGTAGCATCCTTATAATAACATAGTCTATTGTGAAATTCAATCTTTTTGCTCTATAATAGCATATACCAGCCAGACAGAGGCCAAACAGACACTCGTTGTCCTCCATTGGGCAAAGGAGGACTGTGGACATGCTTTACGTGTGGTAGGGCTCAGGAGCTTTACAGGCAAGCTAGCTAAACATAAACCAAAATGTGAACATAAGCTAAAGCCTAAAGAAGATTGATACTTCTCTGTATGTGGTTGGTTTAAAAAAAAAAAAAAACATAAAAAACTACAGCATAAGCTGCATGTGTCATTCAGCTTTACCCTTGTTCTCAGTGAAATGAACCAGAAACAACACAAGTGCAAGATTATTCTACTCTATATTTTTGCAAAGCTGCTCAACAAGAATTCCGAATGAATCTATTCTAAGGTAGAAATCCATGACATTTAATAGTAGATAACAGGCTGTCATTGAATCTATAGATTTCTATATTAGCAATGTTGATTCTAAAGGATAATGCATCGGATTTTCAATAGAAAAAAACTTTAGTTTGCCATGAATTATAAAATTCTTACTTTGTGAATGGTGTACAGTACATTGTTTCATTTATATTCAATTCATGACATTGATAAGCTGAAGGTACCAACTTCTACCGTTAGATAAGGTCACATGAAAAAAAATAATAATATATATAATGTCATTGCTCCAGTGAGAGCTTGGCCTCTTCCTACGCCAGTGACATCGCGTTCACCAGTCACATTACCTATTTGTAGCTCAGTCCCAGGCAAATGAATGGGCCTGGGATGCAATACCAAGCACAGCAAGGATCTAAATGTATCCTGCAGCAGGACAACGATCTCCAACATACAACCAATGTCATTAAAGGGGTTGTGTCGTATATGTAAAAAAAACGCAGCACTCTTCAATTATGCAGGATTTATTCACCAACAAAAATGCCAGGTTTCGACCGTCATGGTCTTTCTCAAGCTTGAGAAAGACCATGATGGTCGAAATGTCGCATAATTAAAGACAAGTGAGTGCTGCGGTTTTTTGACATATGCAACGCATCTAAGGGGGATCTTCAGACTGGCTCCCAACACGGCTGGCACCACCACAATAAAGGTTTCATTTTTTCGTTGTGCTGCTTTTCACATTTACAGGGGTTGTCCCATTCAAAATATTCTATAGTTTTCAAACCAGCACCTGGATCTGAAGACTTTTGTCATTGCATGTAATAAAAAATTTAGCATAACCAGTGAGTTATTCAATAAAATGTTTCTGTGTAGCGCCACCTTCTGTTTGCTTTTTTTCTTATTTCTTTGTCCAGCTTACTGGGATGGCCGCACATGCTCAGTTTCATCCTTCAGCTGTCTCCTGAACTGTTATTGGGAGAGCATGAACATACCTCTTGAGCTGCAGCAGAAAAGACACTCCACTTGAGCTGTCAGCTTGATATAAATCTAGTAGAGCAATGACTGGGGAGATCTCTGTGAGGTACAGGGCTGGGCAGGGCTGGTTATAGCTCTGTTAGAAAAAGATGGTCATGTCGGATTTTCATGTTTTACATTAGTCATGGGAGAACCCCTTTAAGAATTATCTTCAGTTCAGGAGAAGAACAAAGATTCCTGGAAGTGATGACACCACAGAGCCCTGATCTCAACAATATTGAGTCTGTCTAGGATTACATAAAGAGACAGAAGGATTTTAGCAAGCCTACAGCCACAGAAGATCTCCCTGCTGAGTTCCTTCAAAAATGGGCGAATTGATGTTGTTATGAAGGCAAAGGTGGTCACACATAATATTGATTTGATTTAGATTTCTCTTTTGTTCATTAATTTTGCATTGTGTTCATGACAGCTGCTTGTAACACTATGATTGCAATGCGGGGAGAGGTCAGGTAACATAAAGAACCTCCTCACACTAAGGCCTCATGCACACGACCGTTGTTTGTTTCCGCATCCGTGCCGCCGATTTTAGCGTTTCTGATGCGGACCCATTCTTTTCTATGGAGCCGTTGAAAATGCAGACAGTGCACCGTTATTATCCGCGTCCGTGGTCCGTGATTCCAGTCCGTCAAAAAAATATAAACCTGTCCTATTCAGGTCCGTGAAAAAACGGTTAGCGGACCAATTCAAGTCAATGGGACCGCGAAAAAACGCGGAAGCACAACAGAAGCCATCCGTCTGTCATCCGCATCCTCGTTTTCCATGGATCAGTTGCCTGGCAACCTGTGGCTCTGACCTTTTGGCAATGCAAAAAAAATTGTACAGGAAGTTCCACCTGCCAGATTTCAAAGTGTGGTGATTTCTGGACACATGCCAGAGAGTTGGTGCATTTTGCCTGTGACATATTTATTTTGCCATTCAAAATGGCAAGGTGGGATGTAGAAAAGCTGATAACCTTAAGTGACTCTGAGGGACTCCCTGCCTCCATCAGGAGCCTGACTGCTCGCAACACCATTTGTGTAGATGTAGAAAAGCTGATAACCTTGAGCAGGAAAGGCCCGAGCTGTGGGACACACGCACAAATGTGTACCTA
This sequence comes from Bufo gargarizans, assembly GCF_014858855.1. Lineage (NCBI taxonomy): Eukaryota > Metazoa > Chordata > Amphibia > Anura > Bufonidae > Bufo > Bufo gargarizans. The sequence goes on from NC_058084.1 coordinate 328,719,807, forward strand.
GATCGGGTGAAGAAGGAGGTTGCCTGGGAGAAAGTGGCCCGGCGTATGAGGCGAGCAGAATCGGAAAAAGCTGATGCCAGGGGTCGTGCCAAATTAGGTAAGTGTCTTGGCCCTGTGTTGTTCTTTATGATGTTGCTAGTACTTACATCTCTTCAGATTCATGTCCCTTTTGTGGGCAGGCTTAATTCTATTGTGGTATGGACATGTTTTTTGGTTTGTTAAGGCACTTTTTACCTCACAACTACATGTTTTAATGGCTGTTCCGACCTTACCAACTGCCCACAGTAGTACTGTATACCCAGCATGTATGTGCAGTATTTTGGTGACGCACGTAAGGGCCTTTTTACCTCATAACCACATGTTTTAATGGCTATCCCAACCTTACCTACTGCCCACAGTAGTACTGTATACCCAGCATGTATGTGCAGTATTTTGGTGACGCATGTAAGGGCCTTTTTACATCACAACCACATGTTTTAATGGCTGTCCCAACCTTACCTACTGCCCACAGTAGTACTGTATACCAGGAACGTAGCTAAAGGCTCATTGGCCCTGGTGCAAGAGTTCAGCTTGGGCCCCCTTCCCTCAGTGCTCTGTGGTCAAGGGCAGGGAAGCATATAGCCTTTGTGCTGCCTGAGGTAAAAATTTTAACTACCCTACCATGCCAAATTCTTGAACTAACCCCTTCCCACCAGCCAGAGGTGTAACTTGACCAGCATTTCTATAATACCAGTGTCTTCTTAGGCAGCACAAGGGGTCTTTGGGCCCCCTCAGGCTCCTGGGCCCAGTAGCGACTGCTACCTCTGCACCCCCTATAGCTACTCCCCTGCTGTATACCCAGCATGTATGTGCAGTATTTTGATGACGCACATGACACTGTATCAATAAATGGCCAAAGATATGTGTATACGTCACATATCATTAAGTTTTTGGAAAACAAAGGCCTAACATAAATAATCTTGTCCTTACTGGATAGATAGAAAAATAGGATAGCCACAGCTGCCCTAGTGTACCATGTGCTGTGTATTTGGCCCTTGTTTTATTGTTTATTAGCCATTTGTTTTGCTATTTATTTTGTGTGTTTTTTTATAACATGTTTTATGGTATTGTGTACAATGAGTGTTTTCCTTGTTTGCTGCTTTCACAGTCAAAAAAACGAAGACCCGCTGGAATAGTTGCCGCAACCAATTCCGGCAGGAGTGCAACGAAAGGGGCCGGAGTGGTGAGGGCTCATCCCGAAAAAGGCCATACTTATATTCCTCACAGCTTCAATTTCTGAGGCCGGTGATGGACTTGAGGCCGTAAGTTTTTATTTTAAACATTAAAACTTTATGTAACTGTTATATATGTGATTGCCCACTGTCAGAATATATATATTTTTTTTTTTACAGTTTTTGTGTGGAATATATTTTTTCTTTTTTAATATAGGTTATCTTTGTGAAATGTTTGCCTCACACAAATTACACTTTAAAACCACTACTGCGCCTTTTCACAGGGGTTGAAATTCAATTTGGGTACAATGCGTGCAGGGAAAGCATTGCACCCGCATTGTATATGTACCCGTTCAAAAAATGAGTGAAATTGCGACTTTTTTGCAACTCTTTTGCGACTTTTTAAATAGTCCCAATAGTAAATCTGTCTAAAGAATCATTTACATAAGAAAACACGCCCACTTTCAGAAAACTGGCGAGCATAGTGCAGAGCAGAAAAAAGTCGCAAATTTGTGCGCAGTTTTAGCATTTGGGACTTTTTGGGGGACTTTTTCACTCCATTATTCTGACCTGAGCTAATGATAAATCTGGCCCATAGTGTATTTCAATATCTAAAAATCCAGGTGTGAGTAGTAGTATAATCTAAATATATCAATAAGATGTGTCATTATATAGGTGTTTATCCACCGCTCTCTCCCACTATTAATACTATGACATCAATCACTACAAAGCCAACAAAGGAATTTTAGCTGCAAACGAGGAAGAGTTCCAAATGTCCCATCTTTTGAGAGTTTGTAAGCGGTCAGTGTAAGAGCTTGCATATGTATTAAGCAAATATATTGCTGCATTTGTAGGAGGGGGGGCTGATTACAAAGCTAATTACACGCACCTGTGGGCCCAGGCTGGCTAATTACTAGGCTATTTATAGGCACCTGTGGGCCCAGGCTGACGCTGATTCAGCTGATTTCACTACCTCTGAGTCAGCTTTAGGATACAGCAGCATGGTGTGGAGGCTCCTTACGACTGGGCGATGGCAGAATGTCTCAGGAGGGCGCTGGTATTCATGGTAGAATCAGAGTTGTTTGCACGGGACCCACGCTGCGGCCTGCGGTATGAAGCAGAGTTTGGGCGCTAATGGTTGAACCATGGTTGTTTGTATTGTTTGCCCGGCTATTCAGAGGCCTGGTGGGGCAATTGCATACAGTTATTGGGGTAGCATGTGCTTAGAGTGGGCATGGTTGTATGTTTTCTGATATCTGGTTTACATGCGGGGCGTGTGTCTGCAGTTGGCTCAAGCTACGCATGCTGGGTTTAAGTGATGGTAAATGTGGATCAATGGTAAAAAAAAAAAAAAAACTCCTGCAGCATCACGTGGAGGTTCCTTTGCGCCTGGGCAATAGCAGAAGGTGCCAGGCGAGTGCTGGCATTCACGGTAGGATCATACTTGGTTACACTGTCTGTGACTTGTAGCGCTCTGGGGCGAAGGGGGTTGGGCGCAATGGTCAAATGATCGTGGTTAGGATTGTTACCTTCAAAGCTACGCCCATGTGTCTGCATTAACATTTTGTCCTATACGCCATTCACTACTAGAGCTGCGTTTTATGCTTCCTCTGTAGTATTACATTCATACTCTGCTCACTTTCAGATTGCATTTATACGGCTGCTTTATACCAATTAAAGCTGCATTTATTTTCATTTCTACATGATGGTTACTCAGTATTCATACTAGGGCTATCAGCACACCGCTCTGATACTGCTCTTTCGATAAACATAGCTGCTTTCTTTTCAGGCTTGCGTTTCTTTCCTCTGTGTTTTTTTACATTCCTTAGGCCTACCTCTCTTTTCACTTAGTGGTGTTCTTTAGTCCTAGTTTGCATTCACTCAGACAGGTATCCTTTACTTCTGGTTCGCATTCACTCAGATCGATCTCCTGCCCCAGTAAACCAAATAGCTCCCTAGCGGTCAGTGGGCCAATAGGAGTAAGTTCCTACTATGTTTTCACAGTTGTTCATTCGTTTGTCACGACAAGGGTCTTTTCTTAGCGAACTGCAATGCCTCTGGCTCTTGTTTTCTCCCATCTGTTTCAATTTCACGGTTTGCGGTTGGTTTAATGTTTAGTTTATGCACGTGGTTCGGATCACTAATGTCTATGCATTTTCCATTAGGTCTGGCTCACGTTTTAATTACTTATCGTCACTGTAAGGTCATCCAGGTCAGTCTCTTCGGGGGGCCTCATGGCTTTGGGGACCCGATGACCGTTCTTCATGTTGTTTTTTAGGGGTACAATATGGTTGTAGGCTGGTTAGCGTCCTAGGTTTATTGTCGGAGAGGGTCATGGTTATGCGAGTCCCCAAGTCATACTGGTGTTGCATAAGTGGTTTATATAAAAAACATATAAAAATCCGCCATTAGTCTCTCATGCATGGCTTCTCCGTTTTAGTGTTACACATATGACTCCGCCATTAGAGTCTCTCACGCATGGCTTCTCTGGTTTAGTGTTACAGATATGGCTCCGCCATTAGAGTCTCTCACGCATGGCTCCGCCATTAGAGTCTCTCACGCATGGCTCCGCCATTAGAGTCTCTCACGCATGGCTTCTCCCCTTTAGTGTTACACATATGACTCTGCCATCAGAGTCACTCACGCATAGCTTCTACGTTTATAGGTTTACACATATGGCTCCGCCATTAGAGTCTCTCATGCATGGCTTCTCCCTTTTAGTGTTACACATATGGCTCTGCCATTAGTCTCTCACGCATGGCTTCTCCGTCTTAGTGTTACACATATGGCTCTGCCATTAGAGTCTCTCACGCATGGCTTCTCCGTCTTAGTGTTACACATATGGCTCTGCCATTAGAGTCTCTCACGCATGGCTTCTCCGTCTTAGTGTTACACATATGGCTCTGCCATTAGAGTCTCTCACGCATGGCTCCGCCATTAGAGTCTCTCACGCATGGCTTCTCCCTTTTAGTGTTACACATATGACTCCGCCATTAGTCTCTCACGCATGGCTTCTTCGTTTTAGTTTTACACATATGACTCCGCCATTAGTCTCTCTTGCATGGCTCCACCATTAGAGTTTCTCACGCATGGCGTCTCTGGTTTAGTGTTACACATATGGCTCCGCCATTAGAGTCTCTCACACATGGCTCCGCCATTAGAGTTTCTCTCGCATGGCTTCTCTGTTTTACCGGTTTACACATATGACTCCGCCATTAGAGTCTCACGCATGGCTTCTCCGGTTTAGTGTTTCACATATGGCTCCGCCATTAGTCACTCACGCATGGCTTCTCTCTTTTAGTGTTACACATATGACTCCGCCATTAGAGTCTCACATAGAATGTGTTGGCAGATAAGAACCATTTGGCCCATCTAGTCTGCCCAATATACTGAATACTATGAATAGCCCCTGGCCCTATGTTATATGAAGGATGGCCTTATGCCTATCCCATGCATGCTTAAACTCCTTCACTGTATTTGCAGCTACCACTTCTGCAGGAAGGCTAGTCCATGCATCCACTACTCTCTCAGTAAAGTAATACTTCATGATATTACTTTTAAACCTTTGCCCTCTAATTTAAAACTATGTCCTCTTGTAGCAGTATTTCTCCTTTTAAATATTCTCTCCTCTTTTACCTTGTTGATTCCCTTTATGTATTTAAAAGTTTCTCTCACGCATGGCTCCGCCATTAGTCTCTCACGCATGGCTTCTCTGGTTTAGTGTTACACATATGGCTCTGCCATTAGGGTCTCTCACGCATGGCTTCTCCGTTTAAATTTTACACACAACTCCGCCATTCGAGGCTGGCGGCGTGGTCTTTTTCTGCCTTCAGACCCGCTCGCATGGCTCGGTCTTCTGTGGCTCGCAATACAATTTCCTGGTGGTGGCTCGCACGCGTGGCTTGTGCCATTAGAGCCTCACTCACGTTATTGTTTTCCCTGACTTTTATTTTCTAGGTTGTTGGGTCTTCATTGTTTTCTTTATAAGCAGTAATCCCAAGCCTGCTTTTGCGGACATCATCTTCTCCCAGGCATGCTTACTTCATCTACAAACTTGGGCCGACGGTCTTGGTGTCCAGCCTAAGTCCTGGGCATCGGTCCGTCTTCCAGTAGGAGGTACAGTAATAAGGTGCAGTTTACGAAGTCTGTCTTCAGACACAACAAGTCCTATCACGACTACAGGTGCAGCATACATAGTTTATCACAACCTTAAGCTTATTTTCTGTCACAACTGCAGGTATTATGTGTACGTTCTGTCCTTATTACAGGCAACATTAGCTCGTTAATCGAAATAGCCATATATTCTTCTGGATGGTTCCCCACCCCAAGCCTGGTGAGTTCACACATTTCACTTAATTTACTACTACAGTAAGCCGGCATGTGCCATGTTCTAACTTTTCGGCCCTTGATAGAAAGTGTGGCCTGGGGAATAAGTAGAGGTATTTTGCCACCAGGAACCGTTGGTGTCCGATCAGGGCCCTTGGCGAATGGTTGGAGTTCATTTAGGCCCTTCCAACAGATTCACCATTGTTTGTTTCAGTCTGCAGCTCTCAGGATTCAGACCTTCTCGTAATATGGTCATATGTTAGTCAACATAGGAGTAAATCGTTCCTGGTTACCAGCCACTCTTTCAATCGCATCAGCATTAACCATCTCCAAGAACGATGTGGCGGTGCACATGACAAAGAGGTAAGGTAGATGGAAGTCACTGTGATATATACGGTATATTCCGCACCTTAATCGTGAAAGGTCTTTTCCGTTCAAAATCGGGTGTCGTAACAGTATGTATATATTTACTCTAAACTAAGGTCTGCTCTTTTTGGCCTCTTTAGGCTGCTCTACCACGGCAGTTATGGCATACCTCCACTGCTTGTCGTATATGGGGTTAGATAGGTTAGGTTCACCTTTCTGATAGCTGATCCGACCACAAATATATTCATGCTGCATATATTGATTTACTAGAGAGATCACATCAGTTAGCTTAGGTGTAATCAGCAATTTCCAGGAGGTCGCAATAAGCTTCCTTGCAGCTGATAAGATGCCCTTTATGACCGGCCTATGCGAGTAAGGTAGGTCCCCTGTTCCAATGGATAATACAGCCAATGAAGGGTTGAGGGGAATCAGGAAATTTGATACTGTTGAGAAAAGGTTAAAAACCCTCTCCCAAAATGGAAGAATAATAGGGCATGACCACCACATCTGTAATAAACTTCCCTTTTCCCCACAAGTCCTCCAGCAGTTTGAGTTTGAGCTATAGTTAGGATCCATGTGGGCTATACGGGCTGGAGTTAAATACCATCTAAGCTGTATTTTCCTATTTTGTTCTATGTCGTTAATACACTTTGCGTTGACTATCGTCCAATGGAAAGCATCCTTCCATTCCTCAACCATCCAAGAACACCCCAACTCTTCTTCCCACTTCTCCATAAAGCTTAGCTTTGTTTCTAAAGTAGGGCCAATTGCTTGGTATGCAGTCGAAAGTCCTTTCCCTTGACCCTCCCGACTGATAAAATACCTACTAAAAGGAGTACTCCTAGACAACCGACCAGGGAAAGGTCTCGCCCTGTGCAGCATATGTCTAACTTGGAGGTATTGATAAAAACAAGAGTTAGGGGTGCCGTAAGTTTGATGTAAGGTCTCAAATGGTTTTATGTTAGAACCCTCGTACAACTGTTTCAGACACAAAATACCCGCCCTCTCCCATTTATCTAACGAGAGATCTGGAACTCCATATGTGAGTGCAACCAGTGGGATCTCGGATCTCGAAGGAGAGAAAAGCTCCCCTTTCTCTATACAGTGGCACCAGGTCCATGCTGCAGCACGCATAGTTAAGAGAGAGGGTGAAAGTTTAGGCATCTCTAAAGAATGGGCAGCAAGAAAGCCTGGGAGAGATTTTTTTTGGGGGGATAAGTGGATTCTAACTCGTGCCATCTCTGCTGTGAGGAAGGTGCCCACCACTCTTTTGTTTGTTCAATAAGGTTCGCTTTATAATAACGAGCAAGGTCTGGGACACCCAATCCCCCCTCTTTTAGCTTTGGGTATAAAGCACATTGGTCTACTCTAGGCGGTTTGTTACCCCATATAAATCTTAGAAGGTCTGATTGCAATGGTTTTATTGTTTTATGCAGTATTATAAGAGGTATACATCTAAGTTTATTGAGAATTTTAGGTAATATAATCATTTTGACCACATTCATTCTAGCCACCCATGACATAAAAAGCTTAGAGTATTCGGCATAGTCCGCTAATCGTTCTGTTCTCAGGGAATTGAAGTTACCTCTCACTAAATTTAGTATTTGAGATCTACGTGTAATGCCCAAGTATGTTATGCCATCCTCTGCCTATTAAAATGGAGCTTTCTCTAGGAGCTCCCTTTTGAGAGGGTCTTGGATCGCAAACGCATATTCCTTGTGCATATTCCTTTAAAACTGCTATGACATTTGGAAGACATATTTCCGGGCATGTGAGTGATAGCATAACATCATCTGCATATAGCCCAATTTTGTGTGATAAGCTCCCTACTTGTATACCTAAAATACCTGGGTCTGTGCAGATTCTTTCTGCCAGGGGCTCCATCACCAGCGCAAACACCAATGGTGATAAAGGGCAACCTTGTCTGGTACCGTCCGTTATATCAAAACTTTTGGAGTAAAAGCCGGATGCCAATACTAGAGCAGATAGAAGGGAGTAAAGGTTTAAAATAGCTGACGGAATAGGTCCTTGGAACCCAAAACGACTCAGTACCTCTGCCAGAAACCCCCAGTGCACCCTATCAAAGGTTTTTTCTGCATCTAGAGAAACAAAGATCATCGGTGCACCTGAGGCATCCGCCAGCTGGAGTAGGTCAATCATTCTACAGGTTCCATCTCTGCACTGACGACCTGGGATGAAACCAACCTGATCTGGGAATACCAATTTAGGAAGGAGGGGTTGTATCCTTAAGGCCAGCAATTTGGAAAATAACTTCAGGTCATTATTTAATAAAGAGATGGGGTGGAAATTTGCTGGGTTATCATGAGGTTTCCCTGGTTTGGGGATTTTCGTGGTAATGGCGCCTAGCTTTTTCTTTAGATATGCTGCCCAGGAGTAAAAATGCATTAAAGAGCCGAGTGAGGTATGGTAGTAGGCTTACTTTAAAGGTTTTATAATAATCTCCGGAGAAGCCATCTGGGCCTGGGGCTTTATGTAATTTCAGTGATTTTATAGCAGTATCTACTTCCAGTTCCAAGAACGGAATATTAAGCGACCTCAAATCTTGAGGGGTGATACTCGGGAGAGATACTGAGTCTAGAAAGTTCAATATGGTATGTGAGGTGGGTTGTGTGGCGCCATTATCATTTTTTAAATTGTAGAGGGAACTATAATAATCCGCAAAGGCATCCGCAATATCAACTGGATGTGTAGTCATCTCTCCATTTGTCACACCGGTGACAGGTTTTAAAAGGTCTGAAAGATTATCTGCACATTAGTGATCTGACAGCCTCTTTTGGTTTTGGTTTCACTTTGTCTGTGTGGGACCAAGATTTATTGGTCCATATAATATCACTGCCATTGTTAACCCTGTAGCCTTCCGTCTTGAACTTCCTCAGGCATTGAAAATCCATAACGTTTTTCATAAATCGTTGTTAAAGAAATGTGTTGAGCCGTCCTCCTTGCCTCCCACTTCTGTCATGGTGGACGGCAATTTAGAATTTCAGATCAGCAGGATTGTGGACTCCTGAGTTCTCCAGAGATCCCTCCAGTTCCTCATTCATTGGAGAGGGTACGGACCAGAGGAGAGGATGTGGGTTCCAGCGACCGATGTTAATGCTAGTCGTCTGGTGAGAGCATTCCACAGAGCTCATCCTGATAAGGTCGGTCCTGGGTGCCCGGAGGTCACCCGTAGAAGGGGGTGTACTGTCACACCGGTGACAGGTTTTAGAAGGTCTGAAAGATTATCTGCACATTAGTGATCTGACAGCCTCTTTTGGTTTTGGTTTCACTTTGTCTGTGTGTTGCTTGTATGTCCACACCTCCTGTTCAGGTGTGGATCATGTGACCTTTACCTCCCCCTATTTAGTCTGACTGTACCCATCACTCCTTGCACTGGATAGCTTCATTTGGTTTTTGGAAGAGCTGGAGTGTGGTTCTAGTTGAAGTCCTGTCCATCCATCATCCTTCAGCCTCAGAAATTAAGTGTTCCGCTTGTTGTATTTTGTATTCCCCCCCCCCCCCACATTTGTTGTTTACTAGGCCTCAGCGAGACGCTGGTTCCTTCATCAGGGAAGGAGCGGGTTGTCTCTGCCCTGTCCTTACCATTAGGGCATCTGAGGGTCACCAGGGTTTTCTAGGTTCCTGTGTATGGACATCTCTACCATCGAGAGGTGCCCATACGGATAGAAGTTAGGGCCAGGAGCAGGGTTTTATAGGTGGTGACCCTTTTCCTTCCCTAGCGGTGAGGCCTAGTGTCTTTTTCCTTCCTTCTTGTTGTCTTTTGGTGTTCTCCCCTACTACATCCGTGACACCATTGTTCTGCTTCATTGATTCTATGCGGGAGGCTACTTCTCTTCTTTTTCAATCTACGAGCCAGCATAGCTCTGGCTCTATCTCCCAGATGATATAGCTGTGCCTTTGAACGGGTTAGGGCTTTTTCATATTTACAGAGCAAGAAAGAGCGAAGTTGGAAGCATATCAGTAGGGGCTGCCTTAAATTGTGTTTCCAGCTTCGCTATTTGAGCTAAGATTTCTTGGATTTGTTTATCTCTTTGTTTCTTAATCTTAGACGCAGTTTGAATGAAAAGTTTTATGAGCGCACCACAGTGTGGAGATACTGACATCTGAAGTGTCATTGATTTCCAAGTATTCATCTAAAGCTTTAGAGAATAATTTGTATCGGTTTTCATTTCTCAGCAAATATGAGTTAAGGCGCCAAAGTGGCGGGTTAGGATTAGGATAATTATCTGAGAGATGTAGATAGATTGGAGCGTGATCAGACCATGTAATATTGCCTATTGCGGTGTGAGTGGTTTTATGAAGTAGGTCTTTGGAGATGAGGAAATAATCTATTCTAGTCAGGGAGATATGAATCTGAGACACAAAGGTGAAATCCCTCTCCGTCGCATGTTAGTATCTCCACACATCATGTAGGGGAGCAGTTTTGAGCAGCTTACCCAGTGCAGGCTGATGACCCACCGTTTTCTTGGAGCAATCCAGAGAAGTGTCAATGGGCAAATTGAAATCTCTGCCTAAAATAATGGAACCCCTGGCAGAATTCAACAGTTTCTCGAAGAAACGTGTAAGAAAAGAGAGTTGGTGAGAGTTAGGCACGTAAACATTAGCTATACTATATTCAGCATGATTTATGGAGCAGAGGAGAATAATATACCGTCCTGCTTGATCAATGATGGTTTGATGTACTTTAAATTGGACCGAACGTCTAATCCCTATAAGAACCCCAGCTTTTTTAACCTCTGAAGATGCAAAGTAAAGGTGTGGATAATGCTTATTACAACATCTGCCGGTGTCTTTGGCCAGTAAGTGAGTTTCTTGAGCCAGTAGTATATCACATTTACTCTTATTGGCATCATTCCATAGCGCAGAGCGCTTGTAGGGGGAGTTTAAACCCCTCACATTTATAGACATTAGGTGTAATACCATTGTGAGTCTATGGGAGTTAACAGATACTTAGCGTTATTCAGGAGAAAACGGTGGACTACAGGTGACATGTTAGACTCAATAGATTCAGGATCACATTAAAGCTGGAAAAAATAACAGTAGTTAACAAGATCACAAAGTGAAACTAGGCAAACACGCCCATAATGGTATAATAACCAATGGTGAGCACCCATGAGTTTTCAGGGGCGCAAAGGTTTCCAAGTTAGACAGTAGGACCCTGAAAGGACCACCTTAACTTATAAAAAGCAATAAGATATTTGAGGATAAAGTAGATAGAAAATGGGCATAATGAACACATCTATGAGGGTATTACCCTCTCTACCTCACTCTATAGAAAGAAGAGCAAGGATGTTAATTAATCTAGAGAGGGATTAGTGTAGGGTAAGTACAGAGTAGGAGAACAGTAATTTCTCAACATAGACTTTATAAGATTTTATATTGATACAACATTCAGGTTAACTTCTCATCAGTGTGTTTGGGGGACATCCGACCATTCTTTCTTTTATTGCTTTTCCCGTGTCTACCAGCTTGTTCAGTGGACTATGGGATTGGGGCTGGAAGTACTGGAAAAGCCTTGCGATTTTAGACATTGCACCAATCTTCAATGGAGATCATGGGATCACCCAGCGCCGATAAGAGTTCCGTAAGGTCCTCACGCCGCGAATAATACATTTTTTTCCCGCCAGCTATACATTATTTTCCTTCCCCGTAGCAGATCTGTAAGAGGCTTCAGTTGCTTCCTTTTGTGCAGAGTCATAGGAGCTAGGTCCTGGAATAGCATAAGCTGATGATCCTCAAAGGACCAAGTGGGATTTTCTCTGGCTTTCCCCAGCATATCTTCCTTAACTCTGAAGTTCAGTAATTTGCAGATGAAGTCTCTGGGAGGATCATTAGGGTTAGGTCTCGGTCTTAGCACGCTATGTGCTCTCTCAATATCGAGAGGATAGTGATCCCCCAATAGCACAATGGCAATCTGTTTTACTGTAGAGGGCAGAGATTCTGCAGCATACGTTTCAGGAAGACTAGAAATTCTTAAATTGCTGCGTCTGTTGCGGTTGTCCTGGTCTTCTATGTGGGTGTATAGTTGGTTCAGATGATCTTGACAGGTTTGAAAGTGAGTGACAACTTATCTGGAGTGATTACAGAGTTCTGCTGTGGTATCCTCTAAGTCAGGGGTGGCCAACCTTACAGACACAAAGAGCCAGAAGAAAAAATCGTATGACTGCCAGGAGCCACAAGATATTCGTTTACACAAATATGCGTGCACACGACAGGAGCTGGAACCAGGTCCTCCTTGCTTGCTGCGCCACTTCTTGCTGCCCCCATAGACCCAGCCTGCGGTCTGATGAATCTGGCTGCTGGGCTGGAACTGGGAAGATTATGAGTGGGCATTAAGTCACACACAAACACACTCACAGATGGGGTGTGTGGCTGTGGGCGGGCACATCGGTGGCTGGTGGCGGGGTTAAACACTGCAGCTTCGCCTTCTCTGCCGGAGGAGGAGGCGGGGCTGCAGTGAGTGACTGAGTCACGTGCCCGCTCTCGGCGCTCTGAATCCTCCAGCCTTCCACCGCTGCAGAGAAGAGAGTAATCGCTGGCCGCACTGCTCCCCTGCGAGCCGCAAATGAAGGCGCAAGGAGCCGCATGCGGATCGCGAGCCGCGTGTTGGCCACCCCTGCTCTAAGCTATCAACACGATGTCCAATATGGTGTAGATCTTGTTTAATGCAAGTTCTGTGCTAGGGATGACAGAGCGTTGGTAAGGGTTTGTTGAAAAAAGTTTCTTGATAAAGGAAGATCCGTCGGTGCTGCAGCTTGTGTTTTGTCTTGCGTTGTATCATTCAAAGTTAGAGGCATATTCACATGGATGGAGGGGTCTTCACATGCAGGCATTTTTGTGACAAATTTCTCCATATTGCCTCTGACATGAGGATTTTTTTTAGGTATATTAGGATCTTTCGCTGCAGGCTGACTGTATTTAACCATTGCAAGGTAGGTGGTTTATGTTCCCCAATTAAAGAGCATATCACGATTCAAGAGTGCTATGCCCTTGTGAGCAGCATATCCTCAGAGAGGTTAGTAAGGTGCCCAGTCAGGTTAGATCTTCTTTAAAGATCTGGAAACATTGAGCCTGTGGCTCTAATAAGTGGAGTAGATGGACCCCCTTTTAGAGGTAAAATGAGGAACGTTTAAAACATTAGGACTGGGGAATTAAGCTGGGGGGGGGGGGGGAGCAAAGCACCCTGTAGTGATGCCAGTTCTTTAAAAGGGGATGGAAATTCGCAGTACCTCAACTTGAAGAGCGGGGTTGTGGAATGGCAGGACTCCGTATGCGGCAGGGAAGCTCCACTACAGACCGATCTAGAAGATACAGGGATCCGATAGCTGAACGGTGGCCTCCGGATGCAGCTCCTGGAGTCTGCAGTGTGAGGTAAACTTTCCCAAGATGGCGCCCTCACTTCAGGTGATTTGGGCGCGCGTTCGGAGTAACAGACTGAGCAGGCCTCACTCAGCAGGTTCCTCAGCCTCCTCTTCTATAGCGGTCCACAGCTCGGGTAGTCTCCGGTCACTGTGTCTCTCTCCGGACATCAGATGGAAGGTCCGGTAGATCGGTTTCCCGCTGGTTGAAACGGAGCCGGAGGCTGTCTGGTCGACTAGGCCGCAGTCGGATCTCGGGTCTGCCGGCACCTAGGGAGCTTCAAGAGGGTTCCAACTGAAGCTGGTGAGTTACAGCCTTCAATTATGAGAGTAGAACCAAACAAAAAAAGACTCACTATAGAACCGCAGTTTAGGGCAGGGAAGAGACAACCATATAAACCTATAATGTTGTTGAACAAACAACAAAAGAATTCCCAATATATAAAAAAAAAATATACACTTTATTTAATTATAATAAACATATCATGATTACTGAAATATTAGAGATAGCAAGAAAAGAATATGAAGAATCAGCAGAAAAACCGGATGCCGCAATCCACTGGCCAGTGTCTCTGCTACCCACCAACAGATGGAACACATGTCAAGTATACCAATAATATGCAGCAGGGTGATTCACAATACAATAGCACATATGATCGTGATAGGTAATTACAACAGCTGATACTTACTATCGAGCGCTCCATGCCTGATGATGCACGCCGAGTACATCATGGCGACGCCGCACTCGTCAGGAGGAGGGGTGGAACACAAGCTGTGCGCTCCAGCCCGCCTCCCAAGGAGACGTAGCGGCATCTGCACGTGACCCGGTGAACAGCGCATCACAGCATAGCGCTGCATCAGCCTATCCAGTCAAAGGGATGTCTGAACTATATCTAATATATTAACCCCAGTCCTTCGCACTGGGGAGCCCTGTATGGAGAATCTACATAGGGGATATCAATTATTTCAGAGGGCGTAAGTGGGGAGCTGAATACATCTGAATACATCTAGGCATAAATACCATTAAGAGAGAATGGATATACAACATCGCGGTCATTGCGGAGCTGAATACATCTGAATACATCAAGCATAAATACTATTAAAAGAGAGTAAGTACACAATATCACAATTATCTTATAACATATCATTCGGCACTATAAATATGCCATAATTTGGTCAAAATACATGATATCACATTGATATAATCGTGATACAAGAAGATGAATACCGTACATGTTCATGAGAGCATAAATGGCATAAAAAATACATAATATACACTATATAATCACACATATCATGATTGTATCCTACTATCCTCAAGACCCAATATAAAAAAATAAAGAATACATGATAAAAAAAAATTTTTACATAAAAAACGAAAGTGATTAATTGCTTAATACATGAAAATCTAATACAGAAAATCTTTTTAATAATATCATAGTGAAAATATCATAATTGATCATTTTGGTGCAGAGCAAAACCGAATTAACAAAAACAAGGTGGTGATGCTGCCAGCCCGCCCGGATCGGCAGTACATATCCTCCCATATAAAGTGCTACGTGCATAAAAATAATAAACAACAAAAGATACAAACATAATTCTCAATCATTTGAGTAAAAAAAGTTGTGTGTGACTGGGGCAGCAATGCCCTAACATCATAGATCACATCAGCGATGCAATACCCATAGTGTAATTAGGATACCAAGTACATAACAGTGACAATAGGGCCACAAATACATAATGGTGACAAAGTGTATCCGGTACAAATCATGAATATAAAGGTCCGTCTTAATGTTTCCATGGTAGTCCATCTCCATGTTCACAATGTATATGGATCATCTCTCTCCTCACAACTCTCCAGTCATCACATTATATGGCCACACAGAAAACTGTATAAATAAACAGTTAAAATCACTGAGAAAATCTGCATAAAAACTTAACTAAATAAATGATTTGAAACTCAATGCCTCATTCAATCCGTGAGGAGTCAGTGTTGAGCAGAACCATCCATTTTGTTTCTTTTTGGAGGAGACAACGTTTTATGTTGCCCCCCCTGATCCCCAGTCGTACACTGTCAATCCCTTTAAAAGAGATACCTCTAGGATTACAGTTATGGGCTTCCCTAAAGTGTTTCGCCACTGGTTTCAGTTTTTTAAGTTTGTCATATTCAGTGATTTCAGCGGCCGCCTTAATATCACGAATATGCTCCAAAACTCTTGTCTTGAGTACCCTTGTGGTCATCCCAATGTAGATCAGAACACAGGGGCATTCAGCATGATAAACCACTGCCTCTGTTTTGCAGGAAATATGATGTACAATTTTGCACTCCTTCTCCCTACTTGTGTTAGTAAACTCGTCCGTTCTCACCATATACTGACATGCAGTGCAGTCATCACATGGTAAGAATCACCACTGTGGACCCTTATCCCCAAAGAGACCACCTTTTTTGGGGGTCACATAATGGCTCCTAGTCACCATATCCTTAAGGTTTTTTGCTCTCTTCCAGGTGACCAATGGTCTCTCAGAGATAACTTTCTTTAGGTCCCTGTCAGTTCGAAGGACCTGCCAGTGTCTTTGGAGAATATCCTGCAATTATCTCCATTGAGCATTAAAGTTGGTAATAAATCTAGGGAAACCATGATCTTTCTTTTTTGCGGGGAGAGTAATTTAACAAGTTATCCCTGGAAGAGTTCTTAGCCCTAATATATCCCTTCCTAATCACTTTCTTACTAAAACCCCTCTCGAGGAATCTTCTCGATAGATCCTCTGCCTCTCACTCAAAACTGGCCTCACTGGAGCATATCCGCCTAGCCCTACAGAATTGGCCAATGGGTATAGCACGAGAGACCTGTGGCTGATAAGAGGAAGAGGAGAATAGCAATGAGTTGGTGGCAGTGGGTTTCCTATGTATATCAAAACCCAGGAAGCCCTCATTCTCCACAGTGATCACAAGGTCTAAAAAATCGAAACAATCCCTACTGTAAATCCACGTAAGTTTGATATTCAGATCATTCAAGTTGAGATTGTGTAGAAACCCCTCCAAGTGCGACGTCGAGCCCTGCCAGATAAACAAAACGTCATCTATATACCTCGACCACGAGACCACTGCGTTGTGACCCTCCAAATTCATGACTATCTCTTTCCCACAGTCCCAGGAACAAATTAGCATATGTGGGCACACAATTCACCCGCATAGCCGTTCCCCGGAGCTGTAGGTAATAGCGATCTTTAAACGTAAACACATTATGTTTCAATGCGAATTCTAATAATGTCATGACCAAGTCAATTAAATCTCTAACCAAATTGGTTGTCTCCAAAAAGAATTGCAACGCCCGTAGTCCGTGGGCGTGGCAGATAGACGTAAACAGAGACTCGACATCGGACGTGACCTAAGAGCATATCACTGTCCAAATGCATCCCACCGAGTCTCTTAAGGACATCGGTGGTGTCGCGAACAAAGGAGAAAAAGGTCTCTACACATCTCTGTAGGTAAAAATTCACAAAGCGACAGTCTCACACAAACCCCCAATCCCAGATACTATGGGTCTCCCTGGTGGTACTCTAGAGTCTTTGTGTACATTAGAGAGTAAGTAAAATGTGGGGAGCACTGGAAAATCTGTAACCAGGCCCTCCCACATTTTAGCACTGATTATGCCACTCTCATATGCACTCCTAAGTATTCCGTCCAATTCCAGTTTGTATTGTATCGTGGGATTGCAGTCCAGTTTCCGGTAACAGGACCCATCCCCTAATTGGCGGAACACCTCCTTTTCATACATTCGCACCGGCCAGACCACAACATTGCCCCCCTTGTCTGCAGGTTTAATGACATCTTTTATATTCTTAAGTTCTTTCAATGCAAGCCGTAAATCTTTGCTTAAATTGTCATGAGATCTAATATCACATAGTTTTTCTAGGTCTTGTTTGACCAACTTAACAAATATGTCAACTGCTGGACAAGATGTCATGGGGAGCCAATGTTGGGAATGGCAGTGCAGATGTATGGGGAATCTGGACGTATCCGATTCTTGTTCGTCTAATAGCGATTGGAGATCATTCAAGGTCTGTATTTCTAGAGGGGAGAGGTCAGAATGATCATCGCCCCTACTAAAACACTTCTTAAAACACAGTTTTCTTGCGAAGAGTTCCAAGTCCCCCACCAACAGGAAAAAATCTAATTTTCCTGTCGGTGAGAAAGTCAGACCCCTCCGCAAGGCGCATAATTGGGATTGTGTGAGAGTAATATCTGAAAGGTTCATTACATTTAGTACTTCTTTGCTCGTTTCCCCAGGGAGTAGTTCTGCCTTGTTTTTCGCTTTGTGGATGGTGTTCTTAGGCGGGAGGTCCAATTCTCCTCGCCGCTTCCCTTCCGGATCCCCTGCACTCGTCTAAAAAATGCTCTCCACATCCTTGGCTGTTAGTGGAGTGGAAGATGTAGACAGAGAGAGAGAGATGTAAAATTGTTAGTAAGTTGTGGTGGCTCACTCGTTAATAGTTATGGTATGGTGCTGCAAGCTCAAGTAGAGGGAATCACCCAACCCTCTGTAGGGAAGTGTAAATAGGAATAGAAAAATGAGCGGGCACTCATACACTTGGCAACCAGATTGAGATATGCAGAAAATGATAAAAAATACAATAAAAATAGTACAATAAAAAATACAATTATATAAACGAAAAAGCAATCAGTAAATTCTGTGGTATATATCACGCCGAAGTTCTTCAATTAATATACCTAGACTTCGTATATACGGTTATTTCAAAAAGAGAGAAAAGGGGTTTCCTTTGTGTCTCTATCGCAGATTAGGAAGGTGGGAGTCACTTCCGATGTTGTGGGTACATTTATCATAGGAACGCAGTGTATTCATATATCGTCCACAGAGTTCAGGTGATACTAGACTGAAGTCTCTTATAACACTTTCCTTATCAGTAAAGGTGGACTTTTAATCAATGTTAGGCTTACCGTCTGGTGCCTGCTGTCTCCCGGTAGCTTGGACGGAGCTTTAGATGTCCGCCGGCTTGTTTGATTGCTCCTTGAGACAAGCTGGTTCAAGTTCCGCGGGAGTTCCAAAGATCGCGGGAGTTGATACTCTGTTCCGCAATTTCCTTTGGTACAGCGTTCAAAAAGAATGATGTTTGTTCCTTTCCTGTAGAGATATTTTTTTTTTGTATGGCCATAACATTTTATCGGAGGACTTTCAATTCAGGTACATCACTTATTTCACCATACGCATTTCGGGTAGATTCACTCTCCCTTCCTCAGTGGTCAAGTGTCTGCCTGCCTGGCCTCGATTTTTATCCTTTCTTTAATTAAATCCAAAATCACAAGCACCTGCTCCTCATGCTGTTCCCAATTATCCGAGAAGTAATCTTATGTTGCGTTTTCCACATTTTTCTCTTTGCGGTTTTCATGCGTTTTTTGGGGGACATATGCGTTTTTTTGCCCAGATGTCCCAGTCGGTGCAATGTACCACTGTATGTAATGAAAACTTCATGTCTGGTTGCTTACAATCTAAAATCCCTATTTTTCATGATAAAAATAACTAAAATGTAGCTATATAGGTACCATTAATGTTATAATGTGCATTACATATAAAATACAAACGTAAAATTATAACTGATCCTTGATGGATTTGAGGAATATGAGAAATTTGATGAATTTGATAGAGATAAAAGGGTGGCTATCTCGAAGCCAAGGACACGTCGCAGAGCCGATAAACGGCCAGGCATGCGACGCGCCGTCGGCAAC
The DNA here is from genome assembly GCF_014858855.1 of Bufo gargarizans. NCBI lineage: Eukaryota > Metazoa > Chordata > Amphibia > Anura > Bufonidae > Bufo > Bufo gargarizans. The sequence continues at coordinate 328,738,835 of NC_058084.1, forward strand.
GAGACATCCAACCTACACAAATCTGAAAATCTGTAACTCAGAATTGAGTCCTTTCGGTTGTAAGGATCCAAATTCATAAATGCGTCGGGATTCTATCCTAGACATTTGTCTGATGAAGTCTCCACCCCTCCAGTGTTTCTCCACCTTCTCCAGTGCCACAACCATCAAACTGGATGGATCTTGTTTATGCACATCTTTATAATGTTTGGATAGGGAATGTTTTTCGTACCCCTTCTTTATATTCACAATGTCCTAAGCCACTCTTTTTTTTGAAAGGCCTCTTGGCCCGTCCTATATATTGTCTATTACAGGGGCACTGGAGAAGGTAGATAACACCGGTGGAGTCACATGTGAGAAAATCTTCTATCTCCCATTTAAAGTTATTTTGTGTTGAGGAAACAGTGGTTGTCAGACAAGGTTTTTCTATTCATTCTGCAACCCATGCACCTTCCGCATTTATAAAAACCTTTCAAGTTTAGCCAAGTTCCTGAAAAACCCATCCTATTCTGTTTCCATGGTTTTACAGTGGGGGCCACCTTAATACCTAGATTGGGTGCCCTAGTGAAGGTGATTGTTGGAACAGTTGGGAGCAGATGTCCTATAATTTTATCGCTCAAGATATGGTGCCAGTGGGTTTTAATAATTTTCAGAATTTTCCTATAATTTTCATTAAATGGAAAGACTACCCTTATGGCATTTTCTTTATTTTGTTCCTTTTCTTTCTCATTTTTATCTTCCTTCTCAAAGAACTCCCTTCTATCAAGTTTCCTAATTTGGTTAAGTGACTCCTCCACTAACTTATCGGGATATTCTTTTTCAATAAATAGTTTTTTCATTTCGATGGCCTCTATCTCAAAGGTACGTCCCTCTGTGCAGTTTCGCTTAATCCTACGAAACTGACCAGAGGGAATATTTGTCAGCCATCTTGGCAAATGGCAACTCGAAAAGTCAATGTAGCTATTTCTAGCTGTGGGTTTGCGGCATGTTTTACATGTGTATTTATTTTCAGACTTCGTAATCAATAAATCCAGGAATTCAGTCCTCTCCTGCATGTTTGAGGTAAAGACCAGATTCAAGTTATTATTGTTAATTGTTTCTAGGAATTTCTCTAATTCATCTTTACTTTGCTTCCAGATGAAGATTACATCGTCGATGTAACGTCGCCACAGGGCCAGATCCACCCCCAGCCTCGGCCTGATGTGGTTATATTCCCACTCGGCCAAGAATAAATTTGCATAGCTGGGGGCGAATCTGGTCCCCATGGCGGTACCCCGTTTCTGCAGGAAGAAGTCCCCCTCGAAGAAAAAGTAGTTGTGGCCCAAGATATACTCTATTCCTTTCGTTATTAAATCCCTTTTTATTGTTCCATAGGAACCATCTTTTTTTAGTTGTAATTTAACAGCATCAATTCCTTGATGGTGGTCAATCACAGTATTGGATGTCAAGTGTACCCATAATCCACTCAGACTGAGCATCTAAGTTTTCCAAAATCTGTATGATTTGGGTCGTATACTTAATATAGGAACTGGTTTTCTTGACTATTGGTTGTAATTGGACGTCTATATATTTAGACAGGTTGGACGTAATGGATCCAATCCCCGAGACAATTGGACGTGCTGAGGGATCACTTGGGTTTTTATGGACTTAGGCAGGCAGTAGAAGCATGGTAGCCTTTTCTGCGTGCCTAAGATGAAATCCAATTCCTGCCTGGATATTGTCCCATTGTCCAATCCTTTCATACTGTATCTCTTGAGCTCCAACTCAAATCCCTCAAGGGGGTCTCCCCCCAGTTTTTGATAGGTCTCCCCATCTGAAAGCTGTCGGAGGCACTCCCTATTATAACACCACCACCGCACCTCCCTTATCCGCGGGGCGTATGGTGATGGAGTTGTTCTTTTGTAATTGTTTTAAGGTCTCAAACTCCCCTCTGGTTAAATTATTTGTGGATCTTAGTCTGGCTTTTAATTTACATATATCCTCCTCTACACATCTCTGAAAAGCTCCTATCTCTTTACTGATTTCACTCCTTGGAAACATATTTGACTTGTTTTTTAAGAGGTTTTTATTTGGATTTTTTTTTTCATGTTTTTTTTTGTGATGTTCTTGCTTATGAGACACATTATAAATTTACAAATTAGTTTGACTTCATAGAGACACACACACCATAATTCAAGTAATAACAATTTATTTTTAAACATATCATAGTAGAAAACATATTCTGTACTTAAGGTATGAGAAAGATTTTGGAACCATATACAAAAAATAATAAATATGTTTATCAAAGAGTACGTTCATAAACATATTTTTCCATTATATTTGCTTTTAATAATTTCTTGGTCCCGAAATCCTCAGCCCACGCCAAGGGTCCTCATTCTCTTCCGAGTCCCTACACTCAACTACAACATTAATTCAATTAGCTATCTGACAAAATAAAAAACAACTAACGAGCACAGAAGAAATTAAACACTGCCACGAATAGCGTCCATCTGCCCTCAGCAGTCCAAACCCAATCATCCACCTTCGGCTGTGGCATCACCGTCTCTCGGAGTTGATGCCAGATGACATGGCAACTGTGACGCACAATCCGAGAAATTGTTGAGGTTCCCGAAATAAACTCAAAATGCAGGGATGCAAAAGAGTTCCCAGTTGCAAGGAATCTATAGAGGAAAGAAAAAAATAAAACAGTAAACGGCTTAAAAAAGGGAACATACAATACATGTTTCCTCTAATGCTTTATAAGACACGTGTTTCAACAATGTCCATTGATAAATAACAACATTCACAATAGGATTTGTTGTGTTTGAAAAAAACAGTAGTAGCAATTGGGGTGTGGGCACTACTTCCACAAGCTACAGACGTGGACAAAATTGTTGGTACCCTTTGGTCAATGAAAGAAAAAGTCACAATGGTCACAGAAATAACTTTAATCTGACAAAAGTAATAATAAATTAAAATTCTATAAATGTTAACCAATGAAAGTCAGACATTGTTTTTCAACCATGCTTCAACAGAATTATGTAAAAAAATAAACTCATGAAACAGGCATGGACAAAAATGATGGTACCCCTAACTTAATATTTTGTTGCGCAACCTTTTGAGGCAATCACTGCAATCAAACGCTTCCTGTAACTGTCAATGAGACATCTGCACCTCTCAGCAGGTATTTTGGCCCACTCCTCATGAGCAAACTGCTCCAGTTGTGTCCGGTTTGAAGGGTGCCTTTTCCAGACTGCATGTTTCAGCTCCTTCCAAAGATGCTCAATAGGATTGAGGTCAGGGCTCATAGAAGGCCACTTTAGAATAGTCCAATTTTTTCCTCTTAGCCATTCTTGGGTGTTTTTAGCGGTGTGTTTTGGGTCATTGTCCTGTTGCAAGACCCATGACCTGCGACTGAGACCAAGCTTTCTGACACTGGCTAGTACATTTCTCTCTAGAATTCCTTGATAGTCTTGAGATTTCATTGTACCCTGCACAGATTCAAGACACCCTGTGCCAGACGCAGCAAAGCAGCCCCAGAACATAACAGAGCCTCCTCCATGTTTCACAGTAGGGACAGTGTTCTTTTCTTGATATGCTTCATTTTTTCGTCTGTGAACATACAGCTGATGTGCCTTGGCAAAAACTTCGATTTTTGTCTCATCTGTCCACAGGACATTCTCCCAGAAGCTTTGTGGCTTGTCAACATGTAGTTTGGCATATTCCAGTCTTGCTTTTTTATGATTCGTTTTCAACAATGGTGTCCTCCTTGGTCGTCTCCCATGTAGTCCACTTTGGCTCAAACAACGACGGATGGTGCGATCTGACACTGATGTTCCTTGAGCATGAAGTTCACCTTGAATCTCTTTAGAAGTCTTTCTAGGCTCTTTTGTTACCATTCGGATTATCCGTCTCTTAGATTTGTCATCAATTTTCCTCCTGCGGCCACGTCCAGGGAGGTTGGCTACAGTCCCATGGATCTTAAACTTATGAATAATATGTGCAACTGTACTCACAGGAACATCTAGTTGCTTGGAGATGGTCTTATAGCCTTTACCTTTAACATGCTTGTCTATAATTTTCTTTCTGATCTCTTGAGACAGCTCTTTCCTTTGCTTCCTCTGGTCCATGTCGAGTGTGGTACACACCATATCACCAAACAACACAGTGATTACCTGGAGCCATATATATAGGCCCAATGGCTGATTACAAGGTTGTAGACACCTGTGATGCTAATTAGTGGACACACCTTGAATTAACATGTCCCTTTGGTCACATTATGTTCTGTGTTTTCTAGGGGTACCATCATTTTTGTCCATGCCTGTTTCATGAGTTTATTTTTTTACATAATTCTGTTGAAGCATGGTTGAAAAACAATGTCTGACTTTCATTGGTTAACATTTATAGAATTTTAATTTATTATTACTTTTGTCAGATTAAAGTTATTTCTGTGACCATTGTGACTTTTTCTTTCATTGACCAAAGGGTACCAACAATTTTGTCCACGTCTGTATGTTAACCCAACTGTGATAATGCCATTTCCATGCAGAGTGTATGGCCAAATGAAGGAAGAATTAAACAGTCTGCATGATGATTTAGTTAACTAAATCCAAAAGGAAAACCTGTTTTAAATACACGACTACCTTTGATCTTGCCATCTTAGGATTTATCAAATTAAATAAAAAAACATCACTGATACATACATATTATGGACTAAGAAAGCTAACTTCCAAAAACAGCACATGTGTAGCACCAGGCTTTTTTGATAACATGGTCCTCATGGCAGAAGCAGTGCACATTACTGTCTGAACTATAAAAGTACTATACTCCTTACCTCAACGTGACGATGAGCCTTTCCTCCGGAGAAATGCTGCGCCTCATATTGGTGTCCATAAAGGTAAAAACAGTACGTAGAGACGACAGCAAGCTATCAAATGTAGACACTGACATCCGACAGAACGCAAAGAACTTCTCTGGATGCAGGCGAAGATCTTGGTAGAGGGTATGAAAGTGTCCTTTCCGGTAGCGTTAGGAAACAATGGGATGCATCCAATATCGCCGCCTTCTAATCGGTTCCTCGTCCAACAAAAGGAATCGCTGTCCCCATCGACAAGAAATAAGCCAGTGCACTACGACCTCTTCCTCAGAGTCATTCGCCATGGTGAATCCAAGACGCAAACTGAGAAGCAAAGATCAGCAAAGCCAACAACACTCTGTACCCTGTGAAGAATACAAAAAATTTCCGCAAAGCACTCAGGTGAATAGCATTATATACCTATATCCTGGGTGGGGATATGAAAATGTCATTTTTTTTCCTTCCTTTTAAAAATGTGGATCGCGGTTAGCGTTCCCCTAAAAAAAACGGAAGACACATGGAAACACAACAGAAACAAAAACTGCAATGTAACAACTTATCACCAATTTGCGGAACAGAAACAAACAACGGTCGTGTGCATGAGGCCTAACTCTAACTGTTTAGATGCCGAGATTGGCATAACACTGACGGGTGAATTTTTAGATGGATTTCAGGCCATTGCCATGTTCACATGACAATAACAACAGGTACAGGAGTCTACATCAACGTGTTTGTTACTAACTACTCTTGTTCTTAGAGCAGACCCATGACTACATTTGTAAACCGAGAAAACAAAAATCCTATTAATTTAACCATTTGTTTGCCATAGTCCTTGACTGAGCCATGGTTAAAGGGAATGTTCCCCTTCGATTGGGTCACATGGTTTCTTACTGACCTGATCAGAGACTGGGGAACTTAGAAAGGACCCCAGGACTGTCTGTTTGGCACACTAATACTATTTAGTTATAAAATAAACTTGTAAAATAGTAATCTCTTATTGGGATTAAAAAACTGTAATAAAAATCAATAAAAAAAATGTTAAAAGTCTTGATATAAAAGAAAAAAGCCATTATGCAGCCACATCAGTTAAAAAATTAAAAAGATAAACACTTAGGTTGCTGAAATACACACAGACAAAAACAAAAAATGCATCTGGTCATTAAAGGGGTATTTCAATTAGATTGCTATCCACATTCATAGGATAGGTTATAACTATTAGATCAGTGGAGGTTCTACCCCTGGGACCCCCACCAATTACGAGTATTGGGGCCCCATACCCCCTGGATCCCCCTTGAATTGAACAGAAAGGCTGGTCGCATATGTGCATTGCCGCTCTATTCATTTCTATGGGAGTTTCGGAGATAGCAGTAGGTATGGGGACCCGGTTCTCATGATTGGTGGGAGTCCCAGTGGTAGGACACTCATAAATCTAACAGTTACTGTGTCCCCAATTCTGTGGATAGGGGATAACTTAATCTAACTGGAATACTCCATTGAGGATGGATTCACACATTTTTATGATGGCCTTTTAACTTTTTTTGCACATGTTTTTTGGTACATTTTTGGTTTAAAAAATGCAATCTTCAGATGTTTGCTGAAAGTCCATGAGAATTATGAAACTTATAACACAAAAATGTATATAGTGGTATTTTTTCAATTTGGGGAAATTATTACTGTGGTTTTTAAAAGATTTTTAAAAAAGAGCTGCATGGACATGTTCATTTGACCACAGCCCAGAACGGAAGATAGGAGCGATAAAGGTAAAAAAAATACATTACAAAATTACAGCTACCTTCAGAAATTATTATTTTAAAGGATGTTGATGTAAACCACACAATCCATTTACAAATACAGAATGTTAAGGAGATTGAATTATTTTCAGGTGTTTTTCCATCCCCATCCCTATTAACCAATCAGACAAATAAGGTTTATTTTTATGTCTAGTGCATTTATTCACTTTTCTTATATCTAGAAATCTGTAAAATGCTCTAAAATGTGTATTGTTTACAAGAAAAACCCAGTAATTTATTCACTAATGCAAAATGTGATCTGTATGGAAACAAACTGTTTATGTATGATATGCTCGCTTTAATAATTCATTCCACCCACTGCCACCCACATGGAATGTACAGGTTATTTTATCATCCTAAAACAGCTGCTCAAGAGGAGTTAGTGGATAGACAATTTATTTTAAAGAAAATAATAATTTATATGTTACTGTAGCAAATAATCTCTAAAAGTGAGACATGAAATGCCCTTTGATCATCTGAAGAGGATCTGCATTTAAAATTGTATATATATGAATTCTGTATTACTGTAACATGAACCAGGAGGTAGAAACATTGGACAAAAATGTCTGCAACCTGTTACGGACCATGGGTGTGGACCCACTGTGCCAGCTAACCAGTTTGACTTTGGGCTAAACCTATGGGCATTGACCTGGTGGTTCCCTGTTTTTCACCCTTTAACCCCTTATACGGGGATTCGTCCTTTGCTGCAGAGAACCAACCAGGCTGGTATCACCTGGAGTAGTCCTGATCTAGTTGGCATCTGACCCATGGGGTCGGAGACACCGGTGTAAATCACCTAAAGGCTGGCAGTAGTCAGGAAACAAGTTAAGGTCTGGGCAGGCAGAGTTGGTGCATATCCCAAAGTCAAGTCTCAGGTCTGGGCAGGCAGAAGTGAATCAAAACAGACAACAGGCTGAGATCAGGGCAGGCAGTGGAGTATCAGAGACATGATGCACAGGTTTGGTGCACAGGTAAACAGACTAGATAGCACACCATTGTTAGTCAACTAGAAACCTAGGAACCTAAAAGCTCAATGTGGAAGGTGCCTTAAATACACACTAATGTCTAGCCATTGGCTGGAGGTAACTTAAGTATACACTTCAGTAACAGGCTGGGAGGCCCTAACAAAAAAAGCACAGTATATGACTGTCACGGCCATGGTCATGGTCGTGACTCTTGAACCGCATGCTGTTGCCTGCGGTTTGTATGTAGGTGTTCAACCACAGGTGAGGGCCGCTAGTGTGCTGCCTCACTTGTGGTTGCCGCGGGCAACAAGTTATGTTGTACTGTTGCAGCATAGCAGCCTGAGCTGTTGTTAGGCAGCTTGCTGTAAGTGCATGCGGTTGTACTTGGCAACTTGGTTTGTATGTGTGCACTTTCCTTGTTTGGTGTGCACTGGGTTTATTTGTGTGTATTCCCCTTTAAGTTGCTGTCTTCCCTTCCCTGGTGTTGGAAGGGTTAATTCCCTTCTGTGTGTGTGTGTGAACACTGGGTGTGTCTCTATGTGGGTGTGACTACTTGGGTCTATAAAGCCTTAGTGTATAGTGCAGGTCAGAGGGGTGCTTCAGCCATGCTTTGCTGGAGACACGCTCCTGGTATTTCCATCTGCCAGTGGGGGCCAGCCTTGTGGTCATAAACTAATTGTGATTCTTAAGTTTATGTGATGTCCACTTGATGTTTTCCTTGTTATGTTATGCACCTATGGATCTGGGTTCCTGTGTGTTTGTGTGTGTGCTGTGTCCACTGGTGTTTGGGTGTGGACACTTGCTGTATTGCACGGGATCCAGTCTGTGTGTCTGTGGCAGGTAGGTGTGGAAGTGCTTTTCATCCTCCTGCAAATCCATAGGCCGTTTATGTCCTCTTCCCTTTGCAGCTTGGCTAGTGAGACTCCTGTTCCTCCGTGCCTAGGAGGAACAGGTCGTCTTACCCTGCTCCTTGTTCCAGGGCAATCCTGAGGGCTAGCAGGGACCCCAAGGCATCCGGTGTATGAGTCCTCCCACCTTCATGGTTGATTAGGAGTCTGGGTCAGTTTAGGGACGCGATAGGAGGTGACCTGCTCCCTAATACTGTCGTCCTGGCCAAGCAGCGCACAACATCTTTTGGCATCGCACGGCTGAGGGTTTTCCCCATCCTCAGCCGTGACAATGACCTGCAGAAGATACATAGAATGCCCGTGGCCCGGGACTGCTGCTGGTGAATAGCAGAGGGTGAGCTGGTCCCAGCGACCAATCCAGGATAAGATGGGTGAGTGCAATGGTGGGCACGGCCTGCCATTGTAATACAAATATGTTTTAGGAGTAAAGCTTTTTCAGTTTGATTGTGTGGCTTAATTTTTTACAAGCACGCTCATGCTAAATTTTCTATTACAAACAACAGTCATCCAGAAGACATCACATGAAACCATTTATACATTGTAGAATGGCTTATTTTGCAACGTTTATGACATTTCTGTTATTAGGCCCACAATTTGTATAGGGGTTATCCCACAGAAAATACTACTATGCCATGAATAGAGCATTTCAAATCAAGTATTTATTGCAATATATACAGTATGTATGTGCAATGAAAATATTGTAAGGTTGTTTTATGTACTGCTGTTTATTCTTCAGGCCCACCTTCTTCTGCATCCAGGGTGGACTAACATGCTCAGTAGCTTTCTTGCTCCCATCTGCTCCCCTTAGTGCTGATGTAGTGATATTACAAAGAAACAGGTTAAGTGGCCCAGACACTTTTCTTTCATTTATCTCTACTTCTAAATTCATAGAAAAATATAGTTATATCCCCAGACTAACCAGATTTGTTTTATACTAACCGGATTTGTTCGTATGAGGAGGTGAGTAGAAGCCTGCACAGCGGGACGGCTGTGGATATGGTGTTCTTGGACTTTTCAAAGGCATTTGATACTGTCCCTCATAAGTGTTTAATAGGCGAAAGAAGGTCTATATGGTTAGAAAGTATAGTTTGCAATTGGATTGAAATTTGACTAAAGGACCTTGTCCAGAGAGTTGTGGTCAATTATTCAAATTCTGAATGATCACTGGTTATGAGTATCTTTGGATAATACGAATTGTAACCAAAGAGCCCAGGATGTCTTCTAAAGAGATTAGAGGTAAACTCCAAGGTCAAGGTAAATTGGTATCAGATCGTACCATCCATCGATGTCTTAGCCAAAGTGGACTTAATCGAAGACGACCAAGGCAGAAACCACTGTTGAAAGCAAATCTTAAAAAAGTGAGACTGGAATTTTCCAAAATGTATATTGACAAGCCACAAAGCTTCTGGGAGAATACCCTTTGGACAGATAAGACAAAACTGGAGCTTTTTGGCAAGTCACATTAGTTCACATTATGTTCACAAACACAAAAATGAAGCATACAAAGAAAATAACATTGTACCTGCTGTGAAACACAGAAAAGGCTTGGTAATGTTTTGGGGCTTCTTTGCTGCATCTGGCACAGGTTGTCTTGAATCTGTGAAGTGTACAATAAAATCTTAAGACATGTCAAGGCATTCTGGACCTAAATGTGCTGCCCAGTGTCAAAAAGCTTGGTTTCAGTCGCATGCGATGGGTCTTCCAACAGGATTATGACCCAAAACACACAGCTAAAAACATCCAAGAAAGGCTAAAATCAAAGCACTGGAATATTCTGAAGTAGCCTTCTATGAGTCTTGATCTAAATCCTATTGAACATCTGTGGAATGAGCTGAAATATGCAGTCTCAAGAAGGCAACCTTCAAACCGGAGACAGCTGAAGTAGTTTGCTCATGAGGAATAAGCCAAAATGCCTGTGGACAAGTGCAGAAGTCTCATTGAGAGTTACGCTTCATTGCAGAGATTGTCTCAAAAGATTGTGTAACAAAATACCAAATTAAGAGTATCATCATCTATGTCCAGGCCTTTTTCATGACTTTGTTTTATAAATTATTCTGTTGAACCCCAATTCAAAAGTAATTTCAGATTTTCATTAGTTGATTTTCAGTAATTTTTTTAGTTATTATTACTTTATAGTGTTGGGCGAGTATGTTCGGCCGAACACCAGTTCAGCTCGAGCATCGCGATACTCAGCTCATCGCGGCGTTCGGCCAAATACCGCGTGTGCTCGAGCGCGATGCTCGAGTTTCCTCACCTCAGCCAATAAACGTGCAGGTAAGTACTGTAATGCCGTAGCCTTGTTGGCTGCTGGCATTACAGTGCTTCGCTGGCCAGAATGCTTTATTGGGTGCTTTATAACACCCGATGACACGTGTTCGGCTCAGTATTAGGGCTCATTCACACGAACGAGTGCTGCCCGTTGCCGTATTTCGGACCGCATTTGCAGATCTGCAATACACAGGCACTGTTCCGTGTGCATTCCGCATCACGGATGCGGACCGGAAGCACGGAACGGAACACTACGGAAGCACTACGGAGTGCTTTCTGGGGTTCCGTTCAATGCCTCCACACCGCAAAAAGATAGAACTTACAATCTTTTTGCGGAACGGACGGATCACGGACCCATTCAAGTGAATTGGTCTGCGATCCCCATGCAGTTGCCCCACGGACAGTGCCCGTGCATTGTGGACCGCAATTTGCGGTCCACAGCACGGGCACAGGCTTCACACGGCCGTGTGAACAAGCCCTTAGTCAGGTATAGCTGGAGAGCAGAAGGGAGAGATAGTGTAGGGATTGAAATAACAATATTTTAGTTTTTATACTTGTTATAGACCCAAAAGACCTTTTAAGGACTATCATGTGTGGCAGCAATATATATATTTTTAGCGCAACCTGCGCTAAATTGCTAAATCTTGCTAGAGACCGAAAAGTTCTTTTAAGGACTATTGTGTGTGGCAGCAATATATATTTTAAGTGCAACCTGCACTAAATTGCTAAAACTTGTTAGAGACCCAAAAGTGCTTTTAAGAACTATAGTTGTATCTGGCACCAATATACACTCACCTAAAAAATTATTAGGAACACCATACTAATACGGTGTTGGACCCCCTTTTGCCTTCAGAACTGCCTTAGTTCTACGTGGCATTGATTCAACAAGGTGCTGATAGCATTCTTTAGAAATGTTGGCCCATATTGATAGGATAGCATCTTGCAGTTGATGGAGATTTGAGGGATGCACATCCAGGGCACGAAGCTCCCGTTCCACCACATCCCAAAGATGCTCTATTGGGTTGAGATCTGGTGACTGTGGGGGCCATTTTAGTACAGTGAACTCATTGTCATGTTCAAGAAACCAATTTGAAATTATTCGAGCTTTGTGACATGGTGCACTATCCTGCTGGAAGTAGCCATCAGATGATGGATACATGTTCTCATTCTGTTTACGCCAAATTCGGACTCTACCTGTCACAACCAGACAGCTGAGAAGCTCTGACAGAAGCCTTTCAGAACGTCCTCCTTGAGTTTCTTTGTTGTGATGTTCAGTTCCTCATCTCGTTAGCCTCTCTCAGCTGTCATGTGGTTGGACTGATTGCATCCCTTTAAATTCCGCCCCATAATGCATTACTGGGCGGCTTATACTACTTCCTGGAGTGTGTGTGCATGCTGATCTTGTTTTCCAGTCTGCTACAAAGTTAAGTGCTGAACATTTATCTGTTATTTTCTGTTTGCTGGATCCCAGGTGACCCTGACTCCCTCCGTCTCTGGTGTAGGGAGTCGGTGATCGTGTCCCCTCACTATTGTAAGGTGTTCAGGGGTTATATAGTCGAGGTACGTGGATATGCAACCATCCACCTCTGGGATCTTTGCATAGGCTGAGCAGCCAGGGAAAGTCTCAGGTCTTGTGCAGGGGTCTCCCTTTGGTTCCTTAGCTTTGGATCCAGTGAGTCATATATGCATGTTGCTTTGTCTTGTTTCCTAAACACCGTCCGTGACATTATAAGCCGCCACAACCGTCTCAAGCATGGATCCGGTTTCACTTTTGGCTGAACGCTTCCAGGGTCTTTCATTGGAGGTAGCTGATCTCCGTAAGACTTTTTCTCAGCTTCAAGTGACCGGTTCAGCTTGCGTTCATGGAGTTTGTTCTGAGCCTAAGATCTCGCTCCCGGATACGTTCTCCGGGGGTAGTGAGAATTGTGTGTGTTTTAGAGAGGCTTGCAAACTCCATTTTCGCCTTCTTCCCCATTCCTCTGGTGATGAGGAACGGAGGGTGGGGATCATTATATCGCTGCTCAGGGGTAACGCTCAGTCTTGGGCCTTTTCGCTGCCGGAGGGGGCACGGCCTCTCCGTTCAGTGGATGAATTCTTTTTAGCCCTGGGTCAGATATATGATGATCCGGATCGTATTGCTCTGGCTGAGTCTAGACTACGTCTATTATGCCAGGGTAAACAATCCGCAGAAATATACTGCTCAGAATTTCGGAGATGGGCAGCTGATACTGGTTGGAATGATGCTGCACTCCGAAGTCAATTTTGCCATGGTATTTCAGAGGGATTGAAAGATGCATTTGCCTTTCATGAGAGGCCTATTTCTTTGGACTCTGCTATGTCTCAGGCCGTTCGTATTGACAGGCGTCTTAGAGAGAGAGGAGAGATGTCCCCTTCCTGTCATACTCAGTCCCAGGACAGTGCAGCGGTCTCATTCTGTGCGCAGGGGCCTCGGTCGCTGTCAGCCCCTGCTGAGCAGGAGCCCATGCAGCTGGGGTTGATTGCTTCTGACAATAGAAGATTCAGCTCGCATGGGAGGGTTTGTTTTTGTTGTGGAGGTATAAATCATTTGGCAAATGTTTGTCCTTCTAGGAGATTCAGGCAGTTTTCTGGGAGTAATAAAGAAACAAACAGGAAAAAATCTTTTAAAAATGTTCCGTCTGTTACTATTGGCAGGGTTGAGGCGGAGATTGAAGGTTTTCCATTTGCTTGTAGTTCCCGTTTTGTCCTGCCGGCTAGGGTGGCGCTAGAGAGCAAGAACATTTTTTGTGAGATTTTTGTGGATAGTGGAGCAGCTGTCAATCTCATTGATAATCAATTTGCAATAACTCATGGTTTCCAGGTGCGCACTTTGGGAAAGGATATTCCTGTTTTTGCTATTGATTCCGCTCCACTTTCTCAGAAATCATTAAAGGGCATAGTTCACAATATCCGTTTGATTGTGAGTGATGCTCATGTTGAGGATGTGTCATGTTTCGTCCTTAGCGGTTTGCCTACTCCTCTAGTGTTGGGGCTACCCTGGCTCACTAAACCTAACCCCACCATTGATTGGCAAGCGAGGCAAATAAATGGTTGGAGTGACTTTTGCAGAGAGAATTGCCTCACGACATCTGTTTCTGAGGTTGCTACTAAGACTGTACCATCTTTTCTCTCAGAATTTTCGGATGTCTTCTCTGAGAGTGGAGTTCAGGATTTGCCCCCGCACAGGGAGTACGATTGCCCTATTAATCTCATCCCAGGCGCCAAACTGCCTAAATCTCGTTTATTCAATCTTTCCCAACCTGAGAGGATCGCTATGCGTGCTTACATCTCTGAGAGTCTGAGAAAAGGACACATACGACCCTCGAAGTCACCTGTTGCCGCTGTTTTTTTCTTTGTTAAGAAAAAAGATGGTTCTTTAAGACCTTGTCTGGATTTCAGGGAGCTGAACAATATCACTATTCGTGACCCTTATCCGCTTCCTCTGATCCCGGACCTGTTTAACCAGGTTGTTGGGGCTAAAGTCTTTTCCAAATTAGATCTAAGAGGGGCATACAACCTGGTCAGGGTCAGAGAAGGAGACGAATGGAAGACGGCCTTCAATACCCCTGAGGGCCATTTTGAGAATTTGGTTATGCCTTTTGGTTTGATGAATGCCCCAGCCTTTTTTCAGCATTTCGCGAACAGCATTTTTTATCATTTGATGGGAAAATTTGTATTAGTGTATTTGGATGACATTTAGATTTTTTCTCCTGATTTCAAAACTCATAAGGAACATGTACGTCAGGTCTTGCTCATCCTGCGGAAGAATAAATTATATGCGAAACTGGAAAAATGTGTGTTTGCGGTTCCAGAAATTCAATTTCTGGGGTTTCTTCTCTCCGCTTCTGGTTTTCGCATGGACCCCGAGAAGGTCCGCGCTGTGCTTGAGTGGGAGCTTCCTGAGAATCAGAAGGACGCTGATGCGTTTTTTGGGCTTTGCCAATTATTACAGGAAGTTTATTTTGAATTATTCCTCTATTGTTAAACCACTCACTGATATGACCAGAAAGGGGGTAGATTTTTCTTCTTGGTCAGTAGAGGCGCGTAAGGCTTTTTCTAATATCAAGGAGAGTTTTGCTTCCGCTCCCATCTTGGTGCAACCTGATATTTCTTTACCCTTCATAGTTGAGGTTGATGCTTCTGAGGTGGGTGTGGGTGCGGTCTTGTCTCAGGGTTCCTCTCCTGCCAAATGGCGACCGTGTGCCTTTTTCTCGAAAAAACTCTCCTCCGCAGAGAGAAATTACGATGTGGGAGATAGGGAATTGTTGGCCATCAAGTTGGCTTTTGAGGAATGGCGCCATTGGCTAGAGGGAGCCAGACACCCTATTACCGTATTTATTGACCATAAAAATCTGGCCTACTTGGAGTCAGCCAAGCGTCTGAACCCGAGACAGGCCAGATGGTCTTTGTTCTTTTCTAGGTTTAATTTTGTTGTCACGTTCCGCCCTGGAGTTAAGAATGTGAAGGCAGATGCCCTGTCACGTTGTTTTCCGGGAGGCGGGAATTTTGAAGACCCGGGTCCCATTTTGGCTGAAGGTGTGGTGGTCTCTGCTCTTTTTTCTGAATTGGAGGCAGAGGTGCAGGCAGCCCAGTCAGAGGCTCCTGATCTTTGTCCTCCTGGGAGGTTGTTTGTGCCTATCGCTTTAAGACACAAGATTTTTAAGGAACACCACGATACGGTCCTTGCTGGGCACCCGGGGGCAAGAGCCACACTGGATCTCATCGCTCGGAGATTCTGGTGGCCTGCGCTTCGTAAGTCGGTTGAGGGTTTTGTGGCAGCCTGCGAGACTTGCGCTCGTGCCAAAGTCCCTCATTCACGGCCATCAGGTCCTCTCCTTCCCTTACCCATTCCTTCCCGTCCTTGGACACATCTGTCCATGGACTTCATAACGGACCTGCCTCGTTCCTCAGGGAAGACTGTGATTCTGGTGGTGGTGGACCGTTTTAGCAAAATGGTGCATTTCATCCCTTTTCCTGGTTTGCCCAATGCTAAGACGCTGGCGCAGGCATTTATTGATCACATTGTCAAATTGCACGGTATTCCTTCAGACATAGTCTCTGATAGGGGCACGCAGTTTGTTTCCAGATTCTGGAAGGCTTTCTGTTCTCGCTTGGGGGTTCGGTTGTCATTCTCTTCTGCTTTCCACCCGCAGTCGAATGGCCAGACAGAGCGCGTCAATCAGAATCTGGAGACATATCTGCGCTGTTTTGTGGCGGAGAATCAAGAGGATTGGTGTTCTTTTTTGTCCCTTGCTGAGTTTGCTTTAAATAACCGTCGTCAGGAGTCCTCTGATAAGTCACCATTTTTTGGTGCATATGGGTTTCATCCGCAGTTTGGGACTTTCTCGGGAGAGGGGTCTTCTGGTTTACCTGATGAGGACAGATTCTCCTCGTCTTTGTCATCTATTTGGCAAAAGATTCAGGATAATCTAAAGAGCATGAGTGAGAGATATAAGCGTGTGGCAGATAAGAGACGTGTGCTTGGTCCGGACCTGAATGTTGGTGATCTGGTGTGGTTGTCTACCAAGAATATCAAATTGAAGGTTCCCTCCTGGAAGTTGGGTCCTAGGTTTATTGGGCCTTACAAAATCCTGTCTGTCATCAATCCTGTTGCCTACCGTCTTGATCTTCCTCAGACTTGGAAGATCCATAATGTTTTTCATAAGTCCTTATTGAAACCTTATGTTCAACCCATTGTACCCTCGCCTTTGCCTCCTCCTCCGATTATGGTTGATGGGAATCTTGAATTTCAGGTCTCTAGGATTGTGGATTCTCGGCTTGTCCGCGGTTCTCTCCAGTACCTTGTTCATTGGGAGGGTTATGGTCCTGAGGAGAGGATGTGGGTCCCAGTGACGGACATTAAGGCCTCTCGTCTCATCAGGGCTTTCCATAGGTCCCATCCTGAGAAGGTGGGCTCTGAGTGTCCGGAGTCCACTCGTAGAGGGAGGGGTATTGTCACAACCAGACAGCTGAGAAGCTCTGACAGAAGCCTTTCAGAACCTCCTCCTTGAGTTTCTTTGTTGTGATGCTCAGTTCCTCATCTCGTTAGCCTCTCTCAGCTGTCATGTGGTTGGACTGATTGCATCCCTTTAAATTCCGCCCCATAATGCATTACTGGACGGCTTATACTACTTCCTGGAGTGTGTGTGCATGCTGATCTTGTTTTCCAGTCTGCTACAAAGTTAAGTGCTGAACATTTATCTGTTATTTTCTGTTTGCTGGATCCCAGGTGACCCTGACTCCCTCCGTGTCTGGTGTAGGGAGCCGGTGGTCGTGTCCCCTCACTATTGTAGGGTGTTCAGGGGTTATATAGTCGAGGTACGTGGATATGCAACCATCCACCTCTGGGATCTTTGCATAGGCTGAGCAGCCAGGGAAAGTCTCAGGTCTTGTGCAGGGGTCTCCCTTTGGTTCCTTAGCTTTGGATCCAGTGAGTCATATATGCATGTTGCTTTGTCTTGTTTCCTGTACACCGTCCGTGACACTACCATTTGAATGTCTCAACAGAAATCGAGACTCATCAGACCAGGCAACATTTTTCCAGTCTTCAACAGAATTTTGGTGAGCTCGTGCAAATTGTAGCCTCTTTTTCCTATTTGGTGGGGTCTTCTGTTGTTGATGCCCATCCGCCTCAAGGTTGTGCGTGTTGTGGCTTCACAAATGCTTTGCTGCATACTTCGGTTGTAACCAGTGGTTATTTCAGTCAACGTTGCTCTTCTATCAGCTTGAATCAGTCAGCCCATTCTCCTCCGACCTCTAGCATCAACAAGGCATTTTCGCCCACAGGACTGCCGCATACTGGATGTTTTTCCCTTTTCACACCATTCTTTGTAAACCCTAGAAATGGTTGTGCGTGAAAATCCCAGTAACTGAGCAGATTGTGAAATACTCAGACCGGTCCGTCTGGCACCAACAACCATGCCACGCTCAAAATTGCTTAAATCACCTTTCTTTCCCATTCTGACATTCAGTTTGGAGTTCAGAAGATTGTCTTGACCAGGACCACAACCCTAAATGCATTGAAGCAACTGCCATGTGATTGGTTGACTAGATAATAGCATTAATGAGAAATAGAACAGGTGTTCCTAATAATTCTTTAGGTGAGTATATATCTTTAACGCAACCTGCGCTAAATAGCTTGTAATTGTTTA
Source organism: Bufo gargarizans (assembly GCF_014858855.1). Lineage (NCBI taxonomy): Eukaryota > Metazoa > Chordata > Amphibia > Anura > Bufonidae > Bufo > Bufo gargarizans. The sequence continues at coordinate 328,756,766 of NC_058084.1, forward strand.
GCCGCTGCAGACAGTGACATTATCTGCGCTACATCTCCTGTCCTGTCTAACGTGTGCGCAGCCTAAAAATATCTGTGACATCCAGTGTACTTTTTCCGTAGACGGTGTCCACTGTGGACAGTTTCATTACCTGCGCTACATCTCCAGTATAACGTTAGCGCATCCGAAATATCAGTGACATTCAGTGTAATTTTTTTCGCCGCTGGTGACAGCGACATTATCTGCGCTATATCTCCTGTCTAACGTGTGCGCAGTCTAAAAATATCTGGGTACTTTTTCCATAGACGGTGTCCACTGCGGACAATTAAACTACCTGAGCTGCATCTCCTGTACGACGTTCGTGTATCCGAAATATCAGTGACATTCAGTGTAATTATTTTTTTCCGCTGGTGACAGCGACATTATCTGTGCTACATCTCCTGTGTAACGTGTGAGCAGCCTAAAAATATCAGTGACATCCAGTGTACTTTTTCTGTAGACGGTGTCCGCTGCGGACAGTTACATTACCTCCGCTACATCTCCTGTATAACGTTTGCCCATCCGAAAAATCTGTGACATTAATTCAGTGTAATTTTTTATTAGCCGCTTGTGACAGCAACATTACTTGCGCTATCCCTCCTGTTTAACGTGTGCGCATCCTAAATATCAGTGACATACATTCAGTGTAATTTTTTATTAGGCAGTGGTGACAGCAACATTATTTGCACTACATCTCCTGTGTAACGTGTGCGCATCCTAAAAATATCTGTGACATTCTGTGTACTTTATTTGTGCATACACGTACAAAGCCTGCACTACTGTATGTGTGACATACTTGCAAGCATATATACCATTTAATATGCGCAAGGCGAGCAGTAAGGGATGGGGTAGTGGCTGTGCTGCTGATGGTGCACACAGAGGCTGTGGCCCCGGGCGCGGTGAAACTGTGCCTGCTGCCAGAGCACAAGAAACACACTCATCCACAATACCTAGCTTCATATCCCAGTTTGCAGGGCGGCGCAGAACACCACTCTCGAAGTCAGACCAGTGCGACCAGGTGGTCGGTTGGATTGCAGCAGATAATGCTTCCAGTCGGTTAAGCATCACCCTGTCTTCCACAAAGTCCAGTCTCAGTAGCCAAGAGTCTGGTCAACAAAATCCTCACCCTGATACTCCTACCACCCACCATGGAGAGTCTTGGCAAACATGTGATCCCAAAAAGAAGTATAGGACGGCTCTGCCTCTGACTAGGAATGGCAAGGTGCACCAGACTGATGTCGCACTCCGATCACCAAATGAAAATTGTATCAAAGAAGTGAATGGGCACTCTTATAACTGGACCACAAATCTGATATAGTAACACTATCTTTAATTGTAAATAATAAGATATTAGTACACAGTAGATAAAATAGCATGCAAATCCAGCTCAGGATTCTATATGGGTATCCATGCTAATATGCATTGAAATAAACATCCTAAAAAATTACAGGCCTGTAGATACACAATAAATAAACAAAACAGTACAGCTCAGTAAAATATTGATTCCCTGATATAGCTGCTGAGAATACACAATAAATTCCAATCCTAATGGTGACGGGTTGTAAACTAGCCTCAAAGGGCCTAATATCCCGGCCAAATGAATATTATTACATATGGATCAAGTCCATCCAGTCCCCAGATTGCAAAGGTGGACTGCAAAGATGGACTATCGGACCTACTGCACTACAGTGATTGCAACAGTAACTGATTATGGGTGAATTCCTGTGAAGAAAGAAAAACAAATCCAAAGTGCTAGTAAAGCAGTGCTAGTGAAAAAAGTACTAATGATAAATAATAAATCAATAATAGATCAATCCAAGTCCATCCTTCTGTTCGGATGCTAAAAAATGTGCAAACAAATCGTGGCAAGTATATAACTAGGGATGAGCGAACCCGGACTGTATAGTTCGGGTTCGTACCGAATTTTGGGGTGTCCGTGACACGGACCCGAACATTTTCGTAAAAGTCTGGGTTCGGGTTCGGTGTTCGTCGCTTTCTTGGCGCTTTTGTGACGCTTTCTTGGCGCTTTTTGAAAGGCTGCAAAGCAGCCAATCAACAAGCGTCATACTACTTGCCCCAAGAGGCCATCACAGCCATGCCTACTATTGGCATGGCTGTGATTGGCCAGAGCACCATGTGACCCAGCCTCTATTTAAGCTGGAGTCACATAGCGCCGCCCGTCACTCTGCTCTGATTAGCGTAGGGAGAGGTTGCGGCTGCGACAGTAGGGCGAGATTAGGCAGATTAACTCCTCCAAAGGACTTGATTATTGATCGATCTGCAGCTGTGGGTCATTGAGCTGCTGATACTCAATTGCTCACTGTTTTTAGGCTGCCCAGACCGTTTGTCAGTCACTTTTTTCTGGGGTGATCGGCGGCCATTTTGTGTCTTGTGGTGCGCCAGCACAAGCTGCGACCAAGTGCATTTAACCCTCAATGGTGTGGTTGTTTTTTGGCTAAAGCCTACATCAGGGTGAAGCTGTCACACCAAGTGCATTTAACCAGCAATAGTCTGTTTATTTTTTGGCCATATACTACATCAGGGGCAAGCTGCGCCTGTCACCAAGTGCATTTAACCCTCAATGGTGTGGTTGTTTTTTGGCTAAAGCCTACATCAGGGTGAAGCTGTCACACCAAGTGCATTTAACCAGCAATAGTCTGTTTATTTTTTGGCCATATACTACATCAGGGGCAAGCTGCGCCTGTCACCAAGTGCATTTAACCCTCAATGGTGTGGTTGTTTTTTGGCTAAAGCCTACATCAGGGTGAAGCTGTCACACCAAGTGCATTTAACCAGCAATAGTCTGTTTATTTTTTGGCCATATACTACATCAGGGGCAAGCTGCGCCCGTCACCAAGTGCATTTAACCCTCAGTAGTGTTGTTGGACAAGCTGTCACACCAAGTGCATTTAACCAGCAATAGTCTGTTCATTTTTTGGCCATATACTACATCAGGGGCAAGCTGCGCCTGTCACCAAGTGCATTTAACCCTCAGTAGTGTGGTTGGTCAAGCTGTCACATCAAGTGCATTTATCCAGCAATAGTGTGGTTATTTTTTGGCCATATCCCAGTCTAATTCTGTCAGTAAATCTATACCTGTCACCCAGCGCCTAAATACTAGGCCTCAAATTTATATCCCGCTAAATCTGTCGTTACTGCTGTACTGTTGTGGCTGGGCAAGTTATTTAGTGTCCGTCAAAGCACATTTTTTGTTCTGGGTTGAAATACAATTCCCAATTTAGCAATTTCCTAATTTAGTGGTTTCTGCTGTATGAGAGCTATTTGAAATCTATCCCTAAAAGGGTAGATCATATTGAAGGTGCACATAGGGACATTCAGAATAACTTCACACACCCGCTACTGTGCATTTCCAAGTCTAATTCTGTCAGTAAACCCATACCTGTCACCCAGCGCCTAAATACTAGGCCTCAAATTTATATCCAGCTAAATCTGTCGTTAGTGCTGTAGCTGGGCGAGTTATTTAGTGTCCGTTCAAGCACATTTCTTGTTCTGGGTTGAAATACAATTCCCAATTTAGCAATTTCATAATTTAGTGGTTTCTGCTATATCAGAGCTATTTGAAATCTATCCCTAAAAGGGTATATCATATTGAAGGTGCACATAGGGTCATTCAGAATAACTTCACACACCCGCTACTGTGCATTTCCAAGTCTAATTCTGTCACTAAACCCATACCTGTCACCCAGCGCCTAAATACTAGGCCTCAAATTTATATCCAGCTAAATCTGTCGTTAGTGCTGTAGCTGGGCGAGTTATTTAGTGTCCGTTCAAGCACATTTCTTGTTCTGGGTTGAAATACAATTCCCAATTTAGCAATTAAAAAATTTTGTGGTTTCTGCTGTATCAGAGCTATTTGAAATCTATCCCTAAAAGGGTAGATCATATTGAAGGTGCACATAGGGACATTCAGAATAACTTTACACACCCGCTACTGTGCATTTCCAAGTCTAATTCTGTCACTAAACCCATACCTGTCACACATCGCCTAAATACTACGCCTCAAATTTATATCCAGCTAAATCTGTTGTTAGTACTGTAGCTGGGCGAGTTATTTAGTGTCCGTTCAAGCACATTTCTTGTTCTGGGTTGAAATACAATTCCCAATTTAGCAATTTAAAAATTTAGTGGTTTCTGCTGTATCAGAGCTATTTGAAATCTATCCCTAAAAGGGTAGATCATATTGAAGGTGCACATAGGGTCATTCAGAATAACTTCACACACCCGCTACTGTGCATTTCCAAGTCTAATTCTGTCACTAAACCCATACCTGTCACCCAGCGCCTAAATACTAGGCCTCAAATTTATATCCAGCTGAATTTGAATACAATACATTGGGCCAAATAATATTTTGTTGTTGTGGTGAACGATAACAATGAGGAAAACATCTAGTAAGGGACGCGGACGTGGACATGGTCGTGGTGGTGTTAGTGGACCCTCTGGTGCTGGGAGAGGACGTGGCCGTTCTGCCACATCCACACGTCCTAGTGTACCAACTACCTCAGGTCCCAGTAGCCGCCAGAATTTACAGCGATATATGGTGGGGCCCAATGCCGTTCTAAGGATGGTAAGGCCTGAGCAGGTACAGGCATTAGTCAATTGGGTGGCCGACAGTGGATCCAGCACGTTCACATTATCTCCCACCCAGTCTTCTGCAGAAAGCGCACAGATGGCGCCTGAAAACCAACCCCATCAGTCTGTCACATCACCCCCATGCATACCAGGGAAACTGTCTCAGCCTCAAGTTATGCAGCAGTCTCTTATGCTGTTTGAAGACTCCGCTGGCAGGGTTTCCCAAGGGCATCCACCTAGCCCTTCCCCAGCGGTGAAAGACATAGAATGCACTGACGCACAACCACTTATGTTTCCTGATGATGAGGACATGGGAATACCACCTCAGCATGTCTCTGATGATGACGAAACACAGGTGCCAACTGCTGCGTCTTTCTGCAGTGTGCAGACTGAACAGGAGGTCAGGGATCAAGACTGGGTGGAAGACGATGCAGGGGACGATGAGGTCCTAGACCCCACATGGAATGAAGGTCGTGCCACTGACTTTCACAGTTCGGAGGAAGAGGCAGTGGTGAGACCGAGCCAACAGCGTAGCAAAAGAGGGAGCAGTGGGCAAAAGCAGAACACCCGCCGCCAAGAGACTCCGCCTGCTACTGACCGCCGCCATCTTGGACCGAGCACCCCAAAGGCAGCTTCAAGGAGTTCCCTGGCATGGCACTTCTTCAAACAATGTGCTGACGACAAGACCCGAGTGGTTTGCACGCTGTGCCATCAGAGCCTGAAGCGAGGCATTAACGTTCTGAACCTTAGCACAACCTGCATGACCAGGCACCTGCATGCAAAGCATGAACTGCAGTGGAGTAAACACCTTAAAACCAAGGAAGTCACTCAGGCTCCCCCTGCTACCTCTTCTGCTGCTGCCGCCTCGGCCTCTTCTGCTGCTGCCGCCTCGGCCTCTTCTGCTGCTGCCGCCTCGGCCTCTTCCTCCGCCTCTGGAGGAACGTTGGCACCTGCCGCCCAGCAAACAGGGGATGTACCACCAACACCACCACCACCTCCGTCACCAAGCATCTCAACCATGTCACACGGCAGCGTTCAGCTCTCCATCTCACAAACATTTGAGAGAAAGCGTAAATTCCCACCTAGCCACCCTCGATCCCTGGCCCTGAATGCCAGCATTTCTAAACTACTGGCCTATGAAATGCTGTCATTTAGGCTGGTGGACACAGACAGCTTCAAACAGCTCATGTCGCTTGCTGTCCCACAGTATGTTGTTCCCAGCCGCCACTACTTCTCCAAGAGAGCCGTGCCTTCCCTGCACAACCAAGTATCCGATAAAATCAAGTGTGCACTGCGCAACGCCATCTGTGGCAAGGTCCACCTAACCACAGATACGTGGACCAGTAAGCACGGCCAGGGACGCTATATCTCCCTAACTGCACACTGGGTAAATGTAGTGGCAGCTGGGCCCCAGGCGGAGAGCTGTTTGGCGCACGTCCTTCCGCCGCCAAGGATCGCAGGGCAACATTCTTTGCCTCCTGTTGCCACCTCCTCCTACTCGGCTTCCTCCTCCTCTTCTTCCACCTGCTCATCCAGTCAGCCACACACCTTCACCACCAACTTCAGCACAGCCCGGGGTAAACGTCAGCAGGCCATTCTGAAACTCATATGTTTGGGGGACAGGCCCCACACCGCACAGGAGTTGTGGCGGGGTATAGAACAACAGACCGACGAGTGGTTGCTGCCGGTGAGCCTCAAGCCCGGCCTGGTGGTGTGCGATAATGGGCGAAATCTCGTTGCAGCTCTGGGACTAGCCGGTTTGACGCACATCCCTTGCTTGGCGCATGTGCTGAATTTGGTGGTGCAGAAGTTCATTCACAACTACCCCGACATGTCAGAGCTGCTGCATAAAGTGCGGGCCGTCTGTTCGCGCTTCCGGCGTTCACATCCTGCCGCTGCTCGCCTGTCTGCGCTACAGCGTAACTTCGGCCTTCCCGCTCACCGCCTCATATGCGACGTGCCCACCAGGTGGAACTCCACCTTGCACATGCTGGACAGACTGTGCGAGCAGCAGCAGGCCATAGTGGAGTTTCAGCTGCAGCACGCACGGGTCAGTCGCACTACGGAACAGCACCACTTCACCACCAATGACTGGGCCTCCATGCGAGACCTGTGTGCCCTGTTGCGCTGTTTCGAGTACTCCACCAACATGGCCAGTGGCGATGACGCCGTTATCAGCGTTACAATACCACTTCTATGTCTCCTTGAGAAAACACTTAGGGCGATGATGGAAGAGGAGGTGGCCCAGGAGGAGGAGGAGGAAGAGGGGTCATTTTTAGCACTTTCAGGCCAGTCTCTTCGAAGTGACTCAGAGGGAGGTTTATTTGCAACAGCAGAGGCCAGGTACAAATGTGGCCAGCCAGGGCCCACTACTGGAGGACGAGGAGGACGAGGATGAGGAGGAGGTGGAGGAGGATGAGGATGAAGCATGGTCACAGCGGGGTGGCACCCAACGCAGCTCGGGCCCATCACTTGGTGCGTGGCTGGGGGGAAAGGCAGGACGATGACGATACGCCTCCCACAGAGGACAGCTTGTCCTTACCCCTGGGCAGCCTGGCACACATGAGCGACTACATGCTGCAGTGCCTGCGCAACGACAGCAGAGTTGCCCACATTTTAACGTGTGCGGACTACTGAGTTGCCACCCTGCTGGATCCACGCTACAAAGACAATGTGCCCACCTTACTTCCTGCACTGGAGCGTGATAGGAAGATGCGCGAGTACAAGCGCACGTTGGTAGACGCGCTACTGAGAGCATTCCCAAATGTCACAGGGGAACAAGTGGAAGCCCAAGGCCAAGGCAGAGGAGGAGCAAGAGGTCGCCAAGGCAGCTGTGTCACTGCCAGCTCCTCTGAGGGCAGGGTTAGCATGGCAGAGATGTGGAAAACTTTTGTCAACACGCCACAGCTAACTGCACCACCACCTGATACGCAACGTGTTAGCAGGAGGCAACATTTCACTAACATGGTGGAACAGTACGTGTGCACACCCCTCCACGTACTGACTGATGGTTCGGCCCCATTCAACTTCTGGGTCTCTAAATTGTCCTACGTGGCCAGAGCTAGCCTTTTATGCCTTGGAGGTGCTGGCCTGCCCGGCGGCCAGCGTTTTGTCTGAACGTGTATTCAGCACGGCAGGGGGCATCATTACAGACAAACGCAGCCGCCTGTCTACAGCCAATGTGGACAAGCTGACGTTCATAAAAATGAACCAGGCATGGATCCCACAGGACCTGTCCATCCCTTGTGCAGATTAGACATTAACTACCTCCCCTTAACCATATATTATTGGACTCCAGGGCACTTCCTCATTCAATCCTATTTTTATTTTCATTTTGCCATTATATTGCGAGGCTACCCAAAGTTGAATGAACCTCTCCTCTGTCTGGGTGCCGGGGCCTAAATATATGACAATGGACTGTTCCAATGTTGGGTGACGTGAAGCCTGATTCTCTGCTATGACATGCAGACTGATTCTCTGCCGACATGAAGCCAGATTGTCTGTTATGGGACCTCTCTCCTCTGCCTGGGTGCTGGGCCTAAATTTATGAAAATGGACTGTTGCAGTGGTGGGTGACGTGAAGCCTGATTCTCTGCTATGACATGAAGACTGATTCTCTGGTGACATGAAGCCAGATTCTGTGTTACGGAACCTCTCTCCTCTGCCTGGGTGCTGGGCCTAAATTTATGAAAACGGACTTTTGCAGTGGTGGCTGACGTGAAGCCTGATTCTCTGCTATGACATGAAGACTGATTCTCTGCTATGACATGAAGACTGATTCTCTGCTGACATGAAGCCAGATTCTCTGTTAAGGGACCTCTCTCCTCTGCCTGGGTGCTGGGCCTAAATATATGACAATGGACTGTTGCAGTGGTGGATGACGTGATGCCTGATTCTCTGCTATGATATGAAGACTGATTCTCTGCTGACATGAAGCCAGATTGTCTGTTACGGGACCTCTCTCCTCTGCCTGGGTGCCAGGGCCTAAATTTATGACAATGGACTGTTACAGTGGTGGGTGACGTGAAGCCTGATTCTCTGCTATGACATGAAGACTGATTCTCTGGTGACATGAAGCCAGATTCTGTGTTACGGAACCTCTCTCCTCTGCCTGGGTGCTGGGCCTAAATTTATGAAAATGGACTGTTGCAGTGGTGGCTGACGTGAAGCCTGATTCTCTGCTATGACATGAAGACTGATTCTCTGGTGACATGAAGCCAGATTCTGTGTTACGGAACCTCTCTCCTCTGCCTGGGTGCTGGGCCTAAATTTATGAAAATGGACTGTTCCAGTGGTGGGTGACGTGAAGCCTGATTCTCTGCTATGGGACCTCTCTCCAATTGATTTTGGTTAATTTTTATTTATTTAATTTTTATTTTAATTCATTTCCCTGTCCACATTTGTTTGCAGGGGATTTACCTACATGTTGCTGCCTTTTGCAGCCCTCTAGCCCTTTCCTGGGCTGTTTTACAGCCTTTTTAGTGCCGAAAAGTTCGGGTCCCCATTGACTTCAATGGGGTTCGGGTTCGGGATGAAGTTCGGATCGGGTTCGGATCCCGAACCCGAACATTTTCGGGAAGTTCGGCCGAACTTCTCGAACCCGAACATCCAGGTGTCCGCTCAACTCTATATATAACGTGTTGCTGTGCTCAAATTAATATAATATGCAATCACAATAGTAGATCATATATTGCCCTTTGATCTGAAAGGGCTCGGCAGTGTTAATATAAAGGCTAGATCGCTGTTTTCCTAGAGAAGAAACTTTTTGCTACAATGTTGCAAGTTTCCTGGGAGTAGAATTTATACTCAAATGTTCCAATCCAGAGGGTTTAGATTCAACACCATAGAAGCAACAAAGTTTTATAGCGATAAGTATCAAAGGTTCAGCAGTGTTGATTTAGTACTCACGCTCGGTCCTGGTGTTCACTCCATGGTTTCCCACGTGGTGTGAGAAAAGGGTAAGCTTACCTCTTAAAGGCTGATTTCAATATTGCCTTACTGCTGCATGTAGATTCTGTGCGGTCCGATCTGGAGGTTACACTGGTCCGGCTGCAAGTAAGAGGTCTGTCTCTGTCTTACTGCAGGTTCTCAGTTCGATTCTTTAATTGTAGTGGGCGTTACTCATGCTTCCCACAGCACTCATACAGGTGGTTAGGTTTCACGAGCTCTTTAATATCACCCGTAAATTGCTGGACTGTGACCAGAAGGACTGCAATTCCTTTTACTTGAAAGCGCTTTCTTTAAACAGCAGATGATGTAAAGCTGTTATTATTTCAATTTTGCCGGTTATTGCCAGATCCAATTCATCCACGCCAGACGCATTTCGAAGGTTATCCTGCCTTCTTCCTCAGTGGCTTCCACTGACTATGCAGGAGGTCCGATAGTCCATCTTTGCAGTCCACCGTTGCAATCTGGGGACTGGATGGACTTGATCCATATGTAATAATATACATTTGGCCGGGATATCAGGCCCTTTGAAGCTAGTTTACAACCCGTCACCATTAGGATTGGAATTTATTGTGTATTCTCAGCAGCTATATCAGGGAATCAATATTTTACTGAACTGTACTGTATTGTTTATTTATTGTGTATCTACAGGCCTGTAATCTTTTGGGATGTTTATTTCAATGCATATTAGCATGGATACCCATATAGAATCCTGAGCTGGATTTGCATGCTATTTTATCTACTGTGTACTAATATCTTATTATTTACAATTAAAGATAGTGTTACTATATCAGATTTGTGGTCCAGTTATAAGAGTGCCCATTCACTTCTTTGAAACAAGTGATCCCACAGTCGGATATTCTGAGGTTTTTTTTTCATCGCCATTCCTTAATTTGGACCTCTCGCCAAGCCTGCTTGAAGAAGGAAATGAAGAGATCTTGTGCCCTGATTCCAAAACTTTGGAGCATCCTTAGTCAGAAGAAGTTGACGGTGGGGAAAGGCAATTAGTGTTTCACGAGGTGGATGATGATGATGAGACACAGTTGCCAATAAGTCAACTGCAATTAGTGTCTCAAGAGGTTCATAATGAGGATGAGACACAGTTGTCAATAACTGAGGTTGTTGTTAGGTCAACAAGTCAGGAGGATGACCAGAGTGAGGAAGTGGAAGAGGAGGTGCTGGACGATGAAGTCACTGACTAAACCTGAGAAGGTGGCAAGCCGAGTGAGGACAGCAGTACAGAGGGGGAGGGATCCGCAGCACCGCAACAGGATGGAAGAGGCAGTGGGGTGGCTAAAGGGAGAAGGCGAGCCCCCCAATCTCCCTTGCAAAGGGGTAGGTGTTCCGCAGTCTGGCGCTTTTTTAAAGAAAATGAGGACGATAAAAAAATTGTCATTTGCAACCTGTGCCGTACCAAAATGACCAGAGGAGTAAACACTAGCAACCTCACCACCATCAGCATGATCTGCCACATTGCATTAAAGCACCCTAATAGGTGGGCTGAACGCCTGGGTCCACAGCCAGTGTCTGCGGGTCACACCACTGTCTCCTCTTTCCCTGTGCTACATGCCGACCAATCCCCTGTCCAAGATGCAGGCCCGGATGCCTCCCGCCATGCACCTGAACCTTTGCAAGCACCATCAGCTGGCACATCCACTTCTGTGTCCAAGCACAGCGTACAGATATCTATACCCCAGGCATTTGAACGAAATACCCAGCCACCCACCCACAGACCATAGCACTAAATCCGCACTTTTCCAAATTGCTGGCCCTGGAAATGTTGCAATTTAAGCTTGTGGACGCTGAGGCTTTCCGCAGCCTGATGGCGGTGGCTGTCCCACGGTACTCTGTCCCCAGCCACCTATAATTTTTTACGGTGTGCAGTCCCCGCTGTACACTAGCATGGTTCCCGTAACATCACCCGTGCCCTGACCAGCGCAGTTATTGGGAAGGTTCACTTTACGACTGACACATGGACAAGTGCTTTTGGCCAGGAACGCTACATTTCCCTGACGGCACACTGGGTGAACGTTGTGGTGGCTGGGAGAGAGTCGTACCCTGGGATCGCACAGGTGATACCGACACCAAGGATTGCGGGCCCTACTTCCATCAGGGTTTCCGCCGCCACCTACGTTAGTGGCTGCAACCCCCCCTTCTCATCCTCGGCCTCCTTCTCCACTTCCACCTCTGAACTATCATCTTGCAGCACCAGTCAGCCATCAGTCAGTAGCTGGAAGCAGTGTAGCACTGCAGTGGGGAAGCGGCAACAGGCCGTGCTTAAACTGATCTGCTTAGGTGACAAACAGCACACCGCCGCAGAGCTGTGGCAGGGGATAAGGGACCAGACTGAGCTGTGGCTCTCGCCACTCAACCTACAACCAGGCATGGTTGTGTCTGATAATGGCCGTAACTTGGTGGCGGCTTTGGAACTCAGCAAGCTCACACACATACCATGACTAGCCCACGTGTTCAACCTAGTGGTTCAGCGGTTTTTCAAAATCTACCCCAATTTGCTACTGATGAAGGTGCACTGGGTGTGTGCCCATTTCCGCAAGTCATCGACAGCTTCCATCGGTCTGGCAACGCTGCAGCAGCGCTTGAAATTGCCAGCTCACGACTGTTGTGAGACGTGAGCACGCGTTCTGGAATACTTGAGCACCCGAGCACTTTGGGCATTGTGGGAGTTGTCGTTTTACAACAGCTGGAGGGCCGCAGGTTAAGCATGCCTGCTATAGTCAGTTTCAAGTTATTTCAGTGACCATTGTAGGCTTCTCTTTCTTTGACAAAGGTTACCATTGTTTTGTCCACATATAAATGTGTAGAAGTCTTGTTCTCACTCCGCTTCCCTTAATTCTCATCCCTACCCATCCCTTGGTTGAACTATATGGACTCATACTATGTAACTATGACTCTCTAGACAGCAGAGAAGACAATTGTGGGAGCACTGCATACGATGTGTATCTCTGGGGCTATTTATGAGGGACTATTTTCTATGCAGGTGAGGGAGGGATTGACAAGAGCTAATTGCACTGCATCCTGCGAGATGCAGGGACTGGATGGGCTGATGCCCATCAACAGACAGAAAAATCCTCCAGATAAAAAAGTTTTGAATTAGTGGGACAACCCCTTTAATACTGTAATGATGTATTTTGCTTCAGTGATAGAGAGAGGGCAGTTAGCTGACAAATGCACAAAAGTAATTAAAAGGAAACAAAAAACATTTTTGTTAACTTTGAATTGTCTTTTTGCATATCTTTTTATGTCAGCAATAAGGGTGCCCTTGCAGATTTTGTGGCAGAAAATTCCACGACTGAAAATCAGTTCCATTCACCTTAATGGAGCTTGCAGAAATTCATGTGCTTGCTGCCCTATTCAAATGAATGGAACTGATTTTCAGTCATGTAATTTTCTGCCACAAAATCAAAAAGATATGCAAAAAGACAATTCAAAATTAACAAAATGTTTTTTGTATACTTTTAATTATTTATGTGCATTTGTCATGTCAAGGCACCCTAAGCAGTCTTTAACCCTTTCTCTACCAGTGCTGTACATGTACGGCGCTGGAGCGATGTGTAGACGTGCGGCGGGCGCCATGGTCGGCAGATCTCTGCTGTTTCAAACAGCAGAGACATGCGGCTATTTTCCATGACCGGGAATAATGCTGATCGTGGTAATTAAAGGCTTTAGATGTCGTGATCAAGTGAGATCACGGCATCTAAATGCGCAAGAACACTAGACATAAGTATAAAAAAGTTATAGGGGTCAGAATATGGTGAAGTAAAAAAAATTTATTTTCAAAGTTTCAATTAATTTTTACACTATTTAGACATACAAAACCTATACATATGGGGTTTGCCGCAAACAAAACTCAGTGGGAAAAAAACCCGTAAAACATTTGGAATTTTTTTACTGCCTCCCACTACATTGTATGCCATAAACGCAAAAACAAAAAAAACTTCGGTAGTGGAAGATTTAACCTTTGCTTTTGATAAATCAGTCTAGAAGTACCTTTTCACCTTGGCTACACACACTTCTATCCCTTTGGATAGAAAATGTTCAAATATTGCACAAATGTGTAAATTTGGCACCATTTTAGATGCAACTAAATGGGTGGTTTCACACTAAGCCCCTTTTTTAAAAACACTGCATTTGGAGCAGGCAGTGAGTTGGCTAATAGGAAATTATAAACCGTCCTAAAAACAGTTTTTTTGTAGTAGTATTATATATTTTAGGAGTTTTGTAGTGCTTTTTTGCTTTCTTGGCGGTGTTTTGAAATAGCAGCTTGCTCTAGGTGTGGCGTTTTTTCAGACTTTTTTCCATATCTCTATAAGAAAAAAAAAAAATTGAAAATAAACACCGAAAACTCGCTTGTAAAAAACACATAAATTTCATGGTGTTTTTCAAGAAAAAAAAAAGGCAAGAAAAGTAATTTAGTGTCGAAGCAGCCAAACTATGCAATTTCTGCCAAAATCATGCATAAAGTAAATAATAACTGTGAGCATATGGCCTCATGCACACGACCGTTGTGTGCATCCGTGGCCATTGTGCCGTTTTCCGTTTTTTTTCGCGGACCCATTGACTTTCAATGGGTCCGTGGAAAAATCGGAAAATGCACCGTTTTTCAGCCGAGACCGTGATCCGTGTATCCTGTCCGTCAAAAAAATATGACCTGTCCTATTTTTTTGACGGACAACGGTTCACGGACCCATTCAAGTCAATGGGTCCGTGAAAGAACACGGATGCACACAAGATTGGCATCCGTGTCCGTGATCCATGGCCGTAGGTTACTTTCATACAGACGGATCCAAAGATCCGTCTGCATAAAAGCTTTTTCAGATCTAAGTTTTCACTTCGTGAAAACTCATATCCGACAGTATATTCTAACACAGAGGCGTTCCCATGGTGATGGGGACGCTTCTAGTTAGAATACACTACAAACTGTGTACAAGACTGCCCCCTGCTGCATGGCAGCACCTGATCTCTTACAGGGGGCCGTGATCAGCACAATTAACCCCTTCAGGTGTGGCACCTGAAGGGGTTAATTGTACTATCATATCCCCCTGTAAGAGATCAGGGCTGCCAGGCAGCAGGGGGCAGACCCCCCCCCCCTCCCCAGTTTGAATATCACTGGTGGCCAGTGCAGCCCCCCCCCTCCCTCCCTCTATTGTAATAATTCGTTGATGGTACAGTGTGCGCCCCCCCCCCGCCCCCCCTTCCTCCCTCTATTGTAATAATTCGTTGGTGGCACAGTGTGTGCCCGCCCCCCCCCCCCCCCTTCCTCCCTCTATTGTAATAATTCGTTGGTGGCAGTGTGCGCCCCCCATCGGCCTCCCCTCCCTCTATAGCATTAATAACATTGGTGGCCAGTGTGCGGCCTCCCATCTCCCCCCCCCCCCCGATCATTGGTGGCAGCGGAGTTCCAGTTTAATCGCTGGGGCTCCGATCGGTAACCATGGCAACCAGGACGCTACTGCAGTCCTGGTTGCCATGGTTACTTAGAAATAGTACAATAGTAGAAGATTCATACTTACCTGCTGGCTGCTGCGATGTTCGTGTCCGGCCGGGAGCTCCACCTACTGGTAAGTGACAGGTCTGTGCGGCGCATTGCTAAATGAACTGTCACTTACCAGTAGGAGGAGCTCCCGGCCGGACACAGACATCGCAGCTCCCAGGTAAGTATGAATCTTTTACTATTGTACTATTGCTAAGTAACCATGGCAACCAGGGCTGCAGTAGCGTCCTGGTTGCCATGGTTACCGATCGGAGCCCCAGCGATTAAACTGGGACTCCGATCGGAACTGCTGCCACCAATGATCGGGGGGGGGAGATGGGAGGCCGCACACTGGCCACCAATGTTGTTAATGCTATAGAGGGAGGGGGGCCGATGGGGGGGCGCACACTGTGCCACCAACGAATTATTACAATAGAGGGAGGAAGGGGGGGGCCGATGGGGGGCGCACACTGTGCCACCAACGAATTATTACAATAGAGGGAGGGGGGCGGGGGGCGCACACTGTGCCACCAACGAATTATTACAATAGAGGGAGGGGGGGGCGGGGGGCCGCACACTGTGCCACCAACCTATTATTACAATAGAGGGAGGGAGGGGGGGGCGGGGGGGCCGCACTGGCCACCAATGATATTCAAACTGGGGAGGGGGGGGTCTGCCCCCTGCTGCCTGGCAGCCCTGATCTCTTACAGGGGGATATGATAGTACAATTAACCCCTTCAGGTGCCGCACCTGAAGGGGTTAATTGTGCTGATCACGGCCCCCTGTAAGAGATCAGGTGCTGCCAGGCAGCAGGGGGCAGTCTTGTACACAGTTTGTAGTGTATTCTAACTAGAAGCGTCCCCATCACCATGGGAACGCCTCTGTGTTAGAATATACTGTCGGAAATGAGTTTTCACGATCTAACTCATATCCGACAGTATATTCTAACATAGAGGTGTTCCCATGGTGATGGGGACGCTTTAAGTTAAAATATACCATTGGATTGGAGAAAACTCAGATCCGATGGTATAAAAGGGACTCCAGACTTTACATTGAAAGTCAATGGGGACGGATCCGTTTGAAATGGCACCATATTGTGTAAACGTCAAACGGATCCGTCCCCATTGACTTGCATTGTAATTCAGGACGGTTCCTTTCGGCTCCGCACGGCCAGGCGGACACCAAAACGAGGAAGACCCAAAAATCAAGGAAGACCAACGGACAAAAAAACGGTCACAGATAACGGACCTACGGACCCCGTTTTTGCGGACCGTGAAAAAATACTGTCGTGTGCATGAGGCCTATATCGCAATATATTTTTTATAAGGGCAAGCTATTTGATAAAAAACAGCACAGTTTCTTCAGGCTGTCTTTAGATAGCTGATTATCTTTCTCAATCCCTCCTCCAGGGAGAGGGTAGAAGGCACAATTCAGCAGGTGATTGTCAGTAAGGTAGCACTCCTTCTCGGCAATCGCCTGCTCATGAGTGAAGGAGACTGCTGCATTTACATGCAGAGGTCTCCTCCACAATGTGGGCATGAAGTGATCACTAATGCCTTCGCTCATCCTCATACAGACTCATTGTTTGCCAGCAGCAGAGCGTGCTTGCACAGCACCATATGCTGCCTGCAAACAATGATTTAGGTGCTTACAGAAATTATCCCATTAATCGACACTCGAGTGTTTCGCTCATTCATCGGGTAATCGACGGCACCTTTACACTGTCAGATAATCGAAAATGAGAGTTCGCTCGCTAGCAGTTATGTGCTAGATTCTTGGCCAATGTAAATGGCCCTTATAGGAGTTATCCCATGACTAATGTAAAAAATTAAAATGAGACATCATAGTGTACATGACAATCTCTTTCTAACAACGCTAGAACCAGCCCTGTACCTCACATGGATCCAGAGATCTCCTCATTCATTGCTCTGCTAGATTTATATCAGGCTGGTAGCTCAAGGGGAGTGTCTTCTCTTCTGCAGCTCAGGGGCGTGTCCATGCTCTCCCTATCACAGATCAGGAGGCAGTTGACGGATGAATCTGAGCATGTGCGGCCTTCTAAGTGAGCAGGACAAAGAAATAAGAAAAAACCAAACAGCAGGTGGCGCTATACAGATAAATTTTATTTAATAAGTAGCTATGTTAAATTTTTAATTACATGCAATTACAAAAGTTTTCAGTTCCAGATGCTGATTTGAAAACTTTTAGAGACACCTCTGACATTGGCTTATTTTCCCGAGAACAAAATGATTTCGCAGTTTAAGGCTAGGTCTAGGTCGAGATGGATTTTTCTGCGACTGTCGCGTCGCAACATGTCGCATGTCGGAGTGCAACACCTCAGACTACCATTATAAAAATTATCGCGTGACATTGACACATAGGGCACAACTACACTGCAACATGTGTCGCGCGACACATGTCGTTGTGTAGACCTAGCCTAAATCCCAATCCCTAGCCTAAATCCCAACATCTGTTGATGGTGGAGAGTTCGGGAAGTACCTCATATACATTGGATGGTTGGTTAGTCCCACTGAAATTGGTGGGTTCGGTCGACATTTCTCTAATGTGTACAGCCAGCTTTAGAAATGTTGGTAATAGACGTTTTATAAATGCGCACATTATGTACATACTGTAGGTTTGTATGGGTCATAAATCTCCTTTGCTATATATTTTGTATCCATCAACAAAGTTTTTAGAATTCGAAAAAAAACTAAAATTTCCCAACATACTTGAATTTCTATTTTTTGCCTCTGGTTAGAAAGATCCATTCATAGACTGTACAAAAGATATGAATGATTAA
This sequence comes from Bufo gargarizans, assembly GCF_014858855.1. NCBI lineage: Eukaryota > Metazoa > Chordata > Amphibia > Anura > Bufonidae > Bufo > Bufo gargarizans. The sequence goes on from NC_058084.1 coordinate 328,774,612, forward strand.
TGGGTACATCTCCCAGAGGTGCATTCAAATGAAAATAGTTCATGAATTCTTCCAAGCTATTGCTGTTTACTGCACACATAAAACATATTTTTAGACGTAAAACTTTTTCTGAACGTGTGACTCAGTAATAGAGTTTAAATAAATTGCTATATATAAAAACACTACAGCTGTAGATATAAATATATATGGTCTACACCTACGCTGTGACATCAGTCATGGTATTATCTAGCTGTATATAGATATTATTACAGAGGTGTTGTGGCACTGTACAGGAACACTTACAGACGTGGACAAAATTGTTGGTACCCTTTGGTCAATGAAAGAAAAAGTCACAATGGTCACAGAAATAACTTTAATCTGACAAAAGTAATAATAAATTAAAATTCTATAAATGTTAACCAATGAAAGTCAGACATTGTTTTTCAACCATGCTTCAACAGAATTATGTAAAAAAATAAACTCATGAAACAGGCATGGACAAAAATGATGGTACCCCTAGAAAACACAGAACATAATGTGACCAAAGGGACATGTTAATTCAAGGTGTGTCCACTAATTAGCATCACAGGTGTCTACAACCTTGTAATCAGCCATTGGGCCTATATATATGGCTCCAGGTAATCACTGTGTTGTTTGGTGATATGGTGTGTACCACACTCGACATGGACCAGAGGAAGCAAAGGAAAGAGCTGTCTCAAGAGATCAGAAAGAAAATTATAGACAAGCATGTTAAAGGTAAAGGCTATAAGACCATCTCCAAGCAACTAGATGTTCCTGTGAGTACAGTTGCACATATTATTCATAAGTTTAAGATCCATGGGACTGTAGCCAACCTCCCTGGACGTGGCCGCAGGAGGAAAATTGATGACAAATCTAAGAGACGGATAATCCGAATGGTAACAAAAGAGCCTAGAAAGACTTCTAAAGAGATTCAAGGTGAACTTCATGCTCAAGGAACATCAGTGTCAGATCGCACCATCCGTCGTTGTTTGAGCCAAAGTGGACTACATGGGAGACGACCAAGGAGGACACCATTGTTGAAAACGAATCATAAAAAAGCAAGACTGGAATATGCCAAACTACATGTTGACAAGCCACAAAGCTTCTGGGAGAATGTCCTGTGGACAGATGAGACAAAAATCGAAGTTTTTGCCAAGGCACATCAGCTGTATGTTCACAGACGAAAAAATGAAGCATATCAAGAAAAGAACACTGTCCCTACTGTGAAACATGGAGGAGGCTCTGTTATGTTCTGGGGCTGCTTTGCTGCGTCTGGCACAGGGTGTCTTGAATCTGTGCAGGGTACAATGAAATCTCAAGACTATCAAGGAATTCTAGAGAGAAATGTACTAGCCAGTGTCAGAAAGCTTGGTCTCAGTCGCAGGTCATGGGTCTTGCAACAGGACAATGACCCAAAACACACCGCTAAAAACACCCAAGAATGGCTAAGAGGAAAAAATTGGACTATTCTAAAGTGGCCTTCTATGAGCCCTGACCTCAATCCTATTGAGCATCTTTGGAAGGAGCTGAAACATGCAGTCTGGAAAAGGCACCCTTCAAACCGGACACAACTGGAGCAGTTTGCTCATGAGGAGTGGGCCAAAATACCTGCTGAGAGGTGCAGATGTCTCATTGACAGTTACAGGAAGCGTTTGATTGCAGTGATTGCCTCAAAAGGTTGCGCAACAAAATATTAAGTTAGGGGTACCATCATTTTTGTCCATGCCTGTTTCATGAGTTTATTTTTTTACATAATTCTGTTGAAGCATGGTTGAAAAACAATGTCTGACTTTCATTGGTTAACATTTATCGAATTTTAATTTATTATTACTTTTGTCAGATTAAAGTTATTTCTGTGACCATTGTGACTTTTTCTTTCATTGACCAAAGGGTACCAACAATTTTGTCCACGTCTGTATGTTTACTGGATGGTACTATTACATAGGCACTAGATGCAGTGCAAGATTTAGATCACATTGCCTAATTCCACAACATGCATGGTATTTTGGGGTGCATGCACAGTTGTGTTCAGGAAGGAAAAGCAAAAAAGCAGGCACTATGACAGTTAAAGACTGGAAACAATAAATCAATAACGCAAAAAAGAAAGTGACACATGAAGAAGCTGTGTACAAGAGTGTACATAGATCTCATAAGGGCCCAGCTCCACCCAGTGTTCCAGTGTGCGTGCGTCAAACACTCCCAGGCAAAGCTGAATGCAATGTGGGGCCCGAGGATTTCTGATGTAGGTATGATATTAAGTGGAAGAATTTTTAATTGTAATGAAAAAAGTTACACTATGCCTTACCCAATTCATTCAACTTTGGAAAAAAGTGGAACAGGTGCTTCATAAATATGACACTTATTCTGAACGCCATTTACAGACAGCTGGTGTACTACATGTATAAATCTTCAGTTTTCCTTCATACAGTATATTATAAAACTGGCTGCCTTGGTTACTATTGAAATTAGTGTAGAATCTGTATGTATGCCCTCCAAACAGACCTACTTCATCACCCTAATCTACTTAGTGTCCAACAACCCAAAAAAACTCTTTGACACTTTCACTCCCTTTTTAGTCCTGAAGTGCAGGCGCCTATCACAGACCTCTGTGCTGTAGATCTGGCCACTTACTTTAAAGAGAAAATTGAAAACATCCGGCATTCCATCCAGCATCTCTTTTGGCCCACTATCCATGTTTGACCCAGTCACGGAAGTGATGAAGACGCCCTAAATTAGGGCATTTAAGATACACTCTGGTGTTCCAAATCAATGTACCCCCCCCAGGGGTTAATATCCACGCGTGGCTGAGAGACTAGACGCTGACACATAGATGGTCAATGCAATCCCTAACTTTTATTACATGTGGTAAGCGTATATACATCTTCAGAAGAGGGCAGTCCTCACTGTTTCATTGGTCAAAAAGGAAGAAGAGATAAGAGAGAGGAGATAATACACCAGCATCTGCGCACTGGGCCCTACTTTGGAATGTGAACTAATGTAAACATCTGGTTTCCATCGCCATTTTGTAATGGCTTCTATTCTAACAATAATACTGCATACGTCATATGTATCACTTCAAAGAGGTGCTTCTCCATAGGCAGTGAATAATATATACATATCATCGAGCCATATAATTGGCTTATGCACTCCTTCACTCTCTATATAGCTCCCTTGTTGGGACACCTGTACAAGGATGAGAAATCAGACACTTCTCACAGCACAGCTCTTTGCCCCCCCCCCCCTCTCTTCTCCAGTCTTGAAACAAAGATACACTCTGGTGTTCCAAATCAATGTACCCCCCCCAGGGGTTAATATCCACGCGTGGCTGAGAGACTAGACGCTGACACATAGTGGGCACTTGGAAGTAGAAAAATTTAACTCATTACAATCCTAGATATACAAAAATATAGAATAAAATTCACACATCTTTAACAGAAGAATAAGTCTCCATGCACCTCTCTTCTTTTCATCCTACCACATGCACGTCTGAAACCATTACTTCACACCTACTTCAGTCTCTCTCTCCGGCTGTCACCACTTACCTAACAAAAATCTTCAACCTCTCTCTCTCCTGGTATCTTCCCCTGCTTTTTTGAACACTCTATCATTACTCAATTATTTAAAAAAAACTTCTCTTGACCTGTCCTGCCTAACTACAGACCAGCGTCCACAACTCCTGGAGCATCTGGCCTGCTCTTGCCTCATCTGCTATCTTTCTGCTCACTCTCTCATTGATCCATTACCATCTGGTTTCTGCACCCTACATTCTACAGAAACTACTATCTACTATTCACCATGCTCAAATCTATCAGCCTAAAGGACACTGCCCTCTCCTGGTTTTCTTCATATGTCTCTGACCGCTCTTTCAGTGTATCATTTGCTGTTTCCACTTCTTCTCCTCTCCCTCTTGCTGTTGGGGTTCCTCATAGTTCAGTCCTAGGCCCTCTCCTCTTCTCTCTCTACACTGTCCCAGGTGGACAGACCATTAGCAGATTTGGTTCCCAGTACCATCTCTATGCTGATGACACACAACTATATACTTTATCCCTCAACATCACCCCTGCTGTATTACAGAACACCAGTGACTGTTTTTCTGAAACCGAATCTTAAAAAAATTGAACTTCTTGTGTTCTCTCTATCTAATCAACCTATCTAAATCTGATATCTCCCTCTTAGTGTACAACACCATCATCACACCTAGGCAGCACTCCCGCTGTCTTGGTGTTATGTTTTACACTGATCTTTCTTATGTCTTATGTCGCTGCACCTCAAAAATTTCTCTAGAATCTGCCCCTTTCTTACTATGGAGACAACAAAAACTCCTTGTTGCCCTGATCCATTCCCGCCTCTCCAATCTATCCTAAATGCAGCCAGGGTCACCTATCTGTTCAACCACCACTCTGATGCTTCCTTCCTGCGCCATTCATTGCATTGCTTGCACATACAGTATAGAATCCAATTTAAACTGCTTGTTCTCATCCACAAAGCTCTCCACAGTGCTCCACCACCTACATTTTTTCCCTAATCTCTGTCTACCATCCTACCCGTGCTCTATGCTCTGCAAACAATTTATGACTAACAACCACCATAATCGGAACCTCTCACTCCCGGCCTCAAGACTTCTTCAGAGCTGCAACATTTCTCTGGAATGCCCTACCCCAAGAAATTAGGTTAAATCACAATATACACAGGTTTTAGGTGCTCCCTAAAAACACATCTTTTTAGGATGATCTAACTCCTCTCCATAGATAGCCCATTTATAATCATTTTTCTGAACCTGATCCTCCACCAAACTCTCCAGATATTAGCTGCTGACTGGCTCATGCAGCTTTATATCTACTCCCCTATTTTCCCAAGATGGCTGGACCATTGTGCAAACCAAGCACTTTTTCCTTTTGTGTCAACCCTATCTCCTCATACCGTAGATTGTAAACTCTTGCAAGCAGGGCCCTCATTCCTCTTATTCTTATTATTGACTTGTCCGTTGCTATGTTATTTATGACTGTTTACACATGAACCCCTGAATTGTAAAGCATTACGGAATATATTGGCACTATATAATTGAACATTATTAGCATTATTCTTCTTCTTATTATTATTACATAGGCATGCATGTGCAGCAGCTCCCATCCTGGCCACCTTGTATCTGCGCTGCAGCAGTGGCCATAACCCCTGGAAACCAGCAGTGTGTAATATGATGGGAAAACGAATCAAGCCAGCAAAGCAGGCAATGTGGATAATAACAATACATTAGTAAATGCCTTGTATTAACTTTGTCTACATGATAAATGCCATTTCTGAAGTGAAACAACCATTTAATACTAATGATACCCTGCCAAGGGATTATTTTTTATAAGCATCCTCCTCACACTTGAGAAATTACACTGTAAAACAAGAATTACATACTTTTGTAAACTAATGGGACTACAGGAAAAAAAATGTGAAGCAGAAATAAAGATCATTGAAGTGGACTGACATATACTGTAGTAGCTAGTCAAGGGTCACACCACCACACATTGAAGAATGTGTCCATGTTTCATCCTACCTAATCAATTCTCCTATTCTTGGAAAGCCGTGTAAAGGGATTATATTAGTCATCAATCTAGTCACTTTAAACAGCTTGTGTGGGTGGTGAACATGAATTGTACAGCAGAGCCGCGGTTCTGCCATTCTTTTCTACTGCTGTGAAAATTTACAGTTTCTTTATGTTCTTTTATATTGTTTGGGAAATTATACCATTAGCTACCTGTATCCATTGGACCAATGTGACTTGAAAAGAAAGGATTTTAAACAAAATGTATCACCTACATTTTAGTTTACTAATTAAAACTGCAGAGTAAAACAATCCATCTTTCTAATGTGCTTTTGTGTTCTGATTTTAGATTTTTTTTAAACTTCTGTACAAGATTATAAGGTTAGCCTTCTTGCCTAAGCTGCAGTTAAAAAGGTTTTCCGAGACTTTAAGGCCTCTTTCAGACGGGCGTTGCGGGAACATGCACGATTTTTCCGCGCGAGTGCAAAACATTGTAATGCATTCGAGAAAAATCGGCATGTTTGGTACCCAAACCCAAACTTCTTCGCAGTAGTTCGGGCTTGGGATCGGTTTTCTGTAGATCGTAGATTGCATAGTACAATAGCGCTGAAGGGGTTAAAAAAAATAAAGCAATAATTAAACTTACCTTAATCCACTTGATCGCGCAGCCCGGCATCTCTTCTGTCTGTCTTCTGTGCTGTGTGCAGGAAAAGGACCTGTGGTGACGTCACTCCGGTCATCACATGGGCCATCACATGATCCATCACCATGGTAAAAGATCATGTGACGGACCATGTGATGACCGGAGTGACGTCACCACAGGTCCTTTTCCTGCACATAGCAAAAAGAAGACAGAAGAGAAGTCGGGCTGCGCAAGCAAGTGGATTAAGGTGAGTTTAATTTTTATTTTATTTTTTTAACCCCTTCAGCCCTATTGTACTATGCATTCTGTATTCAGAATGCTATTATTTTCCCTTATTACCATGTTATAAGGGAAAATAATAATGATCGGGTCTCCATCCCGATCGTCTCCTAGCAACCGTGCGTGAAAATCGCACCGCATCTGCACTTGCTTGCGGATGCTTGCGATTTTCACGCAACCCCATTCATTTCTATGGGGCCTGCGTTAAGTGAAAAATGCACAAAGAGGAGCATGCTGCGATTTTCACGCAACGCACAAGTGATGCGTGAAAATCACCGCTCGTGTGCACAGCCCCATAGAAATGAATGGGTCAGGATTCAGTGCGGGTGCAATGCGTTCAACTCACGCATCGCATCCGCGCGGAATACTAGCCCGTGTGAAAGGGGCCTAATACTGGATAGGTCATCAGTATCTGATCGGTGGGGGTTCGACATCTGGCACCCCCGCCGATCAGCCTTTTGAGAAGGCATTGGCACTCCTGTGAGTGCCGTGGACTTCTCAGTGCTCACCAAGCACAGTGCCATACATTGTATAGCGGCTGTGCTTGGTATCACTGCTCAGCCTTATTCATTTCTATGGGGCTGAGCTGCACCTAGGCCACGTGACCGATTAACGTGTCATCACATGGCATAGGAACAGCTACGAGAAGGCCGCAGGACTACTGCGAATGCTTCTGCCTTCTCAAACACTTGATCGCCAGGTGTCCCAGGTGTCGGACCCCAACTGATCAGTTACTAATGATCTAACCAGAGGAGACAGTAGGTTATCAGTATTAAAATCTCGGAAAACCACTTTAACAGCATTTAGAGATATGCTTTACATCAGCCCAACAGACCTAGGCAAAAATGGACAGATTAGGCTTAACAACTATAGTGAAAACTGCAGGATTTTAAGTATTGTTTATTTTTAAAATATAGATGAAATAAAAAATCAAAATAACATCACCAAAAACACTTTACACTGGGAGGTGCATTAAAGAGGGCACCCGCTCGCAAGCGCATCGCAAGCGCCTGGGAGCGCAAAAACCTGGAAGCGTGCACTTCCTGGTGTGCAACGGCTCCCTCTAGTGAGGATCAGGGGAAACAGATGGTGAGTGCAGCAGCCTCAGTCTTCCTGAATGATCCGGGGCTGCTGCTCATAAGTTTCTATGAAACCCCAGCCTGTGGCAGGGCTCTATAGGAACATAAGGCCTCTTTCACACAAACAATACAGATTGGCTCAGGATGCGTTTAGGGTGTGTTTCGTGAAACTCGCACCATTTTGCAAGCAAGTTCACTCAGTTTTGTCTGCATTTGTGTTCAGTGTTTCTGTTTTTTCCGTGTGGGTGCAATCCATTTGGATGCATTTTTCATGCGTGTGAAAAGAGACTGAAGGTTTACAATCAATATCTTTTAGCAACCATTAGTGAAAAACGCATTGCACCCGGACAACATCCGGATTACATCCGGATGCAATGCTTTTTTCACTAAAGCCCCATTCACTTCTATGGGGCCAGGGCTGCATGAAAAACGCAGAATATAGAACATACTGCGGTTCTCACGCAACGCAGATCTGATGTGTGAAAAAAACGCTCATGTACACAGACCTATTTAAATGAATGGGTCAGGATTCAGTGTGGGTGCTATGCGTTCTCTTCACGCATTGCACCCGTGTGGAAAACTTGCTCGTGTGAAAGGGGACTAATGCAATCCTAATAGACTCCAATGCTAATGCATTGGAGTCTATGAGAGAGGCAATCTGTTGATTGTTAGGCTGGGTTCAGACCTGAGCGTTTTACAGCGCGTTCCTACGCGCTGTAAAACGCTCAACAGGCAAGAACCAATGATTCCCTATGGGAATGGTTCTCACCTGAGCGTTTTACAGCGCGTACGATCGCGCTGTAAAATGGCCGACGCCCCAAGAAGTACATGAGCTTCTTTGGGGCGTCTTGTCGCGCGTTCCCGAACATAGACTTTAGCGGGAACGCGCGACAATGGGCGTTCGCTTGTCTCTGTATGCGCGATTGCAAACGCCCGTACAATCGTGCATACAGAGCGTACGTTCAAGTACGCCCAGGTCTGAACCCAGCGTTAGTGATAATTCCCTATTGGTGCTAAAAAAAAAGTGTAAACAAATGTTTTTAAAAATATTTTTCAAATGTAAAAAAAATATAAAAATATAAATCACCCCCCTTTTACCAAAATCTAAATACATAAATATCATGGGCATCACCACGTGCTATTAAAATATAAAAATATTTATCCCATATGGCAAACAGCAAAAAAGTCAAAATGGCTTTTTGACCTTGCTTCCCTTCCCACAAAAAATGTAATAAAAAGTGATAAAAAATTTGCCTTCACACATCTCGTACACATAACTACAAAAAGTTATAGGGGTCAGAGTCTGGAGATAAATAAAAAAAATTATTTTTTGAAGGTTTTTATTTTCGGTATTAAAATTATACATATGTGGTATCGCCATACTCGTACTGACCCGGAGAATGAAAGTAACGGGTCGGTTTTACCGCATAGGGAACGCTGTAAAAACAAAAGGGGTTAATTACTATACTAAAATATGCCTAAATTAGGCATATTTCAGGTGCCACTAGCTGCAACTTTGTCCCGTTCACGCCAGATCTAAAATTGTGGGCCTGCAGGCCCGTCTCATTTGTCATTTTCTACGCCTGTTTTAGGCATTGAAAAAGGTCTACATGTAATAAAGCTTGGAAGCTGTCTTAGGGTCCATTCACACGTCCGCAAAATGGATCCGCATCCGTTCCGCAATTTTGCGGAACGGGTGCAGACCCATTCATTTTCAATGGGGCCGGAATGTGCTGCCCGCATCCACATTTGCGGATCCGCACTTCCGCATCCGTGCTTCCGTTTCCGCAAAAAAATAGAACATGTCCTATTCTTGTCCGCAATTGCGGACAAGAACAGGCATATTCTATTAGTGCCGGCAATGTGCGGTCCGCAAAATGCGTAACGCACATTGCCGCTTTCCGTGTTTTGCTTATCCGTGGCTCCGTGTATCCGCAAAACACATTGCGGACGTGTGAATGGAGCCTTACATTTAGAACTGATGCTGGATGCGCCAAGGTTATGGAGACGCCTGCACCTCTTCATAACTTCGGCGGATGCACAGCCAGCACAGGGCCTTTTATTTAAAACTTAATGACTGTGCCCCAAAATCCATAAAACTGTTGCGGAATTGCATTTATTTTCCAATTTCATCCCATTTGGAATTTTTTCCAGAAAAAATAAATAGAAAAATAAAAAAGTTATGGCCCTGGAAAGACAGCAAGTCAAAAGCTAAAACGCATGCAGGACTGAAAGGGTGAAAAATATGTTCACTATAAAAACGTTATTTATTTTTAACAATATGTCATTTTCTGATAAGCCATTCCTTTCAAAAGGGCTTTCCTGGACCCAGCAGATCCCACAAACATACTTTAATTACACATAACGTGCCTGTAGAAGAAAGTTTGTAATATACTTACCATCCCAAAGTTGTGTGGATTATCTACTTAGAAACCTGGTCATATGATGTTCCTCTTCTGAAAATCCTGCTTCTGCTCACATCACGTTCTTTACCAGGTTTTCTGCCCCTGACTATAGACAGGACTTCAGTTCCACTGTTGATGGGGCCAAAAACTTTCACTCTTACTGGCACATGCGTAAGCTCCTGAATCACCCATCTGCACATGTGCCAGTAAGAGGAATAGTTCTGGTGTAGATAATTTCTCTAAACCTAGATGCGCCAAACTGGGCCACAATTTGGCACATTTTACACCAGAATCTGGGTGCACTGACATTAGTAAAGGTGGGCTACTGTTTATTTCACAATGACCTAGTCTGTATGAAACTTGCAGCTGTAAAAAATATGTTAACAAGAATATCCGTCTTTACTTATTGGGTTCTTATCTATAACCTAAAATTACAACAACATGTTAAACAAATTCTCCATAATTCTCTATTAATGAGCTATCCTAATCATAGGCCATCTATTGGGATCCAACCTCTGATTCCCCTCATTGTTTACCCTAAAGGTATTCCGAACAGGGAGTCCCAGTGGTTGGTGCAACACGATAAAACAATGGTGGCTATCAATGTTCAGCCGGTGGGTGATAAATAATGGATTGTGGGTGGATGGGGGAATGTCTTACTGCTGGGACCCCTGGAGCAGTAATGTGCATGTCAGTTCACAGCTCTGTTTACTTCTATGGAGCTGATGGAGGACTATCTATCTTGTCCCCATAGAAGTGAATGGAGTTGTGGACAGACAGAGATACCCCTTGTTCTCGGGATCATGAGTCCAGATGCAGTACCAAGCAGCGCAGTCCGTATCGACAAGCCGCTTTGCCTGTGTAAACAATGTAGGAGACAAGGCTCTGACAAGTGTGGCCTAGCCTGTTGTGCTGATCAGTAGGTGTACTGAATGTAGGACCCCCAAGATCAAACAATTATGACTTGGCCCAGAGTCCCAGAGAATTCCCTAAAATGGAATGAATGGAGAATATGGCGACTACTGTTTTTTAGCTCCCATTCTTTAAAAGTGGCCAAAAATTTTCAGTCATGCCTACTTTGTGCAAAGCATTGCCCTTTGCCCACTTAAGTCATGCACCTTGGATAAAATACATAAAAAGTGGTTCAAGGTATGTATGACAGTTTTTGGATGCAAACTGAGCCAGAATAAAAATAAAAAAATTCTATTAATATTTCCTTTATTTTTTTTATATTCCTTGCTGATGTTATTGTCCCTTTAAAGCGAACCTTTTGGGTGATCGACAGCATAGAATAGAGGGATAGAAGCTGAGTTCTGTCATGTATAGGTTTAAATGATATGGAGCAGGATTTCTGAGTAAAAAGCAAAGTAAATCCTGACAGGACTTTAAGCACAGATGGTAAGAGTTCTGATTACCCCACCATCACAGGATGATTGAAAGCTGTCCCTGTATCAGTGTGTGTACATAGAAGGCTGTCAATCACTGTGTTTGGCAGCAAAAATCTGCGACTTTTGACCCTCTTTTGCCGCTCACACCAGTGCTGAAAAAAGGGGGCATGACATGGGTTGTGTAAGAGGGCGTGCTTGTAGTCCCATCAAATTTTTCATTTTCTATGCCATATTTTCTATCGTCTGATAGGCGCGGGTCTCACCTCTGGGACCAGCACCTACACTGAGTACGGAGCCCGGAAAGCTATGAAGGGTGCACTGTGCATGCGCAGCCGCCCTCCATTCATTTCTATGGGGCCGCCGAGAATAGCCGATGTGAGGAGCACTTCCATTGACTACTACGGGGAGAGCGCTTGGTGGTGGCCGCTTGTGGATCATGAGCTGCAGTTATGTAGAGGCCTGCACCTCCAACTTCGGCGCATCCAACGCCAGCGCAGGGGTATTAAGATGTCTAAATCGACGGTCTTAATAAATTACCCCATTAGTGTCTCTATTAGGAGTCCTGTAAGGATTTATTCTTCTTTCTAATCAAAATCCTGAATAAATTTTAAAAAAAAGTATACTGTATATCAGTTCCATTTGTCTATCTTATCCGGTTCTCAGTTAGGGTAGCAGAAATCATATGACAGGTTTTATGTAAGCTTGCCATATTACATTGCTCAGAATGATGGAAATCTGCTCCATTGGTTGTATCACATAAAATATATTTTTTTGGTTCTTCATGGTAAGACACCAGTTTTGTGCTGTTTACTTTATTATTTGAGAAAATGTAAATGTACTTACCGTGTTCACACAATATGAACACCAACTTTACCTACATGCCAATAAGTTACAATAGATTTCCAAACACTAATAGCAAGCCAAAATCTCGAAACTGCTTAAGAATGAAACACAAATCATATGAAAGAGTTTGTCCAAGACTATCAGTAATTTAAACCCCCAATAAATCTGTCCTATATAAAAAATAATGTGTAATATATTCACCTTTAGAATGCTCCTTTATTCCCATGCTGCCTTCCTACTGCTCTATTTATAGTGATTTCTCACATTGGCCTCCTCAGTTACATAATTGAATGTTGTTATGGATGTCAGCATGTCACTATCACAGTCTAGAGCTAAAGGAAGTCACGTAGACCAAGTGAATGTGAGATTAGGGCTAGTTTCACATTTGTTCTCCAGTTCCGGTTTTACTGGATGTCACGGGAATGCCGGCTTGCCCCACTGACTATAATGGAGTCCGGCAGAGATACCACTGCTAACCCGCAAAAATGCCAGTATTCGGCTGGATAAGTACCGCTGCACATAACGGTTTGTGTCCAGTTAATTCCTGGCATTCTTTGCCGGAACAGCCTGCCAGAGAGCTGTGCCACAATTGTGAAAGAAGCCGTTATTACCTTGTGCTACAAAGCGGACTTTGTGCACGCTCTGCATCCACTTTAGTATTTGCCTGCACAAGCAGCACCGCACCTACAAACAGCAGATCTGATAATCATGACCTATCCTTTGGTTAGGTAATCAATATCATGAAAGTGGACAATCCCTTTAATGTTAATTAAACATTTCATTCCAAAATGAGTAAGCTTTCTATTAATTACACTGGACAGTTCATGTAAAGGTCCTTCTAGATGGGGAGGTATTCTGCTCAGTAACGGGCATTGATTGACAGCCAGTTAACCAGCACTTGTTACATGCACTTATATGCAGGAATCATTGCAGTGTACGAGGATGAACGATCATTACTACAACCCTTTAACCCCATACAGTTTGCTTATCATTGGCAGCAGTGCCACCTGTTTATGCTCAAATAAATAATGTGTTTAGTCTCATTGTACCTGGGGCACTCATCAGGCATGAGCATTGTTCGCTCCCAACCACTGACTATGTGAAAGAGGCCTAACAGAATATTATTGTCTTTGATATCAAGTCAAGATGTTTGGTAAGAACTTTAAGGGCCCTATTACACTTACAAGTTAAGAGCATGATGGATATATTTATCAACCACTAGTGCTCATCCTGCATGTATCAAGTAGGCCCTTTAGTCCACTCCATAGGTATACAGTACACACTCCACAATGATCGCTCAAACTACAGTGGCCTCAGGATACAAAATATTTTCACCATACAATGGTCTTTTCTGGGCCACTTCATACAGCAAAACAGTCACCTGTTATCCTAGGTGTTAGTTCACACCTGATTGGCATTGCTCAGGACAGAGCAGACCTCCCAAACTCAGGCCTCCAGCCTAGCACATGGTTCAGATCTCAATCCAGTGATTGTCAGAGCTCATCTGTCAGAGATAGAGGTAATTACCACCAGCTGACACTGCTGGCTGGGTTTTTTATATATGGGCCAGTCAAGACCCGGCCTGGAACGTGGGTAGTAGTCACCCACCCAGCACTTTGACTACTCCCAGTAAGAGCCGTCCCGGATGAGCTACTACAGCTATACTAAATAGCAAGGGGTCAAACAGCAACTTCTGCTGACGCATAAAAAACTGTCTCCTACACCACCGAGGCAAGGAACCTCAGTGACACATACAGTCCCGATCAAACGTTTAAGACCACTTGAAAAATGGCAAAAAATCATATTTTACATTGTTAGATCTTCAACATGCAACAAGAAGAAATTACAGTGAGACAAAAATTTTTTGGAGCATTCAATTAATTGAAAATAAAGATTAAACTGAAACAGGCTGTTTTTCAGCTGATCCAAATTTAAGGACCACATGCCTTTAAAAGGCCAAATATGTGCAAATATGTGGATTCATTGTCATTTTCTGTCAGGTAGTCACACGTTGTGATGGCAAAGGCAAAAAAAACTCTCCCTTTTTTAACGTGGTCGGGTTGTTGAACTGCATAAGCAGGGTCTCTCACAACGCGCCATCGCTGCTGAGGTGGGACGCAATAAGACAGTCATTTGGAATTTCTTAAATGATCCTGAGGGTTAGGGAACAAAAAAGTCAAGTGGAAGACCCCAAAAAAATTCATCAGCACTGAGCCGGAGGATCCAATTGGCTGTCCGTCAAGACACTGGACGATCCTCGACCCAAATTAAGGCCCTTACTGGTGCTGAATGCAGCCCCATAACCATCAGACGGCATCTGAGACTGAAGGGATTCAAAAACAAAAAAGTCTTCAAAGACCTTGTCTCCTTGAACGCCACAGAACTGCTCGTTTGGACTTTGCCACAGAGCACCAAACATGGGACATTCAAAGGTAGAAGAAAGTTTTATTCTCTGATGAGAATTTTTTTTACCTTCATGGTACTGATGGTTTCCAAAGTTACTGGCATGACAAGCAGATCCCACCTGAGATGTTTTCTACTTGCCACAGTGGAGGGGGCGCCATAATGATCTGGGGTGCTTTTTCCTTCAGTGGAACAATGGAGCTTCAGGAAGTGCAGGGGCGTCAAACGGCCGCTGGCTATGTCCAGATGTTAGAGAGAACATTCCTCATGACTGAAAGCCCTCGTCTGTGTGGTAGCGACTTGGTTTTTCAACAGGACAACGCTACAGTACACAATGCCCGCAGGACAAGGGACTTCTTCCAGGAGAATAACATCACTCTTTTGGCCCATTCTGCGTGTTCCCCTGATCTAAATCCAATTGAGAACCTTTGGGGATGGATGGCAAGGGAAGTTTACAAAAATGGACAACAGTTCCAGACAGTAGATGGCCTTCGTGCGGCCATCTTCACCACTTGGAGAAACGTTCCCACTCACCTCATGGAAACGCTTGCATCAAGCATGCCGAAACAAATTTTTGAAGTGATAAACAATAACGGCGGAGCTACTCATTACTGAGTTCATGTTTGGATTTCTGTTTTGGGGGGGTTTATATTTTTTTGGGAGGTGTGGTCCTAAACTTTTGATCAGCTGAAAAACAGCCTGTTTCAGTTTTATTGTTATTTTTAATTAATTGAATGCTCAAAAAATGTTTTGTCTCACTGTCATTTCTTATTGTTGCATGTTAAAGCTCTACTCGGAACCTTGTTAAGATCCAACAATGTAAAATATGATTTTTTGCTATTTTTCAAGTGGTCTTAAACTTTTGATCAGGACTGTATCTTCCATCAACCACGGTCCCTTGCACCTTCCTACAACTGCTATACACCTATGTTAGGATGAACTGCTCTTTGGCATACCAAGTGAAAACGGTTTCATCTAATGTTTTATTTTTTTTGCATACCAGATGAAGACGGTTTCATCTTTGTATGCTAGTAGAGGACAGAACAAGCTCCTGTCCTCATCATAGAAAGTGATTTAGGCTATTTTCACATCTGTGCTTTTGCTATCCGGTTTTGAGATCTGGCATGGGATCTCAAAACCACAGCAAAACGCTTCTGTTATAATAATACAACTGGCTGCATCTGTTCTGATTGGATCCGGTTGTATTATATAGATGTTGAAGAAACTGGATCCGGCACTAAAACCACTGTAAGGCCTCTTTCAAACTGGCGTCTCGCGTGAGGACCGGACAAGATGCGGGAGAATGCAAGATTTTTCCGCGCGAGTGCAAAGCGTTTTAATGCGTTTTGCATGCGCGTGAGAAAAATCGGCATGTTTGGTACCCAGACCCGAACCCGGACTTCTTCACAGAAGTTTGGGTTAGGTGTTGTGTAGATTTTATTATTTTCCCTTATAACATGGTTATAAGGGAAAATTATAGCATTCTTAATACTAAATGCTAAGTAAATTAGGGATGGAGGGGTTAAAAAAAAAATATTAAAAATTTAACTCACCTCATCCACTTGTTCGCGCAGCCCGGCTTGTCTTCTTTCTTCTTCTTTGAGGACCTGGGAGGAAAAGGACCTTTGGTGCCGTCACTTTGCTCATCATATGGTCTGTCACATGGTCCATTACATGAACCATCGATTTTCACGCAGCCCCATTCACTTCTATAGGGGCTGCGTTGCGTGAAAAACGCACAATATAGATCTTGCTGTGATTTTTTTTCACGCAACGCACAAGTGATGCGTGAAAATCACCTCATGTGCACAGCCCCATTGGAATGAATGAGTCCGGATTCAGTGCGGGTGCAATGCGTTCACTTCACGCATTACACCCGCGCGGAATTCTCGCCCGTGTGAAAGGGACCTAAGACAATGGGTGCCAGATCTGGCACCATTGACTTACCGGGTTTTTGGTGCCAGATCAGACTTCTTCAGTTTCCCATGCCGCACACAAAAATGCTGCTTGCAGAGGTTTTGTGTCTGGCACGGGTCCGCAACAAACTGGAATGGAATGCATTCTGGTGCACTCCATTCCGGTTTGTACAGTTTTGCCCCCATTTACAATGCGGACAAAACTAAAGCGTTTTGAGAGCCTGTGCCGGATCTCAAAAGCAGACAGCACAATGCAGGTGAGAAAGTAGTCTTACAGGTTTTTTCTTGCTTTATCTGCAAAAGTTGTCTGTTTATTTTTATTTTTTTACATTAATCTCCTCTTTTTTTAGGATTACAAGGATTACATTTTATGACTTTGGAAGTACCAATTACCAGTTTTCAATAGAGTTATGGTCTCAAGTTACAATATTTTCAACTTACAACGGTCGTCCTGGAAGCAATTAATATTGTAACTTGAGGGACCATATCTCTGCATATGGATAATCTGTAAATGTGTCTAACAGTAGTATAAAATCACTTAAATGACTAAAGGAAATTAACAGAAATTTGACTATATGAGAACATTTCGTTTTCATAGATTCATCAGCAATTAAAACAATTTATCTTGGCTGTGTTTTCAGACTGTGTGCAATATTAGCTGCTGCAAATGTAATAAAATATCCATTACATTATTTATAAAGCTGCTGCAGTTGCTATAATAAATAGTTATGTAAAAATGGAGCCCATGGTTCGATGACATTTTCTTCAAAAAAGCACTTTTCCTGTGTTTAATATCGTGAAATTAATCTTTTCACGGGGCGTGAGAATGACACCGATCTAGGCTCAATAATCTATATATTTCAAACCTTTTAGAACATTAAGACCATGCTGAGCTATTACTCTAATTATGTAATGGAAAACACACTATTTATAAATAGTACCATTATCCCCCTTGTATAACTAGTTTGTAAAAGTTCATAGAATATATATATATATATATATATATATATAGAACAAAGAAATCGGACTGCACTCCAGTTGAATCTTCAGTGAAAAAAGGTTTATTCACCCATAGGTGGCACAAGCGACGTTTCGGCTCGCATATGAGCCTTTCTCAAGGCTCGAGAAAGGCTCATATGCGAGCCAAAACGTCGCTTGTGCCACCTATGGGTGAATAAACCTTTTTTCACTGAAGATTCAACTGGAGTGCAGTCCGATTTCTTTGTTCCGTATTAGTGGGTAAGCACCAGTTACCATACTCGGACAGTGCACCCTCTATATTTGTTTTTTGGCCTGGTGGTGCTGCTGGTAAATTTTTTCCATATATATATATATATATATATATATTTATATAGTCACTAAGAGTCACTGTTTCACACAATTTCATTTAATAGAGAAGGGTGTAACTAGCAAATTTTTAAATCCCCTCATTTTAAAAATATGACTGTACCCACCTGAAAAAAGCTGCAAAGCTCTAGGGGTCTCACTTCCACCTATGTTACTGTCTACTGCCTGTTGTCAGACAAGATCTGTCCCTGGTAACAGAGTGTCCGAGCTAGCTGATATTGTGAGATTGATAAAAGAACTGCTTCTACACTACTTCTGAAGAGCAGAGAAGCTTCTGTGTGTTTTCAGCTTTCTGAGCTCCTTAGAAGAAAACAAACATAGTGAGAAGTAAGGGAAGTGAAGACATTGCATACAGTACTGGCAGATTCAACAGAAGGGATACGCCCACTGCTTCTGAGTGAAATGTATCTAGCTGTACAGCTGAAATAGGGAATAATATAGCTGAAGGAGACTTTATGGAAGCCCAAAAAACACCAGTTCCTTCACAGTTATGATTATACAAAGAAGCACAGCCATGTGTAGCCACTTTGATAAACTAGAGAATTGTAGAGAGATTTCCCAATACACTGCATTTATACTGTTCAATTACTGCACTGTGACCAAAACAGCATGCAGGTTTAGGGTACAACCACATAGGGCAGATAAACTGCAGATTGTTTGCCATGGAAAAACTGCAGCATTTACAATAGCAGCAAAGAGGATGAGGTTTAATCAAATCTCAGCCATATGCTGTGCAAAAAATCTGTGTGGAATTGACTTTTGGTGCAACAGGTTTCACTGTTTACAAAAATCAATATTCGCTTACCATCAAAGTTTTTACTATACCAGGAGATACATGACTTCCCCATGCCATTAAATCATCATTTCTCATAGAATCCGAGACGTTTTCTCCATGGCGTCGAGAAACTTGTATCCCACTACTAGTTAGGCCTCGTTCACATCTCCATTAAGGAGATCCGGGAGGCTGTTCCCACATTGCCATGTTCTCTACTTCACCGCCGGATCCCCATTGACTGTAATGAGTTCCGGAGGGGATCCAGTTATTTTCCGGCATAAATTTGGGTTTTGGACGGGCAACAAAAATTGCATGCAAAGGTTTTTTGTCTGGCCTACAGCTGGCATTTGTACTGGGACAGGTAGCGAGATGTCGTTAATGGATTGTGAACATAGCCTAACACGCCTATAGCAAAAAGATCACATTATTTGCTAGTTCTAAATCACCAAAACCCTTGACACATTATATGACAATAAATCCAAAAAGCCCTAAGGGCTGATTGCATAAAGAACCCACTTATAAAAATGACTGATGAGGTAGTGTGATTTTACAGTATTGAAATTTACTGTAACACCATTTCCTTCACACCCAGAAAGACAAACATGCTCTAGACCTAGACTAGAGGTTAGTCTTGCTGTATTTTTCTTCATTACTTAGCAACCTGTCTTCAAATTCTGAAAAACATCAACTCTGTTACCCTCATTTACATATTTGATAATATCTCTAAATTTTTATTTAAGTTATCATTTTTCTAGTTTTATTTTTTAACTCCACTCATGTATTGTTTTTAAGCAAACCATAGCTGAGAAAAAAATGGATGATCTTCCAAAATTTTGATCATGTGATCAATTAATATTGCTTCAAGAGATTTAATTTTGTCTAGTGCGCTCTCTATGTTCCAGTGGTCTGGGGAAGTTCCAAATGACAGCAATAAGCCTACTGGTTTCTTGGAAGCAGGCTCAGACTGGCCAACAGGGGTACAGGTGAATCGCTTGGTGGACTCCTGAGCAAGGTGGGCCCCTAGTCTCCCTGCACATGTGGCACATAACACAGTAGACTTACTGCACTACATACATATATTTAATGTACATCATCTCAACCAGCCTATGTTTATGTATAAAACTTGATAAGATTATTAAAGAAACTACCCAGTTTCTTATTATAGAGACATCAGATAGCTGAGATGACTTCTAGCTATAGAGGAAAGCTGGACAGTATCTTCTTTTCCCTAAAACCTACCTTTTCAAAGTTGCTGCAGGGACCCCTATATTCAATTATCTGATAGCATCTTGAACTGTGTGAGCAGGTATTATTTGAATGTATCCGTACAGTGGGCTCCCAAAATAAATTTTACTGGTGGGCCCTAGGCATGCCAGTCCAACACTGCTTGAAGGATTAGCTAAGTAAGTGATACAGAGTATGTTTCCTCCTGTGTGCAATTGAAAATCAAGTGTTGCACTGTAAAAACAGAAGTTAAAACTAAAAGGGGTTGTCTCATATCAGCAAATTACATTTATTATGTAGAAAAAGTTAATATAAGGCACTTAACTAATGCATTGTGATTGTCTATATTGCCTCCTTTGCTGGCTTGTTTTTTTTTCTATTGAATTATACACTGCTCGTTTCCAGGGGTTATGGCCACTGCTGCAGTCCAGATATGAGGTGGCCAAAACGGGAGCTACTGTACATGCATTCCTATGTGCACTCCCACAGTACTGGGGACAGAAGAGCCAGATGCATTTTCCTATAGTGTGCAAGCATGGCCAAAAATGTGATGGAAAAATGAATCAAGCCAGCAAAGGAGGCAATATGAATAATCACATTACATTAGTAAGTGCCTTGTGTTAATTTTCTCTACATGATAAATGCCATTTGGTGAAGTGAGACAACCTCTCTAACTTGTGTGAAGTTGTAGTTAAAGGGGTTCTGTACTTTGTTTAAATTGATGATCTGTCCTCTGGATAGATCATCAGCATCTGATCGGCGGGGGTCTGACACCCGGGACCCCCGCCAATCAGCTGTTTGAGAAGGCAGCAGCGCTCCAGGAGCGCCGCGGCCTTCTCACTGTTTACCGCAGGCCCAGTGACGTCATGACTAGTATCACTGGCCTGAGCGCGGATAAGCTCTGTTCCCTCGAATGGAGGCAAAAAGCGCTTCTGTGGGCTTTTTGGTCAATGCCTCTGCACTGCAAAATATAGCCAATAAAGTTAATAGTAAATAGAAAAGGACATGTTCTATCTTTTGCCATATACTGCAGATCGCAGACCCATTCAAGGGACTGGGTCTGCGTCGCAATACGGGATTTACACAGAAAGACTGCTTATGTTCGTTTGAATGCATCTTTATTGTTAGCCAAAACCAGGTCCAAGTCAAAAGCACAGAACAGGTGCAGATCCTTCCCTTAGACCTTATCTCTGAGAAGGCTTCACTACTGGTTTTGGCTCACAATTCTGCTGTGTATGGACAGCTTAACATTAATTACATTAAACATTTACTAGGCAAATTGCAATTGTACATGTGTTTCCCCTACACTATTTCTGTATTTTTAGGATGAATTCTGTGCCATTTATTGCATAGGTTGTTTTTGTTTTCTTTAATGAACATATCTCAATGTTTTTCCACACAGGCATTCTTTGATTCCAAAGCACAAGCAAGCAATGTGGTTCCAGGAAGTTAAAGCAGTTGGCTGGCTGACATGTTTCCTCTCACTATGGGACATCTTCCAGAGCATCACACTGAGAGAAACTGGGATTAAGCCTACACAGGAATATTTATGTAAAGCAAACAAATCACTGTAACTTAATCAGTGATTATAAGCAACCACCTTTATGCTTCAGATTGTAAAATCACAGATTGATTCAAATTCAATACATTTGTGTCAATGGCCAGATTCCCTACCATACTATATGGCTAATTCAGTCTCTAGAATTACATAAATTAGAATAAATGATGCCCTTTAAAGGGGTTGTCACAAGTTTAGAAGTTAACTCTATCCACAGGATAGAGAATAATGAACTCATTGCTGAGGTCTGACCACTAGGATACTCATCAATCATGAGAACAGGGGTCCCTTTCCCCTCGATCTTATGAAGCAGGTCAGGCATGTTCACTGCTGCTCCATTCATTCTCCATGGGAGTGCTGAAGATAGCCGAATACAGCGCATGCGTCTAAAACGCTGGTCTTACTAAATGTGCCCCAAAATGTTTAATAAAGTTGTTATGCTAACAATATGCCGGTTTATGGTCAGTTTTTAAACAGCCAAACTGAAAGGTAACAACCAATAAGGTGGAACATAAATAAATATGCTATAAATTCTGAACTACATATATATATACGGTATAAAGTGCCTTGCAAAAGTATTCACCCCCTTGACTTTTTTCATATTTTGGTGCCTCACAACCTAGAATTAACATGGATTGTTTGAGGATTTGCATCATTTAATTTACAGAACATGCCCACAACTTTGAAGATTATTTTTTTTTTTATTGTGAAGCAAACAACAAATAGGACAAAATGACAGAAAAAGTCAATGTGCATAACCATTCAGCCCCCTAAAGTCAATACTTTGTAGAGCCACCTTTTGCGGCAATCACAGCTCCAAGTCGCTTTGGATAAGTCTCTATGAGCTTGCCACATCTTACCACTGGGATTTTCGTCCATTCCTCCTTGCAAAACTGCTCCAGCTCCTTCAAGTTGGATGTTTCGCGCTTGTGAACAGCAATCTTTAAGTCTGGCCACAGATTTTCTATTGGATTGAGATCTGGGCTTTGACTAGGCCATTCCAACACATTTACATGTTTCCCCGTTAAACCACTCAAGTGTTGCTTTAGCAGTGTGTTTGGGGTCATTGTCCTGCTGATAGGTGAACTTCCGTCCTAGCCTCGAATCGCGCACAGAGTGGGACAGGTTTTGCTAAAAAATATCCCTGTATTTAGCACTATCCATCTTTGCCTCAACTCTGACCATTTTTTTTCAGTCCCGGCTGCTGAAAAACATCCCCACAGCATGATACTGCCACCACCATGTTTCACTGTGGGGATGGTGTTGTTTGGGTGATGTGATGTGTTGGGTTTGCGCCAGACATAGCGTTTTCTTAGATGGCCGAAAATTTCAATTTTAGTCTAATCAGATCAGAGAACCATCCTCCGTACATTTTGGGAGTCTCCCACATACCTTTTTCGCAAACTCACAACGTGCCTTTTTGTTTTTAGCTGAAAGTAATGGCTTTCTTCTGGCCACTTTGCCATAAAGCCCAACTCTATGGAGCGTACGGCTTATTGTCATCCTATGTACAGATACTCCAGTCTCTGCTGTGGAACCCTGAAGCTCTTCCAGAGTTACCTTATGTCTCTGTGCTGCCTCTCGGATTAATGCCCTCCTTGCCCGGTCCGTGAGTTTTGGTGGGTGGTCGTCTCTTGGTTTGCTGTTGTGCCACGTTCTTTCCATTTAGTTATGATAGATTTGATGGTGCTCATGGGGATCATCAAAGATTAGGAAAATTTTACATAACCCAACCCTAACTTGTACTTCTCAATAACATTGTCCCTTACTTGTTTGGAGAGTTTCTTGGTCTTCATGGCAGTGTTTGGTTAGTGATGCCTCTTGCTTAGGTGTTGCAGCCTCAAAAAAGGTGTGTATATGTAATGACAGATCATGTGACACTTAGATTGCACACAGGTGGACATCATTTCACTAATTATGTGACTTCATAAAGTAATTTGTTGCACCAGAGCTTTTAATGGGCTTCCTAACAAAGGGGGTGAATACATACGCACATGCCTATTTTCAGTTTTTTATGTCTAAACAATAGTTTTATTTATATATTTTTCTCATTTCACTTTACCAACTTAGACTATTGTGTTCTGATCCATCACATAGAATTCAGATTAACAAAACATTGAACTTAAGGCTTTAAAGTAACAAAATACAAAAGAAGTCAAGGGGGGTGAAAACTTTTGCAAGGCACTAAATAAATATATATATAAATATATATATATATATATATATATAGCAAACCAAAAATAGTAGCAGCACACCACTATATGCGCTAAGACTAAGTGAACAGGTGAATGTGTGAACAGGGTCAAAAATACATGACGCCATATAGTTACTGCAAAGCAGTGGAGAAGCTCTTAGCGCATATTATTGATCAAAAATATGTCGGGCCCACCTACCGGACGGCAAGGTCGCTTCTCATCAGGTGGGACCTACTCTAACACGGAATGTCCAGCTCCATTGTTTCTCTGATTAAAAGCACCAAGGGGTGGCGGAGGGGCGAGGAGTGCTAAGTTCCATAGAGGATGCCTGGTCCTCTATACTATATATCCAAAAACGGAACAGCACCTCCTGAGACAAATCGCAGGTGCAAGCTACCCGGCATAATACAGCAAACCAAAAATAGTAGCAGCACACCACTATATGCGCTAAGACTAAGTGAACAGGTGAATGTGTGAACAGGGTCAAAAATACATGATGCCATATAGTTACTGCAAAGCAGTGGAGAAGCTCTTAGCGCATATTATTGATCAAAAATATGTCGGGCCCACCTACCGGACGGCAAGGTCGCTTCTCATCAGGTGGGACCTACTCTAACACGGAATGTCCAGCTCCATTGTTTCTCTGATTAAAAGCACCAAGGGGTGGGGGATGATATATATAGTGAGGCAGTAACAGGCCTCATGTATGCAGGATGGTATCTATCTCAGAGAATGGTGCAGGAAAACTATTAGTGGGGATGCATATCGTGGTTTGCTGTGGTTCACCTGATATGTAGCTTGAGAAAGACCTGTGTGTCGAAACGTTTTTTCAGTGTAATTAAACACTAAGCCTTGATTTAAGAACAAGAGTGCCGTGACTTTCCTGAAGTTTTGTCACCTGAGATGTGCCACCAAGGTACCAGGCCTTGGTGGAAGCCAGTAGCTAGAGTGTCCACTAAGTTAGATAGTGAACACTGTTGCTACCCAGTATAGCTGGTATCAGCTAATCCGGGCCTGGCTTTCTACTCGGAATAAGCAAAGAGCTGGGTGGGTGCTTATTCCCCACCATCCACTTCGGGATTTATACGTGGCTCATGTTCACGATTGTGTTTTAAAAGTCAGCAGCATGATGCAGAGTGTGTCTATTGAGTGAGAGGCTGCAGATCACACCTTTCAATGCACATGTGAAGCAAACACAGGCCTGTGGACTAATTACCTGACCTGCGATCTGGCTATAACTGAACTGTAAGTTGGCAATAAACCGTGTTGAAGAGACTTTGTTGTGTCCCTGCCTTTCTTCAAAACTGGTCATAGGAACCCACGGCATTACAATATATATACAGTATATATACGTTGAATTTCGCCTTCTGGCAGAGGTTTCTTTGAGGCCAGTAATTAGTTTGCAGATTTGTTGCTAAGTATACATGTATTGCTTGAGTTCAATTATCTGGACTCTAGATTAGAGATGAGCGAGTTGACTAAGTATGAAACATCCAAAATCGATTCGCATAACACTTCGTTAGAATACTGTATGGAGCGGATGCTCCGTACAGTATTAGAATGTATTGGCTCCGATGAGCCAAAGTTATTTCTTCGAAAAAGTCCCGAAATGGATTTCTACTGTTAAAAACCTTTTAACGAACTCAGTTTCTAACAGTTTTCTAAAGAAGTTTTATGCGAATCGACTTTGGATGTTTCATCCAAAGTCGATTCGCTCATCCCTACTCTAGATCATTTACCTGGTCAGAAATAGAGAGGAATCAACCTCTTATAGATCCTAGCTTATGTCTAAGCTATCTTTTAAATTCGACATGCCACTTCATTGGAGAGTAAACTTCCCTCTCACTTCCTCTTTTGAGGTCTCGTTCCGTGTGAGCAGATATGGTTACATAATATTACATCTTGGATATCCACAGAATCCAGGGACATGAAATAACTGAGATTTACCATGTGCAACTGAACCAGCTGCTTAGAGTTTTATGACTGTCCAACTGTAAATAGCAGTTTATGCTTCCCCAGAATAGAACACATAGAAAATCTGGGTATTAGCAATGCAGTATAGCTATACAAACACTTATCCTTGCCTAGTGTAATGTTTCATAGGATTAGTAAAGGTATTACTATTTTATAGTGAGTACACACTAGTGCTAGGGTCCATTCCACCACATTTTTGCTGCTTTCTTTGTGATTGGATTGGGAATCCAATATGGTTAGCCCTTAACTTGAGGCTTACTGGATGGTAACACCAATATTAGACTGATGTCTAGTTTTGTATTTATTTCCTGATTTACCCCTTTTTTCTATTTATCCCCTGATGAACCTGCAATATTCTATAATATATATGGGGAAACACATTGGGATTTACTTTTGATAGGATATTCTAGGGGTACTATAAGACTAGGAACAGGGAGGGAGTGTACCTACCATTTGGATGCATCTTTGGGCTGAGCCTAACTTAGGGTTTGTCAGGGTCAGTTCTATCCCATCCCTACCTGGCTTATTTCCCATGTACAGTACATAAATGTGCCTTGTTCCTAGCTATCTAACAGCTATATAATAGGATTTAGATATTACTCGTATAACTGAGCCTGTTTTAATTTTGACTACATCAAAAGTTATGTTTTAATGGTACATGTCCAGGGAATATATTGCATTTATTATTTTATAAATATTTAAAACCACATACTGATAGATAAATGTATTAAACATGTTTTTATTTTCTTGCAGTAGATTTTTGTATTCTATCTTTTGTACATGACTATGGGGCAGCATTCAGAGATCTAGTAGATATAAAAAGCCTACACACCCCTGTTAAAATGTCAGGTTTCTGTGATGTAAAAAAACGAGACAAAGATAAATCATTTCAGAACAAAGAGTACAATTCAATTGAAAAACAAACTGAAATCTTTTAGGTAGAGGGAAGAAAAAATATAAAAATAAAATAATATGGTTGCATAAGTGTACACACCCTTAAACTAATACTTTGTTGAAGCAACTTTTCATTTTATTACAGCACTCAGTCTTTTTGGGCATGAGTCTATCAGCATGGCACATTTTGACTTGGCAAGATTTGCCCACTCTTCTGTACAAAAACACTCCAAATCTGTCAGATTGCAAAGGCATCTCCTGTGCACAGCCCTCTTCAGATCACCCCACAGATTTTCAATCGGATTCAGGTCTGGGCTCTGGCTGGGCCATTCCAAAACTTTAATCTTCTTCTGGTGAAGCCATTCCTTTGTTGATTTGGATGTATGCTTTGGGTCGTTGTCATGCTGAAAGATGAAGTTCCTCTTCATGTTCAGCCTTTTAGCAGAAGCCTGAAGGTTTTGTGCCAATATTGACTGGTATTTGGAACTGTTCATAATTCCCTCTAGCTTAACTAAGGCCCCAGTTCCAGCTGAAGAAAACCAGCCCCAAAGCATGATGCTGCCACCACCATGCTTCACTGAGGGTATGGTGTTCTTTTGGTGATGTGCAGTGTTGTTTTTGCGCCAAACATATCTTTTGGAATTATGGCCGAAAAGTCCAACCTTGGTTTCATCCGACCATAACACCCTTTCCCACATGCTTTTGGGAGACTTCAGATGTGTTTTTGAAAATGTAGCCTGGCTTGGATGTTTTTCTTCATAAGAAAAGGCTTTTGTCTTGCCACTCAACCCCATAGCCCAGACATTTGAAGACTAGGGGAGATTGTTGTCACATGTACCACACAGCCAGTACTTGACAGATATTCCTGCAGCTCCTTTAATGTTGCTGTAGGCCTCTTGGTAGCCTCGCAGACCAGTTTCTTCTAGTCTTTTCATCAATTTTGGAGGGATGTCTAGTTCTTGGTAATGTCACTGTTGTGCCATATTTTCTCCACTTGATGATGGCTGTCTTCACTGTGTTCTATAGTATATCTAATGCCTTGGAAAAAAAATGGTACCCTTCTTCTGACTGATACCTTTTAACAATGAGATCCCTCTGATGCTTTGGAAGCTCTCTGTGGACCATGGCTTTTGCTGTGGGATGCGACTAAGAAAATTTCAGGAAAGACCAACTAGAGCAGCTAAACTTTATTTGGGGTTAATCAGAGGCACTTTAAATGATTTCAATAGAGTAGTACAGTTAATAGGTCACATTAAAGGTGGAAAAAGTTCTGAAATGATTTATCTTTGTCTATTTTTTTTACAGCACAGAAACCTGACATTTTAACAGTGGTATGTAGACATTTTATATCCACTGTATGCTTTACAGCAGTCACCTAGACCATAGGACCCAAAATACCAAAAATGAAAGTTTTGGTCCAATAATTAACAATTCACAACTTTATTGTTACATAATACAAGTTAATCAAATTTGTATAGAGTAACTAATGAGGAAATGGCAGACATCCCAAAACAGAGAGCACACCCATGCAACTTGAAGGATAACCTGACTTCCAGTCATCATGTTCCCTCAAGGAAGGTGTAGAAAAAATACACCTTGGCTCAAGAGGGAGAAATTTAAAAAAGGCTATAAAAAAAAATGAGACATTGTGGATTGTATTATTAAACACAACACCCCATAGTGGGTTAAATAAAGCTGTAAACTTCAAGTCCTTCTTGTAAGGCCTTATGCACACGACCATAGTTCAGGTCTGCATCCGAGCCGCAGTTTTTGCGGACCCATTCACTTCAATGGAGCCGCAAAAGATGCGGACAGCACTCAGTGTGCTCCATTCCGTGGCCCCGCTAAAAAAATATAACATGCTCTATTCTTGTCCGCGCTTTGCGGACAAGAATAGGCATTCATATTAAAGGCTGTCCGTGCCGTTCCGCGATTGGCGGACCGCAAAACACACCACAGTCATGTGCATGAGGCCTAAATCGAAAGTGTTTTTTTATCGTTAGAGGGGGGGTACTGTCACATCTTGCCCTGTGAATAAGCAGAGGTCTGTCAGACTGGCTGCACGTCTGACTTCTCTGTTTTGGTTTGGGTTTGAGCTGAATCCACCTTCCATCAGGTGTACTGGGTTTGATTGTTAGTGAGGCTATTTATCCCTCCTTCCCCCAGTGGCCTGTGCGGGTTATAGTTCTTTCCTGTGAGCTCTAGATGTGTGGTGGATCGTCTGCGCCAGCTCTGCTCTAAGATAAGTCCTCTCCGTTATTTCCCATTGTGTGTTTTATCTAGGCCTCTAGGGAAATGCTTGCTTCTTCCGGGTTTGAAGAAGCAGGTTGCCTCTTCCCTTTTACCTACAGCTTAGGGTTTGCTGAGGGTGTATAGGTTTAGGCATGAGGGCATGTGCATATCCACCATTAGTGTATGCACATATGCACAGCAGTTTAGGGAAAACTTTTAGGGACCGCTAGGAGGTGACCCCTTTCTCCCGAGTTTTTGGGCCTAGTAATTTGTTCTGTTTGTTTTCCTGTGTTTGTCCCCACTTACCTACCTATCGTGACACTCGGGAGCAGGCCCTGTGCCCTCACTTGTCCTCAACCTGCCTCTGTCCTTTTCTGTTCTCTCAGCCAGAGAAGTATTACAGGCTGCGTGCTCAGCCCCACTATACATCGAGGACGAGCTACTAGAGAACAGTCAGCAGCTACTGGCGAGCCAAGACGTGGAGAAGACATCGCTGCTACCTCTGCTAGGCGGGCAAGTAGTCATGAGGAGAGTGGAGTAGGAGCTGGTGTTGCAAGCGGTCAGGCTCCTGACCCAGTGACCCTTGAGGAGGACATCAGTGATGAGCAGACAGTATTCGATGATGATGATGTAGATGATCGCACTTGGGAGCCGGGTGAATTAGGGGCTTCATGATTATCGGGGGAAGAGGGTTGCAGCTTGCCCGTGAGGCAGCGACGGAGCCGGCAAGTCGCTAGCGTGGCCGGGACTCAGCAAGGTGGCAGCAGTGGAAGGTCGGTAGCCAAACATGCCCAGGGTAGACCACCCACTTCTCAAGAGCCTACCTGCCCGGAAAGTAGTGGTGCAGGGGTTCACCGAAGCAGCGGCGGTAGCAGTCAGTCAGTGCGTAGTGTTGGGGGTAAAATCACCTACTCGGCGGTGTGGCAGTTTTTTGTTAAGCTGCCAGATGAGGTGTACATGGCCATATGTTGAATCTGTGGGCAGAAGGTGAAGCGTGGCCAGGGCGTCAACATATGCAGAGTCACCATAAAAGGACCTGGGAGAACCTTTGCTCCGATGTGGTGGTCCAGCCTGCCACAGAAACCGCTGCATCACCCAGTGGCACGCACCTGGTTTCAGGCAGTCAAGGCTCCACCACCACAGCCGAAGGGAGCTGTCTGTCCTTCCTATCATCTGCTGGCCCTGATGCTCCTGCCCCCCCCTACTCCTTGCCAGTCATTCCATCAGCAATCGATCACCGAAGCGATTGCCAAGAGAAAACAGTATGCGTGCACTTATCCAATGTCGCAGAAGCTGAATGTGCTCCTGTCTAAGTTGCTGGTGCTGCAATCCCTCCCTTTCCAAGTGGTGAACTGCATCTGTCAGCGAACTGTTGGCTTGTGCTGAGCCAAGGTGGAGAATCCCAAGCCGTCATTTCTTTGCCAAAAAGCAGGACCAGCCCTGCACATACATGTAGAACAGAAGGTGGGCCAGTCCTTGAGCCTGTCGGTGTCTGCCAAAGTAAACGGCAGTGCCGATGTGTGGAGCTGTAACTATGGTCAGGGATAATATATGTCCTTTATGGCCCACTGGGTGAATGTGGTTCCTGCACAACCACACCAGTAACTCAGCCAGGTGATGCCGCTTCCGCCTCCATGTTGTCACGCTATTGGTCCTGCGACAATATCCGCCTCTGCCTCGTCATCCTCCTCCGTGTCCTCAGCCTCCACTGCAGGGACAATTCAAGGGTGCACTCCAGCATACCACATGTGCAGGGCACGGCGGTGTCACGCTGTTCTGCACCTCGTTTGCCTGGGCGAACTGAGTCACACAGGGAAGGAACTGCTCCGTGTCCTTCATCAAGAAATTAAATACTGGCTTTCTCCGCGAAGACTCAAAATCAGAACCATGGTGACCGGAAACGAACATGGTATCGGAGCTGCGTCAAGGAGGGCTGAGCCATGTGCCCTGCATGGCACACGTGTTCAATCTGGTTGTCAAGCGGTTCCTGAAGTCTTCCACTCATCTGCAAGACATTCTAAAAATGGCCAGGAAACTTCGCATGCACTTCAGCCACTCGTACACTGCAAAGCACACCCTCCTTGAGCTGCAGCGGCAGAATGGCATCCCCCAACATAGGCTGATATGCGACGTTTCCACCCGTTGGACCGACTATACAAACAGAGAAAGGCCATAAACGATTTCTTGATGATCCAAGCGGACAGGAGTACTCCTCTGTGTAACTTCGATGTCAACCAGTGGCAGCTCATGCATGACACCTGCCGTTTGCTCAGGCCCTTTGAGGAGACCACGTAATTTGTCAGTCGCCAGGACTACGGGATGAACAACGTCATTCCACTGCTTCATGTCCTGGAACAGATGCTGGTAAATGTGGCTGGTTAGGGGACTGGAGATGTGGTGCCTAGATCTCACGGCCCCATGAGCCCTGTGGGGGCTGAACTGGAGGAGGAGGGCATTGGAGCACAAGCAATGTGTATCGAAATAGGTGGTTTTTACACACAGATAATAGGAGAGGAGGAGCAGGAGCAGCCAGAGGAGCTACAGGGCGTTGAGGAAGACAAAGCAGAGGAACCAGACACTATGTGGCATTATGCAGTGGAGATGGAGGCAGGGAGTCCCTCTGAGTCACTCGCACAAATGTCCCAATGCATGCTCACTTGCTTGCATAGTGACAGCTGAATTGTCACTGTCTTTGGGCAGAGGGATGACTTCTGGATCTCTACCTTGTTGGACCCTCGCTACCATCCCAACAAGGTGGAGCCTTTTTTACACCCGCTGAAATGGGGGACAAACTGACCTACTATAGAGACATCCTATGTAGTGAGTTGGCTGCTGCATGAATGCGCCATCGCCCATCCTCTCGCAGGTCTCTGCCATGGCTGTTGTGGTGGGGGGGGGGGGAGGAGCAGTTCCAGCTCCATCAACAGCAACTTGAGTCTACAGTCACTGAGGAGCAGCTTTTTTCACCCACCTAATGAAGAAACTACTCACCAGCAGCTAGACCTGGAGCAGGACATGAACCAGCAGGTGGTGGCAAACTTGGACAGTACTCTGCAACCCCACATTGAAGATTAGCTGGACTACTGGGCAGCCAAACTGGATTTGTGGCTGCAACTAGAAGAGTTTGCCCTGGAAAAGCTGTCCTGCCTGGCCAGTAGTGTGGCATCAGAGCGAGTGTTTAGTGCGGCGGAGGCCATAGTTACCCCAAGAAGAACTCGCGTGTCCACCCAAAATGTGGAGAAACTGACCTTTGCAAGATCAATCAGAAGTGGATCAGCCAGGATTTCCACCTACCAATGCCTGATGCATCAGACTAGATCATCCATGGTGCCACACCAACACTTTGACAAAAGAGACCGGTTTCTTCTGGCTAACTGCCTTAGCTACTATTCTGATGCTGCCACCCGCCTGATGCCAAACATCTGATGCCAAGTGCTCCTTCTTTTACCCACCATCTTCAGCTGGACTCGTATTGCCACCCACCTCCCCACTATGTCACCTTGCCACTCTGTGGTCTCCTGATGCTGCTGCCACCTCCCCACTCCGTCACTGGATCATTCTGTGGTCTCCTGATGCTGCTGCCACCTCCACACTATGTCACCTTGCCACTCTGTGGTCTCCTGATGCTGCTGCCACCTCCCCACTCCATCACCGGATCATTCTGTGGTCTCCTGATGCTGCTGCCACCTCCACACTATGTCACCTTGCCACTCTGTGGTCTCCTGATGCTGCTGCCACCTCCCCACTCCGTCACCGGAACATTCTGTGGTCTCCTGATGCTGCCACCTCCACACAGTCATTGTGCAACTCTATGGCCTTCTCCTGATTCTGCTGCTGCCGCCACCTCCACACTGTAATTGTGCCACTCTTTGGCATCCTCCTGATGCTGCTTCCACCTCCAGACCTGTCATTGGGCCACTCCATGGTCTCCTCATGCTTCTTCCACCTCACCACTATGTCATAGGGCCACTCTGTGGACTTTTCATGCTGTTCCCACCCTCCCCACTTCATGACTGGGCCACTATTTTGCCTTTCGGCCTGGTTGACATTATCATTTATTTGACCCTTCTTCTGATCTGTCAAAAGGAAGGAAAAAATGAGACGCACAACGGATCCTGTCTGTGTAGCAGCTGTAAGGCCTGTATGGTCCTATCAGAATTGTCTTGTGATTTGGTTGTCAAAAGCAGGAGTGGGTACAAAACACAGAAGATATGCATATATTCCATTTACGTGTCATCTCTGTTTTGGATCCACTCCTGTTTTTTGTTTTGGCATTAGCAATACTGATGGATTACTGACCAAATGCTGACTGAGTGAAGGCGGATGCTCAACAGACAGGATCCGTTTTTTGGGGGTTATTGTTCTGACAGATCAGAGGAAGGGCAAAATAATCAGTGACGTCAACACAAACTTACTGCTGAAACCCTATCCACTCAGTCGGGGGGCTCTATTTGTATAAGCGTTTAATAGAACAGGTTCTGTAGACATCTCTGTGGAATCAGCTGACAACGGTGTAAAAGGAGTGCGCTTCTTCTTGGCGCTAACATCGACCTGTAAGGCTGAGTTCATACTTGAGTTATTTGGTCAGTTTTGGCCCCATGACTGCCCAAATAAGTGAAGTGTGCAGTGATTCTAAGAGCAACGCCTGTCATCTGCATGTCATACTGACTAACGGTAATATTTCACTACCACAGCAGACTCCCGATGCTTGTTACTGCAAGGCACATTGTTTTACACCACTATAAAGGCTCTCTGCAGCCAGGAAATAGACGTTTTTAACGCGATTCACTGCAAATAAACTCGGATCGAACTGTATTTTAAAAAAATATTCGGCGAACCAGCCGAATCAAATTTTTTAAAAATTCGCTCATCTCTAGATATAATCATGTAGATGTTTAGCACAATTTGATCATGTAATTCTGTGATTATATATATGTACTGGCACTTGAATAGCACAGTTGCAATTTATTGATTAATTAGATGTTTATTGTTATTATGTATACTTGTATTATTGCCAATTTATCATTATGGCAATTTTATCACTTTGCAAAATACAGATGCAATTGTTTATCCAATTCGATTCATTGGCTCTGCGCACAGATGCACCTTGTTTGTGCGCTGCGTCCCGCCACCCAGGACATGCTGTGATGACGTGTGGCCGGATCACAGGCATTTGATGTCATAACTGTAGTGCCCTGGATATTAGTGATGCTTTGATCGCATGATCGCAATATGCTAGATGTGCTTGTAGGAGGATATGCCCTGTGTGAATGGATGTATGATGTGAAGTGGAACTTGACTTATATGATTTTCATGTGTGACTAATTGGTAGTACTGGGTATATACTGTACACTGAGCAAAAATATAAGCGCAACACATTCGGTTTTGCTCCCATTTTGCATGAGCTGAACTCAAAGATCAGAAACATTTTCTACATACACAAAAGACCCATTACTCTCAAATATAGTTCACAAATCTGTCTAAATCTGTGTTAGTGAGCACTTCTCCTTTGCCGAGATAATCCATCCCACCTCACAGGTGTGGCATATCAAGGTGCCGATTAGACAGCATGAATATTGCACAGGTGTGCTTTAGACTGCCCACAATAAAAGGCGTTTATATTTTTACTCAGTGTATATAGGGGCCTTTCTTCTTTATGCCTC
This sequence comes from Bufo gargarizans, assembly GCF_014858855.1. Lineage (NCBI taxonomy): Eukaryota > Metazoa > Chordata > Amphibia > Anura > Bufonidae > Bufo > Bufo gargarizans. The sequence goes on from NC_058084.1 coordinate 328,808,963, forward strand.
TACTCTGCCTGAGGAAGCTGACGCGAAACACGTGTTGGGGTCTCTAGGAGGTGCCACTAAAAGGGTCTGTATTGTGTACAGTACAGACCAAAAGTTTGGACACACCTTCTCATTCAAAGAGTTTTCTTTATTTTCATGACTATGAAAATTGTAGATTCACACTGAAGGCATCAAAACTATGAATTAACACATGTGGAATTATATACATAAAAAAGTGTGAAACAACTGAAAATATGTCATATTCTAGGTTCTTCAAAGTAGCCACCTTTTGCTTTGATTACTGCTTTTCATTCTCTTGGCATTCTCTTGATGAGCTTCAAGAGGTAGTCACCTGAAATGGTCTTCCAACAGTCTTGAAGGAGTTCCCAGAGATGCTTAGCACTTGTTGGCCCTTTTGCCTTCACTCTGCGGTCCAGCTCACCCCAAACCATCTCGATTGGGTTCAGGTCCGGTGACTGTGGAGGCCAGGTCATCTGGCGCAGCACCCCATCACTCTCCTTCATGGTCAAATAGCCCTTACACAGCCTGGAGGTGTGTTTGGGGTCATTGTCCTGTTGAAAAATAAATGATGGTCCAACTAAACGTAAACCAGATGGAATAGCATGCCGCTGCAAGATGCTGTGGTAGCCATGCTGGTTCAGTATGCCTTCAATTTTGAATAAATCCCCAACAGTGTCACCAGCAAAGCACCCCCACACCATCACACCTCCTCCTCCATGCTTCACAGTGTGAACCAGGCATGTAGAGTCCATTCGTTCACCTTTTCTGCGTCGCACAAAGACATGGTGGTTGGAACCAAAGATCTCAAATTTGGACTCATCAGACCAAAGCACAGATTTCAACTGGTCTAATGTCCATTCCTTGTGTTCTTTAGCCCAAACAAGTCTCTTCTGCTTGTTGCCTGTCCTTAGCAGTGGTTTCCTAGCAGATATTCTACCATGAAGGCCTGATTCACACAGTCTCCTCTTAACAGTTGTTCTAGAGATGTGTCTGCTGCTAGAACTCTGTGTGGCATTGACCTGGTCTCTAATCTGAGCTGCTGTTAACCTGAGATTTCTGAGGCTGGTGACTCGGATGTACTTATCCTCCGCAGCAGAGGTGACTCTTGGTCTTCCTTTCCTGGGGCGGTCCGCATGTGAGCCAGTTTCTTTGTAGCGCTTGATGGTTTTTGTGACTGCACTTGGGGACACTTTCAAAGTTTTCCCAATTTTTCGGACTGACTGACCTTCATTTCCTAAAGTAATGATGGCCACTCATTTTTCTTTACTTAGCTGCTTTTTTCTTGCCATAATACAAATTCTAACAGTCTATTCAGTAGGACTATCAGCTGTGTATCCACCTGACTTCTCCACAACGCAACTGATGGTCCCAACCCCATTTATAAGGCAAGAAATCCCACTTATTAAACCTGACAGGGCACACCTGTGAAGTGAAAACCATTTCAGGTGACTACCTCTTGAAGCTCATCAAGAGAATGCCAAGAGTGTGCAAAGCAGTAATCAAAGCAAAAGGTGGCTACTTTGAAGAACCTAGAATATGACATATTTTCAGTTGTTTCACACTTTTTTGTTATATATATAATTCCACGTGTGTTAATTCATAGTTTTGATGCATTCAGTGTGAATCTACAATTTTCATAGTCATGAAAATAAAGAAAACTCTTTGAATGAGAAGGTGTGTCCAAACTTTTGGTCTGTACTGTATATGTTGTGAATCATGTTTTTATTTTATCTAGGTGGGGAGCTACATGGTTTGATTTTATTTATACTTATGGTCAGGGCTAGAGATAGCGAGGAGCGGGGGGGAGGGAACCCTAACCCTGAACCTAGTGGCTGGGGTGTGCCGGGAGCCACGACCGCGGGTACGCCAAGTAAAGGGACCAAAGACTCCGGATAGGTAAACATAGATTTATTGACACATTACAAGGCCAGTGTACAGAAAGCCTGAGAAATTTCTGCCGCGGGGATCTGGTATATAACGGGCGAAACAAGATGAACGCCGACGCCCCATGCAGCGAATAACATGTGCGGGGACCTGATGCTCTGAATCCGCCGATGCAGCCTCTATGCGGAAGGAATGACCTGAAATAGACCTGGGGTCGTGGCCAACCCCTGCATCAGAGACCGGACGAGGGACATGAATTTTGATGAGGTAAGTGGCCTACCTTCACCGGGCAGAAGAGGGGAGTATGGTGGAGCGTCCCAGAAGCAGGAAAACATCTGCCACAGAACCTTGACCGGGCACCACAGATTATTTGAAGGAAAGAACCTAATCTCCGTGGGTGGACCAGTCTGGTTGGTTTTGGAGGACGGGAGATAGAGGACAAAATGGTCCTTGTTCCAGACTAGGTGGCGTTTCTGGAGGAAGCTATGACGCCCGGGGCCAGACGTGAATTCGCCAGGCCTGAGAAATCCGTAGAACCCGAGGTAAATAGCAGCCTTCAGAACTGTGCTAAGAGAGGGCACAAAAGGACTGCCATCTAGGGCCAAGGATAGGGCTCTGAACAATTCCCCTGACACTGGCTGTCTACGGGTGCGCGGACCCCTCCCCTCTTTCTGCAGACGCCTGAGCGTTGCCTTGATGGCATGTGTGGTAAGGAAGGAATCCCCATCTGGCCTGGCGATCATGCAGTGATGCTGAAGCCCTGCTAAATATAGCTTGACGGTGTTATGCGATAATGACAGGCGGGTGTGGCAAAATGCGATGAACGCCATGACATATGAGGTTTCCTCCAGCTGACCCCTTGGAAACTCTCGAGAAAATTTGCTGAATGCTACGGCCCGATAATTTCTGGCTGTGTTGCGAGATAATGAACCCTCGACCAGTCTCTCTGTCTGGACCACCAAAGATGCTAATCCAGGATGAACGAGCTGAGCGGAGGGACATGAGCGCCAGCACGATCTGCTTCAGGCATTTCCTGGAAAAAGCGGAAAAACAGAAACGGGACAGGGCGTCAGCGGCTGTGTTGGATTCCCCCGGAATGTGGGCACACCGAACATGAAAGTTGTGAGTGAGGGATAGCCACACTAGTTTTCGTAGCAGGGCCATGACCCTATGTGATCTTGACCTGCCGGAATTGACGATAGCGACCAGGGACTGGCTATCCGTGACAAACAGGACTGGCAAGTTGGACCAGGATCTGCCCCAGACCAAGGCGGCAGCCACGATGGGATACAGTTCCAGGAGGGGAGAAGAACTAATAGCCGCCGGATCCGCCAGGATTTCCGGAGGCCACCCAACAGCCAGCCAGTGGGACCTAAAGATTGCAGCAAAACCGATGGAACCGGCGGCGTCCGAAAAGATAATCGGGGAAGCCGAGTCCCAGCAGGGAACGAAGAGGGAAATGCCATTCCAATCTGAAAGGAAAGTGTTCCACATGGCAAGGTCCAAGATGGCGTGGCAGTCCAGGTGGACCACGGAATCCTGGTCATGAGCTGTGGAGAGAAGATGCAACAGGCTGGCCAAAAAAGACCGACCCTGGGGCATAATCTTCGTGGCGTGATTCAGCAGACCCAGAAAGGACTGTAGCTCCCCCTTGGTCAAGGACAGAGCGCTGACCGCCCTGGAGATGGCAGAGCGGATCTTGGCCAACTTCTCTGGAGGCAGAGTAGCCTCCATTTTAACGGAATCTAACGTGATGCCCAGGAAAGTCACCCTGGTGTCTGGGCCCTCAGTTTTGGCAGTGGCCACAGGAACCTGGAGGTGGGAGAAGATTTCCAGAAGAGTGGCGGGAATTGAGGGAACCAGGTGGGGGTGTTCAATGAGCAAAAAGTCGACCAGGTAATGAATTACCATGGGAAGACCGCCGTGATGCACCAGGATCCAATGGAGAGCCCTGGCAACGCCTCTGTGTTTTTTATTGGAAGATTGTTTAACAACCAGCCCAATAGGGTTGATCCGCCAGGACTGAAACGGAATGTGGAGGAAAGGACCAATAATGAAACCCTTCTCGACTTCGGACCGAAGGAGGGTATCCATGGCCTCAGGGTCACTGAAGGCCAAACGCAAATTGGGACCTTCCCAGGACCGATGAGGCAGGGTGATGAGCCCTGTGTGGAAGCCCTCCCAGAACCCGGCCAAGAGGAAAGCCACAAAATGACGGTCTGGGTGATCCTGCAGCAGAACAGCCAGAAGGTCTACATCAATGTCGGCTAGTCAGGAGCTCTTAGAAGATTTCCTGGTACAGGCCGAACGCGGATGAGCACGAAAGCACGCCGAGCAGATATGAAGAGCTCGACAGGCGTTAAAGGCACAACCTCCCGCGTTAAAGTTGTTGCAGACCTGGCTGCTACCTAAATAGACAATTGGTCTGCCTAGCTTGTCTGAAGTTGCCGAGCTCTTGGCGGCCCCTGAAGTACTAGGAGCAGCTCCTGGCTGGGAAGGATGAGCCTGATCGGGACTCCAGTCAGAGGAATGACTGACAAGAGACTCAGGAGGGAGCTCTGAGACCGGCAAAATGACGGCAGAACTGCTCCATGTCGAGATCGGCCCAATTAGTTATGAACCGAAACTGCGACAGGGCTCCAGCAGCCTTGGCGGAAAAAGACCTGTGGTAATCGTAGAACGCTGAGCCACCGTACTTGTGGCCCAGGTCCGAAACCCGATACAGGTAGGTATCAAGCTCCTCCCTTCTGGCAGGATGGGCAGAACAGACAATGTCCCGATAGAGGCTAAACGCCAGGACAAACTCGGTAGTGGACAGTTTGCGATTAAGTCTGGCGTCTTTGGCTTTCAAGACCACCGAGACCTCCCCGCAATTAATGATCCGATTTTCCGAGATGTCCTGGGAGGCGATGAGGATGGAGGCTAAATTCACATCCTTCCCAGCCAAGATGTCCCTTTTAATGAAGTGAGACAGGGCAATTTGAGGAGCAGGAGCTGGCCTACCTGCCACATCCGGAGGCGGGGTGGGTACCACCACCGGCGAGGGTGGAGCTGCACAAGGACTGGCCTCGAGAGCTGCAACCCTGGCCTGAATGTCAGATATAGAACAGGCCAGCCCGCTAATGGAGGACTGAATCTGGGACAGGGCTTGCTGGATGGAAGGCGAGCTAGACTGATCCTCCGCTGAACTTGGAGCCGTCATTAATAAGCGGTATAATTCCGCCTTGCGGGCCGATGCGTGATGACGGATCCCCGTACGGTTGAGCTCGGTGATCAACCTAGCCACAGTCCAGTTCCTCAGGGAAGCGCTGCTGGAGTGACCAGATGCCGATGTTCCAGGAAGGGAAATATTGTCTTCCATCTCTGACACGTAAGACATCCTTGACCTGCGGAAAAGCCAATGAGAGGGGGAACGAAGCTGAAGGAGAGAGCGAAAGAACAGCCGAGAAGGAGATGAAAGCGAAAGAAATGAGACAAATTAACCGCCTCTGGACCGCCTAACGCAGGATCACGGTCCGGAGGCGGCTGTCTCAGGCAGAGTCACGCATTGGCGCGTCATCTCGCGAGACGCCGGCCCGCGGGCCGGCAAAAGTTAGAGGAGTATTACATCATCAGCCTGCCAGCCAATGATCGTGGCTGGCAGGCTGATGATTTTCAAAAAAATGAATCACAAGCCATATAACACCTTATATTTATAAATATTAGGTGTTAAATGGCTTCTCTGCTCCTCTGCTGGTCCTTTTGGTTGGTTGGTTCCAGCAGAGGAGCAGACATCACAGTGAGTACACCCAACACCACACATAGCCCCAGATCACCCCCCATCACCCCAATTAACCCCTTGATCACCCCTTGATCGCCCCTGTCAATCACCTAGTGAAAGGGAAAAAAGTGTAAACTGTCCCTTTTTTTTTTCACTGGTATTGACTGTTAGGCCCCTTTCACACAAGCGAGTTTTCCGCGCGGGTGCAATGCATAGCACCCGCACTGAATCCTGACCCATTTATTTCAATGGGTCTGTGTACATGAGCATTGTTTTTCACGCATCAGTTCTGCGTTGCGTGAAAATCGCAGCATGTTCTATATTCTTCGTTTTTCACGCAGCCCTGGCCCCATAGAAGTGAATGGGGCTGCGTGAATAACGCATTGCATCCGCAAGCAAGTGCGGGTGTGATGCGTTTTTCACTGATGGTTGCTAAGAGATGTTGTCTGTAAACCTTCAGTTTTTATCACGCGCGTGAAAAACGCATCAAAACGCACTGCACCCGCGCGGAAAAAACTGAACAACTGAACGCAATCGTAGACAAAACTGACTGAACTTACTTGCAAAGTGGTGCGAGTGGTGCGAGTTTCACTGAACGCACCCTGAGCGCATCCGGACCTAATCCGCAATGCCCGTGTGAAAGGGGCCTTAGGTTTTAGGATAGTTTAGGCCCCTTGGTTAGGTATTTAGCGATCGTTTAGCGCCTAGCCCACCGCACCCACTGATTCGCTGATTAGCGTATCGCTAATCAGCATTTGTACTTTTATAGTATCTGTAAGTGATCAAAACTGATCACAGTCAGATCTATAAAGCCTCATTCACACGTCAGTGTTTTGGTCAGTGATTTCCATCAGTGATTTTGAGCCAAAACTAGGATTGGAGGCTCCACAGACATGAGGTATAAGGGAATGATCTACACCTCTTCTGCGTTTAGACCCACACCTGGTTTTGGCTCACAATCACTGATGGAAATCACTGACCAAAACACTGACATGTGAATGAAGCTTAATAGTATTAGTGTCACCTTAGTTCGCCCTCCACCCAAAACGCAGTGTTTGCCCGATCAGGCCTGATCGGTCGCCCACACGTGCGTTCACCCACACCCGCCCTGCCGCAGTGACAATTTTTTTTAATTTTTTTTATCACTGCACAATCACTTCACAAGCGCTGCGGCGATCTAAAAAATCAGTTTTTATATTTTTTATCAATCGCAGCGGCTTCCGGTACTTCGCTAGCCTCCCATTTGTAAGACAGGCTTGCTTTTTTTCTTGGGTAGTCTCAGGCAATACCCCCTAAATTTAGTAGTCCAAATGTCAAATAAGGGGTATTCTTCTGAAGAGGCCTACAGGCTTCTGACCCAGTCGGATGAGGAATGGGAACCCTCATCTGACGAATCCAGCGGGTCAGAATATGAACCTGTAGAAAGCAGTGGCAGTCTGACACAAAGTTCGGGCGAGGAGGTTGAGGTCCCTGATACCACCAGGCGTACCCGGCCCCGTGTTGCTACACCACAGGTTGCGCAGGATACGCTTCAAGGGCAGCAGAGTGGGGCTGGCGCTGTCGGATTACGTGGTGAGGCATACACCAGCAGCGCAGCCCACCCTGGACCTAGTACCAGCACCGCCGTACAACATGGTGAAGTGGCGAGCACCAGAAGGGCAGTTGAAGCTGGTACGGTGGCACGTGCAGTAGTTACCCCGTTGCAGCCACCGCACAGACAGGCCCGTAGAGCCCCTAGAGTTCCTGAGGTGCTGGCAAACCCTGATTGGCAGTCCCCAACTTCAGCCGCACCATTAGTTCCCCCTTTCACTGCCCAGTCTGGAGTTCGGGTTGAGACAGCTCAGATCGGTTCGGCCCTGGGATTTTTTTAGCTGTTCTTGACTGCGGAGCTCTTGGACATAGTCGTGGCAGAAACAAATCGGTATGCCACTCAATTTATAGCCGCCAACCCGGGAAGCTATTATGCCCAGGCTTTCCGGTGGAAACCCATCCAAGTTTCCGAATTACATTTTTTTCTGGGCCTTCTCCTCAACATGGATCTAACCAAAAAGCATGAATTGCGGTCATATTGGTCCACGAACCCAATTCATCACATGCCCATGTTCTCTGCTGCCATGTCCAGGGCACGATTTGAGGCCATCCTGCGTTTCCTGCACTTTAGCGACAACACCACCTCCCGTCCCAGAGGCCACCCAGCTTTTGATCGGCTCCACAAAATTCGGCCCCTCATAGACCACTTCAACAACAAATTTGCAGATTTGTATACCCCTGAGCAAAACATCTGCGTAGACGAGTCCCTTATACATTTTACCGGGCGCCTTGGCTTCAAACAATACATCCCAAGCAAGCGCGCCCGGTATGGGGTCAAATTGTATAAGCTCTGTGAAAGGGCCACAGGCTATACCCACAAATTTCGGATCTATGAGGGTAAAGATCAGACCCTGGAGCCGGTCAGTTGCCCTGACTACCTGGGGAGCAGTGGGAAGACAGTCTGGGACTTGGTGTCACCCTTATTTGGCAAGGGGTACCATCTTTATGTGGACAATTTCTACACAAGTGTGCCCCTCTTCAGGCATTTGTTCCTAGAACAGATTGGCTGCTGTGGCATCGCGGTGAAATGGAGAGACAAGCGTGACGTTTACATGCTCTCCTCCATTCACCCAGACAAGACAATACAAATTGAACGAGCAACCAGTGTCATTGAAAAGCCCCTCTGTGTCCACGACTATAATTCGCTCATGGGAGGGGTGGACTTCAATGACCAGATGTTGGCTCCTTATTTAGTTTCCCGACGCACCAGACGCTGGTATAAGAAGGTGTCTGTATATTTGATTCAATTGGCTGTATATAATAGTTTTGTTCTCTACAGTACGGCTGGGAGAACAGGATCCTTCCTCAAATTTCAGGAAGAGATCATCGAGAACCTCCTGTATCCAGGAGGTTCCATGGCCCCAACCACCAGTGTAGTGAGCCGTCTACACGAGCGACATTTCCCCAACGTTGTTGCTGGTACCTCAACCCAACCGTCACCCCGAAAAAGATGTTGTGTCTGTAGCAGGAGTGGAATAAGGCGTGACACCCGCTATTTCTGTCCTGACTGCCCTGACCACCCTGCCCTATGCTTAGGGGAGTGTTTCCGGAAGTACCACACACAGGTACACTTGGCATAGGGATTGCATCTCACAGGACAGGCACACAGGGCTATTAGGGCCCATTCACACAGAGCTGCTGCAAACCTCTCCTTTCACCTGGGACAAAGTGCATAATGTACTTCGCCACATCTCTGGGCGATTTGCGCTTTGCACATTGTCGCATGGGGAAGGAGAGGTTTGTCCTATAAAGGTCAAAAAAAAAAAAAAAAAATCACCGGTAAGCAAAAAAGTTAACGTTCTGTTCAAAAAGTTAAATAAAGTTTATATGTTCCGTTCAAATATTATTCATAAAGTTAATAAATTTATTGCGTTGCGGCCTGGTTTTTTCTTTTTTGTTTTGTTTTTTTTTACCTTCCAGTTGGACCAACCGATCGACTAGCTGCAGCACTGATGTGCATTCTGACAGAAGCATTGCGCTGCTGTCAGATTACACAAATGTGTATGCGGCGCTGCAAGACGAGATTTCTCCTCTGCAGTAAAAGATACGTTTGCTGAGGCATATGAGCTGAGGGGGCGGCGGTGTTCATATGCTTTGGCAAACACTTTGTATATAAAAAAAAAAAAAAGAAAATCCCAGCAATGATTTATTCATCCACATCGATTGATGTGAATGGAGAAATCGGGTTTGCCAGGGCATACGAGCTAAGTGGGTATGGATGTTGGGCGGAGCTCCTATGTCCTGGCAGACGCCTTTCCGCTCCTTTTATTTTTTTTGGCAGAGATTTTTTCATCCACATTGATCGATGCGAATGAAGAAATCTGTGCCGTTCATTTTTTCAGCCCAGAGGCTGAACGGAAAAATAAAATCTCATTACCTGTATGCTCAATATAAGGAGAATAGCAGAAACTCCTAATGCTGGCCATACATGTAATGATTGCGGAGACCCTCAAATGCCAGGGCAGTACAAACACCCCACAAATGACCCCATTTTGGAAAGAAGACACCCCAAGGTATTCGCTGAGGGGCATATTGAGTCCATGAAAGATTAAAATTTTTGTCCCAAGTTAGCGGAAAGGGAGACTTTGTGAGAAAAAGCTACAAAAAAATCGATTTCCGCTAACTTGTGCCCAAATTTTTTTTTTCTATGAACTCGCCATGCCCCTCATTGAATACCTTGGGGTGTCTTCTTTCCAAAATGGGGTCATTTGTGGGGTGTCTGTACTGCCCTGGCATTTGAGGGTCTCCGCAATCATTACATGTATGGCCAGCAAAATGGGGTCACATGTGGGGTATTTATACTGCCCTGGCATTTTAGGGGCACTAAAGCGTAAGAAGAAGTCTGGGATCCAAATGTCTAAAAATGCGCTCCTAAAAGGAATTTGGGCCCCTTTGCGCATCTAGGCTGCAAAAAAGTGTCACACATGTGGTATCGCCGTACTCAGGAGAAGTTGGGCAATGTGTTTTGGGGTTTCATTTTACATATACCCATGCTGGGTGAGATAAATATCTTGGTCAAATGCCAACTTTGTATAAAAAAATGGGAAAAGTTGTCTTTTGCCAAGATATTTCTCTCACCCAGCATGGGTATATGTAAAAAGACACCCCAAAACACATTGCCCAACTTCTCCTGAGTATGCCGATACCACATGTGTGACACTTTTTTGCAGCCTAGGTGGGCAAAGGGGCCCACATTCCAAAGAGCACCTTTAGGATTTCACAGGGCATTTTTTACACATTTTGATTTCAAACTACTTCTCACACATTAGGGCCCCTTAAATGCCAGGGCAGTATAACTACCCCACAAGTGACCCCATTTTGGAAAGAAGACACCCCAAGGTATTCAATGAGGGGCATTGAGTTCATGGAAGTTTTTATTTTTTGTCACAAGTTAGTGGAATATGAGACTTTGTAAGGAAAGTAAATAAATAAATTAAAAAATCATCATTTTCCGCTAACTTGTGACAAAAAATAAAAAGTTCTATGAACTCACTATGCCCATCAGCAAATACCTTAGGGTGTCTACTTTCCGAAATGGGGTTATTTGTGGGGTTTTTCTACTGTCTGGGCATTGTAGAACCTCAGGAAACATGACAGGTGCTCAGAAAGTCAGAGCTGCTTCAAAAAGTGGAAATTCACATTTTTGTACCATAGTTTGTAAACGCTATAACTTTTACCCAAACCATTTTTTTTTTTGCCCAAACATTTTTTTTTTATCAAAGACATGTAGAACAATAAATTTGGTGAAAAATTTATATATGGATGTCGTTTTTTTTTGCAAAATTTTACAGCTGAAAGTGAAAAATTTAATTTTTTTGCAAAAAAATCGTTACATTTTGATTAATAACAAAAAAAGTAAAAATGTCAGCAGCAATAAAATACCACCAAATGAAAGCTCTATTAGTGAGAAGAAAAGGAGGTAAAAATTAATTTGGGTGGTAAGTTGCATGACCGAGCAATAAACTGTGAAAGTAGTGTAGTGCAGAATTGTAAAAAGTGGTCTGGTCATTAAGGGTGTTTAAGCTAGGGGGGCTGAGGTGGTTAAGATACTTACCCGATGAAGCCTAAGACCGAAGATCTGGAGATCTGATTCTGCTTGATGACCGGCAAGCTAGAGAAAAAACCCAGACCTTCAGAGGAGGGGAAAAAGGAACACCGCCCTCAGCGGGACCGAGCTGAACCTGAACTTACCTTAGAGAAAATTTAAACCTCGACCGAATGCAAGATGAAAAACGGACCGAACCCATGATCTGAAGATAACACACATGAGGACCAGTTAATCGACAGCTGGGAAGAAAACTGTAGGCGATCTCCCAGAAGGAGCAGTGACAGGTGAAGGCACAGAAGAACGAACCGACTGGAAAATAAGAAGCATAGACAACCTGGACCCGTGACCCGCAGAGAGACGGGGCGGCCGAGGAAGTTGAAAACAGTCCTGGGCAATCCAGGAGGAAAGATGACCCTAGGCGAACTAGGGAAACCGGACCTGGGTGATCCAGGAAGAAAGAAGAACCCTAGGCGAACTAGGGAAACAGAACCTGGGCGATCCAGGAGGAAAGAAGACCCCTAGGTGACCCTGGGCGATCCAGGAGATGAAGACGTGAACTGGGCGAACCGGGAAGAGACGGCCCTGGGTGATTCAACCTAGAATAGGACGACCCCCGTGAAAGAGAGTGAACCCGGGCGAACCGGGAAGGCCAAGCCAATGATAAGTAATGGAGAGGGGACGCTGTGAGCCGTCAGAACACGGGAAAACCGGGAACCGTGGTGTGGAGAGGACAGAAGATCTGAAGAGAGCTGACACGGGAGGAAGCTAGAACGGAGGCCTGGACGATCCTGACAATATCGGGATGTGGAATATAAAACCAGGAGGCGGAAATACCCCAAGTGACGTGAGGTGACAAGAGGAACAGGTGACAAGAGGAACACAACAACAACAAAAAAAAACTGTACATACCGGGGTATCCTGTGGGAGCAGTGGAGCCGGAGTGGCGACCAGAACGTACCGGGGGAGGGCGCCGGAGTGGTGGAGAGCCGGAGCGGTGGAGGCCGGAGCAGTGACCAGTACGTACCGGGTGAGGGCGCTGGAGCAGTGGACAACGGGAGCGGTGGAGGCCGGAGCGGTGACCAGAATGTACCGGGTGAGTGCGCTGGAGCGGTGGAGGCCGAATCGGTGACCAGAACGTACCGGGTGAAGGCGCTGGAGCGGTGGAGGCCGCAGCGGTGACCAGAACGAGCCGGGGAAAGCGCCGGTGCGATGGTGAGCCGAACGCTGAACTTGTCAGGAGGAAGCAGAAGGGGCAGATCCGGAAGTGATGTAGGTGCTGAGGGTGACCGGACAAGACGGCACGCCTGCTGAAACGCCAGGCTGCAGTGAGGAGCGAGCGTGGCTAAATACTGCATGTCCCTCCCACAACTACAGGCTGAGGCTTCAGCCTTAACTATTTGTTTTTCTATCCCACCTTTTCTATTACTTGCAATGCTATAACTTGATGTCCCGACGTATTGTGTGCACTCTCCGTGTGGTTGTGTCTGTCTTTGCCAATTTATGCATCTATTTATTTGTTTTATCGATTTCAATAAAGATACATTTTTGGATATCCATTTTTGTATTATATCTGTGTATCTGCAGAGTGTCTGGGTTTGTCCCATCTAGGAGCTCTTCATTTTTGACACTTGCGTTGTATTTGTGTTGTACAACCGCATTCCGATTTTGTGTTTTATTGCTTATTGGTATCCTGTTTCCCCTATGCAAAGTTATAAACTTCTTACTTTATTTCATTTGAAAGGGTTAACATGCACTGTCTAATACTGTGTAACTGCATGTTATATGTAATATGTATATCCTGTTCATTTGTACTGTATTTGAGAGGCTCTATGGAAAGGGTTAATGAATTCTGAAAGAACTTTGGGACTTTGAATAAGAAGCTGGTACGTTTCCACAGCTGCCATACGGTTTAAAGAAGAGCATGTTTTGGAGGAAAAAGACAGATTTTTTTTACCACCAAAACCAGACAGATTATTTTTTTGACCTTTAGCTATGTTGTTATGTCTGGAACCTTGTTTTTGTCTGGAAAAACTGCTGTGTCAGTGCCACTGAGTATCATTGAAGCTATAATGTAAGTCTATGACAGGTGGCAGTGGTAACTTTGTAATCGTTTGTGCTGAGTTTCTACACTTCACCCCTCCTACTAGAAGGTTCCAGTCTAGCTGGAAACTGTATATAAGGAGAGCAGTCAGAGGCCCTAGTGTTCTGCAGATAGAAACCAGTGCTTACAGGGGGAGACTCATGTCTGTCTGCATGAGTGACCAGAAGAAGATGCTGAGATGGGGACGATGAGCAATAGAACATGGGTTACCAGCCTTGTTACCAAGGAGCCACCCGGGGCTACTGAGCCACAGACCGTGGGCCTCAAGCCTTTGGCCAGGGTACCAGCATTCTGAGAGAGAGAGGGTCAGTTAGCTCATGCCTTTCCTCAGCATCAAACCCTTTATTTGCCAGATAGGATACTGGAGAAGCCAGCACTATGCCTCATCTGTATTATTTTGCACCTGAATTCCTCCAGTAAAAAAGCACACTTGTTTACTGCAGACCTTGACTCTCTTGACTTATTTTCCATTGGGGTGCACTACACCTTATCATCCCTTCTGGAGAGCAGCAACTCGTGGTGATACCTCAACAGTGTCTGGGGGACCCAGCGTAGCATTGGAGCAACCCCAAACCCGGCTACTGCATGACCAGTCGTCATGCTGCAACTGGCTCATACGTCTGTGCGTGTAGCTTGGTGGGCGGAGATTGTTTAGCATTGACCATGTAACCACACTGATCTAATGCACATTACTTATTTTCTTCCATTTTTTGATTATTGTTGCCTTCAGGTTTATATGTTATATTATATGCACATGCGCTTTTTGGTGTATATATTATATCTTTTTACTAGATGTGATGTGATATGACTGGTATCATCTCATCTAAATTATTAAAAGTTAAATGCTGTCTGTCTTGGGATGTCCTCCATTTCCTTAGTAGTTACTCTATACTGCTTTATTTTATTGTGTCATGTACTAATAAGGTTGTGAATTTTTAATTAGTGGGCCAGATGTTCAATTTTTTGTATTTTGGGTCTATGGCTATAAAAAACGGTCCTTAATATTTTTATTGGTATATGTAGAAGACATAGACTATAGGAACTTGTAGAATGCTCTTGACCTGCTCTGTGACCTGTGCAGAGGTCACTCTACAGAAAGTGAGTAGATAAGCTGGGACAATCACCTGTTGTGAAGTGAGTAGATAAACTGCGACAATAACCTATTGTAAATAATAGATCTCTGTTATCTACATATACTGTAGGTGTTACCTTCACTGTAATCCTACCTGTGGAGTTTGTGAGATGGCAGAACAGGAAGTGTAAGTCTATCATGAGGCTCAGCGGCTAAAGTGAAAACCAGATTTCAGGATTTTTTAAATGTAGCTACTGAGATGGAAAATAAAATAAAAAATCACCCACAATACTTAAAAACGCTTAACATAAATAGATGTTGTAGCATCATCAGTTGTTCACAAGTGGACTTTCACCTATAGTAGTTGTTTTTTCTAAGTACTAGCTGTTTAGGACTTACAGTGTGGCCAGACTATATGACAACTGGACGGTCGCAAGAAAAATTTATGAAACACCTATCAACACCTGTTATTTTTCAGAGCTTTGGAAAATAACAGGTGATATCTGATTGGCTGTTAGGGGCCACTACGCCAGTTTTCCTTTACACCAATTATGATAAATCTCCCCAATGTATATAAGTATTTCATGCTATACTTTTGCCAGTAAGGACATTCAATATGTGCATGTCTCATTTAATTAGGCTAGAAAAGCAAAGACATTTCACAATTTTTTTTCGCAGAATTTAACCTTTCTCTGACTATACAATTACTTACCAGATTAACTAAAAATAACTAAAATAATGGCAGTGCGCTTCATACAGCTAATGTTTTGGGTCTCTGTTGGAGTTAGACTGCTGAGCGTACTTAGTCATCCTGGATTTAGCCTACAATGTGGCAAACAGATTAGCATCATGTTTCTTAGAAGAACTGAATTTGGCGGCTGATAAAACACATTTAGATATTTAGTATTAGGTCAGGGGTTGTCTAGTTCAGGTAACAAAAAACAAAAAGAAAAGAAAAGAAGAGTAGCAAATGTTACAAAATACCAAAAGAACAAAATCTACCGCCCCGTCAATCCAGTGCAGCTGCTCTGAAAGTCCCTTGACATGCCTTGCTTCCAAGGTGTCAGCAATGATATGCCATACATGTGAATTATGCAGCCAATCTGTGGTCTCCGTGCTGCATATGCTGTACTACTGGGATCACTGCACATGGACACCACTGTCTTGTGGGCACCTGACCATCATACACGTATACAAAGTGGTTGGACATCCCATTCCAAAACAATGGAGTTTTCCTCTTGTGGCTGTAGCAACATCTACTTTTTAGGAAAGGCTTTTCACAAGATTTTAGAATATCTTGCTGGGAATTGTACCAATTCAGCCAAAGAGGCATCTGTGAGGTTAAGGACTAATGTTAGACAAGAAGATCTATCTAGCTATCTACATTCCAAATAAAGTATTTAATGTGGTTGAAGTGAGGCTCTGTGCAGGCAAGTCAAATTCCTTAACCCCTTCTTACATGGTGCCATACATTTAGGGCACTGTCTGGATATATGCCACGTCCCGGAGGACAGGGCAGACTTCAGGAACGTCTTGCAAACAGGACAAAGGCAGATTACAGACCAGGAAACCAACTGAGTACTTTAAAGACATGTAAAAAAAGAATATGACAGTAACACAGGAACAGCAGGCACGGGTAATAGTGGTAGCACTATCACTGAACAAAGTGCACCGGCAAGTCAGGAGGCCAAACCCAGAGGGCAGAAAGCCAGCGAGCCCCATTCTTCACAGAGGCCCTGGTTGCACCTCCAGGATCGTCCTGGTACAGTTGGCCGCTACCTGCAAACAACCACCAGACACAACAGACGGACTGGAACCCAAACAAAACTCAGGACATGGAACAGACAAGACAAACAGGAACCAGCACACAAACATTAAACAGACAGGATCAGAAGCAGTAGAGCACTGCCAGGCTATACATGGAACAGAAGCAGTAGAGCACTGCCAGGCTATACATGGAACAGAAGCAGTAGAGCACTGCCAGGCTATACATGGAACAGAAGCAGTAGAGCACTGCCAGGCTATACATGGAACAGAAGCAGTAGAGCACTGCCAGGCTATACATTAAACAGACAGGATCAAGACACAGAACAGGTACAGAAGATCAGGCAAGGCATGGACAAGGATACAACATCACTTTACCAGGCGACAGGGCTGGTGCAAGGATTTTTGCCACCCTAGGCAAGAGGTAATTTTGCCGCCCCTTGACTCCGCCCATTGACCACACCCCTTTACCCGCCCCCAGTGCCCCCACTAAGTAATATTGCCCCCACATACAGTGCACAGTGCCCTCCATTATGTGATTTGCCCCCCAGTGCCCCTCCAAGTAATACTGCCCCCACATACAGTGCCCTCCATTATGTAATTTGCCCCCACTAAGTAATACTGCCCCCACAGACAGTGCACACTGCCTATTACATAATTTGCCCCCCAGTGCCCCCACTAAGTAATACTGCCCCCACATACAGTGCCCTCCATTATGTAATTTGCCCCCCAGTGCCCCCACATACAGTAATACTGCCCCCACATACAGTAATACTGCCCCCCAGTGCCCCCACATACAGTAATACTGCCCCCACATACAGTAATACTGCCCCCACATACAGCAATACTGCCCCCCAGTGCCCCCACATACAGTAATACTGCCCCCACATACAGTAATACTGCCCCCCAGTGCCCCCACATACAGTAATATTGCCCCCACATACAGTAATATTGCCACCACATACAGTAATATTGCCCCTAATACTGAACTGACCCCACAGTTGGTGCGAGATCCCGCGGGACCCGTGACCTCCTCCGGTCTCGCGGGATCTCGCGCTGAAGCGACTGAACAGGGGCAGCACATCCACCATGAAGATCCGGCCGGCGGCGGCAACTAAGGAACAGCCGAACAGGACGGAGGAGGAGTCAAGAAGCCGGCGCAGATCATTAATGCAGAGCAGGCACAGCAGTCAGATGATGTCAGACATGGATCACAGGTAGGGGGCGTGGCGCGGGCGGCGGCTAGTAGGAAATTAGATGGATGGATCTCACAAGTAGGGGGCGTGGCACGGCGGCGGCTAATAGTACTCGGGATTCGGACTCCAGAGCACCGGCGCCCCCAGGCAGAGTGCGCTCTACGCGGTGGCCTACTCTGCTTATGGGTGGCGCCGGCCCTGCCAGGCGACACCACACAGAAGGGCAGATGTCAAAACCCCCTGGGTCAGCAGCAAGGGGCTACACCCAGCAAGGAACAAGGCAGAACTGACCCCAAGCCCCACAGCTCACAGAAAGAAATAGCTGCGATAACGAGGGCACCTGATAAGCCACACCCAGACCAGGGAATGTTAACCCCACAAGAACCAGACATCAAGTAAAAGAGCATCCACCTACTCAGGCACCGTTCACACTAAAGGCCGCAGCTAGCACGAATTCCGAAGCAACCAGCATACACAGGAGAAAGCCTGCAGTCAGTACGCAAGAGAATCTGCAGCCAGCCTGCACAGCAACAGCGATAAGAACTGCACTGAGATGCAGACACGGGGAGTACACACATTCACAGGCATAGTTCCCACACTACACCGCAGCCAGCACGCAGCCCCAAGCAACCAGCCTGCACAGGGGTCAGCCTGCAGCCAGTACCACTTGGAACCGAACCTGAGTTCGGGAAATGGTTTTTTAGAGTATAAATCAATTTCTGAAGTTATTATGCGAAGTCTTGCGAGGGGAGCCAATACATTCTAATACTGTACGGAGCACTCGCTCCGTACAGTATTGAAACTACGTTTTATGCGAATCGCTCATCCCTAGTCACAATGAACCGTACTGTGACAATATAATTCCTGTACAAAACCATAAATGTTTGTTGTGCCCACACCATATACAGCATAAGTCAGTTGTTTAACCCTTCAAATGCCACAGTCAATACTGACTGTACTGTGGCACCTAAGTGTTATTTTTTAGAGGGAGAGGGCTTCCTTTGGCAACTATCTGCACTCCTGCGACCTGATTATGGGTTGCTATTGCAGCAAAGGACCTAACAGGCCATTCAGGTCTACCATACCAAAGCTAATTAGGCCCTGCCTGAAACAGGGCCTAATAAGCTATCTGCCAGTTTCACACTGATAGGATTACTGCAGTATGTTATGTAAGCAATCAAAGAATTGTAAAATCAAGTCTCATAATAGGACAAAAAAATTAAATATATTTAGGAAAACCTTATTTTCCCTTAAACAATGCTTTACTATGGGAAAAAATAAAAATAAAAGCTACACATAATTGATGTAAGAATCTGTAATATTTGAAATGTGAGATTGTGGGTCAGGTGGTACAACGGGGGACTGGAACAGAGCTCATATAGTAAATCATTAACGGTTTAATGATCAAGCCTGAAAAGGCATTAACAAGCAGACAATTTTTTGTGATTTAGTGCTCGTGGTGGTTTAACAGTCCTAACTTTTTTATTTGTTGGACTGCCAAAATAATGTCTGCGACACTTAGGGCTTTTTATTAATATATTTTTTTAGATAATTTTTTTTCTTAGTTTTATTCAGGGAAAAGAGCAAACAATTTTTAAAAGTAATTTATTTCAGCCTAGAGCTCTTTATTTTTTTGAATATGCAAACTGACACAAAAATAGTAACATAGTTACATAGTATATAAGGCCGAAAAAAGACATTTGTCCATCCAGTTTGGCCTGTTATCCTGCAAGTTGATCCAGAGAAAGGAAAAAAAAAAACCTGTGAGGTACAAGCCAATTTTCCCCACTTCCCGACTCCAATCATGCAATCAGAATAACTCCCTAGATCAACGACAACTCTTTAGTAGCTATAGCCTGTAATATTATTACACTCCAGAAATACATCCAGGCCCCTCTTGAATTCTATTATTGTACTCACCATCACCACCTCCTCAGGCAGAGAGTTCCATAGTCTCACTGCTCTTACCGTAAAGAATCCTTTTCTATGTTTGTGTAGAAACCTTCTTTCCTCCAGACACAGAGGATGTCCCCTTGTCACAGTCACAGTCCTGGGGATAAATAGATGATGGGAGAGATCTCTGTACTGACCCCTGATATATTTATACATAGTTATTAGATCTCCCCTCAGTCATCTATTTTCTAAAGTGAATAACCTAATGTTGATAATCTTGATAATCTTTCAAAGTACTGTAATTGCCCCATTCCAGTTATTACTTTAGTTGCCTTCCTCTGAACCCTCTCCAGCTCGGCTATGTCTGCCTTGTTCACAGAAGCCCAGAACTGTACACAGTACTCCATGTGTGGTATGACTAGTGATTTGTATGCAACCCATTATCTTATAGGCCTTGGCATCAGCTGCCTGACGCTGGTTTTTACTGCTTAGTTTGCTGTTTATTAAAATTCCTAGGTCCTTTTCCATGTCAGTGCTACCCAGTGTTTTATCATTTAGTATGTACGGGTGATTTGCATTATTCCTTCCCATGTGCATAACCTTACATTTGTCAGTGTTAAACCTTCTCTGCCCAAGCCTCTAATCTATCTAGATCCATCTGTAGCTGTATATTGTCCTCTTCAGTGTTAAAGAGGACCTTTCACCTGGAAAAGCGGCGCCCAGGGATCTCACTGCACGAACTATTATCTCTGGGCGCCGCCCCGTTCTCCCATTATGTCCTCCGGTATCTTCGCTCAGTAGGTTATAGAGACCCAATCTGAGTGTGTACCATTAATAACCACCCTCTGTTTTCTATCATTGAGTCCATTACTTACCCACATACAGATGTTTTCTCCCAGTCCGAGCATTCTCATTTTATATACTAACCTTTTATGTGGTACAGTGTCAAATGCTTTGGAGAAGTCCAGATATACGACATCCATTGATTCGCCGCTGTAAAGTCTAGAACTTACCTCCTCTTAGAAAATGATTAAATTAGTTTGACATGACCGATCCCTCATGAAGCCATGGTGATATGATGTTATTTGCTTGTTTTCATTGAGATCCTCCAAAATAGCATCTCTTAGAAAACCTTCAAACTGTTTACCCACAACAGATTTTAAACTTACCGGCCTAAAGTTTCCGGGGTCTGTTTTTTGCACCCTTTTTGAATACTGGCACCACATTTGCTATGCGCCAATCCTGTGGAACACTCCCTGTCAGCATAGAGTCTGTAAATATCAGAAATAAGGGTCTGGCCATGACATTACTTAATTCTCTTATGATACGGGGGTGTATGCCATCTGGCCCTAGCGATTTGTCTATTTTAATTTTTTTAAGTCGCTGTTATACTAGTTCCTGGGTCAGACAGGGCACTTTTAATGGGGAATTCACTTTTACATTCTGCATTTCATCTGACAGTTTATTTTCCTCACTAAATACAGTGGAGAAAAAAATATTTAATAGCTTTGCTTTCTCCTCGTCGCTCTCTGCAACTCCCCCCTCATTGCTCTGTAGAGGGCTGACACCTTCAGATTTATACTTTTTACAATTTATATAATTGAAGAACATTTTACGGTTAGTTTTGCTCTCTTTGGCAATTAATCTCTCAGTCTCTAGTTTGGCGGCTTTTATTAGTTTTTTACATATAAAAAATTTTTTCCTTATACTTTTTCAGTGCTTCCTCGCTACCCTCCTGTTTTAGTGTTTTAAATGCTTTCTTTTTGTCATTTATTGCCTTCTTTACAGTTCTATTTATCCACATTGGTTTCTTCTTGTTCCTTAACCTTTTATTCCTATAAGGTATGTACCTCTCACAATTAGATTTTAGGATGCTTTTAAAAATATCCCACTTTGTGTCGGTATTTTTTTTATTTTTGAGGACTTTGTCCCAGTTATTTAGGCCTATGGCCTCTCTTAGGCTACTTTCACACTTGCGTTCGGAGCGAATCCGTCTGGTATCTGCACAGACAGATCCGCACCTATAATGCAAACGCTTAGATCCGTTCAGAACGGATCCGTTTGCATTACTATGAAAAAAATAAAAAAATTAATATTTATTTATTTATTTTATTTTCATGGTAATGCAAACGGATCCGTTTTGACTTTACATTGAAAGTCAATGGGGGACGGATCCGTTTGAAAATTTAGCCATATAGTGTCAAATTCAAACGGATCCGTCCCCATTGACTTCCATTGTAAGTCTGGACGGATCCGTTTGCCTCCGCACGGCCAGGCAGACACCCGAACTCTGCAAGCAGCGTTCAGGTGTCCGCCTGCTGAGCGGAGCGGAGCCCAAACGCTGCCAGACTGATGCATTCTGAGCGAATCCGCATCCACTCAGAATGCATTAGGGCTGGACGGATCCGTTCGGGGCCGCTTGTGAGAGCCTTTAAACGGAACTCACAAGCGGAGCCCCGAACGCAAGTGTGAAAGTAGCCTTAGTTGGCTAAAGTTTGCTTTTTTGAAGTTTGCTATTTTTGTTCCTCCCTGTAGAAACGCTCGTTTGAAGGATAATTTGAAGGTTATTACTTTATTGTCACTATTTCCCAGGTGTCCCCCAACCTGCACATCTGTTGTTTTGTCAGGTCTGTTGGTTAATACTAAGTCCAGTATGGCTGTCCCTCTAGTCGGGTCCTGAACCAGTTTCGAAAGGTAACTGTCTTTGGTTATTGCCAATAAATGATTAAAAACGGTTTCCTATATTGTTTGGGTCATTCTGATATATAATATGAATAGTTTCGCATACACGGGGGTGACTATGGCAATGGTTTCAGTTGGCGTGGGCATTTTTTTTTTGTTTATATTTTATTATATATATTTTTACTTTTTTAAATATATTCATGCCACATTATATGTCTCCCAAGAAGTCATTAAAAGACCTCTGTGGTATACTGACACTTTTTTTTGTATTTTGCACTTCTCCATGGACAAAAATTGTCCCACATGCTAAATGTTGTCATACCACAAGCTAGGCCCGATTACTTGAAATTGGACAATGATGAACACAAATACAAAAATAAATTCCGATAATACCATATTATTATGAGAAAAAATTACTAAAATGTAAAATGCTTTTTACTATTTTTTCAATCTTTATGCTTAAAAATTCTAAAAAAGCATAAATTATGTGTATAAAAATAATAACCTGCATTAATAACCTGCTCTGTCCTAGGACTCCTGCTCTTCTCTATCTACACTTTCGGCCTGGGACAGCTCATAGAGTCCCATGGCTTTCAGTATCACTTTTATGCTGACGACACACAAATCTACCTCTCTGGTCCAGACATCACCACCTTACTACCCAGAATCCCACAATGCCTATCTTCCATATCCTCCTTCTTCTCCTCTTGCTTTATAATACTTAATATGGATAAAACAGAATTCATCATCTTTCCCCCATCTTGCTCAACTACCCCAACAGACCTATCTATCACGATCAATGGCTGCACACTATCCCCGGTCAACCAAGTCCGCTGCCTTGGAGTGACATTGGATTCTGCCCTCTCCTTCTGACCACAAATCCAAGCTCTTTCCACCACCTGCCGCCTCTAACTCAAAAACATCTCCCGCATCCATGTTTCCCTCAACTTTGAATCTGCAAATTCCCCATGACTATTGCCAAAACAGCTTTATTTGATCATGTGGTGCGGGCCTCGGCATCTTATCAGCTCATTTCTTTTGCATACAGCTTTCTCAAGGGAAAATGCCTGGGAGACCCGATAAACGGTGTTAAAGAAAAATGGGAAAAAGACACAGGAGTTCTCAATGATGCCAAGTGGCAAGACATCCTTGGGAACACACCAAAACTGTCCATCAGCGAGGCTCAGCGACGCCCGCAGCTTTTCCTATTGCACAGGGTGTATAGAACACCCTCAGTGTTATGTAAAAGGGGGCGTTTGTCCTGACGCGAAATGCCCTAGATGCATAGAGCAGGATGCAGATCTTATTCACATGATGTGGCTCTGGAGGGAGCTAAGTGTATTTTGGACGGATGTCTTTGATACCATAGATAATACATATAGTATTATTACCCCAAGGGAACCGGTGATCAGTGTATTAGGATATGTTCAGGAGCTAGGAATAGATGAGGGGTGCAAGCTAGCAATTGTTAAGACACTTTATTGTGCAAGACGTCTGATTGCAAAACATTGGATCCAGCCCATCGGCCCGAATAAACAAGAATGGGTGGGGTCCGTTAACGCTTTGGTTGGGTTGGAAAGGGGTATATACAAAAAGAGAGGGGCTATCAAGAAATTTAGGAAACAATGGGAGTGCTGGGTTACACAATCTGGTCTGGCTTCACAAGATTTGATGAGGCTCTGGGTGCAAGATAATATGTCAATGTTGGGCCCGATTTAGGGTTACATAGGTAGGTTGAGGTCAACTGTAGTTATATCGACCAACATGGAGGACACTGCACAGAGGGTGGGAGGGGGTATTTTTTTTTTTTGCTGCTCCTTGTGCCAAGTTGGTGCGCATACGCAGCAAGTTTAATTTTAAAATTAAAATTAATTAAAGCAAGAAATAAGAGCATAAGCTTAAAGCCATGCTTTCTTTGGCAAGCAGGTGGTTTTCACTATCTACTATGTAAAATGAAACTAATGTTTTATTGCACATTGTAGTACTTATACTTTATTTTACCTCTATGTATGTATTTTTGCTGTTTGCTTACAGTTGCTTTTTCAATAAAAATTATCTGATTAAAAAAAAATAAACTTTGAGTCTGTGAAAATGCTTGTACATGCCCTCATCATCTCCTGCCTAGACTACTGCAACATTCTCTTTTGTGGCCTTCCATCTAACACTCTCGCACCCCTCCAATCTAACCTCAACTCTGCTGCCCGACTAATCCACCTCTCACCCTGTTACTCCTCTGCCACTCCCCTCTGCCAATCCCTTCACTGGGTCTTCATTGCCCAGCAAATTCAGTTCAAAATACTTTCCCGATACATCCCCACACGCAATCTCTGATCCTCACAAGACCTCCTGCTCTCCTCTCCTCTTATCACCTCCCGTGCGTGCATCCACCTCACTCTGGAACTCGCTACCCCAACATATCAGACTCTCATCTACAGTGGAATCCTTCAAAAGATACCTAAAACCCACCTCCTCAGAAAAGCCTACAACCAGTGACCCTGCTGCCTCTATACCGCCATGACCAACTTTACCCTCTCTTCTTCTGTGTCCTTCTCCCATACCATGTAGATTGTAAGCCCTCATGGGCAGGGCCCTCTCTTCTTCTGTACCAGTTTTAACTCGTCTTGTTTATGCTTAGTGCAATTGTCTGTATTATGTAGGTATACCCCTTTTCATATGTACAGCACTATGGAATGAATGGCGCTTTAATAAATTATAATAATAATAATTATTACTGAAAAATGGAAAAAAAGTATAGAGCTATCCCAATAAAAAAAAAAGTTTTAGCCATTCAACTAACACGAACAATAGCTAAACGGTGTCTGGTCCTGTGCCTGGCTTATACTGTATTACTTGTGGCATACAGTATATTGCACCAATATGTTCAGCAGTGATGTATAGGAATTATCAGCACCCACATCTTGCTTGCAATTTAATTTTGTAATTTGAGACACAACAGGATAAAGGGATTGTCTGGGATTTTAAAAAATTGGCCTAAGTGTCTAAAATAATATTTAAAAAAAGGAACCATTGCTCACCCATAGCTTAAAGGGGTTCTCTGAGAATTAGAAAAAAATTAAAATACTTCAATATTACTTTATTATAAAAATATTTCCAATCTATTAGTTATAATGGCTCGTTTTGTCTAGGGAGCAATCATTATGAGAAACAAAATGGCCGCTGTCCTATTAGTACACACAAAACATGTCCTAATCACACAACAGGACAAGTTACTTGAAAAAAAAATTTGCTAAAGACCTGCCTCATCCTCCAGTCAGTGATTATGATCCTGAATACAGCTGATAAGATTTTCAGCTCAACCTCTGTGGGAATGGAGTTCTTGAGGAGACATAAAGTACAGAGAGGATGGACAAGACAGACTGTGGTAATGGAGCCAGCATACGAGTGCTGCTGCTCATTACTATACCACTACCCTCCTCTCGGTACGTACTTAACGTCTCCTCATAAACTCCATTCCTACAGAGATTCAGCTAAAGTTCTTATAAACTGTATTCAGGGTCATAATCCCTGACAAGTAGAACAGAGAGGAGGACGAGGCAGCTATTTACCTCAGTGTTGTGAAGTAACTTGTCCTGCTGTGTGATTAGGACAGGTTCTGGGTGTACTAATAGGACAGCGGCTATTTGATTTCTCCTAATAATTGCTCCCCAGACAAAACAAGCCATTATGACTAATAAAAGGTGTTTGGGAATTTATTTAGAATAAAGTAATATTTAAGTATTTTCAGAAATGTTATTTACATAATTCCCAGAGAACCCCTTTAAACTGGTTCTTTGAGAATGATTTAAAATGGTAGCAAGAAACCTGTCTTACAATGTGAGGACTGGTTGTCTCCACTTGCAGAGATGCCTGGATGGAGGGAGGATGGGACCTCACTACACTGCTACACTGATGGTAATGATGCAATTCTGCCTATAATATGCCATCATGGCTGAGCAGCCTGACAGGAACACTAACTAAAATGTAGTATATAAAATGCCAGAGTGTAGTGAGGCTCTGCCCTCTCAGGCAGCTCTCCAAGTGGAGCAACCTGTCCTGCTCACATTCTAGGACAGGTTGCTTGCAGCCATTTTAAATCCATCCCGGAGATTACCTTTAAGTTTATCCGTGTACCATAACTAGGGATGAGCGAATTGACTTTGGTGCTTCATCCGAAGTTGATTCGCATAAAACTTTGTTGTAATACTGTACAGAGGGGGAGCTCTGACTAGTATTAGAATGTATTCACTCTGCTGAGCCGAAGTTATTACTTTGTGAAGTCTCGCAAGACTTAGTGAATTAATTATTACTGTAATAACCCTAGGTACCTAACTCTGGTTTGGTTCCAAGTGGTATCAAGGTATTTTACATTAATAATTAATTTACGAAGTTATTACACAAAGTCTCGCAAGACTTCGTGAAGTAATAACTTCGGCTCATCGCAGCCAATACATTCTAATATTGTACATGGCTATATAGCATTTCTTTTATGGGCGGCCCATTCTGTTCCGCAAATTGCAAAACACACACAGGCTGCATCTGTGTTTTGTAGATCCGCAATTTGCGGACCGCAAGAAATGGCGCGGTCATATGCATGAGGCCTAAGGTAGATATCCTACCTCTATGGCATCTTGTGCCCTGTATGGTTATATTTAACCCCTTTCCGACATATGACGTAATAGTACGTCATGGCGGCAAGTGACTTGCCGCATTTTGACGTACTATTACGTCATGGTGATCGGGCAGGCACCCGAGGGGTGCCTGCTCGATCACTGCAGGGGCCCGGCAGTCCCTGTATCCGTTGGAATCGCTGTAAAAGCTGATGCCGGAGAATAAACCCCTTCTATGCCGCGGTCAGCACTGACTGCGGCATAGAAGATGCATGCGGCGGATGAGGGAGCCAATCGGGTCCCCGCGCTGCTGTGGCGGGGACCCAATGGGTGACAAGGCAGCCCGATGCCATGCACAGGCTGCCCAATGCCTTGCACGGCATTGGGACCTGCCTTCTACGGGGGGCGAGGAGATCCAACCCCAGGCTGGGTCTCCTAGGCAACCTGTTAGTGTATTACTCAGTGTAATACACTAACAGGCAATGCATTATAACACAGATGTATTGTAATGCATTGCAGAGGGGATCAGACCCCCAAAAGTTGAAGTCCCAGAGTGGGACAGAAATAAAGTTTTAAAAAAAGTGTTTTTAATTAAAAAAAAGTAAAAAAACACCCTCTCCCTTGATTTTATAATAAAAAATAGAAAAAAAGGAAAAAACACACATATTAGGTATCATCGCGTCCTTAACCCTTTCATGACCAAAGGTCATTGATGCCCCAGTGTCCAGGTCAAAATTTACAAATCTGACATGCGTCACTTTAAGTGGTAATAGCTTTGGAACACTTTTACTTATCCACGCCATTCTGAGATTGTTTTCTCGTGACACATTGTACTTCATGACAGTCATAAATTTGAGTCAATATATTTCCTTTTTTTTAAAAAAAATCCCAAATTTACCCAAAAATTTAAAAAATTTGCAATTTTCTAAATTTCAATTTCTCTGCTTCTAAAACAGAAAGTGATACCTCATAAAAAATGTATTACATAACATTCCCCACATGTCCACAGGTCTCTAATGTTGGCATCATTTTGGAAATGTTATTTTAATTTTTTAGGACATTACAAGGCTTAGAAGTTTAGAAGCAATTCTTAAAATTTTTAAGAAAATTTCCAAAACCCACTTTTTAAGGACCAGTGCAGGTCTGAAGTCAGTTTGTGGGGCTTACATAGTGGAAACCCCCCATAAATGACCCCATTGTAGAAACTACGCCCCTCAAGTTACTTAAAACCAATTTTACAAACGTTATTAACCCTTTAGGTGTTCCACAAGAATTAAAGGAAAATGGAGATGAAATTTCTAAATTTCACTTTTTTTGCAGATTTTCTATTTTATTACATTTTTTTATTTAACACATTAAGGGTTAACAGCCAAATAAAACTCAATATTTATTGCTCTGATTCTGCGGTTTACAAACACACCCCACATGTGGTCGTAAACTGATGTAAGGGCGCACGGCAGGGCGCAGAAGGAAAGGAACACCGTATGGTTTTTGGAAGGCAAATTTTGCTGGATTGGTTTTCTGAACGCCATATGTTTTTTATTTTTCTACCGATCGTCTTGTGCAGGGGCTCATTTTTTGCAGAAAGAGTTGAGGTTTTTATTGGTACCATTTTTGGGTACATAGGAATTTTTGATCATTCATTATTACACTTTATGGGACAAGGTGGCCAAAAAATTGGCTGTTTTGGAACAGTTTTTATTTTATTTTTTAAACAGCGTTCATCTGAGGAGTTAGGTCATGTGACAGTTTTATAGAGCAGATCGTTACGGATGTGGCAATACCAATATGTATACTTTTTCTTATTTATTTAAGTTTTACACAATAATAGCATTTCTGAAACAAAAAAAATGATGTTTTAGTGTCTCCATAGTCTGAGAGCCATAGCTTTTTTATTTTTTGGGCGATTGTCTTAAATATGGGCTCATTTTTTGCGGGATGAGGTAACGGTTTGATTGGTACTATTTTGGGGTATAGTCACCTTTTTTGATCGCTTGGTGTTGCACTTTTTGTGATGTAAGGTGACAAAAATGGCTTATTTTTTACACCGTTTTTATTTTTTATGGTGTTTATTGGACGGAGTTGATGATGTGATATATTTATAGAGATGGTCGTTACGGACGCGGTGACGCCTAATATGTGTGTTGTTTTTTTTTTGTTTTTTTTTATAGGAAAAGGAAATTTATTTTTTACATTTTTATTTATTTATTTTTACTTTTATTATTTTCACATTTTTTTTTTACCAGTTCCCTCTTGGATCTTGAAGATCCAGTGGGGCTGATGGTTGTACTATACTTTGCAATGCTCTTGCTCTTGCATTGCAAAGTATAATACAATCAGATGCCTGTAGGTGGCAGCACTGGACGCCTATACCATGGCAACCGGACGCCTTTGCAAAGCGTCCGGTTGCCATGGCAACCATCGGGCGCTGCGATCGCAGCAGCCCTGATGGTTGAGAGAGAGGGAGCCCCCTCCCTCTATTAACCTCATGGATGCCGCTACTGCGGCATCTATGGGGTTGCAGCAGTGTCAGCATAGAGCTGACACACGCAGCTGATGGCAGCGGCTCAGGAATGGAGCCGCCGCCATCACACACACAAGGGGGACCGCATCGGGGGCAGGGGACAGCGGACAGGGGGCAGCGCTGGAAACGGGGGAGGGGGGCAGCATTTTACTTACCGATCGGGGCAGGAGGTGGCGGACCGCATCGGGGGGGCTGGTCAGCATAAGAAGATTGACAAGAAGGGGGCACAGATCGGGGCAGGAGGGGGCGGACCGCATCGGGGGCAGATCAAGAACAAGGAGCACAGATCGGGGGCTTCAAGGGGGCACAGATCGGGGGCTTCAGGACACATTACCGATTTCAGGCTCTGATCTGCAGAGCGCAGATCAGAGCCTGAAACCGGCATTTTAACACTGCCGCGATCCGATTGGTTAGTCTGCACAGATTGCCGGCAAGGGGCCACTCTGGTCCCTTGCCGGCATTACTGCACTGTATGCTGTCTGTGACAGCAGCAGGGCAGGGGCAGAAGCTTTAATGCAAGCGCTTTGCAGCGCTTGGATTAAAGAGCTGCCAGAACGTATATATACGTGGTAGCTGCACGGGGTATGTGCAGCTATCACGTATATATACAGATTGCAGACGTGATGGGGTTAACGACTGGCTCTATAAATAAATCACATGATCCACCCCGTCCGATAAACACCATAAACAAAAAAAAACTGTGTTAAAAAAGCCATTTTGTCAAATTACATCACAAAAGGTGCAGCACCAAGTGATCCAAATGGCTTATGCCCCCCAAAATAGTACCAAACAGTCACCTCATCCCGCAAATGAGACCCTACCTAAGACAATCAGTCAAAAAATAAAAAAAATATGACTCTTAGACAATGAAGAAACTAAAATATGATTTTTTTTGCTTCAAAACTGCTATTATTGTGTTAAAGTGAAATAAAAAAAAGTAGACATATTAGGTATTGCTGCGTCCGTAACCTGTTCTATAAAAATATCACATGACCTAACAACTCAGGTGAACACCGTAAAAAAAAAAAAAACTGTGCCAAAAAAGCCATATTTTGTCACCTAACTGTCACGGCTGAGGATGGGGGAAACCCTCAGCCGTGTGATGCCAGATGTTGTAATGGCTACTCGGCCAGGAGAACAGGATAGGGAGCAGGTCACCTCCTCAAGCATCCCTAACCTGACCCTAACTCCTACCTGCATGGGCCGACCTTTAAGGTAGGAGGACCCATGCGCAGGAACCTCGGAGCCCTGACTTACCCTCCGCAGATCCCTGAGCTAGGAGCTGGGTAAGACGACCTACTCCTCCTAGGAACGGAGGAGCAGGAGTCTCAATGGCCAAGCTGTTGGGAAAAGGGGAACTCATACAGCCTTACGGGTATGGCAGGCGAACTAGTAGTTCCACCAACCTGCCACAGCCTTGCTGACTGGATCCCTGTGCAAACAGGAATCCAGAACCGTAAGCTGCACCAAATCACATAGGAAGGTCCCAACAGAACATAACATACAACATCAACACACAGCAAGACATAAACATAACGACAATATCTTTATGACCACAGGGGTGGCTCTCACTGGCAGGTAATATGCACAGGAGGCTGCTCCAGCCAAGCATGACTGAAGCAACCTACTGAGCCATGCCAAACACCAAGGCTATATAGGCCAAGAAGCCACACCCCACAGTCG
Source organism: Bufo gargarizans (assembly GCF_014858855.1). Taxonomy (NCBI): domain Eukaryota; kingdom Metazoa; phylum Chordata; class Amphibia; order Anura; family Bufonidae; genus Bufo; species Bufo gargarizans. The sequence goes on from NC_058084.1 coordinate 328,839,767, forward strand.
GACACACCCAGTGACATCACACACACACTGGGAAGGGAGTTAACCCTTCCAGCACCACAGAAGGGAAACACACATAAAGGGGAAGTGACCAAACTAAGATCACACTGTGGCTGTTGCCGCAGGCAACGACATGGGTGGCAGCCGTCCTGGGAGACAGCCCGAAGGCCGGGACACTGCCACCACATGTACAACATACCAAACGTTGCCACGGGCAGCCACAGTGAAGGGAAAGTGTCAAAGTGCACACCAGACAACACAAAGTGCACACCAGACATACAAACGTGCATACACACACGCACACAACTCCAAGGGAACCGCACACATCACTGTTGTCCGCGGCAACCGCACTTGAGGCAAACAACATCATGCCTCAAGCTGCGGTTGAAACAACTACCCAAACCGCGGGCAACTGTATGCGGCTCCCAAGGAGTCACGGCCATAACCGTGGCCGTGACACTAACATCACATAAAGTGCAACACCAAGCGATCAAAATGGTGTATGTCCCACAAAATAGTACCAATCAAACTGTCACCTCATCCCGCAAAAAAAAGACCCTACCTAAGACAATCGGTCAAAAAATAAAAAAGCTATGGCTCTCAGACTATGGACACACTAAAACATCATATTTTTTTGCTTCAAAAATGCTTTTATTGTGTTAAATGTAAAAAAAAAGAAAAAGTATACATATTAGGTATTGCCACATCCGTAACGACCTGCTCTATAAAAATGTCACATTAACTAACCCCTCAGATAAATGCTGTAAAAATAAATAAATAAACACTGTGCCATAAAGTCACCTTGCCCCATAAAGGTGATCAAAAAATCATATGTACCCAAAAATGGTACCAATAAAAACGTCAACTCTTCCTGCAAAAAACTTTACCTTGCCTCACAAAAAACTCAATATAGAGCAATTAAAAATCATATATACCCCAAAATAGTACTAATAAAACTGACACCTTATCCCCCTGTAAGGGTGCATCAGGTGGGCTTCAAATAGGACATGGCATCTAAAAATCAGTCCAGCAAAATCTGCCTTCCAAAAACCATATGGCGCTCCTTTTCTTCTGCACCCGGCCATATGCCCTTACATCAGTTTACAACCACATGTGGTGTATTTTTGTAAACCGCAGATTCAGGGTAATAAATATTGAGGTTTTTTGGGCTGTTAACCCTCAATGTGTTAAAGAAATAATGGATTAAAATGGAAAATCTGCCAAAATATTGAAATTTAGAAATTTCATCTCCAAAATTCCACTGCGGATTTTTCAAAATTTTTGGTAAATTGGGGATTTTTTCATAAATAAAGGTGAAATATATTGACTCAAATTTATGAAGTACAATGTGTCACAAGAAAACAATCTCAGAATGGCTTAGATAAATAAAAGTGTTCCAAAGTTATTAACATATAAAGTGACACGTCAGGCCTGGGGTAGAAGGCATTAAGGTGCAATGTTACAACTGATCAGGAAATGTGTTATCAGAAAAATGACCTGTTATTTAAATAACATTTTTAAGTAAAACATATTTTTAAAATTTTTGGTGATTTTTGTTAAAATTTTCAATACCACAACTTATGTTAAAAAAATAAAATAGTGCAGTGTCTGTTCTGGCCACAAAGCTGGATAATATACTAAAGCTAGTTTAACACCTTCTGAATTCCGGCAGAAAATCCCAGGAATTAAAGGAAACCTGTCACAGGGATTTTGTGTATAGAGCTGAGGACATGGGTTGCTAGATGGCCACTAGCCCATCCGCAATATACAGTCCCCATAGCTCTGTGTGCTCTTATTGTGTAAAAAAAACTATTTGAAACATATGCAAATTAACCTGAGATGAGTCCTGTCCCTGAGATAAGTCCAGCGTTAAGGAGCCCAGCACGGCCCCGCATCCTCAGAATCTCCTCCTTGCTCCCCGATGTCAGAAAGCTAGAGTGCCGTAATCTCGCGATGCGCGAGCTAGCGCATGCGCAGTTTGTTCCCTGAGGCTGATGCCAGCACAGGGAAGAAACACTATGATGACACTGCGCATGCGCTAGCTCACGCATCGCGAGATTACGGCGCTCTAGCTTTCTGACGTCGGGGAGCAAGGAGGAGATTTTGAGGATGCGGGGCGGTGCTGGGCTCCTTCACACTGGACTCATTTCAGGGACAGGACACATCTCAGGTTAATTTGCATATGTATCAAATAGTTGTTTTTTGCACAATAAAAGAAAACCATAAATACAGGACCAACCTGGGCAAGGTTAATTCAACTTATATTTACAAATGCCTAATTAGGCAATAGAAACCTATCTTGGCCCGGGTTATTTTAATACTTCACTTTTATTGAACACATTGTTAAAAAGTGTCACTAGACATAGTGAACCACATTTGAAGTAACACAGACAAAACACAAAATAACTACTAGGGTGTTAAAAACACAGTAGTGGCCCACCACAAAGATGCTATAGGTGTCAATAAAAAGTGATATACTGGATTGCTCACTCCAAATACGAAGGGAAGAACAGAACCAATTTCATATACCCGCAGGGAGTGATATAAGATGCTGCCGGCAAAGTTTGTTTGATAGTGGCAAATGTCAATAGTGGGAGACTGATGTCATCGTACCACTTATATAGTGATAGACTATTTGCCAATTTACTATTTGCCAGCATAAAACACTACCCTGAAAGGGTGTATGGACCCGCTAGTACCAAAAAATTGCCCATAAGCCAGACACAGCCACTATTATTTATTGGCAGAGTGGCTAACCACGTGTCTGTGTGCTGTTACCAACAACAAATTTTTGGCAGCAGTAGGCGACAAATCGCACAGATTATTAGCCCTTGAATGTATGGAGGGATTTTTTGGTACCCACCCACCATACACTAGACATACTAAAGGGACACTAGCACGTAGATGATGGCATTGGCTGTGATAAATGGAACATGTACACTACTGGTAAGTGCCAAATCTGTCCAAACCAGCACTATAAATGCTCACTGTCAATACAGAGAGGTTGTCACTGAACGGGCCAAGCCACTGCTTGTTGCTGGCTAGATGCGTGCCAACATATCAAAATGCTATTGTCAGCAAATTTGCCTAATAGCACCTGAAGTGGCAAGTGACGCAAAGTGACCCTTTGTTGAGGAGGATTTATGATATCCACTCTCACTACAACCAAAACACCATCACTGTGCAGTTTGTCCCTAAATACAAGCGATCGCTATACTGTTTAGACATTCATCTGGTGTGTGTGGGACCAGCAGGATTGCTGTTCTCCTAAGATACGACTAATCGTGTAAAGAAACTAAGTCACTAGTGGTGATTAGCAGATGGGGGCCACTTGTCTGCTAATTAAAACCTAGAACTGCCCCCCAACATGTTTCACCAGTCTCGCTGGCTTCATCAGGGGTAACGGGCAGCAATGAATGAAAATAATGTACCGGAAGGCTAAATGGTGTCCTCGTGATTGACAGGAGAGATTTGCCAATCAACAACGGAGGCGGAACATTTCAGTGACCAATCAACATGTAAGGAGCCGGCTGACGTCATCCCCCTGCGCCAGGCCTCTCCATTAACGTCATCACAGGCGTCACGATGTCGCAGAGGGCATGCGCCAGAACTCCGACATAAGATCTACGCTGGAGCGGCTTAATGCGCATGCGCGGCGAAAACATGCGCGCGCATGTTTTCGCCGCGCATGCGCATTAAGCCGCTCCAGCGTAGATCTTATGTCGGAGTTCTGGCGCATGCCCTCTGCGACATCGTGACGCCTGTGATGACGTTAATGGAGAGGCCTGGCGCAGGGGGATGACGTCAGCCGGCTCCTTACATGTTGATTGGTCACTGAAATGTTCCGCCTCCGTTGTTGATTGGCTAATTGGCTCCGCTGCCTGTACTTCTCTGCATTGAGGACGCCATAAGGCCTCTTTCACACTTGCGTTGTCCGGATCCGGCGTGCACTCCTCTTGCCGGAATTACACGCCGGATCCGGAAAAACGCAAGTGTACTGAAAGCATTTGAAGACGGATCCGTCTTCAAAATGCTTTCAGTGTTACTATGGCACCCAGGACGCTATTAAAGTCCTGGTTGCCATAGTAGGAGCGGTATACTTACAGTCCGTGCGGCTCCCGGGGCGCTCCAGAGTGACGTCAGAGCGCCCCATGCGCATGGATGACGTGCCATGCTATCACGTCATCCATGCGCCTGGGGCGCCCTGACGTCACTCTGGAGCGCCTCGGGAGCCGCACGGATGGTAAGTATGCTGCTCCCCCGCTACACTTTACCATGGCTGCCAGGACTTTAGCGTCCCGGCAGCCATGGTAACCACTCTAAAAAAGCTAAACGTCGTATCCAGCAATGCGCCGAAACGACGTTTAGCTTAAGGCCGGATCCGGATCAATGCCTTTAAATGGGCATTCATTCCGGATCCGGCCTTGCGGCAAGTCTTCAGTTTTTTGGGCCGGAGCAAAAAGCGCAGCATGCTGCGGTATTTTCTCCGGCCAAAAAACGTTCCCTTCCGGAACTGAAGACATCCTGATGCATCCTGAACGGATTTCACTCCATTCAGAATGCATTAGGATAATCCTGATCAGGATTCTTCCGGCATAGAGCCCCGACGACGGAACTCTATGCCGGAAGACAATAACGCAGGTGTGAAAGAGCCCTTAGGCTACATTCACACGTCCTGTTTTTTCTATAATCCGATTTTCTGTCCGTTTTTTGCGGATCCGTTGTTCCTGAAAATGTTTCCGTATGTCATCCGTTTTTTGCGGATCCATTGACTTTGTATTGTACCAGGATCCGATTTTTCAGGACAAGAATAGGACATGTTTTATATTTAAACGGACATGCGGAACGGAACAACGGAAACGGACAGCACACATTGTGCTGTCCGATTTTTTCCAGGACCCATTGAAAATGAATGGGTCCAGATCTGGTCCTGATCTGTTCCTGAAAAAACTGAACAGATCAGGAAAGAAAAAACGGACGTGTGAATGGACCCTTAATCTGATCAAATCCCAGACTTCATTTGCTGAAATGCAGCCCCAAACTTGCAAGATGCTCATTATTGTACTACGTTCTCCGGGCCTTCTGTTACAGCCAAATATTTCATATTTTGATTCTTCAGCCCAGAACACCTGGTGCCATATTTCTGCACCCTGCGTTTTCATGCGTAGTTCAGTCGCTTGGCCTTGCAATTCTTCCACGAAGACCACTTCTGTCCAGACTTCTCCGAACAGTAGATGGGTGTACCTGGGTCACACTGGTTTCTGCCATTTCTGAGCTGATGGTGCAGTGACCCCCTGAGGAGCTGGTGGCAGTGGCCCCGATGAAGTGTGTCACGGTGAACTCCCTCAGGTCGTTGATCCCTGGGGCTCAGCGCAGTGGACTTATAGTACTGAAGAATGAGGTGCAATGCAGAACTTGAAATACAGTAGCAGCAGGCTTTAGTGCAATTCTTCTCTGGCGCCAACAAGTATTTGGAGGCAGGCAGCACTTACAGTAGGGGATACTGCCCTTGCGGGTGTTTGGTGATGGGTGACTTGGCTGCATTCCCTCACCCTCAATATTCTTGTCTGTGATAGAACATGTATAATTTGCAGTACGGACACACGGATGCGGACAGCACGCAGATGACATCCGTGTGTTCTCTGTCTTTTTTGCGGACACATAGAAATGAACGTATCTTTTTAAAAACCACAGCACGTCAAATTTATAGATTTTTTTTCCTGCAGATTTTCACTCCTTTCAGGGTATATGGCGCAGATTTTGTCTCGGAATTCATCGTGTAAATGCTGCAGGTTTGTCACAGCTTTGACACGGTGAAATCCACGGCGGAGTCCCACAGCATAAAGTTACACGCAAAGTTATGTGTGAAGAATTTTTTTTTGCAGTGTGCGGCTGAAGTTTTTAAAAATTCTTGCTGCTACCGTATTACGCGGTGGAATTGTGTGTGTTAAACCATGCAGCATATACAGTAGCAGCAAAGCGGACAAGGAGTGGGCTGGAAGGAATTGCGTGCAGAAAAAATGCAGCGCACCCTTTGCGAGGGTGAAATTTCCACCCAGTACGCATACACCCATAGGTGACTAGATGTGAGGTGACAGTTCAGCCTGGAGGGGAGGATGCTCTGAGGGGATCCCTCAGCCCTCCATGCCCATTGTAGGTCTCAGGTCCGGCCCCTTGCTCCACCCCATGCTATCCCTCCTCACCAGAGGAAACCAGGGCTCCCTCCTCTCACAATAAATGACAAAGCAGAAGAAAACTAATGGAAAGTGCGGTCCATGAGCGCTGAGGGAGCGCCGCGTCCATTTCCTGTCCCGCACCCCGGAGGAGGGGGCCGGGAGCTCCAGCATGAGGGTCTGTACGGGAAACCCCGTGCAAGTTCTGGTGAGTAGGTCCTAAGTCTCGGTGTGTCTGTAGGTAGCGGCGACCCTTTCACTGCTGGAGGGGCGCTCACATGGCGGGAACAATATGTGGGTGACTCTATGTGGAAGTGTAATGGCTGCTGAGCGGTGTGAGGGCACAGCATGGCAGCGGAGGGCACAGTAGACGTTCGGAGAGGAACCTCCGGGATCTCCGGCTGCCCTAATGAGGATGTGTAGCGCGGCTGTGAGGGGAGGGCACCATACACAGGGGGCGCACTGAGGGATTTCCGACAGACTTCAGCGCCTGGGCTTTCTGCAGTGACAGGAAGTGTCATGTGTTCGTGTGAGGCTTCCACACAGGGAAGTGCCAGGCATGTGTGGCCATCTGGATCTGCAGGGATTCTACTACTCTTCTGTGATGTCACCAGTGCAATAATGGTGATGTCACTGTAGCTGTCAATCGTTCTGCGGTGATGTCACTGTGCTCGGGACTTATTGTAAAATAATAGCATATGGGCCACATGTTTGGTCAGTTTATTTGCACTTTTATGGCATTTTTTTTGTTCACACATCTGACGAGCGTTTTTTGTTTGTTCATAATTTTTCCCCCCCATACTCGGAGCACAGAAAAACACACCGCAACTGAAATAAAAACATGCGTGTACTGTGTGAATTTTTAGGGCTCATGCACACGACCGTATGTATTTTGCGGTCCACAAAAACGGATCCGCAAAAAATATGGACATCGGTGTGCATTCCGTATTTTGCGGAACGGAACAGCTGGCCCTTCATAGAACTGTACTACTATCCTTGTCCGTAATGCGGACAGTAATAGAACAACATGTTCTATTATTATAATTTAATTTTTTTGCCGAACGGACATACGGAAACAGAATGCACACGGAGTAACTTCTGTTGTGTTTTTTTTTTTTTTTTTGCGGACCCGTTGAAGTGAATGGTTCCGCATACGGTCTGCAAAAAACTTGAGACGGAAAGAAAATACATTTGTGTGCATGAACCCTTCGGCCCCTTGCAGACGAGTGTGTCCGGATTAGGTCCGGATGCGTTGCGTCTGCGATCAGGGAAAATCGTGCGAGTAGGTACAGAATTGCGGTCAGTTGTGACTGCGATTGCGTTCCGATGTTCAGTTTTTATTGGGCGGGTGCAATGCATTTTGCACGCGCATTATAAAAAACTAAATGTGGTACTCAGACCCGAACCCAGACTTCTTCACTGAAGTATGGGTTAGGCATTCTGTATGTTTTATTATTTTCCCTTATAACATGGTTTTAAGGGAAAATAATAGCATTCTTGATACAGAATGCATAGTAAAATAGCGCTGGAGGGGTTAAAAAAAAATAAAAATTAACTCCCCTCTTGCTGTTGTTCACGCAGCCGGCATAGTCTTCTTTCTTCTTTAAGGACCTGCCACAGGACCTTTTGATAACGTAATCGTGGTGAGCACAGAACCTTCTATTTTCATTCAGCAGGACCTGTGCTGACGTCACTGCGCTTACCACGTGGTGAGCGCGATGACGTCATCAAAGATCCTTTTGCAGGTCCTGAAAGTAGAAGAAAGAAGACTATGTCGGCAGCGCGAACAACAGGAAGAGGGGAGTTAATTTTTTATTTTTTTAACCCCTCCAGCCACATTTTAGTAAGCATTCTGTATTAAGAATGCTATTATATTCCCTTATAACCATGTTATAAGGGAAAATAATACAGTAAATTGACTTATCAATTTACTTACATCATCTAACAACCTAACAATGTGTGAAAATCGCACCGCATCCGCACTTCCTTGCGGATGCTTGCGATTTTCACGCAGACCCATTAATTTCTATGGGGCCTGCGTTACGCGAAGAACGCTGAATATAGAACATGCGATTTTTCACGCAACGCACAAGTGATGCGTGAAAATCACCGCTCATCTGAACAGCCCTATTGAAGTTTATGGGTCCAGATTCAGTGCAGGTGCAATGCGTTTACCTCGCGCATTGCACCTGCACGGAATTCTCGCCCGTGTGAAAGGGTCCTTACAGTTAGGACTCCATGAACTATTTTCTTTTCTTTTTGTGTCCGTTCCGTTTGTTTTTCGGACCATATGCGAAACCATTCTTTTCAATGGGTCCGCAAAAAAAACTGAAGTTACTCCGTGTGCATTCCATTTCTGTATGTCCGTTCTGCAAAAAAATAGAACATGTCCGATTATTGTCCGCATTATGCCTCATTCACACAGTCAGTGTTCGGTCAGTGATTTCCATCAGTGATTGTGAGCCAAAACCAGAAGTGGAGTCTCCACAGACATAAGGTGTGAGAGAAAGATCTGCACCTGTTATGTGTTTAGGCCTCTTTCAGACGGCCGTTGCGGGAAAATGTGTGGGTGCGTTGCGGGAACACCCGAGTTTTTTCCGCACGAGTGCAAAACATTGTAATGTGTTTTGCACTCGCGTGAGAAAAATCGCGCATGTTTGCAAATTGCGGATCCGCAACACACCCGGCCGGCACCCGCTATAGAAATGCCTATTCTTGTCCGCAGCTGCGGACAAGAATAGGACATGTTCTATCTTTTGCGGAGCTGCGGACCGGAAGTTCGGGGCCGTGCTCCGCACATGCGGAAGCGGAGAGCACATAGTGTGCTCTCCGCTTCACATCCGGGCCCATAGAGAATGAATGGGTCCGCACCCGTTCCGCAAAATTGCGGAACGGGTGCGGACCCTTTTGCGGACGTGTGAATGGACCCTTATGGAGCGTGCAGAAATCCATGTGCTTGCTGCCACATTCAAATGAACGGAACTGATTTTCAGTCGCTGAATTTTCGCTATTGGAGTTGGCTTCTATCATGGTGTCCTGGACAATGTAACACCCATGCTGTGTTATTTTGTCATCATTTTTTCAACAGACTCTGTGCTGGAGGCCCCAGTGGAGATGCAGATGAAGCTGATTAACAGGCAATTATCAGAAACAAAATTTTCCCAATAATTGCCTGACTGTGCGTGGAGGTGAGAACTGCATTTACATGCTGAAATCTTTTCCTCTGTATGGGGATGAACTACTGCCACCCTGCAGATTTGATGTGGGAGATGTGCTGCCTAGGAACGATTTGAGGTGTAAGCTGAAAGATACTACCGCCTGATGAATGAGCAGTCGCTTGTGTGCCAGGTGATCAGCTGCACCTTTAAACAAGGCAATTATTGGGGTGAACGTTCCTAAAAATGTTGTCCTGATGATCAGCCCGTTTATAAGGGCCTTCACAATAGCGCAGCATGGTCACATTCTCTGCTGCAGCCAATGACTGGTGTCAGGTTGTGGTCACATCACCAGTGAAGACATTGATTGGCTGCAGCAGAGCATGTGACCATGTGCCACCGGATGTAAATGCTGCAGGAACTGGAACATGGTGACACCGGAGGCAGCGTGGAAGACCATTAAGTAGGGATCCTTAGCTTAGTCATAATTACTGGAAAACCCCTTTAATGACTGTTTTTGTGAAATGCAATATTGTGCTTATCAAATTGCACACCATTTTTTTTATTTATTATATATGTCTTGCTTTGCCACTATAACCATATACTGTAAAGCCCTAGAATATACCTATGGCTATGTATGTGTGTATATTTTATATCTAGAGCTAGGGTTGAATGTTACTATATCTACCACTAATCCGGTGCCTTTGGATGGTATACTTACCTTTTTCTCCAGTGCCTTTCTTTGCACTGCCAGTTCTCCTGCCGCTGCTTGTTTACAGAGTGCAGCAATGATGTGCAGGTATATGGCATGTGACTGCTGCAGCCAATCATTGTCCTCAGCAGTATGCCGAAAAATGGATACAGATGTGTCAGTAAGACCTTACTCCACGTCCCCCCCCCAGGTGGTAAACACAGCAGAAAAAATGCCAGTGAAACAAAATATTGTTGCATGGGCATTGAAAAAAAAAATATAAAGTTGCAAAACCTGACCCCCCTCCCCCCATTGGACCCAGTTTTCTATCTGTGGTTTACAGGTGTCCAATTCTGTTAGGAAAAATAATAGCCTAGAATAGATCAATAACACTTAGGCCAGGTTCATCTGTGCCAGGCATCCTCACTCTTTGGGATGCCTGGCCCTACTCTGATATCCGAAATGCACATGTGGTGGCTCTACTGTCGCCAGTACATGCATGAGATTTCAGGGCCCAGCATCTGAGAAGGGCGGGAGTGAAGTGGTGCTCTCAGGGGATAGGTCCTTCCCTTGGTGCTCAGAGCACCTAATTAACATAAAAATAAAAAAATCACACCTGATTGCTGTAACAGAGGTATAGCTGCACCAGGGAGCATGCCTGGTTTACTAAGGTTGATCATGCTGACAGATGCCCTCTAAGGGCTCATGCACACGGCCATTGCCCCGCCTTGAACGTATTGCGGCCCGCATACGGCGGGTCCGCAATACACGGGGCATCGGCCGTGTGCACCCCGCATCACAGATGCGGACCCATTCACTTGAATAGGTCCGCAAAACCGGAGATGTGGTGCGGTTCAAGTAAATGGGTCCGCGATCCGCATGCAATTTGCGGTCCGCAGCACGGGCAGGGAGCCCTTACGTTTGTGGGCATGAGCCCTAACCCTGTGTTGTCCGGGCAGATGTCTTAGCATGTGATAGGTCTGAGCGCTCCTTATGTTAATATTGTTGCTAAACTGCCTCAGCCTGCATGTGAGTTTTGTGTGGAAGTCATGCTGTTGCCTAGGGAAGGCTTTCACGTCGTTCTGCGTCGCGTCTTTTTGTTCTGCGGTTTCCTGTGTAACTATAGACTGTGTTTATTTTGAAATAACGTCGATTTGTGAAATATGCAGTATATAAAGGGATATCCTGTGTTCTCCTAATCCTCCCTCAGTGAGCCCTTGGTTCAGAGCGTCATGCTAGGGGAGGGAATGCTAGGAGTGCATGGAGGGGAGGGGAAGCCCAATGACGTCATCGGAAAGCTTAAGCAATAGACAGTAGGCAGGGCCAGACGGATCCCCCTGACCGCCCCTCCACCACAGAATCACATGACTGAAGGCCTGCCAAAAGCTTTCATAGTGTCAGACTAAATGCAGCCCTACCTCCCCCTGCGCAGGCACAAGGTCATACTGACTGCTTTACATGCTGGATTTTCTCTTTTGTGTGTGTCCTTCATATCAGACTGACCTGGTTTATGTTTTTGTCTTTATTCATCTTACATCTGTACAAAGAAATGTTCTGCTTGCCTGAATGGGACCCCAAAAGTAAATCCTGGGACCGGCACTTGGTGCATTACACCACATGTTGTATACTAACGTTGGTTATAGTGCCCGATATTTACTACTAACACAGTGCCAAAGAAATGGCATGCATGGTATATGCCTTTTAGACACTTTTTATTCCTACAAAGTGTTGAGAAATAGGGTGTAACTCAAAGGAGTCTTTCGTGTATATGTAGGCCAGCCATGAGGCTGTGCCCGACATGTGTGTCACATTTATTGTAGCACATGCACCATACCGTGATAATACTGATAAATCTCTGCTGTGCACTTTAGGCTACTTTCACACTAGCGTTCGATCGGAATCCGTTCTGAACGGATCCGATCATAATAATGCAGACGGAGGCTCCGTTCAGTACGGATCCGTCTGCATTATTTTAGCATATAACAGCTAAGTGTGAAAATAGCCTCGTACGGATCCGTCCAGACTTTCAATGTAAAGTCAATGGGGGACGGATCCGCCTGAAGATTGAGCCATATTGTGGCATCTTCAAACGGATCCGTCCCCATTGACTTACATTGTAAGTCTGGACGGATCCGCACGCCTCCGCACGGCCAGGCGGACACCCGAACGCTGCAAGCAGCGTTCAGCTGTCCGCCTGTCCATGCGGAGGCGAGCGGAGCGGAGGCTGAACGCCGCCAGACTGATGCAGTCTGAGCGGATCCGCTCCATTCAGACTGCATCAGGGCTGGACGGAGGCGTTCGGGTCCCCTCGTGAGCTCCTTCAAACGGAGCTCACGAGCGGACCGACGAACGCTAGTGTGAAAGTAGCCTAAGGCCTCGTTCACACTTCAGTGTTTGGTCAGTGATTTCCATCAGTGATTTGTGAGCCAAAACCAGGTGCAACTCTAAACACAGAACAGGAGCAGATCTTTCCCTTTTACCTCATGTCTGTGGAGGCTCCACTTCTGGTTTTGGCTCACAAATCACTGATGGAAATCACTGACCAAACACTGTAGTGTGAAAGAGGCCTAACAGGGGCGCATGTACAGAGCAGCAGGGCATCACTTCCGGAATGAGCACTTGCCAATATTTGCTTTTAGAGTCCATTAGAAGAGAGGCAGTGCTGAACCTCTGCCCCATTCAAATGGGGACGCTATACCCGCCCTTTTCATAATTGTGGGGGTCCCAACAGTCATATCCCACCGATCAGACACTTATCACCTATCCAGTCAAACAGAAGTGCCATACTATAGTTTCCAATTAGTGCCACAAAAAAAAAATCTAGTTAATGGGGCTTTCCCGTACTTAAATATTGATGGCCTATGCTTGTGGGCCATCATTATCGGCTTGATGGGGTCTGATACAATAAGATGATCATTTGTGCAGACACCTAAATCGCCTCTGCTGACGGCTTCTGTAAGGGGAGGAGCGATGGCATTGACGATTACTTCTCCCCATACTGTGGAGCAGATTGCTCGTCTTTAAGGTTCATCTGGGATAAGTATTTTACTTGCAAAGTTGGATTTTTGTGCAATTATTGCTTAATACTGTTCTGTGCAAAGTTGGATGTGAAGGTAGCTGTGTGTATGTAATTGTATGCAGTGTATTATGAGTGGCGTCTGGTAGCGCAGTCGCTATTTGTGCAGTTTTCTATATTTCTTATCCCACATGTGGCTGAAGGCCAAATATCGCATGGCCTCTGTTTTGGTGTATTCGAGAGCACAAGTTCTGGTTGCTGTAGATGCTTGAATATGAGTTTTTGGAGCAAATGTAAGATTTGTAAGACATAGGTACCGTAAGTATAGGAGTTTACAGTGAAATGTATTTAAACTTTATTAGTACATGTCTCAAGTGTTAAAATTGTCTTGGTTTCCATAGGTGCCACATGTCTACACCTCTCCCCCGGAGCGAGAGGGATAACCTGTGAAGTTAGGTTATTTTCCCACTGGTTCTGGCAGGGAATAGCCTGCCAGAGATCTCTGGATCCTGCATATTTGCTGGTTAGTGGCCGGATCTCTGGCGGACCCTATTATAGTCAATAGGGCTCTCAGGCATTCTGGTAACATCCGGCTGTGCTGGATCCAGAGAGCTCCGTCGGGCTGTTCTCTGCCAGAACTACCAACGGCTGTGTGAAAGAAGCCTTAGGCCCCTTTCACACGGGCGAGTATTCCGCGCGGATGCGATGCGTGAGTTGAATGCATTGCACCCGCATTGAATCCCGACCCATTCATTTCTATGGGACTGTTCACATGAGCGGTGATTTTCACGCATCACTTGTGCGTTGCGTGAAAATCGCAGCATGCTCTATTTTGTGCGTTTTTTCACGTAACGCAGGCCCCATAGAAATGAATGGGGTTGCGTGACAATTGCAAGCATCCGCAAGCAAGTGCGGATGCGGTGCGATTTTCACGCATGGTTGCTAGGTGATGATCGGGATGGGGACCTGATCATTATTATTTTCCCTTATAACATGGTTATAAGGGAAAATAATAGCATTCTGAATACAGAATACATAGTAAAATAGCGCTGGAGGGGTTAAAAAAAAAATTACAAAAAATTTAACTCGCCTTATTCCACTTGATCGCGCAGCCGGCATCTCTTCTGGCTTCTTTCTATGCTTTGTGCAGGAACAGGACCTGTGGTGATGTCACTCTGGTCATCACATGGTCCATCACATGATCTTTTACTATGGTGATGGATCATGTGATGACCGGAGTGACGTCACCACAGGTCCTGTTCCTGCACAAAGCAAAGAAAGAAGCCAGAAGAGATGCCAGCTGAGCGATCAAGTGGAATAAGGTGTTTTAACCCCTCCAGCGCTATTTTACTATGCATTCTGTATTCAGAATGCTATTATTTTCCCTTATAACCATGTTATAAGGGAAAATAATACAATCTAGAGGAAAAACACTGATCCCAAGCCCGAACTTCTGTGAAGAAGTTCGGGTTTGGGTACCAAACATGCCAATTTTTCTTACGCGCGTGCAAAACGCATTACAATGTTTTGCACTTGCGCTGAAAAATCGTGCATGTTCCCGCAACGCACCCGCACCTTTTCCCGCAACGCCCGTATGAAAGAGGCCTTAGCCTCCTATATGCATTTACAGGGCCGACGGAAACGACCAATTACTGGCATGTTGCTGTTTTTGATGGTCTGACTCATTTCCGTAGTTCAAGTCTGCTCTTTGTAAGGCTGAAATGTGTCTCATACTTCTTCCCAAGAATCCCCCAATCCAGTACCCAGCCATTTGTCCCAGGAGTGACCCCTAACAACAAGTCTTGAGCAACCGCTCTGCCAGTAGTCACAGTAAGGAACTGTCCATGTGAAGACAACTAATCAGGGTGTCTAAGAGGACATTCTAGTCGAAAATCTAATTGCACCTCTCAACATTTCCTTTTCGTTGCCTTTATTCGAAAAGTACATAAAAGCAAACAGCAGGTGCAGAAAGCTGGTTTGGACTCTCCCACAGGGGAACAGGTGAATCCCCTGGTCCCCCAGTCCCCCCTCTTCTGCACAGTAGACTGACTGCACTACATATTGATAGGCAGCATCCTATGGTCATATACAAAAAACTAGGTAGATTATTTAACAAACTATCCAGTTTATTATTATGGATGCATCAGGCGGCTGAGGATACTTCTAGGCACAGAGGAGAGTCAGCCTCTATCTTCTTTCCCCAGAGTCCTGCAGGGACTCCATAATCGATCTTCATGTGGCGTCTTGTTGTTTCTACTGCAGTGGCATACTTAGTTGGCGGTGGCGGGGTTGCCACCAGCAATGAGCGCTTCCATCAATACAGATGGAAGCGCTCATTGCTGGAGCTGTGTCCTGTCACTCACTGCTCAGCTCCCCGCGCTCCTCCCCTCCTTCAGGCCGGTGTCACTCTGGTAAAGCAAGAAGACTTCTCCCCGCTCCACCATTCAGCCTGCCGACACAGATCGCCCTGCCAGCCTGTGTGGGTGGAGCCTGCAGCTCGGAAATCTGCATAAGCTTCACCCACACGTGAGTAGTTACTGTGTATTTGTTTTTTAATACAGAGGGGGCACAGAGGGCTTTATTACTATGGAGGGGGCACAATGGGGATTATTACCGTGAAGGGGGGCACAATGGGGATTATTACCGTGAAGGGGGGCACAATGGGGAGTATTACCGTGAAGGGGGGCACAATGGGGATTATTACCGTGAAGGGGGGCACACATCTGTACAAAACTACTGTGAAAGTTGTACAATGGGGGCAATACTACTGTGAAGGGGGTACAATATTTTTTACTGCTAGCCCCTAGGCACTCCAGTCCAACACTGGCAAAAGGTAAAGGCTGTTTTTCCATTTTGGAGAATCAGACCTCATGCACACGGCCGTACCATGTTTTGCAGTCCGCAAATCGTGCATCCACAAAACGCGGATACTGGCCAGTGGCAAAATGCAGAACGCAGGGTTTGGCCCTCAGTAGACCAGTCCTTTCCTTGTCTGTGATACGGATAAGAATAGGACATGTTCTATTTTTGGGGGGCAGCGGAACAGAGGTGTTCGTATCTTTTTCAGCCCCATTGAAGTGAATGGGTCTGCATCCAAGCCACAGAA
Organism: Bufo gargarizans; assembly: GCF_014858855.1. NCBI lineage: Eukaryota > Metazoa > Chordata > Amphibia > Anura > Bufonidae > Bufo > Bufo gargarizans. The sequence continues at coordinate 328,855,905 of NC_058084.1, forward strand.
AATGCGGCTCGGATGTGGACTCAAACAACGTTTGTGTGCATGAGGCCTTATGCTGAGGCTACCTGGCCTTGACACACCACATGGCCAAAGATTGCAGTGTAGTGCTGCCTGCATTGCAAGTGAGTAGATGTAAGTGTATGGAGCCATGTTGTGACCCCCAAGTTACCACGGCACAACAGTCATGGGACATCCAACCCCACTGCATTTCTTGCAACTGTTATGTGGTGATAGCAACTTGCATGTCACAGGACAACCCCATTCACTTTCACTAGTTGTGATTACTCACCTTGTAATGCTTAAAGGGGTTATCCCATCTTAGACAATGGCTAGGATATGCCCCCATTATCTGATAGGTGCTGGTCCCACTTCTGGGACCCGCACCTACAAGGAGAACGGAGCCGGGAGAGTTGTGGCTGGAGGACCCCGGGTTTACCGTTGTCCGGCCACCACCAGGTGCAGCTCCCTGCCTCTCCTATTGAAGTGAATGGGAGCGCACCGTGTGCCCTCCGCAACTTTCTCCGCTCCGTTCTCCTTGTAGGTGCGGGTCCCAGAGGCACCTGTTTAAGATGGGATAACCCCTTTAATAGAAATCCAGAAGTACTGTACTGCTTTACAGGTATCGAATGGGCACAAATAACCAGAGCCAGTGGCCACAAAATGCCCACAAAATATTGCTTAGAAAGAAGCACCGTGGATTACCTGAACCGGCACATTAAGCGCACTTGGACGACCTATGTTTTTTTTAAGGCTTTTATTTATTTTTTGTACTCTTGGTATGGCGCTGATGCGTGGCGTGTGTATCCACATGAAACGGCCATCATCGCCCGCTGTTTGTCTTTATTTCCAAAGTCCATAAAAGCAATCTTCTGATGTTATTCTTGTGACCCGCTAGTTTTGTGTGCTGTGCTGCGCAGCCCGATAATTCCGAGGACTGTTCTGTGTCCAGACTATATTATCTGCGGAGTAGAGCTACCTCATTTCTCCTCCCCAAGTATTTATGGTAATTTTATAGTGTGTGCTTTGTATGAAATAGTGTACACCATTTTAAGGCTACCTGCACACGGGGGTGGATTTCGAAACAGAATTTACAAGTGGATTTTCCTGTGGATTTCTCTGCATTTCCACACCAAAATCTACAGGAACAAAATCCTGAAAATCCTCAGAAACAATTGAAATGCTGCAGATTTTAAAATAAGCACGGCAGGTTAAAAATATGCAAAGTGCACATGAGATTTGTTAAAATTTATTCTCTTTGCTGGTACTGTTTTACGCTGTGGTTTTTCTGGAAAACACAAAACAAAAAACCCACATATTCCGCAAAGTGTGCATGCACCCTAACGCTATGGTTAAACGTCACCAAGTACAACTTACTTTTTTTTATTCTTTTTTTTTTTTTTTTTTGTTAAATGGAACAAGTATGAAAAGGTTAGAGCTTGGTAAGACTGTAATGATGAAAGTCACACCAATAATAATGTACCCTTTTTTGTGACAGCACCACCAACACATGCATCAAAGCTCTTTTCTGAATCGCACTGCGCAGTTACAAATTATAGTGTATGTGGAAATGTTCGTCTTCATTGTGTTTGTGCAGCCGCCTTAAGTCGCACACTGCTGCTGCTTGTCAGTCCTTTGAAATCATGGCTGAATATGTTCTGAAAATTGGCTGTGCTTTTCCACGTGTACAGATAGTTAGTTAGTTATTCCCGTGCCCATTTGTAGGTGTTACTCGGTGTATCCGTCGGCACAATAAACCGGCCTTTATAACATTAGACACACGTGTATTGAATGCCTCTTGATTCCCCCCAAAATGCCCTTTTCCCCCAACAATTTCATTCAACTCTGATGACCAAAAGTCAAGCGATGTTGCTTATTGTACAGAATGTGTCATTTGTTGAGCGAAAAAAAAAAACTGTGTTTTCAGTAAGGTTGTCAGTAAGATTTTTTTTATTTTTTTATTATTCGGTTGGTTTCTAAGATCTCCATTTGCCCTTTTATTCTTTTTTAAAGGGTTATTCGGACAAATACTGAAATGACTAAAGGCTGATAGTCATATTCAGATGTATTCATGTTTATGATCAATCCTAAGCACGTCAGACTGGTTTATGTGTCAAGAAACCCCAATATTCCCTCAGTATGGGTTCCTCTGTTCCTTATCAGCATGTTTCCCTGCTTAGGAGTCCTCCAAATGCAGATGTCCCCAGCAAGTCACTGCTCACCCAAATTTTTTATTTTTTTTATTTATTTTTTTGGTGGTAAAAATGGCATTTCTAGACATTAGCTGAAGTTCCTGTGGGAAATATGAAACTCACAAGTGTCTTTTTGCTGCTGGTTGAAGCAGAGCCTATGTGTTTGACCGCTACTCGGAGCAGCGGCGCAGGCGGGAGATTGTCAGGGCCTGTAATCAAGTGGCAGGGGGAACACCCTTAGCTATAGTGATACCCCTGTTATGAATCGATTCGCTCATCTCTAGTAGGGGCCATACATCAATAGTTTTAGGCATCTTCAAGGTTATTCGAAGGGCACTGAACAGCTAAGAGCCTTCCTCATATTATTCTCTAGTTTATGTTTTAGCGTTTGGATTTCACTTTATGCCAAAACCCTGCAAACTGCCTCAGATTATTGTTTGGATATCTGTATTTGTGGAAGGATACCTTCACACTAGCGTTATTCTTTTCCGGCATTGAGTTCCGTCCTAGGGGCTCAATCCCGGAAAAGAACTGATCAGTTTTATCCTAATGCATTCTGAATGGAGAGCAATCCGTTCAGGATGCATCATACTGTATTTTTTTTCCTCTCCGGCTAAAAATCCTGAACACTTGCCGGATCCGGCATTAATTTCCATTGATATGTATTAGTGCTGGAACCGACATTAAAATTGCCGCATTGAAGGATCTGTTCTTCTGGTCCGTGCATGCGCAGACCTTTTAAAAATAGAAAAAATAAATAATACCGTATCCATTTTTTTTTCGGGTGACACTGGAGAGACGGATCCGGATCCGTCTGACAAATGCCATCCGTTTGCGACGGAACTGCCTGCCGGAATCCTCTAACGCAAGTGTGAAAGTACCCTAAGCCTCCAAGCCAAACCCAGTTTTCTTGCGAAGTGGTGAAATGGCATTAATCGCTTTTAAAAATGGTGTTTCCCCTGGTCCAGAGAGAAATGGTGGTGTGCTTTTCACAACTCCTGTTACATCTTTGGACAAGGCATCCGGCACCCCCGCCGATCAGCTGTTTGAAGAGAATGCAGCATTGGCATTGTAGTGGCAAGCTGGTATAATTACAGTTCCTCCTTCTCATTCAGTTAAATGGGACAGCGTGTGACCACAACGGCTCCTTCCCATCCAAGTGAATGGGACAGAGGAGCTGTAATTGCACTGCTCACTGATGTGGCGAGCAGGTAAACGGTGAAGAGAGCTTGCACGATCGCTGCGTTCTCTTGAAATAGCTGTGTAGCGGGGGTTCCGCGAGTTGGACCCCTGCCAATCTGATATCGATGACCTATCCTGATGATAGGTCATCAATATAGGGGACCGGACAACCCTTTTAATTAAGACCCGATTTAGACTGCTGTAATTAAAATCGTTGTGTCAGCAGGTGTAAATGTTAGAAAATTTGCCAGGGCCGTGGTTCCAGCCCCGGCATGGCCCCAACACGCCCCCATACCACTCAACTGTCGAACACACCGTAAAACTGGCCATGTGACTAAAATGGCCAGTCAAAAAAGGGACTTTATGACTAGAATAGTAGTCAGTCTCTTGATAAAGAGAAAAACATCACTGACCTAGAACAGCAGCACAAAAAACACATCTGTAGGGGGTTTTGTATAACTTTTTTTTTCCCCGCATAATCTGTGATCCCTAATACGATGAGCTACATCTGTTCTTGCTGATTGTCGAAGCTAGTTTATATGTTACATAAATTGGCCTACTTTTTCACAGCTTAGCAGTTTCTCCATTTCACAATAGAAGCACTTGCGGTAGGTGGGGGGCTAGGCAAGGAGGAGAAATTGGGCAAATTGATTTCTGTGGAAAGTGACTGATGAAACTTGGAAATCGGAGGGTTTCACATGCTGATCAGTGTAGCACATGCGCATTGATCCTTTTGGTTGTGACCTTCTGTTGGATTGAGCCTTGTTTTGTTACCGTGTTACTGCGTGTGTAGATTATTTAGTTGTGTCAGGCTTTGCAGTTCGTTTTTGTAAAGTCATCAGTCATATAACTTGCAGTTTGTGTGGCTTTTGTAGCGCAGCGTCAGCAGTATTCTCTTTTTATGTGTGTATCTTATTTTTTCAGGGTACTTTCAAAACTCGTATATCAGTGTCACCAGTGTGAAAGCAATCCGGAATGATAAATTCACAAACCGCAGTAACTTGCAGGCATATTAATGGAACATTCGATTTCCAACATTTCATCAGGAAAAATGCTCAGATGTTTAAAAGTTTTACCAGTGTTAAGTCAGAGCAACTGGACTGGTATTTTCTCTTGAAGATCTTTTACTAGTCACCCAACTGGCTTTCTCAAGTAGAATGGCTTGTACGAGAATTCTCCCGCATTAAATACCAGTGGCTTGTGTTTAAAGGGGTTGTCCGGGCTTTTACTATTGATGACCTATCCTCAGAGACGGCGCTCGCAGTGCGCATGTGCCTTCGCCCATCTCTCTTCCTATTCAACGCTGTTGTCTATGGTCATAGACGGCAGTAGAGAAAAGGGGAGACGGCACGTGTGAACTGTGCGCGCCGTCTCCTCATACAGCTGATCAGCTGGGGTCCCGTGTGTTAGATCCCCGCCGATCTGATATTAGCCCAGACAACCCCTTTAAGTCATGGAGGTAAGGTATTAATTTAATTTGCATGACTGGAGCTATTAGGTGTGGTTTAACTGCTGGGAGAGGTGTTAGAGCTGCACTGTAAGTGGCAGACAATAGATGTTGCACTCCTCCTTTTCTATTCAAGCTTAGTTTCTCCAACTTGACGGGTTTGTGCAGCCTGTTTGTATCCTCAGGATAGGCCATCAATATCTGATTGGCTGGGGTCTGTCACCCGGCACCCCCCATCAATCATCCATACACATGACCGTTGTTTTGGTCCGCATCCAAACCGCTGTTTTTTGCGGCTTGGATGCGGACCCATTCACTTCAATGGGGCCGCAAAAGATGCGGACAGCACTCAGTGTGCTGTCTGCATCCGTTGCTCCGTTCCGTGGTCCGCAAAAAAAAATATAACCTGTCCCATTCTTGTCCATTTTGCGGAAAAGAATAGGCAGTTATATCAATGGCTGTCCGTGCCATTCTGCAAATTGTGGAACTCGCACGGACGCCATCCGTGTTTTGCGGATCCGCAATTTGCAGACCGCAAAGCACACAACGGTCATGTGCATGAGGCCTAATTACGAGTACTCGCTCCATTTATTTGAATGTAGCAAGTACTTGTATTTACACTTCATCGCTGCCGCATGGGAGATGATGTGCAGTATACTGAAGAGAAGACAGCGCTCGCATGGAGCGTCATCTGCTCCTAAAACAGCTGATCGGCGGGGCTGCTGGGTGTCGGTTCACTGCTGATCAGATATTGATGACCTATCCTGAGGATAGGTTATCAATATAAACAGGCTGCACAACCCCTTCAGGCTACATTGACACGACCGTATATTTTTTTGTGGTCCGCAAATTGCGAATCTGCAAAACACAGATACCGGCCGTGTGAATGTAGCCGGCCCTGTGACAGAAATGCCTATTCTTATCTGTGATTGTGGACAAGAATAGGACATCCTCTATCTTTGCGGGGCTGCGGATCGGAACTACGGATGCGCACAGCACACAGTATGCTGTCCGCATTTTTTGCGGCCCCATTGAAATGAATGGGTCTGACCCCATTCCGCAAAATTGCGGAACAGATGGGCACCCAAAAATACACCCTTAGGCCCCATGCACACGGCCGTTGTTCACAGCCGTGTGCGGGCCGTGGAACCGCGGCCTGGATCCCTCCTGAGAGCAGGAGCGCACGGCGTCACTGGTTGCTATGACGCCGTGCGCCCCCTGCTGCCGGCACAGTACAGTAATACACTGGTATAGATCGTACCAGTGTATTACTGTACTGTGCCGGCAGCAGGGAGCGCACGGCGTCATAGCAACCAGTGACGCCGTGCGCTCCTGCTCTCAGGAGGGATCCAGGCCGCGGTTCCACGGCCCGCACACGGCTGTGAACAACGGCCGTGTGCATGGGGCCTTAACATTTGTCACCAGTATTTAATGAGAGAGAATTATCATAAAGCCATTCTAATTGAGAAAGCCATTTGGATTAGATTTGTTGTGGGTATCGAAATTTCGATACCCAATCGATACTTTTGTGATACCGGGATTTCCATTTTTTCAATACTGGGCTGCGCAGTCTAGTATCTCTGAACATGAGCGCGCTGGTTCCCTCAGCAGCACAGGGGAGAAGGAAGCAGTCTCTCCCTCCCCCCTGTGCCGCTGCCACCAATGAAGAGAGAAGGGTGCAGGGGGGCGGGTGCACTGCGCCACCAATGATCGGACTTTCCTGGGTCCAGACTTTAAGTAGCAGGCTACACAGAGCAGCACCCAGAGAGGTCCCAGCACTTACTATTATTCCTGGGCGCCGCTCCATTTGCCCGCTGTGTCTCATTACTGTCTCCTGCTCCATATGCTAATTACTATCGGAGCAATGGGGAGGAGACATCAGCTTCTCTAGTGGGCGTTCCTTCTCCCTGCGCTGCGATTGGACAGCGCTACAGCCAGGGAGAAGGAACGCCCACTGGAGAAGCTGATGTCTCCTCCCCATTGCTCCGATAGTAATTGGCATATGGAGCAGGAGACCGTAATGGGGGCACAGCAGGTGAACGGAGCGGTGCCCAGGAATAATAGTAAGCGCTGGGACATCTCTGGGCGCCGCTCTGTGTAGCCTGCTGCTTAACCGCTTGCCGCCACGCTAACGCCGAAAGGCGTCATTGCGGCGGCTCTCCCAGGTCACACTTAGGCTGGGTTCACACCTGAGCGTTTTACAGCGCGTTCCTACGCGCTGTAAAACGCTCAACAAGGAGAAACCAATGCTTCCCTATGGGAATGGTTCTCACCTGGGCGTTTTACAGCGCGTACGAACGCGCTGTAAAACGCCCGACGCTCAAAAAAGTACATGAGCGACTTTGGGGCGTCTTGTCGCGCGTTCCCGTACATAGACTTCCGGGAACGCGCGACAATGGGCGTTCGCATACTACTGGAGCCGCGTAGGTGAGACGCCGGAGAATCGCGCATACACAGCGCTCAGGTCAGGACGCTCAGGTGTGAACCCAGCCTAACGCCGATTGGCGTCATCGCGCGTGAGCCGAGATTTCCTGTGAACGCGCGCACACAGGCGCGCGCGTTCACAGGGACGGAAGGTAAGCGAGTGGATCTCCAGCCTGCCAGCGGCGATCGTTCGCTGGCAGGCTGGAGATGCGATTATTTTTTTTTAACCCCTAACAGGTATATTAGACGCTGTTTTGATAACAGCGTCTAATATACCTGCTACCTGGTCCTCTGGTGGTCTCTTTTGTTTGGATCGACCACCAGAGGACACAGGTAGCTGTGTAAAGTAGCACCAAACACCACTACACTACACTACACCCCCCCCCCCCCCTGTCACTTATTAAAAACCCCTTATGAACCCCTGATCACTCCATATAGACTCCCTGATCACCCCCCTGTAAGGCTCCATTCAGATGTCCGTATGTGTTTTACGGATCCACGGATACATGGATCGGATCCGCAAAACGCATACGGACGTCTGAATGGAGCCTTACAGGGGGGTGATCAATGACAGGGGGGTGATCACCTCATATACACTCCCTCATCACCCCCTGTCATTGATCACCCCCCTGTAAGGCTCTATTCAGACGCCCGTATGTGTTTTACGGATCCATGCATCCATGGATCGGATCCGCAAAACACATACGGACGTCTGAATGGAGCCTTACAGGGGGGTGATCAGTGACGGGGGTGATCACCCCATATACAGGGAGTGCAGAATTATTAGGTAAGTTGTATTTTTGAGGATTAATTTTATTATTGAACAACAACCATGTTCTCAATGAACCCAAAAAACTCATTAATATCAAAGCTGAATATTTTTGGAAGTAGTTTTTAGTTTGTTTTTAGTTTTAGCTATTTTAGGGGGATATCTGTGTGTGCAGGTGACTATTACTGTACATAATTATTAGGCAACTTAACAAAAAACAAATATATACCCATTTCAATTATTTATTTTTACCAGTGAAACCAATATAACATCTCAACATTCACAAATATACATTTCTGACATTCAAAAACAAAACGAAAACAAATCAGTGACCAATATAGCCACCTTTCTTTGCAAGGACACTCAAAAGCCTGCCATCCATGGATTCTGTCAGTGTTTTGATCTGTTCACCATCAACATTGCGTGCAGCAGCAACCACAGCCTCCCAGACACTGTTCAGAGAGGTGTACTGTTTTCCCTCCTTGTAAATCTCACATTTGATGATGGACCACAGGTTCTCAATGGGGTTCAGATCAGGTGAACAAGGAGGCCATGTCATTAGATTTTCTTCTTTTATACCCTTTCTTGCCAGCCACGTTGTGGAGTACTTGGACGCGTGTGATGGAGCATTGTCCTGCATGAAAATCATGTTTTTCTTACCTTGCAGACTTCTTCCTGTACCACTGCTTGAAGAAGGTGTCTTCCAGAAACTGGCAGTAGGACTGGGAGTTGAGCTTGACTCCATCCTCAACCCAAAAAGGCCCCACAAGCTCATCTTTGATGATACCAGCCCAAACCAGTACTCCACCTCCACCTTGCTGGCGTCTGAGTCGGACTGGAGCTCTCTGCCCTTTACCAATCCAGCCATCTGGCCCATCAAGACTCACTCTCATTTCATCAGTCCATAAAACCTTAGAAAAATCAGTCTTGAGATATTTCTTGGCCCAGTCTTGACGTTTCAGCTTGTGTGTCTTGTTCAGTGGTGGTCGTCTTTCAGCCTTTCTTACCTTGGCCATGTCTCTGAGTATTGCACACCTTGTGCTTTTGGGCACTCCAGTGATGTTGCAGCTCTGAAATATGGCCAAACTGGTGGCAAGTGGCATCTTGGCAGCTGCACGCTTGACTTTTCTCAGTTCATGGGCAGTTATTTTGCGCCTTGGTTTTTCCACACGCTTCTTGCGACCCTGTTGACTATTTTGAATGAAACGCTTGATTGTTCGATGATCACGCTTCAGAAGCTTTGCAATTTTAAGAGTGCTGCATCCCTCTGCAAGATATCTCACTATTTTTGACTTTTCTGAGCCTGTCAAGTCCTTCTTTTGACCCATTTTGCCAAAGGAAAGGAAGTTGCCTAATAATTATGCACACCTGATATAGGGTGTTGATGTCATTAGACCACACCCCTTCTCATTACAGAGATGCACATCACCTAATATGCTTAATTGGTAGTAGGCTTTCGAGCCTATACAGCTTGGAGTAAGACAACATGCATAAAGAGGATGATGTGGTCAAAATACCCATTTGCCTAATAATTCTGCACGTAGTGTACACTCCCTGATCACCCCCTGTCATTGATCACCCCCTGTAAGGCTCCATTCAGACGCCCGTATGTGTTTTACGGATCCGATCCATGTATCCGTGGATCCGTAAAAAACATATGGACGTCTGAATGGAGCCTTTCGGAGGGGTGATCAGTGACAGGGGGGTGATCACCCCATATACACTCCCTGATCACCCCCCTGTCATTGATCACCCCCCTGTAAGGCTCCATTCAGACATTATTTTTTTTGGGCCCAAGTTAGCGGAAATAGTTTTTTTTTTTTTTTGTTTTTTTCTTACAAAGTCTCATATTCCACTAACTTGTGTCAAAAAATAAAATCTCTCATGAACTCACCATACCCCTCACGGAATCCAAATGCGTAACATTTTTTAGACATTTATATTCCAGACTTCTTCTCACGCTTTAGGGCCCCTAAAATGCCAGGGCAGTATAAATACCCCACATGTGACCCCATTTTGGAAAGAAGACACCCCAAGGTATTCCGTGAGGGGCATATTGAGTCCATGAAAGATTGACATTTTTGTCCCAAGTTAGCGGAAAGGGAGACTTTGTGAGAAAAAACTAAATAAAAAAATTTCCGCTAACTTGTGGCCAAAATTTTTTTTTCGATGAACTCGCCATGCCCCTCATTGAATACCTTGGGGTGTCTTCTTTCCAAAATGGGGTCACATGTGGGGTATTTATACTGCCCTGGCATTTTAGGGGCCCAAAAGCGTGAGAAGAAGTCTGGGATCCAAATGTCAAAAAATGCCCTCCTAAAAGGAATTTGGGCCCCTTTGCGCATCTAGGCTGCAAAAAAGTTGCACACATGTGGTATCGCCGTACTCAGGAGAAGTTGGGGAATGTGTTTTGGGGTGTCATTTTACATATACCCATGCTGGGTGAGATAAATATCTTGGTCAAATGCCAACTTTGTATAAAAAAAATGGGAAAAGTTGTCTTTTGCAGAGATATTTCTCTCACCCAGCATGGGTATATGTAAAATGACACCCTAAAACACATTGCCCAACTTCTCCTGAGTACGGCAATACCAGATGTGTGACACTTTTTTGCTGCCTATGTGGGCAAAGTGGCACACATTCCAAAGAGCACCTTTCGGATTTCACAGGTCATTTTTTTAAGATTTTGATTTCAAACTACTTACCACACATTTGGGCCCCTAGAATGCCAGGGCAGTATAACTACCCCACAAGTGACCCCATTTTGGAAAGAAGACACCCCAAGGTATTCCGTGAGGGGTATGGTGAGTTCCTAGAATGTTTTATTTTTTGTCCCAAGTTAGCGGAAACTGATGTGTTTTTTTTTTTGTTTTTTTTTCTTACAAAGTCTCATATTCCACTAACTTGTGACAAAAAAAATAAAAAATTCCATAAACTCACCATACCCCTCACGAAATACCTTGGGGTGTCTTCTTTCCAAAATGGGGTCACTTGTGGGGTAGTTATGCTGCCCTGGCATTCTAGGGGCCCAAATGTGTGGTAAGTAATTTGAAATCAAAATCTGTAAAAAATGGCCGGTGAAATCCTAAAGGTGCTCTTTGGAATGTGGGCCCATTTGCCCACGTAGGCTGCAAAAAAATGTCACACATCTGGTATCGCCGTACTCAGGAGAAGTTGGGGAATGTGTTTTGCGGTGTCATTTTACATATACCAAATGCTGGGTGAGATAAATATCTCGTCAAAAGACAACTTTTCCAATTTTTTATGCGCTGAACGCCGGAACAGAAAAAATAAATAAAAACTGCGTGATTCGCCATTTTTTTTAAATGTGGAATGCACGTGGCTTTTTTGGGTTTATTTTTTTTTCACGTGGTATCGCAATACTTTTTTATGGTATCGAAATCGAATAAAAAATTTGATATCGCAACAACTCTAATTTGGATGTCTAGTTGCTCTGACTTATTACTAGTGATGTATCATGACCTGGGTGAATGAGAACCTTCACATACATAGGGCTCATTCAGACAACTGTATCTAATTTGCAGTCTGCAAAACACTGATACCGGTTGTGTGTGTTCTGCATTTTGCGATTATGGAGAAAAATAGGACATGTTCTATCTTTTTTTGCAGGGCAATGGAATGAAAGCACGGTTGTGGGCAGCACAAGGTGCATGTTTTGAGGCCCCTTAGAAATTAAAGGGTCTGCATTCCTTCCGCAAAATTGCAGAATAGATGCCGACTCAAATATACGGTCGTCTGAACGAGCCCTTACCAGTAGTTCAGTATTAAAAGCTCATTCGTTCATGTCGGACCAATTTTATATTGGCCCTGTATGCGTACATTAGTAGTGCATTTGACCTTCTTCACACCTTACACCACAAAATGAGTGCAGACCCCAGACTCTGACACCAAAATAAATTCAGACTCCAGATCAAAGACTTAGGCCAGATTAACATGAACGTGTTTGGTCAGAGGAACATGCTTCGTGTGATTGCTGCATTTCCTGGACTGAAGACTGCTCCTCTTATCAAGCTCTTGTCCGATTGTGGGTCTACTGTACTGTACACACAGAATACTATGACTATAGTGCACAAGAACCGTAGTCAGGCAGGAATTTGCAGCGCCATAAATCTTTATGATGTTGTGAGTTCTGTCAGAGGAGCAGAGTTCGATTTGGGAAATGTGTCCATCAAAATCGGACATCACCAAAAAAAAAAAAAAAAAAAATAGTGAATTCAGACACCAGGCCCAAAAGGGAAATTACTAAGACTGGCACTTAAAACCTGGTCTTAATCCAAAGCATTCTTGAGAAAAATGTGCCGCGTATGCCTTGACTAGAGATGAGTGAATTTCTTGAAAATTCGATCCGGCTGATTCGCCATATTTCACCAAAAAATTCGCTTTGTGACGAATTACTTCGCCATGAAGCGCATTTTTTTTGTAATAGTGGGTGCAATGACAGGGAGCTGCAATCGCGGCGTTTGAGTGTACAAACAGTGTGAAATGAAAATTAAATAAAAAATTACATCAAACTTACTGCGTCAATTTGCAAGCGACGGGCCGGCCTCCGCCATCTTTCTTGAAGATCTCGACCGAAATCAAGTGCGGCGCGAGATCACGCCGGCCAGCGCAAATGGAGGTGGTAAGTTTGAATTTCAGGATTAATCGATTTGCTGACACGAAGCACGAGGAAATTCGGCTTCTAGGCGAATTGAATAATTCCTGAAATACCCAATGACAAATAAAATTTTCTTACCTACCTGGAGTAGGAAAACTGGAGTAATTTTTCTAGACAAGTGTAAGGATAAGGACTTATGCACATGACCATAGTTTTGGTTTGCATCCGATCCACATTTCAATGGGGCTGCAAAAAATGCTGTCTGCATCTGTAGTTCCTGCTGTGGCCCCATAAAAAGATAGAACATACCCTAACCCTATTGTCTGTTTTGCGGACAAGAATAGACATTTTTAACTTGGCACGGGACCTGCGGGATGTATCCGTGTTTTGTGGAGCTGCAATTTGCAGTGTGCAGGAGGCCCAAGACAAATTTATCAAACATGTGACATTTGATAATTGTGGCATAAAGTACTCCAACACAAAACTGACTTCAGATATCCCTCTCATGATATATTCCCCCCATTGTATTCATCTGTAAGGGTGTAAGCAAAATTTACCAATGTTATTGAATGTAGAGTGTAAATTGCCTGCTATAATCCGTTTGGTCAGTAAATGGCAGTAAAGGACTAATCTACATTGAAGTTTACTATAGAGAAAATTCTTATATACATTTACCTTGCAAAGTCAAAATACCGATGATTTAGGGGCAGACTAGGACTCTCAGAAGGGTTATGGCGAACTGTAATTGCAATTTTGAGACTGCACTTGGCAAATCACTTGCTGCATCACACTCTCCCCAGGAAATGGGGGGGGGGGGGGGTCGGTGCAGAGCAGGAAGGGGAGCGAGTCTCTGTGTTAGGCCTCTTTCACACTACAGTATGTTGAATTCAGTGTTTTGCGTTCCGTTTTTCACGGATCCGTTTTTCAGTTTTTTTTTGCTTCCGTTGTGGTTCCGTTTCCGTTCCGTTGTTCCGTTCCGTTTTTCCGTATGGCATATACAGTATACAGTAATTACATAGAAAAAATTGGGCTGGGCATAACATTTTCAATAGATGGTTCCGCAAAAAACGGAACGGATATGGAAGACATACGGATTCATTTCCGTATGTGTTCCGTTTTTTTGCGGACCCATTGACTTGAATGGAGCCACGGACCGTGATTTGCGGCCAAATATAGGACATGTTCTATCTTTTCAACGGAACGGAAAAACGGAAATACGGAAACGGAATGCATACGGAACACATTCCGTTTTTTTGCGGAACCATTGAAATGAATGGTTCCGTATACGGAACGCAAAAAACGGACCGCAAAACGGAAAAAAAAAACGGTAGTGTGAAAGAGGCCTTATGCTGAGGACGTCAGGAAGGACTTGCTGTGGAGCTTGGAAGAGGAATTTTGGCTTACAGTGGATTCTGGCTACAGCCCTGAGGGAAGATTCACTGCAACGAATCCGAGAAGCACGTAGCTGTACGGTCCAGTTCTGGAGTGGACCAGGGGATCAAGGGAAAAGTACCAAAAACTTACCAAACTACCCAAGGAACTCAGTGTGGTTTTGCTGCGTCTCACCTCGTTGTACTGCACCAGTGATACTTTGGGGACATATAAGAAAGCGGCAGGATACAGATTTCACTTTGCTGGATTACAAATAGTATTGCGCAATACTTACGGGTGCACCCCAAAGACAAAGCTCGCTCAGGAACATTCAGGCACAGCCAGGCTGCTTTATGGACTGTGGGGGAATATTTTGCAATAGCTAGTTTAGCATTAGGCAGTATTACTGTTACTGTTTGATTTATGCTCTGTTATCCTGTTTATATATGCCTAGCCACTTATCCATTACTACTGTTCAGTAAACTTTACTGCTGGGTAAAATTTAAAGGGGTTCTGCAGTTTGTTTAAACTGATCTATTCTATTCTCTAGATAGATCATCAGCATCTGATCGGCGGGGGTCTGACACCCGGGGACCCCCGACGATCAGCAGTTTGAGAAGGCAGCGGCGCCCCAGGAGCGCCGCGGCCTTCTCACTGTTTACGGCAGGCCCAGTGATGTCACGACTAGTATCAACTGGCCTGGGCGGGGCTAAGCTCTGTTCACTTGAATGGAGTTTAGCCCCGCCCAGGTGCTCCTGGAGTGCCGCTGGCTTCTCAAACAGCTGATCGGCGGGGGTTCCCGGGTGTCGGACCCCCGCAGATCAGATGGTGATGATCTATACAGAGGATGGATCATCAGTTTAAACAAACTGCAGAACCCCTTTAAGTAAGGTAGAGTCAAGGTGCTCATGGCAGATACTTTACAAATGCTCCATTTCATTGACTACGGGTGCATTTGTGCGCTCTAAACTGTGTGTAAAAAGAATAATAATCCATCAGAAAGCCAAAGTGACCTCGGTTGCCATGAGCTCAGAATACCAAATACCAAGCCGCTTAATTGGCTGTAGTGTTAATGTATGGCCTTACTGTACAGTGCTACAGAGCACCATACTGTTAGCTTGGGGTGTCTCTGCCTGTTGTGCCACTGATTTCACGCTACTATAGTTTGACTGTAATCATATTGTCTGCACACTTCATATTTTGGTATTTTTCAGTTTCCCTGGGCACAAACATACCATACATCGCTACATACATATACAAGCTATGCCTTTATCCCTTCCTATGCAAGAATGCAGGAGATATCCTTTTCCATTCTAATTCCATAGGTATAAAGAATAAAGGATTTTTAGCAAGCTCCAGTGATGTGCCAAATTCTTTAGCAGAAAGCTAGCATACCAGAAGATAGTGTGTTAATGCCTGGTGCTCCACACTGTCCCTCCCATCCTCAACACTCAGTGCAGAGAGGTGGGAATGAGGCAGTCTCCTCTCATTGTCCTTGAAAATCATCTTCACATCTGAAATGAAAGACGCCTGGATCTTTGGTCCCTATTTTCTCACATGGCATATAACATTACACCAGCCTTGCTGGATAAAAAACAAAGAGTGTGATACGTATGCAAATCCCACTGTATGTGGTTAGAGCGGGTACACAGACTCATAAGGAACAAAGGGAATCAGTGGTGATGTTTCTTGTGGAAAAGGTGACGTCATTCCTAGTGTAACACTATTCGGTGTAATGTTGGACCATCACTTATTTATGTTATATAGCGCTGACATATTCTGCAGTGCTTTAAAGATATTATTGTTATTCATTGTCCCCAGTGGAGCTCACAATCTAAATTCTCTATCAGTATGTACCCAGAGTAAACCCACGTGGGAAGGCTTGAGGAGAACATACCGTATTTTTCGCCCTATAAGACGCACCTAGGTTTTTGAGGCGGAAAATAAGAAAAAAAATTTTTTGAACTAAAAGGTGTGCTTTTGGTGGGCTTTGAACTAATGGTAGCCTGTGGATGACGCACTGTTATGGGAGCATCTGTGGATGACGCACTGTTATGGGGGCATCTGTGGATGACGCACTGTTATGGGGGCATCTGTGGATGGTATGGCACTGCTATGGGGGGGGGGGAGATCTGTCATCCACAGATCTCCCCCCCCCCCCCCCCCATAACAGTGTCCCTGTGTATTGTGAATGACCCCCAATACGGGGGTGGGGGCTGACATCTACACTAGTTTTGTAATGGCAGCGGGGCCTAGTGTAGTCATTGTATTCTATTGCACCGGGCCCCGCTCACTGTACTAATCGTATCTAACTGCAGGCAATGTTTAACTATAGAATATCTTCAATCCAGCAGCCTGTACTTACATCCATAGCAGGCAGGAGGCTGGGCGGGCACTGGCAGCGTAATTTTAATTTACTACGTCACGCGCCCGCGCCGCCTGCTTCATTCATAAAGTTGGCGGAGCAGGCACGTGACGTAGTGCGTCTTATAGGGTGAAAAATACGGTATATACTCGCCGCAGATGTGGTCCTTGGTTGGATTTGAACCTGCAGTAGGACCCCAGCACCACATTGTGTCAGTGATAATTACTTGAGCCACCGTGCTGCCCAGATCACTTCTTTTATTGGGCATTAAAAATCATCTGTTGCTGGCATGACATCTCCTCGTGTAAACAGGGAATGTGCTGCCAACACATGCAATCTGTACGGGAACGATTGATCATATTGCCACATTTAAATGGCACCAATCGACATGTGCTCATTAAAAGGGTTGTCTCAGTCTACAAATGGCATTTATCATGTAGAGAAAGATAATACAAGGCACTTGCTAATGTATTGTGATTGTCCATATTGCCTCCTTTGCTGGCTTGATTCATTTTTCCATCACATTATACACTGCAATTCATCAGTGGTGGTCGTGCTTGCTCACTATAGGAAAAAGCACAGGCCTATGCGTACTCCTCTGGTCCCTGCCACCAGAGAGGCTGGGGGTAAGCATGGAAACGAGCAGTGTATAATATCATAAAAAAAATGAATGACACCAGCAAAGGAAGCAATATGGACTATCACAATACATTAGGAAGTGCCTTATATTAACTGTAGCTACATGATAAATGCCATTTGCTGAAATGAGACAACCCCTTGAAGTGGCATAAATCTGCCCATGTGAAATGACATTCTGCCAGTTAGTACATTCTGCCACTGGTTTCTTCTCATACAGTATACTAGTCATTGTAAGTATGCGTTACTTGCAGAGCTGTGGAGTTGATAGAAAGGTACAGACTCCAACACCACCTTCATTCAGATACTATAGCGGGGATCAGCAACCTCCGTCACTCCAGCTCTTCTGAAACTAAAACACCCAGAATCCTCCTTTCACCTCTATGGGAGTTACAAGAACAGCCAAGTAAGTGTGCATGCTGGGAGTTGTAGTTTCACAACAGCTGGAGTGCCGAAGGTTGCTGATCCCTTGACTATATGATGGTGATGAAAACATTGAAAAGTTGGATGTTACCAAGATTTTCCTACAGTAAGGGCTCATGCACACGGCCATTGGCAACATCGGTGCAGATTCCGCAGACGGATCCAGTCCCATTTAACTTGAATGGGTCCGTGATCTGTCCACACCGCAAAAAAATAGAACATGTTCTACTGTTTTTTTGCGCTGCTGAGGCACGGAGAGAAACCCCACGGAAGCACTCTGTAGTGGTTCCATGGCTCCTTTCCGCACCGGACCTTCTGGATTGTGGACCCATTCAAGGTGCAAAAATTGCCGGGCCCGTATATTGCAGATCTGCTCTTTGTGGGCCGCAATACAGGCACGGCCGGCACACGTTCATGTGCATGAGGCCTAAATGAATTATTAATAAATATAAAACAATATATACAAGATATATATAAAGAAAAAAAGTCAATCCTGAGTCCCAACTAGGACAAATACTTGCGCTGCTGGTCCCAATATGGTGTGGTAGGTAGTTCACACTAAATGATCAAAGAATAAGGGTGTTTAGAACCGCGCTGCTCGAGGCTATGTGGTCCGTTTCGCCAGTGGATATGGCAGGGCACCCGCGTCTCTCCTCTTCACCTAAAGGGGATCCAATCCTTCACAGACCGCCTCCTCTACAAGGTCAAGAAGATTTCGCACAATAGTGAAGTACCCTCCGTTATGTTGGTTTTAAAAGGTTTTATTATACTCACAAGAGTTCACAGAAAACAGGCATAAAACACAAAAGAACCGTCTCGTTCCTGCCCGACCCGGGTTTCGCTCACTAGCTTCCTCAGGGGCGACAACCCTGAGGAAGCGACAACCCTTGTCGCCCCTGAGGAAGCTAGTGAGCGAAACCCGGGTCGGGCAGGAACGAGACGGTTCTTTTGTGTTTTATGCCTGTTTTCTGTGAACTCTTGTGAGTATAATAAAACCTTTTAAAACCAACATAACGGAGGGTACTTCACTATTGTGCGAAATCTTCTTGACCTTGTAGAGGAGGCGGTCTGTGAAGGATTGGATCCCCTTTAGGTGAAGAGGAGAGACGCGGGTGCCCTGCCATATCCACTGGCGAAACGGACCACATAGCCTCGAGCAGCGCGGTTCTAAACACCCTTACTAAATGAATTATTACTAATTAGTATACGTCAGCCATTTATTAAAGAGCCAGAGCTGGAGTCGAAGCGTGGCCTTTAGCACTTGGCACTAGTTCATGTTTGTCCTGGACGTATAGCAGTGATCATGGCCCCTTTTGGCCTGCTGGTAGTCAGTCTGCATGCATAGTCTCTGTGTCCTGTATCTAAGGGCTCATGCACATGAATGTATTTCTTTTCCGTGTGCTTTCTGTTTTTTTTTTTATTTTTTGCAGCCTGTATGCGATACCGTTCACTTCAATGGGGCCCCCCACAAAAATTAAAATGACTCCATATGCATTCCGTTTCCGTATGTCCGTTCCGCAAAAAAACAGAACATGCCCTATTATTGTCCGCTTTATGGACATGGATAGTACTGTTCTATTAGGGGCTGGGGTTTCCGTTCCACAAAATATGGAATATACACAGCCGGTATCCGTGTTTTGCAGAACTGCAGTTTACGGACCGCAAAATATCCAACGTTCGTGTGCTTAAGCCCTAAGGCAGACTTTGATTTTGTGACACCGGTGACTTTGCAAACTGTCTGGTTTTCCATCCAGACTTTTGTCAGAAAAATGAAGAAAAAAAACCAAAACATCCTGATTAGTTGAAGGCATCATGCACACGACAGTTGTTATTTGCGTCCGCAAAAATAAACGGATGGTCCGTTTTTTTCCACAGATCCCTTGTAATAAATGCCTATCCTTGTCCGCAAATGGGGAAAAAAGTGCTGAAGGGAGACACGGACAACGGACGCAGAACACAAATGGATGAACTATCATCATTTTTTTTTTTTTTTTTGCTGAACCATGTAAACTAATGGGTCCCCATCCTATCCGCCAAAAAAACGGAACGGAGGCCGAGAAAAACAACTGTCGTGTGCATGAGGCCTTAAGCGAACTTGTGTGTTAAGTTCGGCGTCTAAAGTTCGGGTTATCGAAGAATTGCGTTATGGATTCCGCTATCACGGACCTTAACGGAATTTACAATCCATAACGAGATTCTTCGATAACCCAAACTTTAGACGCCGAACTTAAAACACAAGTCCGCTCAACACTAATCCTGACCAATATATGTAACACCACGTATCGACACACACAGGGGTCTTTGTCAATTCTCTGGACTCTGGCAAGTTCTACCACACAGATGTGACAGAGCTTTAGGCCACCTGCACATGGATGTGGGCGAACGCGCAGAAGATCCACATGACTTTCTGTGCCTTTTTATGCACCTGAACTGCACCAGAAATCTGCTGTTCTTGGAGCAGTTTTGCTTTTGTTTTACCGCTGATTTCACCCTTCATTTGAAAAACGTGAAATCAGAGGCACAAACATAATCGACGTGTTGCGTATTTGGAAATCAGCTCTACAAGTCAATCTGTAAAGCGTACACAGATTTGTTAATGTTGGTACTGTTGTACTACGCTGCGTTTTTTCCACACAGGAAGCCCTATTTCTGTATGAACGTGTGCAGGTTCCCATGGACACTTTTTTTTTTTTTTTTTGGCAGCCCTGTAGTTACTGATAAAGAAAACTGACTGCAGCACTGCAGGACAACCTTGTCTACCATGTAGTATAACCCAGCAGTGAAAGAGTCTGGTACATTGTGGAATTAGGTTTATGTGCTCTTACATTTCCTATACTGAAAGAAACAGGATTCCCCCTGACCAGGGATTAATAACCCAGAGCTTCCCTTCTTCATTTATTCCTCCAGTCACTGCTAGACATGCTGATTCTGAAGCCACTATTAGATCAGTATTATTATATTATTAGTATTTGCTGTAAAAATGTGAGCTGAATTGCTAAGCCTTGCCATGTCCTTGTGTCTCGGGGTTTCCAGTTGGGGTGCTGTGTGAGAGGCCCGGGCTAGCAGCATGGAGCGGAGAGCCTCCCGCAGCTCTAATCCTCTTGGGTTCCTGTAAGGCGCTCTATGTTGCACAGGGGTTTCCCCAAGCTCCTCCTTCCGGATTCATTCATATTTTTTCCCTCTCTCAGTTCCTTCCCCCTTTTGCTGCACATTATTCAGCCGTCCTGTATCGCCTCTTGTCCTTTTCCAAACTGTCAAGTGCATGAGTCCTGCTTGATCCAGCCCCCTCAGCACTGGTAAAAGCCCACCCTCCCTCATGCTTTCAGACTGTGCTCATGGCACCCTGCCTTTTTTTTTATTTTTTTATCTCAGCACTAACCCTCAAATCAAGAGAGGAGAATTAACCCACATAAGGACTGCTGGGTGAAGTGGAGAAGCCTTCCTGTCTGACACCCTGGCAGGACGTCAGTGTCAAGGCAGGGTGTCAGGTCCATTATTTTAGGACAGCGTGCTGCATTTTGCTGCATTCGCCTGTGGCAAGTGAATAATGGGACGCAATGCATTATATACATAGCTATGTGAAGATCACATTTCAGAGTGGCAATGATCTAATCGGCTCCCTCCCCCTCCAGCACTGGTGCTGCTGAGCCTGGTCAGGTCCCTTGTCCGTGTGGAGGCAGACGTAATGCTTTCTGTGCATGTGAGCTTTCATTCACAGGCTAGCTAATGTTATCCTTTTCTCCCTCTCTCCTCTGTCACCCCTTGTCTCCCTACCTCCCCCTTCCCTCCTCCTCTCCCGCTTTCTCTCTCTCTCCCTCCCTCTCTCTCTCTCTTTTCCTCCCCAGTATACTTGCTTGCAGTGTTGCAATAGGACGACCAGGCATCCCGATTTGTAAAGCAGGCACATTAGTGGGCTGTGCACATCGCATGTGATTCATAAAACCATGAATGATCCAGAGGCGAGCAGCCAGCGAGATCTTCATGTGCAGGATGATGCTGTTTTGTTTTGCATTGCCCTGGAGGAGGTGTGTGTACTGTGTATATGTGTGGAAGGCGGCTGGAGTCTCCCTTCAAGACCTCGTCCCTCTTTTCTTTTCCTAAAACCGATTTATTAGTTTCCATTCTGTCTTTATTATGCAGTGCCGTATGTTTCACGGGGGGTGGGAGGGGAGCGAAGTCCCAGACCAGTGCATCCTGGCTCCCCTTAGTCTTGTCTTCCCTCATGTTGTTTTTCTCCTTCCCTTGTTCAGCTGCTGGATTAACTGATCCACTTGGCGGGTATATGGAGGCTCCTCTCCGCCAGCCCTGCTCTCCATTTTTGAGAAGGAAAAACCAGGCTTCGGGAGGAGGAGGAGGATCATGCCTCGGACAAAACAGATCCACCCCAGAAACCTAAGAGGTTAGCAAATGGTTCCTCTGTTTTGATTGTGTGCTTGTTTCGGAGGGATGCGTCCAGCTGCTTACCTAGTAAAGGTGGCAGCGAGGGAGGGAGATGCTCTGCAGCATGTCATTGTTTGGTCCTGGAGTCAGGAGGAGAGCTGGTCATTTCATGCAGCTTCTTAGCCAAAGCTGGAGATTGTAAAGTGTACAATGACCCCCAGATATGTAGCGTGGAATATCCATTGTCTATCTCCAGTGCCGCTCAAAGGCGCTAACTCACATTGAATTATAAGTTTTACGGCCAACCTGATTATGTCACAGAAGACTTGTGTAACATCTCCACTGCTGTCACGGCCTGCGACCTAACCGGTCTTGTAGGCCTCATTCACTAGATTAGGGCTAAGGTCAGTCCGGGGGGCAGGGGTCACTCGGCTGACGACAAGCATGTGATAACTTTATTCTAGAAGATTGCGCCCTTAATTTTATGGGACTAGTGTATTACGTGGAGTGCATGTCATTGCATTGTGAGAAGAAACCATTGGCATGGCATCATGGGCTCCTGGATGTCAAGTGGTACGTTGCCAGCGTTAGGATGTACTGTTGGGCTTCAGCATATGCAGATCACAATGGTATGAATGCTTGGAAATTGGCCTTACCATGCATATTTTCTGTGTGCAAGCACAGCAGGGACATTGTATATTTTTTCTCTAATTACATAGATAAATCTGCCAACTTTTAATTTGCCTTGTAATTATTGTTTAATGTACAATAATGATTAAGATGGTTTTACAAACAAAACAGTCTGAGCCTGCGTCTGTGCAACTGTGAAAGATGTAGATGCGCACTGAGCTGCAATGTGTCAGGTACGCTATGTCACCTTGTATTAGTATCTGGTGAGAGCTGTGCACCCTGCATCCAACAAGTGGTGCCTCCCTTACATGCCTCTGGTTCCTGGATTCTATAGGGTGGGATATATTGTATTGGGGCAAGATACTTATCAGGTTTCTGTCAATGCTATGACCTTGAACACGTGCTTGAAAGTGACGTAAACTAATCACAACTGTCACAGAAACATGCTTTCTTTTAAAGGTGGCCATGCATATAACATTGTCAACTGAACTTTCTACTTTCAGCAGGACCGGCTGACTACCTAATATGTATGGGGTGTCCCAACTATTCCCCGGTGGCATGTTGGGGGGCAAGAAGGGTAATATCCGATCCTTTTGCTCTTACTGAGGTAAGCTGACACCAGAAGTGTTTGGCAGCAGCTTATTCCCGCTCTAGATTCAGAATACATGCATGCTCGGCTGAGCCAAGTATACATGTGTATGGGGAAGAAATAGCTGTCTGCGGGTTCAGGTATCAGCTATCTAATGTGTATGACCAGCCTAAGGGCTCTTTCACACTTGCGTATTTCTTTTCCGGCATAGAGTTCCGTCATCGGGGCTCTATGCCGGAAAAATCCTGATCAGGATTATCCCAATGCATTCTGAATGGAGAGAAATCCGTTCAGGATGCATCAGGATGTCTTCAGTTCAGGACCGGAAAGTTTTTTGGCCGGAGAAAATACCGCAGCATGCTGCGCTTTTTGCTCCGGCCAAAAATCCTGAACACTTGCCGCAAGGCCGCATCCGGAATTAATGCCCATTGAAAGGCATTAATCCGGATCCGGCCTTAAGCTAAATGTCGTTTCGGCGCATTACCGGATCCGGCGTTTAGCTTTTTCTGAATGGTTACCATGGCTGCCAGGACGCTAAAGTCCTGTTTTCCATGGTAAAGTGTAGTGGGGAGCAGTATACTTACCGTCCGTGCGGCTCCCGGGGCGCTTCAGAGTGACGTCAGGGCGCCCCACGCACATGGATGACGTGATCGCATGGATCATGTCATCCATACGCATGGAGCGCTCTGACGTCATTCTGGAGCATCCTGGGAGCCGCACGGGCGGTAAGTATACTGCTCCCCCGCTCCCCACTACTACTATGGCAACCAGGACTTTAATAGCGTCCTGGCTGCCATAGTAACACTGAACGCATTTTGAAGACTGATCAACGGAAGTGACGCCGGATCCTGACAACGCAAGTGTGAAAGAGGCCTAAAGTTGGCCATACACATTAGATCTCTGTTGGTTGAACCTTTCCTATATGTCTGGGGCCAGATTACTCTAACTCCCCCAATGGCTGATGTTGGGCAAGATAAGAATTTGGCAGGTTGGATTTCATCACTTGATCCTGGGGAGCAGATTTCTCCCCTCAACCCATTCTACACATATGTATAGCATGGGAGGATTGGGAGAAATCAAGCCAGTATCGTCAGCAGTTATCTCATGTGTATGGCCCGCTTTAATCACGGCAGTCCATGTTAGAATAAAGATTTTTTTTTTTGCTGTTTAACCTGTTAGTGACCACCCATACACCTTTTTACAGCTGTCACTTTTTTTTTTTTTGTCTAAGGGCTGCTTGGGTCTCCTGTACAATAGAGAGTGGAGGCTTAGATCTCACATAGGAGCCAGGCTCTTGCTCTAATGGTAAGGACTGGAAGACACATTGATCAAGGCTGTTAAACCCCTTAGATGCCGTGGTCAATAGCAACTGTGGCATCTAAATGGTTTAAAGGGAGGGAGCTCCCTCTGTCTTCCATTGGCACCCAGTGAATGAGATTGAGGGGTGCCGTTGCCTTGGCATGGCAGCCTGAGGCCTAATGAAGGCCCTAGACCTGCCTGCAGTGTATCGCCAATGGGCTAAATCTCTCTAACAAAGCTTCCTAGTGACTAAAGTTATAGCACTGACAGCTTAATACTCTGCATACATAACATACATAAGTAGTACAGGGTATTATAGAAACGATCAAAAGATTGCTTGTTAAAGTCTCCTTTGTGGGACTAGTAAATGGTTAAAAAGGGTTAAAAAAATGTTTTTTTAAATAACAATTTCCAAGAAAAAAATACATATTTTTCCATTGTAAAAAAAAAAAGCTTTTCAAAGAAAAAAATAGCAAAAAAAATCTTCTCCCTTGTAATTTATCACATGCAGTTAATGCCACAAAAAAATCCAGAATTTCTGTTTTTTGATTATTCACCACCAAAAAAACTGAATAAAAAGCAATCAAAAAGTGTTTTGTATTGCAAAATGATATCAATGAAAACTACAAGATGTCCCACAAAAATAAAGCCCTGACCCAGCTCTTTGGTTATGGGTCTTAGGATGTCCCGATGCCAAAACATATATATAATTTTTTATTTTTTTTAAATAAAGAATTTGTATTGTGCAAAAGTAGTGAAATGTGAAGTAAACTTTGGTATCTCTGTAATGGTACAGACCTAGAGAATAAATCATGTTATTTATACCGAAAAATGAACACTGTAGAAATTTAAAATTTAAAAACTGGCAGTATTGCTGTTCCCCCACCCCAAAAAAAGAGTTAATAAAAGTTAGGCCTCATGCACACGACCATATTTTGAGCCCCCATCTGTGGATCGGATACGGACCCATTCATTTCAACGGGGCCGCAAATGCGGACAGCACACTGTCTGGTGTCCACGTCCGTTCCGCAGTCCCGCAAAAAAAAAAAAAAATAGAACATTTCCTATTCTTGTCTGTTTTGCAGACAAGAATAGGCGTTTATCATAGGTCCAGAAGTTCCCATCCGCAAAATGTGGTGCGCACATAGCCGGTATCTGCGGTCCGCATAAATGGATACGGTTGTGTACATGAGGCCTTAATCTGTAAGTTATGTGTATCCCAAAATAATTCCATTAAAAAAAAACTTGTCCGCCAAAAAAAAAAAAAAAAAAAAAGCCCTCATACGGCTACCTCGACAGAAAAATAAATAAAAAAGGTATGGCTCTTGGAAGGCGACGAAGAAAAAGTGAAAAAAAATTCCTGGGCTATAAAGGGGTTAACCGATTTCAGAAACATACACCCCCCCCCCATGTGCCGAGCCCCTCACATACTTACCCCGCTCCCCGCGCCGCCGCTTCTTCACCCTGTACACTGAACTTCTGTTTGTAATTGTCATACCTGAACAAACCACTGAAGTTTTATCTGGTGGACCCCCTGGTAGTCCGTCTGCCTCTTACGGAGTGGCCAGTGTAGCCATTAAAGAGGATAGAACAGATATCTGTTTTGCAGTGAGGGATCTCGGAGTTCTGCTTTTGAGGATGGTTTTCCTAATGACCCCACTCAGAGTGGAATTTCATTTTTTGCATAGCGTTGTCCTTTTGCTCCAGGCCTAGACAAATCCAGGTTAGCAGGTCTCCCTAGAAATTTGTTGGTAGTGCCTAACTTTTCATTGTGTTTTCTTTTCTCAATGTCCAGGGAATTTGTATTGTCTGGCTACTAAAAAAAAATCTAACTGGCTCCTGCAAAAGGACCTGTTCACTTCTGATGCTGGTACTTTAGCACAGATTCAGAGCCAATAAGCTAGTGGAGTCCACCTCCCATTGTTTTCGGTGGGTGTCTGTCTGCAGTTTAGCTCCATTCAAAAGCCTTAGGAAAATCTGTCTCATGAACGTGGTCCAAGAATAAACTTAGATGCATTTGATATATATCTTTTTTTTTTTTATTCTGCCACTGATTTTGCAGCAGATCTGTGTTATTTGTAGATTTGCCATGGATCTTTCCCCATGTGTAGTGCAAATCCACAGCCTAAGGCCTCATGCACACGACTTATCTGCAAAGTACAGACACCGGCCACGTGTATGTCACATTTTTCGTTGGCCCAATAGTAGAAATGCCTATTCTTCTACGCAAAACAGACACGAATATTTTATAATTTGTAGAATGGATGCCGGCAGCACACGGATAACATCCGCGCGCTGTCTGCATGTTTAGCAGCCCCATAGAAGTGAATGAGTCTGCCTCCAAACTGCTAAAAAGGCGGATCGGACGCAGACCAAAAATGTGTTTGTGGGCATGAGGCCTTATAGGCATGCTGTGGAAGTGAAATCGGTAGCATTCCCTGTTTTTTCACTTTATCTGAATTGAGTTTTAAATGGTGCTATATGTAGTTATAAAATCTGCAATGTGCCACATCTGACCATGACCTAATGGTCCCACTAGATATAGATGGTAGGGTGTAGGAGAATGTATATTTTTGTAACATTGTTGACGTGTTCCATAGGTAAATCCACAGTCATTCAGAAAGACCTCTGTTTTACGCTGGTCTTTGTCCCCACAGCTCGCGCTGCCGTATAATTTTGGCTAATTTATGATGAGGATTAGCCAAATCAATGGCACATTGGTATGTAACAAAGATCTACTGCTAAATCATTGAAGACTCCTGCATTTACTCTTAGGCTGGTTTCACACGGGCGTTGCGGATTGGGGCCGGATGCGTTCAGAGTGCGTTCAGTGAAACTCGCACTATTTTGCAAGCAAGTTCAGTCAGTTTTGTCTGCAATTGCGTTTAGTTGTTCAGTTTTTTCTGCGCGGGTGCAATGCGTTTTGATGCGTTTTTCACGCGCGTGATAAAAAACGGAATGTTTACAAACAACATCTCTTAGCAACCATCAGTGAAAAACGCATCGCACCCGCACTTGCTTGCGGATGCAATGCGTTTTTCACGCAGCCCCATTCACTTCTATGGGGCCAGGGCTGTGTGAAAAACGCAGAATATAGAACATGCTGCGATTTTCACGCAACGCAGAACTGATGCGTGAAAAACAACGCTCATGTACACAGACCCATTGAAATGAATGGGTCAGGATTCAGTGCGGGTGCTATGCGTTCACGTCACGCATTGCACCCGCGTGGAAAACTCGCTCGTGTGAAAGGGCCCTTAAGGGGCCAGTCTGATTTTATTTTTATTTTTTTTAGTAGCCAGGCGATGAAAGCTTTCTTGGTCATGTGGCACATAAAATCATTATTGGCATCACCATGTGAAAGCGGGGAATGTGCTGCCAACAATATGCAAGTGAATTGGGGGCAGAGAAATCATAATAATTATCACTTTTCCCCTTTTCATTGAGCAATGTAAAAGGCCCTCTAAATGCATTGGGCCTGCAAGAGGAAACTAAAACTGTCCTTTTAAATTGGATAAAAATAGTCAAACGCCATTAATTTCAGTGAGATCACCTGATGGTAAACTGGCATCTGGAGTGGTCTAACTCTTGGGGTAGGTTTACACCTCCATTTACCTGATTTGGCAGAGTGTTCCAGCATATAATCACGGGTACCACCACCACTCATGAGAACGGGGGCCCCGCACCCATGGAGCAGCTGGAC
This sequence comes from Bufo gargarizans, assembly GCF_014858855.1. Lineage (NCBI taxonomy): Eukaryota > Metazoa > Chordata > Amphibia > Anura > Bufonidae > Bufo > Bufo gargarizans. Next base: position 328,883,927 of record NC_058084.1, read on the forward strand.
AGAAAAGCGGTGGATAGGGGATAACGTTCTGTAACCGGAATACCCCTTTAATGACCTAGAGTATCTCCAGAACTTGACAGTAGTTTATTTACTCCTGGTTTACCCTACGGAACTTAGGACCAAGTCCACATGGTATGGTTGGCGAATGATTGAAAAAAATGTCCACCGCATACACTGTAAGTGGAAGAGTGGGGAATGTGCCGGCCTGGTGTTAGTTACATGAGGATTTGCCATTCAGCCCACGGAGTAGACAAAATAGAGTTCCCATTAGTAGAATGTAGTTGCAGCATTATTATTACAGCTGCCCCGCCTCCCCCCGATTATTCGAGTACTTTTCTTTATAGACTGAATAAACTTTATTTCTGTAAAACCCTTTTAATGTGTGCAGCTCTTACATAGACTTACGTTATGGATATACATGTGGGAGAAGGCAAAAAAAAAGATGGACATCAGTACCAGTGGATTCCCAGGATCGTGGCTGAAGGACTGCACTGACAGTGCCCAGCTCTAGTCTTATCTACCAGAAAACATCTGCACGTACCCATCCAGTTGGTGATTGAGGACATTCTGGTATACATTAAGAGGTGGCATACTATTTAATATATACCATACACCTCCCATAATCTTTCCTAAGGAAAGTATGAGAAATGTGGTTCCACCTGCAGAAGCTTATGCATCGGTGAATGAGTGTTGCCTTTCCAAGTGCCAGTCTACCTGTTTACTTTGGCAAGTCTTTACAGCCCTGATGCTTTAGAAATCAACTGTAGGTGTGACCTCTGAGCAGAAAATTCCAGCATCATAGAGCTGAATAAGCATCATATTTAGTATCCCTTAAATTACAATTTGGACAAGAAGTTACTGATCTTTACATTGACATGGAGGTCAAACCATCCATAAAACCGTCTAGTTAAAACTTTAAAGGGAACTTTCATCAGCTTTATGCTGCCCTCACTGAGCGCCACATAGTGGGTGTGCTTGCACACTATAGGGAAAAGCACCACCCTATCTGGTGGCCAGAACCATGGGAGGCAAGTGCCTATGTGTGGTCCCAGGCACCAGAGAGGTCAGCAATTTTATTTTATTTTTCCCCTATAGTGTATAAGCACAGCCACTGCTGCTGGATTGCGGGGTTGTTGTTACCCCAGGATACGAGCAGTGTATAATGTGTTGGAAAAAAGATTCACGCCAGCAAAGGAAGTAATATGGACAATCGCAATACATTTGTAAGTGCCTTGTATTAACTTTCTCTACATGATAAATGCAATTTGCTGAAATGAGACAACTCAAAATGCCATTATATGCCCCGAGTAAATGCTGTAGAAATGAAAAATAGAAAAACAAGCGTGAACGATTTTTTTTTCAATTTCGCTACCAACTCAAGAAACAAAACGTGGACGGAGAGAGCAGGAGATCATGATTAATTGTGACTCTTAAAGGGCTTCTGTCACCCCACTAAAGTTTTTTTTTTTTTGGCTACTTATAATCCCTATACTGCGATATATCAATCTATAATGCTATTACTTATTTTTGTTCAGTAGTTAATTCAAAAAACGGACTTTTATAATATGCAAATTACCTGTCTACCAGCAAGTAGGGCGGCTACTTGCTGGTAGCAGCCGCATCCTCCTCATGTTGATTGACAGGGCCAGCGAGCGCTCTCGTCCTCTGCTGGCCCTGTCTGCATTCAAAATCTGGCGCCTGCGCCGTACCTGTCTTCAGTCGGCGCAGGCACACTGAGAGGAGGACGCTCGCTCGGCCGCTCCATCCTCAATGCGCCTGCGCCGATGACGTCACATCTACACCCGGCGCAGGCGCACTGAGGAAGAAGCGGCCGAGCGAGCGTCCTCCTCTCAGTGCGCCTGCGCCGACTGAAGACAGGTACGGCGCAGGTGCCAGATTTTGAATGCAGACAGGGCCAGCAGAGGACTCGCTGGCCCTGTCAATCAACATAAGGAGGGGGCGTTTTTATGAAAGGAGGATGCGGCTGCTACCAGCAAGTAGCTGCCCTACTTGCTGGTAGACGGGTAGTTTGCATATTGTAAAAGTCCATTTTTTTTTATTTAACTACTGAACCAAAATGAGTAATAGCATTATAGATTGATATATTGCAGTATAGGGATTATAAGTAGCCAAAAAAAAAAAGAAGAAAGACTTTTGGGGTGTGGGGTGAAAAAAGGTCATCTGTCAGCAGATTTGTACCCATGAAACTGGCTGTAACATGTGCACTTGGCAGCAGAAAGCATCTGTTTGGTCCCATGTTCATATGTGTCTTTATTGCTGAGAAAAATGAAGTTGCAATATATGCAAATGAGCCTCTAGGAGCAATGGGGGCATTGCTGTTACACCTATAGGCTCTGCAGCTGCTGCACCCACTACACTTTGAATGACAGGACCAAGCAGTCTAAAGGCACAGAAATGGGCCTGGTCTTGTTTGAAAGCTGGCATTCCAAGCTTTCAAACAAGACTAGAACCACAGCATCAGGAGATATAGCTGTTAGAAAACAAGTTAGGAGTAAAACTGCGGACAAGAATAGGCATCTTCTATTATGGTTGTGGCTGGTTTTGCGGATGCAAGTGAATGGGGCTGAGCGCGATATCAAGCACAGCCGCTCTACAATGTACGGCGCTGTGCTTGGTAAGCTGCGAGAAGACAGCGATGCTCACAGGAGTGCTGCTGCCTTCTCAAAACAGCTGATGGGGTCCTGGGTGTCGAATCCCCAATGATCAGAAACTGATGATCTATCCACAGGATAGGTCATCAGTAAAAAAAAAAAAAAATCTTAAACCCTTTTAAGGGGTTAAAAATGCAATTGTATCCCCTGAGTAAAATTCTGTCTTTTTTTTTTTTTTTGTTACTTTGATACCAATGTCCTCATAAAATAGAAACCTAAAATCACATATGGAAATTAAAAAATGGAAAAAACAAGTGTAAACGAGTTTTTTCAGTTTCACTACCAACTCCAGAAAAAAAGTGCAAAATGTCAACATTGGTCTTGTTTCTGAGAACAGTGTTAGAGCTTATTCACACATCCGTGAAGTCTTCTCACTGATTTTAGTGTGTTTATTGGAGCAGTAGGAGATTATGGGGGAGATATGTCAACACTGGTGCTTTCTGTGCCACTGCTGGAGGATGCGCCTAATTTAGGACGACGCTCAGGCCTTGTCATAAATTAGGTGCATCCTACCAGAAATCTACAACCGCTCAGAGCTGCCGATGAACAACGAACTTGGACCTTTGCAGATGCCGGACAATCCGAGTTATCATGTCTGCAAAATGGACACAAAGGTGAATAAGCCCTTAAAGGGATTTTCCAGGCTTTTTACTATTGATAACCTATCCTATCAGATTAGCAGGGGTCCGACGCCCGGCATCCCCGCCGATCAGCTGCATGAGGAGACGGCGCTCGGGTGTCGGACCCCCGCTGATCTGATATTTATGAGCTATCCTGAGGATAGGTCATCAATAGTAAAAGCCTGGAAAACCCTTTTGAACATGAAACTCTGTGCTATTCTCAAGCCTTAAAGGGGTTGTCTTTCATACTGATGGCCTGTCTTCAGGAGTTTGTTTGCAGCCGCCCTTTGGCTAATGGGATAGGCTGTCCTCGATCATTATCAATATGTCCTATTGTGACTAGTGATGAGCGAACTTCTGTTTTAAGTTCGGCGTCTAAAGTTCGGCTTCCGGTTAGCGGAGAATCCCGATCTGGATCCGGATATGGATTCCGACTTCCGTTGTGGTCCGTGGTAGCGGAATCAATAATCGGCCATTATTGATTCCGCTACCACGGACCACAACGGAAGTCGGAATCCATATCCGGATCCAGATCGGGATTCTCCGCTAATCCAAACCCGAACTTTAGACGCCGAACTTAAAACAGAAGTTCGCTCATCTCTAATTGTGACATTTTACTGTATACTTTTTCTAAGTGGTCTTGAGGTGTTCATTGAAGGGCAGTTCCATCTCTTGATATGTGTGCTGATAGCTTTGATGAAGCACCTCACCACAATCGTGGTCCTAAATTTTCATATCATGATAGCATGCCAGTTTTTTTTTGCTGTCTTCTGTATTTGTTATGCATTTTAATGGAGGCTGGAAGTTCTGGACTTCAACATGCAAAGCAATAGAGTCTTAGGCCCTGTCTGAAGCTCCGTCAAAATGACGGAAACCATGACAGAATTCTGACGCACCTCATTATATATCAAGGGGTTCCATTGGATTTCTCTCGGATTGTTGAAGGACGGATGCGGCACGGCAAGTATGAACAGAGCCTAAGGGTACTTTCACACTTGCGGCAGAGGATTCCAGCAGGCAGTTCCGTCGCAATCCGGACGCAAACAGATGGCATTTGTCAGACGGATCTAGATGCGGATCCATCTAACAAATGCATTGAAATACCGGATCCGTCTCTCCGTTGTCATCCGGAAAACCGGATCTGCTATTTATTTTTTTGCATTTTTATAAGGTATGCGCAGACCGGAAAACCGGATCCGTTTTGCCAGAACACTTAATTTTTGGCCGGAGAGAAGACTGCAGCATGCTGCAGTATTTTCTCCGGCCAAAAAACGTAAGAGGGACTGAACTGATGAATCCTGAACGGAATGCTCTCCATTCAGAATGCATTAGGATTAAACTGATCAGTTATTTTCTGGTATTGAGCTCCTATGACAGAAATCAATATCGCAAAAGAAAAACGCTAGTGTGAAAGTACCCTAACCCTGGGTTCACACCTGAGCGTTTTACAGCGCGTTCAAACGCGCTGTAAAACGCTTAAGACATGAAAACCAATGCTTCCCTATGGGAAGGGTTCACACCTGGGCGTTTTACAGCGCGTACGAACGCGCTGTAAAACGCCCGACGCTCAAACAAGTACTTGAGCTTCTTTGGGGCGTTTTGACGCGCGTTTGTGGCCATAGGACACTGCAGTCAATGACACAAACGCGCGTCAAACGCGCGTTTACTATTACAAAAAACGCGCATAAAAACGCGCGACTAAAACGCGCGTTTGAGGAACGCTCAGGTGTGAACCCAGGGTAAGGCCTCTTTTTTTTGCGTTCTGCTTTTTCATATCAATGGATCCGCAAAAAAATAAATCTAAAGGTACTCTGTATTACTTCCGTTTCAGTATTTCCGTTTTGTTTAAAGATAGAACATGTCCTTTTATTGTCCGCATAAGGCCCCATTCACACGTCTGCAATTCCGTTCCGCATTTTGCGGAACGGAATTGCGGACCCATAAATTTTTATGGGGCCGCACAATGTGCGGACCGGCTCCAGAAACTTCCAGGTCCGCATTTCCGTTCCGGAAAGAATAGGCATATTCTATTAGTGCCGGCGATGTGTGGCCCGCAAAATGTGGAACGCACATTGCCGTGTCCGTGTTTTGCAGATCCATGGATCCGCAAAACACGTTACAGACTTGTGAATGGACCCTAACAGACAAGGATAGTACTGTTCTATCAGGAGCCAGCTGTTCCATTCAGCAAAAAACTGAATGCACACAGACGTCATCCGTATTTTTTTGCGGATCCGTTTTTTGTGGACCGCAAAATAGGGAAAAAGCCAATAACTTGTGCGCCCAGTAGCCGTGCTGCAGCCCGCAAATTGCAGGCCGTAATGCACGAACACCCACCGTGGGGCAGCCGCAGCGGATTGCGGACCCATTCACTTTAATGGGGCTACGATCCGGCCGTTCCGCAAAAAGATAGGACATGTTCTATCTTTTTGCAGAACGGAAGTAGGCGACGAAACCGCACGGGAGCACTCCGTAGTGCTTCCGTAGGGTTCCGTTCAGTGCTTCCGTTCCCCATCTCTGCATTTGCGAACCCATTCAAGTGAATGGGTCTACATCGGTGATACGAAATGCACATGGAACGGTGCCCGTGTATTGCGGATCCACAAATGAGGTCCGCAATATGGCCACGTTCGTGTTCAATAAGCCTAAGTCTTACAATATATTCAGACTAAACAGCAAATGATTCTGCAGCGATTAGCTAGAATCCGTACATCTCCAGCATACGGTACCTTCATGGAAACGGGTCACGAGAAGTGTGGCAGAGGTTCCAATTGCCAGCAGTGGTGAACCTCAGTGTCAGTTGTGCCACTTAAAGGGAGGAGGGCTGAACCATTTGCAAAGAATAATATTTATTCTTCCAGTTGGTATAAACCATGCTCAGGCGTGTGAAGCCGCTTAACCCAGAGTGTAAAATGTGACCAGATCACTTTTTCAACTTCTTGTTGTTTTGATGTTTGATATCCCCAGGGACAAACTCATGCACAGACTTTGGAGCCTGAAAGTGAGTTAATCTAAACCTGTAAATGCTGTTTATGTATGTGTCTGAAAAGGCCCCGACTTCTTGGTAAAGTTTACTTTCAGTTAGCCAGCACAGCTGATCACAGGGAGGAACTCGCTGGCTCTTTCACTATGACTAGCTCATAAACACTAGGTACTTTCCAAGCAAATAAAGCATGAGAAGCACAGCTTGATGTGACACCAGTGTCAGCAGCTGCTGCACACTGTCTCCTTCTTGCAAAGTTTGAAAATAGTTAGAAATGTTGACGGACATTGTAGCTGTGGAGTTTATAACCTTTAGCTTTTCATACCAGAAACTGGTAAGTACTTTCCCTTGTCTTAGGCCTCTTGCACACAAACGTTTTTTTTTTTTCCGTTTACGTTCCTTTTTTTTGCGTACCCTATACGGAACCATTATTTTCAAAAGATCAGCAAAAAAAAAAAAAAAGGAAGGTACTCCGTATGCCTTCCGTTTCTGTTCCGTTCAAAGATAGAACATGTCCTATTATTGTCCGCATAACGGACAACGATACTACTGTTCTATCAGGGGCCAGCTGTTCCATTCCGCAAAAAAAGGAATTCACGCCATTCGTATTTTTTGCGAATCTGTTTTTTGCGGACCGCAAAATACTTAAAAAGTCATACGGTCGTGTGCAAGAGGCCTTAGGCCGGATGCGTTGCGGCAAACCCGCGCGAGTAGGTACGCAATTGCAGTCAGTTTTGACTGCGATTGCGTTCCGTTGTTCAGTTTTGCACGAGCGTGATAAAAAACTGAATGTGGTACCCAGACCCGAACTTCTTCACAGAAGTTCAGGTTTGGGTTCTAGGTTGTGTAGATTGTATTATTTTCCCTTATGACATGGTTATAAGTGAAAATAATAGCATTCTGAATACAATAGGGCTTGAGGGGTTAAAAAAAGAATAATTTTTTTAACTCCCCTTAATCCACTTGTTCGCGCAGCCGACATCTCTTCTGTCTTGTTCTGTGAGGAATAGGACCTTTGATGACGTCACTACGCTCATCACATGGTCCGTCACATGATCTTTTACCATGGTGATGGATTATGTGACGGGCCATGTGATGAACGTAGTGACGTCATCAAAGGTCCTATTCCTCACAGAACCAGACAGAAGAGATGTCGGCTGCGCGAACAAGTGGATTAAGGGAAGTTAAATTATTTTAAATTTATTTTTAACCCCTCTAGCCCTATTGTACTATGCATTCTGTATTCAGAATGCTATTATTTTCCCTTATGACCATGTTATAAGGGAAAATAATAAAGATCGGGTCCCCATCCCGATCGTCTCCTAGCAACCTCGCGTGAAAATCGCACCGCATCTGCACTTGCTTGCGGATGCTTGCGATTTTCACGCAGCCCCATTCACTTCTATGGGGCCTGCGTTACATGAAAAACGCACAAAATAGAGCATGCTGCGATTTTCAGGCAACGCACAAGTGATGCGTGAAAATCACTGCTCATCTGCACAGCCCCATAGAAATGAATGGGTCCGGATTCAGTGCGGGTGCAATGCGTTCAACTCACGCATTGCACCCGCGCGGAAAACTCGCCCGTGTGAAAGGGGCCTTACTCCTATTCTTCCTTTTTCTTGGTTTGTTTTTGCTTCTTCACATCTCTAGCTTTTTTGTTTTTCAATATTATTATTTTTATTTATTTTTTGCTCACATACTTCTTACATTTTAAACTAAAGACATTTTAAATACATTTTTCTGGTTACTATGGGCTTGCACAAACTTTTGTTCTTTTTAGTCAATGTTCAATTTTTTTTTTATTAATAAATTTATTTGGTGTCATTTTTTCCAGGAGTGGTGGCTGTGCTTGCACACTATAGGAAAGAAAAACGATCTAGGCACATTCCAATGGTCCCGGCCACCAGATAGGCTGGAGGTTTTTCCTATAGTGTGCAAGCACGGCCACCGCTGCTGGATTGCAGGGTGGTCGTAACCATGGAAACGAGCAGTGTATAATGTGATAGAAAAATGAATCCAGCCAGCAAAGGAAGCAATATGGATAATAACAGCACATTAGTAAGTAGTGCCTTGTATTGACTTCCTTTACATGATAAATGCAACTTACTGAAGTGCGAGAACCCCTTTCCCGTTGGAAGCACTTTTGCTGAGCCCTGCCAGATCCAGTAAAAACACTAGTGTGAAAGTAGCCTTATGAGCAGGACCTTAATGCAGACAGCCCAGAAGATTTCCCCAACAATGGGACATAGTTTATGAAATGTGGAACTTCAATAAAGGCTATATTAGTTAGTGCCATATAATCATCTTACATACACATTGGTAAACAATAGCGAGAAAGTGGCCAACTCCTTTAAAGTGGTCGTCTCATCATAGACAATGGGGGCATATCACTAGGATATGCCCCCATTGTCTTATAGGTGCGGGTCCCACGCTGGGACCCGCACCTATATCGAGAACAGAGCCCCGCAAGGTAGTGACTGGAGGACTCCGGTCTGGCCACCACCAAACCGGCTCTCCATAGAATTGAATGGGAGCGTACCGCGCATGACCTACCATTGCTTTCATTCACTTCTATGGGCTCGACGGGAATAGCCGAGCCAACACTTGGCTATTTTCGGCGGCCTCATAGAAAATGAATGGAGGGCGGCTGCGCAGTGCGCTCTCCTTCCCTTTCGGGGCTCCGTTCTCGATATAGGTGCGGTTCCCAGCGGTGGGACCCACACCTATAAGACAATGGGCGCATATCCTAGCGATATGCCCCCATTGTCTGTCATGAGACAACCCCTTTAAGTTATAGAAAACGAAGGAGCGCCAACTTTAGCATTTCTTCCCCCCCGTGTATACACATGTTACATGAAAGTAACATATATACACAGGCTCAGTTTTTTCCGGTGGTGGGGAGGTGGTGCCTTGGCTAAGTATTCATAAGATGGCCATAGGCTTCTAAAATAAAAGGGAGACGGTATAACCTGAAATGTGGGGCCCTTCTATGTGGCTTAGAAACTTTTCTCACATAGCGCTTGCTACGTACAGTTCATTTTAGGTCCTTGGGCTTGTATGCTGGGCACATCCTCTTGGTTTGGGAAACTGGTCCTCACTAATGAGGTATTTTGACGCCAGAATAACCAAGACTCCTCACCAGATCCGTTGTATGGCAGATACCACAGGGCTGGGCCCCATAGTGAATCGGATTGGTTGTGCCAAACTGCCCATTATTTTGAAAGGGAAAACCGAGCAGCATGCAGTGCTGTTTTTCCCTCAGATATGATGAAAGCTGCGACAGAGGCCCCTTTATAATGAGCAAAGTGAACATAAACATGACAATAATCTGAAGACATTAGGCTGTCATTGTTCCTTGCTATAGCTACTAACATTTTGAACAGATTATGCAAACCATTTAGCAGGCAGTTTGGTGATGTTACTTTATTTTGCTCAGTTGCAGGTAGAGACTGTACACAAATGAAAAGATCACATGTGCCAGCAGAACAATAAGGGTCCATTCACACGTCCGTTGTTTCTTTCCTGATCTGTTCCGTTTTTTGCGGAACAGATCTGGACCAGTTCTGTACCCATTCATTTTCAATGGGTCCTGAAAAAAAATCTGACATTGTGCTGTCCGATTTTTTTTATTTTTTTTTCAGGACCCATTGAAAATGAATTGGTCCAGATCTGTTCCGCAAAAAACGGAACAGATCAGGAAAGAAACAACGGACGTGTGAATGGGCCCTAAGGGGTGCTGATTTTTAAGAATAAATATAGGAAAAATTTGTAGTTGCAGCTTTACAAGTAAAGTTCCATCCATGTGCTACCAAAACACAAAATCCTCTAGACAAAAAAAGTGGTGTTTTTATGTACTTTGGTGTTTTTAGTGGCATTTTTAGCTGTAACATTGCCAGGTCCAGATGTTAGCCAAAGGTCTATGGGAGATACGTTTATTTATTTTTTGACCATGTGACTTTTGGAGCTCTGCAGATGTTTTACCAATACCTTAATTATAGGGGAAAAACAGCATAAAAATCCTTGGCGTAAGACACACTGGGGGTCATTCACCAAAGACTGGCGATTTACTCCACCGAAGGATGTGCTTAAGGCCTCATGCACACGACCGTTGTTTCATTTTGTTCAGTTTTTCGTGATTTTCTGCGGACCCATTGACTTTCAATGGGTCCGTTGAAAACTCGGCTAATGCACCGTTTGTCATCCGCGTCCGTGATCCGTGGCTTCAGTCCGTCAAAAAAATATAACCTGTCCTATTTTTTTCACGGAAAACTGTTCGCGGACCCATTCAAGTCAATGGGTCAGTGAAAAAACGCGGAGGCACACGAGATTGTCGTCCGCGTCCGTTTTTTTCCTATCATTTGCATGGCAAACTTGACTTAGATTTTATTTTACTTTTCTTCATGTCTGGAGATCCTCCAAAAATAAAGGAAGACACACGGAAACAAAAAACGGAAACGGATCGCGGAACAACAGAACCCCATTTTGTGGAACGGAACACAACAACGGTCGTGTGCATGAGGCCTAAATCTCTGATGAGGCGTAGTCCGTGCACCTAGACTGAAATCTACTCCAGCTTCTAGAGTAAGTACAGAAAGGCGCTCTGTTGTTGTCTTCAAACTTAAAATGTGAAACTGGCCTAAAAAAAAGTAAAAAATATCAAGAACTAAAAAGGAAGCACCAGAAATATATGGTACCTAGCACAGGCAATGTGGGAAGGGGTGGGTAAATTAGTTCGAAATGCCCTGGGTAATGGCACATATGTCAATGGGCAGATGAAAACTCTACCACACGTAGCTGTACTAAAAGAAGTTTACAACCTGTCATACAACACGCCTTATGTGTTGCTGCACTAATAAATTATTCAAGTATGTCCTTGGGTATTGGACAGCATCAGTGCGCTGGATGCGCCATCTCCGACATTACCAGCTGTGACCCCTATGTGCACCCATCCCTTAAATCAATCTCGTTTTTGGGGCCCGATACGAGATATAGATGCCTTTCTACCGCTCATCGGTAGGGAGGGTTAAGAGGGGAAAGAGTCTCAAGGTTGGTAAGGGGATGCCAAGGCAGAACTATCTCCATTCATATCGAAAGCTAGCCAGAATATAACGCCACAGGATGCCAAATAGAAAATGTGTCCCAGAGGGCTGTATTATGAATATATATAAATATATTCTAAATGTTTCCAGCCCAACTGGTGCAGATGAAGTATATACATGCAATAATCGAGATGCCAAGATCTAAAATATATTCTAAGGATCGGCGATCATGCATGTGTAGAAGTGGTGTCCGAATGAGCACAAACCCTGCACGAGACTGCGGAAGGTTGTAAGGGTCAGCAGTGATGCATGTGTATGTTAAAGGGGTTGTCCAGGTTCAGAGCTGAACCTGGACATACCTCCATTTTCACCCAGGCAGCCCCCCCTCACATGAGCATCGGAGCAGTTCATGCTCCGATGCTCTCCTTTGCCCTGCGCTAAATTGCACAGGGCAAAGGCATTTTTCTGAGTTCCGGTGACGTACCGGGGCTCTCTATGGGGCTGACAGGAACCCCGGTGACGTCACCGGCACTGATGGGCGGGATTTGGCTCTGCCCTAGCCAGTAAAACGGCTAGGGCAGAGCTAAAGCCCGCCCCTCAGAGCCGGTGACGTCACCGAACACACTGCTGGGCGGAAGTTACCGCCCGGCAGTGTGTTATTGAAAACACAAGAGCCCGTGCCCTGCGCGATCTAGCGCAGGGCACTGGAGCGCATCGGAGCATGAGATGCTCCGATGCTAGGCTCAGGGGGGCTGCCGGGGTGAAAATAAGGGTATGTCCGGGTTCAGCTCTGAACCTGGACAACCCCTTTAAGCTGGGACTTCCGCCAAGCAGTGAGCCCGGTGACGTCACCGGCACAAATGGGCAGTCTTATAGCGCTGCCCTAGACTGTTTTACAGGATAGGACAGCGAGAAAGACTGCCCATTACCGCGGAAGCCTCCGCTTGGCATACTGTGAAAAAGCCAGGTACGGCAGTAAAGAAACAGCCCTTGTCCTGCGCAAGGCAGCGAGAAATGCTCCAAAGCTCCACTCATACATGCTGAATGAATAAAGGGGAGCTTATGTCCAGGTTCAGCTCTGAAACTGGACAACCCCTTTAATGGCTAACTGGAAAGGTGATGACAAAATTGCAAGCTCCCGGGACTACTCAGATCTCTTCCACAGGCATAACACAAGATCTGAAAATGCACATATTTATACATTAAAGGTATCAACTAGGGATGAGCGAATCGACTTTGGATAAAACATCCAAAGTCGATTCGCATAATACTTTGTTTGAATACTGTACGGAGTGAGCGCTCCTTACAGTATTAGAATGTATTGGCTCCGATGAGCCAAAGTTATTACTTTGCAAAGTCTCGCGAGACTTCACATAATAAACTTCATAAATCAATTTCTACTGTAAAAAAACATTTCCCAAACTCTGGTTCGGTTTCAAGGTACCACTTGGAACCAAACCTGAGTTCGGGAAATGTTTTTTTTACAGTAGAAATTGATTTATGAAGTTTATTATGTGAAGTCTCGCGAGACTTTGCAAAGTAATAACTTTGGCTCATCGGAGCCAATACATTCTAATACTGTACTGAGTGCTCACTCCGTACAGTATTCAAACTAAGTATTATGCGAATCGACTTCGGATGTTTCATCCAAAGTCGATTCGCTCATCCCTAGTATCGACCACTAAGGAACCTTCTTTTTAGATCTTTTATTTAGTACTGTTCCTCTGTACTGTCGTGTATAAATATGTGAGTCTTCAGATAAAGTCTTTTACGCCTGAGGAAGAGACGGGCGTAGCTGGTGGAGATTGTAGTTCATGGCGCATGGACATCACCAATGCAATAGATTTGGTAACTGACCGCAACTTATTATGGTGGTCTTTTCCCTAGGACTGGCGTGCGACATGGCATTCTTTAGCTAGTGAGTGGACTGCAACCAGTATTCCTGGTCATTAAAAATATTCTGCTATGGAACTCGCCAAGATGGTAGAATCTTCACAGCCGCAGTTAGTTTTGCACTGATTCTACCTGGGACGTAGTCTAAGGCCTCATTCACACAAACATATTTATTTTCTTTCCAGGCCTATTCCATTTTTAAATTTTTTGCGGACCATATACGGAACCATACATTTCAATGGGTCCGCCCAAAAAAACTGGTTACTCCTTGTGCATTCTGTTTCCGTATGTCCGTATTTTCGTTCCGCAAAAAAATAAAACATGTCCTATTATTGTCCCCATTACGGACAAGGATAGTGCTGTTCTATTAGGGGCCAGCTGTTCCGTTCCGTGTCCGAGTGCAGTAGTTTTTTTTTTGCCAATATTTATGCCTGATTCCAGGTGTAAATATTAGTAAATTTGCCAGGCCCCGCCACTCCCTTGTGGAGATAACGGCGTAAAAAAGCTGTGCAACAAAATCTTGCGTTTTAAAAAGTCACAGAAAGTGGTCTTGCCACTTTTTATGCCAAAAAATGGCATAGTGATCTTTGTAAATGACCCCCATAATTAAAACCTGTACGTGGCACTACTAATGTGGCTTCTGCAAATCTTTTCATTATTCCTTATCTCTATTTCACTTCTGGTTAGTAGCCGTAGTCTTTTTTTACTGTCCGCAGATTGCGGATCCGCAAAACATGGATACCGTCTGTGTGCGTTCTGCATTTTGCAGAGAGGAACAACCTGCCATCTACAGAACATTCCTCTCCTTGTCCGTAAAATGGACCAGTATAGGTCATGTTCTATATATTTTTTTTTTGCGGGTGCTGTGGAACGAACATGCGGACTGAAGTGAATGAGTCTCCTTCTGACCTGCAAAAAACGCGGATTGGATGCGGACAAAAAAAGGCGTAAGCCGTAATATGGCAGAGATGTAGCTTGCTGGTTGGGAAGGTTTGAAATAAGGATTTGCATTGCATATGCTGTAGGAGGAGGGAGGTCCAAGAAGAATCCACAAACAGCTGTTGTTGATGTGTTGTTGTTCCACCAGAAGCCTCAGCGCTGTCATAATTTGTTCAGTCACATGCAAATGGTTTTAGGAACTAATTGCACTAAAATAGGGTTTATTTATCTGCGGAGAGGAATTCTGCCAGAAACCTCACATATTAGGCAGGTTTTTAATGATATAATGAATTGGGCCTCTTGCACACGAATGTGCCGTGTTTTGTGGTCCGCAAAACACGGATGCCGCCCGTGTGCCTTCCGCAATTTGCAGAACGGAACAGACGGCCCATTATAGAAATGCCTATTCTTGTCTGCAAAACGGACAAGAATAGGACATGATCTATCAATTTTCCGGAGCAACGGATGCAGACAGCGCCTGGAGTTCTGTCCGCATCTTTTGTGTCCGCATTGAAGTGAATGGATCCGCCCCCGAGCCGCAAAAAGACCAGACCTGTAGGAAAATGTTGGGTTCCTGGGAGTTTTTATCAAAACATATCCTGCTCTAGGTATGGTGCTATAGAAATCGTGTCCACCACCACTACAACCCTCAGGGCTCACGCACACGCCCGTGCTTTATTGCAGGTTGGATGCGGACCCGTTCACTTCAATGGGGCCATAAAAGATGCGGAACGCACACAGCCTGTATCTGTGTTTTCAGGATCTGCAATTTGCGAAGCGCAAAAAACGGCTACAGCCGTGTGCATGAGCCCTGACCCCATTTCTATGTGTGGACAGCACACGGATGTCATCTGTATGCTGTGCGTATCCGCGCCACAAATTACCGAACGGGTTCTATTCTTGTCCGTTTTGCAGAAGTAGTGATAACGGGGCCTGTGAAAAGTGCGGGATGCGCACAGCCGGTTTTCAAAATCGCATGTGGATCTTTCTGCATAGAACAGTACATGGTTTTTTTTTGTGGGGCCGCTGAACGGACATATTTTTGTGGCCACCTTGCAGTGAATAGATTTGCATCTGAGGATGCTGGAAAAAAATTCGTTTGTGTGCATGAATCCGAATAGGAACCTAAGGCTCAGGCAACAGACATGGACGGTCAGTCTACAGGCACAAGTTGTGATAAAGCCTCTGCTGTGACACAGGGCTATGCTTTTAGCCAGGAGCTGCCTGGGAAGGGTTAACTTTGGGAGAGGAAGTGCTGGAGGGGACTTGTTGTGACTGCAGCTGACATTCTCGGCCTCCTGGCTGCCTTCCAGCTCCCGGCTGCTTGCGTCAGGCAGGGGGTGGCCCCGCTGTAGCTACTGTTGCTATGGAGAGATGGCGGGGGAGGATTCCTAGGTTCCCCGAGCCTGACGTCTGACTGAGCGCGATGTGGCGGAGCGCTCCCGGGGTGTCTGGGGGCCCTTAGCGCGGGATGACCCGGCCTCAGCTGTTCGGTAACTTGTGCTGCGTGGTGTGAAGCGTTAGAGCCGGGGTCGGGGGAGCCGCGCTCGTCCCCCTCAGGACGGGCTGCACGCGGAAGTGACGGGGCTGTGCTCTCGGGGAGGTTGGGAAAGAGTTTGGAAATCCCTCTGCAGTTACATGAGGAAATACTGGCCAGGTTAACTCTCTCAGCGCCGGTGCATGTAGCACTATTGTCACATCTAATGAGTGTCCTCGAGGACAGCCATTAACCTGTTGGATTTTTCATCTCAAGTTGCATACTATTTTGTCATGGTAGACCATGGAGCAGGTCAGTAATTGTGTGTGACACATGTGGTGGAGCTCCTACCTCTTCTCTGACACATGTGGTGGAGCTCCTACCTCTTCTCTGACACATGTGGTGGAGCTCCTACCTCTTCTCTGACGAATGTGGTGGAGCTCCTACCTCTTCTCTGACACATGTGGTGGAGCTCCTACCTCTTCTCTGACACATGTGGTGGAGCTCCTACCTCTTCTCTGACACATGTGGTGGAGCTCCTACCTCTTCTCTGACACATGTGGTGGAGCTCCTACCTCTTCTCTGTGACACATGTGGTGGAGCTCCTACCTCTTCTCTGTGACACATGTGGTGGAGCTCCTACCTCTTCTCTGTGACACATGTGGTGGAGCTCCTACCTCTTCTCTGACACATGTGGTGGAGCTCCTACCTCTTCTCTGTGACACATGTGGTGGAGCTCCTACCTCTTCTCTGACACATGTGGTGGAGCTCCTGCCTCTTCTCTGTGACACATGTGGTGGAGCTCCTGCCTCTTCTCTGTGACACATGTGGTGGAGCTCTTGCCTCTCTGTGACACATGTGGTGGAGCTCCTACCTCTTCTCTGACACATGTGGTGGAGCTCCTACCTCTTCTCTGACGAATGTGGTGGAGCTCCTACCTCTTCTCTGACACATGTGGTGGAGCTCCTACCTCTTCTCTGACACAGGTGGTGGAGCTCCTACCTCTTCTCTGACACATGTGGTGGAGCTCCTACCTCTTCTCTGTGACACATGTGGTGGAGCTCCTACCTCTTCTCTGTGACACATGTGGTGGAGCTCCTACCTCTTCTCTGACACATGTGGTGGAGCTCCTACCTCTTCTCTGACACATGTGGTGGAGCTCCTACCTCTTCTCTGACACATGTGGTGGAGCTCCTACCTCTTCTCTGACACATGTGGTGGAGCCCCTACCTCTTCTCTGACACATGTGGTGGAGCCCCTACCTCTTCTCTGACACATGTGGTGGAGCTCCTACCTCTTCTCTGACACATGTGGTGGAGCTCCTACCTCTTCTCTGAAACATGTGGTGGAGCTCCTACCTCTCTGTGACACATGTGGTGGAGCTCCTACCTCTCTGTGACACATGTGGTGGAACTCCTACCTCTCTGTGACACATGTGGTGGAACTCCTACCTCTCTGTGACACATGTGGTGGAACTCTTGCCTCTTCTCTGTGACACATGTGGTGGAGCTCTTGCCTCTTCTCTGTGACACATGTGGTGGAGCTCTTGCCTCTTCTCTGTGACACATGTGGTGGAGCTCCTGCCTCTTCTCTGTGACACATGTGGTGGAGCTCCTGCCTCTTCTCTGTGACACATGTGGTGGAGCTCCTGCCTCTCTGTGACACATGTGGTGGAGCTCCTGCCTCTCTGTGACACATGTGGTGGAGCTCCTGCCTCTCTGTGACACATGTGGTGGAGCTCTTGCCTCTCTGTGACACATGTGGTGGAGCTCCTGCCTCTTCTCTGTGACACATGTGGTGGAGCTCCTACCTCTCTGTGACACATGTGGTGGAGCTCCTGCCTCTTCTGTGACACATGTGGTGGAGCTCCTGCCTCTTCTGTGACACATGTGGTGGAGCTCCTGCCTCTCTGTGACACATGTGGTGGAGCTCCTGCCTCTCTGTGACACATGTGGTGGAGCTCCTGCCTTTTCTCTGTGACACATGTGGTGGAACTCCTGCCTCTCTGTGACACATGTGGTGGAGCTCTTGCCTCTCTGTGACACATGTGGTGGAGCTCCTGCCTCTTCTCTGTGACACATGTGGTGGAGCTCCTACCTCTCTGTGACACATGTGGTGGAGCTCCTGCCTCTTCTCTGTGACACACCACACACAATTTGCTGTATTTGCTGTATTGCGCCATATGTTGCATGTACAGAATAAGGCCTCCTGCACACCACCTGTGCCGTTTGTACACCGCATCACGGATACGGACCCAATCACTTGAGCTGCGGTGCAGAACAGAGGCACGGAACCCCACTGAAGCACTACGGAGTGCTTACATGAGGTTTATCTCTGTGCCTCCCCACCGCAAAAAATAGAACTTGTTTTTTTTTTTTGCAGTGCGGACGGATTACGGACCTATTCAAGTTGAATGGGCCTGGATCCGTCACGGCAGCCGCACGGATAGTGCCCGTGGATTGGGGACCGCAAATCGCGGTCGTGTGCATGAGGCCTAAAGCGCATGCTACTGCCTCAGGTCCAGTGTCTCACTTCCATTACCGTAAGACAGGTGTGGGATTTTCCAACAGAATTTCTGTGCGGATATTTGTTTCTACCCTAATTCCGCATGTGTTACTTGCGGATTTTGATGCAGATTTGCCACTTTGCATTTCAAAGGGTGAAATCCGCTCTAAAAATCCGCCGAATCAATTCAGACTACGGATTTGAAAATCTGCCCAGAAAATATACGGAAAGTGTACATCATATTTGTCAAATCTCACTCCCTTTCCCGGTACTCTATTATGTTGCATTTTTTTGTACACGCAAGCCACGCAGCGTAAGGTGTACACGCAAGCCACGCAGCGTAAGGCTGGGATCACAAGTGACTGATTAGCTGCGTATTTGCTGTTGTAGATTTCCGTGCAGCGGATCTGCAGCGTTGTACAGCACCCGCAAAGTAAGCGAGCCTTCGCACCTGGCAGACACAGTCCGCTGCAGAAGCTGACCAATGCAAAAAACTGCATCTAATCTGCGACAAAATCTGACGGTACGTTATAACCGTATCGTGTGCGCCAAATCAAATGTCTGAAACGTATGAAAGACTGATTTACTCAGTATTAAAATTGCACTTGGTAGTTTGCACCGCTGCTGTCAGACATATTATCTGATAGTTGCGCTGTGGAGAATGTAGACACTGTAGACGCATCATCGAATAAAGGAAATAAAAGCTGGATTACGGAGCTAATGTAGTGCTTGTGCGGGATTCTAAGCCTTCATTATGTATTCGGACATTAGTCATGTCACTTCTTTTTTTTTTTTTTTTGCTGTGATTTGGAAAACATGGTAGCAAAAACCGCAGTGTGACTTCGATACGTGACCAGACCCTTAATGTCTGTTCACGCGTGGCATGAAGCAAATCCGCAGCGTTTTAAAGTACCAGTAAAGTGGATGAGATGTTAAAGGCATTGTCCGGCCTAGCGGACAGCTCCTATCGTTCGAACCTGTGCACCAGACCTGTCTGCCCACGGTGCCACCACTGCTTCCAGTCCCCGTGTTGGTACCATGACCACTGCAGCCAGTCACAGGCCTCTGTGGTCACCTCGGCCTGAACATTACTCTACAGCAGTGAGGCACTGTTCAAGCCGATGTGACAGCATAGCCGCCTCCTCTGTTTGCTGCATAGCTCTCACTGAGCGCCATGCACCGAGGAAAGGAAGTAATAAACTGCTTCTGTCACTAAAAGCTGGGGACCCGACTTGCAGGAGCCCTAATCCTGCGCCGTGCTGCGCTCAGAAACAGGCAGACCATCAGCTGTGTTTCTGTACGGTAGGACAGGGACCGCAAACTGTGGCTGTGCACCCCTGCTTTAAATTACTGGATATGACAGTGCTGTTTTCTCTAGTCCTGCTCCCAGGCCCACCAATCTCATTTTAATGGCCTTTACTATGGACAGGTCATCAATATTTTAGTTCTGGAAAAACTCTTTTAAGGCGGTTTCCACTTTGCATCAACATCCTTTTAAAATAATCATTTATGAAGTTTGCTGTAATTTTGTAATGTATCTCTTTTCCCTTTATTGCTCCCATCGTCCGATCCGGGCTGTGGTCACATGACCATGTCCATACTGCTTTTTTTTATTTTATTTCCTGTGATGTTATGTCCATGGGAGTGTCTATGTAACTAGCTGGGGGAGGGGCTATAAACTAGCTGTGCGTGGTTGGTCCGGAGAGTTCAAACTAAAATGTAAAAGGCATGGGGAAGATGTCCACAAGGTGCAGGAGTAGATCTGTTAAAAATTATAGTAATCTCGAAAAATCCCTTTATAGAGAACCAGTACCTCGCTACGCTACTCTACTCAAAGGCATCTCTCTTAACCTTGTAGAAAACTATGGAGGAGGAGGAAACACCCCGAAGCAGCTGCCTGCGGATGGGTGTATGGCTTGGCTGTGTTCCCTAGATACGTTCCAAGGCTCGTTCAGTAGTCAGACTTCTAGGCAGTCAATTCCAGTAGACTGCATTAGTGAGGTGGGTCTCTGTCTGGGAGATAGATGGGCCTGTACATACACAGCATTTAGGTTTTTGTGGAGTTTTGGGGGTGAGTGGTGCACGCAGAACATGCTTCAGGTATGGCATTTTAGGCTTCAGTGTAGGACTTAAGAAACCCCTGGAAAAATGCATGTACAAAAATGCGATTAAGGGTACTTTCACACTAGCGTTTTTCTTTTCCGGTGTTAAGTTCCGTCACAGGGGCTCAATACCGGAAAAAAAAACGGAGCAGTTTTATCCTAACAGAACTGCCTGCCGGAAGCATCTGATGCAAGTGTGAAAGTAGCTTAAGTATAATCTATATGAGGTGCCTGGGCATTAGTGGGGTCATTATAGGGGTTGGATAACCCCTTTAAGTATTGTAAGTGATGAATTGGATATGATAAAGCAACTACTTTCTCCTTTATTTCACCACTGAACTACATTGCCCAGCATGCTCAGTTGCCACGGATACGCAGCGGGATTGAATGAGAAAGGTAATAGTTTTGATACTTGAGGCCTGGTATTCCCTACTGTTGCTATATTCTTTATGTGTGAAGAGCTTTGTATATATTTCCTGCTTGAGACATAAACTGTACATTTACATTCTCTTGCCATCGCAGATTGTACAAAACACTGATATTCACCCCTCAAGAACTAATCTGGCTGAAGTAGCTGAATCCTGGATTACAAGGCACTGCGCCTACTAGAGGCTGCACACATCCACTGCGTATGGAAATACTGGGGGTCTTTTACACCGGTGCTTGCTATCTCCTGAGCCGCCGGAGGATGTGCTTAATTTATGACTGGGAGCTAGAGTACATTTCAATCGTCATTTAAACAGTAAACTGTTGTAAATGATGGTGAATGTGTCGGATACAACAGCCCCCTCCACATCCCCTTTTCAGAAAATGGCAAAGGCGGCATAGAAACGCCACTTGCACCTACATTCATGCGCAATGATGTTTGCAACTCTTGAACGCCAGTTTCTGGAATACAGGGGCATACCAAAATTTTGATTCGATTTCGATACCATAAAAAAGTATTGCAATACTCAATACCATTCGATACCACACAAAAAAAAAAAAAAACGCCAAAAAAGCCGTCTGCATTCCATATTTTATGGAACGTCCGCCCCATAATGGAACAATCCTATCCTATTTTTTGGGGGGGGGAAGGTGACAAAAAATGGCGAATTGTGCGGGTTTACATTTTAATTTTTATTTTTTTTCTGTTATGGCGTTTACCGCATAGGAAATATTTTTTTATATTTTATTAGTTCACACTTTTTCAGGCGTGACGATATGTAATATGTTTATTTTTTATTGTTTGTAAATTTTGGAAAGGGGGCAATTTAAACCTTTAGTATTTTGGTGTTTTTTTTATTATTAGCTCCCTTAGGGGCTAGAACCCTTCTCCTATTCACCCTAATAGAGCTCTATCAGGGTGAATAGGACTTCACACTGTCCCTGCTGCCCTGTGCTTTGTGCACACAGCAGCAGGGAGGTGACCATGGCAGCCAGGGTTTCAGTAGCGTCCTGGCTGCCATGGTAACCGATCGGAGCCCCAGGATTACACTGCTGGGGCTCCGATCAGAACTGCCACTACTACCAATGAAGAAGAGGGAAGGGGACCCTGTGTTCACTGCCACTAATGAATATAACAATGGGGGGTGGCATGTCCACCTGTGGCAACTGTGCCACCAATGATACTAATACTGGGGGGGCGCACTGCACCACCAATGGTTATAATTTATAATACGGGGGGGGGGGGGGGCTCACTGCGCCACCAATGAATGTAATTAAGACATTAATTCAAGTGTAGGAGGCAGCGGGTGCCAGCGGCGTTATCATAGACCCGGCACATAACCCCTCAGGTGCGGCCTGTTATTGAGGCTAATTGCCACAGTTCGGCGGATCGCATGCTCTGTTATTGAGCCCGGGTCTGTGATACTGCCGCCGGCACTCACTGCGAATACTTGAATTAATGTGCTTTACATTATCAGTGTCCAATCAGTGGGGGACTAACGTGGCTGATAGAAGAGGCTGTGGTACTCCTGTGAGCCTTGCAGCCTATTCCTTGGACTACGATGTCACATCCATCAGTCACATGGCCATTATGCAGCTTAGTCCAATTCAAATAAAGTACATCCGCTATACAGTGTACGGCACTGTGCTTTGTGTGCAGTGCAGAGGCGTCCGCGCTTGACCGCGTCAAACAGCTAATCAACAGGGGTGCCAGGTGTCAGAGTCCCACTGATGGTGATGATCTATCCTGAGGATCAGTTATAAATTCTTAAAGGGGTTGTGCCACTAATAACTCTTCTCCCCATCCACGGAATAGGGGATAAGTGTTTGATTGCTGGCAGTCCGACTGCGGGGACTCTCAGCAACCACAATCTCGAGGCTCTGCAAGTGTCTCTGAATAGTCCCATGAGAATGCACTAGAGATGTGCATGAGTTCCTATCACTGCTATGGAGTACAGTGCTCGCAGCCGTCCCATAGACGTGAATTGGGCCCTGGACACACATGCACACCTCCGCTCCATTCTCATAGGGCAGTTTAGCGGCACTTGCGGAGGGTCCCAGACCTGTGGACACGGGATACGTGTGATTGCTTCTCTAAGTTTCGGAGCTGGTGACCATTTTCTGCCATTCCTTGTTCTGTTTTAAGAAGGAAGTTTTACTTGCCACGTATGTTTGTGTCTTACTCTGAAGTTCTCTGGAAACAGGCAGCTGTCTTCTAACAGATGGACCAATGTTTTGGTTCCTAGTAAATGACAGACTCCTGAGCACAGGATGCTGGAGACGCCGTCGCTTCTCATTACAAGCACATTGTGTTTATGTTAAATCCTTTGGCATGCACACTTGTGGTCTTATGTTTGCATTTAGGCACTTGTGTAATTCTCCGTTTTATACTCGCAACCCACCATGTAAATGGCACTTCTATTGGCAAACCACTAAACCACAGAAATAAGCGAGTTTCACGTTGGCTTGCCATGTGTATTTCCTGTGGAACTGAGCGCCCAAGATTTAATAGAAAAATGACATGGTTATCCAGCGCCGATATTACATTTCATATATTTACAACCACGAGCCTTGATTGACTTGTTACAAGCAGACGGTTTCATGCGGTATCAAGCCCTTATGCTTTCTAAGGACTGTAAAAATAAATCTAGCTTTTTTTAAAAAATATGTATGTATTGTGGAAGATGCCCAGTGCTCAGTGACGCACATAGGGGTCTAATGCCCATCCTTCTGCAACTGACCAATCTAAAGGTGCAAGGGGCACAGCCATTAGTGCGGGTTCTGCATTGTAGTGTAGGGTATTATGTGGGGCATTCATCAAGCCCTGCACTCCCTCCAGAATTTGGACCTTTTGCAGGCTTTTGCAACGTTATAGGCATAGTTGAATTATTTGACATTTTGCTTTGTTATACCTCTCTCTCCAGTTTTGAAAAGTGGGTAGGGAAGTGGCATGGTTAGCCTGTCGAGCTGGTATATGCCAGAGTGGCTTAGAAAGTGAAGTAACATCTCAAGACAATGTAGTAGAAAGAAGAATGAATATCCAGCTTCCACGTCTTAAAATCAGATGGAAACCTTATTGGAACATATTAAAGTCCAGATAGGACAGGGGTGTTTCACTTAGGCCCCATTCAGACTGACGTATGGCCTCCATGCCTGTGTTGTGGACCGCATTGACTTGAATGGCTCAGCGATCCGCAACATATGGCAATCTGGATGCCCATGCAAGGGCTTCTGAATGTTTCCGTTGGCGTCGGGGCGTTTCGACTGACAACAGCAGCCTTAGTTATAACACCTCACCTTATTACGACTTGGGTCTCATGCAAACAAACGTATTTTTGGTCCGCATTGATCCATATTTTTTGCAGGTTGGATGCGGGCCTATTCGCTTCAGTGGGGCCTAAAA
Organism: Bufo gargarizans; assembly: GCF_014858855.1. Lineage (NCBI taxonomy): Eukaryota > Metazoa > Chordata > Amphibia > Anura > Bufonidae > Bufo > Bufo gargarizans. The sequence continues at coordinate 328,907,989 of NC_058084.1, forward strand.
AAATATGAATAGCACACCGTGTGCGGTCTGCATCCGTATGTCCGCTCTGTAACGCCTGCAAAAATATCGAACTTGTCCTATTCTTGTACATATTACGGACAAGGATAGGACTGTTTTACTATGGGCCGGACGTTCAGTCCCACAAAATGCAGAACTCACTTAGCCGGTGTCCTTGTTTTGCACATCCGCAAGCAACGGTCGTGTAAATGAGCCCTAACACGGCTGTTGTCAGTTGAAACACATAAGCGAAAAAAAAAACTTGTCTGCATCTTAATATATTCCAATAAAGTCTGCATTTGATTTTAAGACGTGGAAGCTAGACATCCACCCTTCTTTCTACTGCCTTGTGTTCCCGACACGTCCGTGCATCCGATGGCATGGAGAGCTGGTAAGATTTGTTACCATCTCAAGGCAGACGTTTTAGACTTGGCGTACATAATTAGCGTACAGATTTATCAAACATTCGTTGACATTTGATAAATTTGGCCCAAATTATGGCAATGCAAACATAAAAATTTCCCTCATGCACATGACCGTTACCTGCGGTATGCAAATTGTGGATCTGTAAAACACGGATACCGGCCCTGTCCGTGTGCGGAATGGGACGTCCTGGCCTCTGTAGAACAGTCCTATCCTTTGTATTGTGGACAAGAATAGGACACGTTCTATATTTTTGCAGGGCCGTGGAACAGTCATACGGATGTGGACAGCCCGCGGTGCCTGGGGGATCTGCTACAGTCCTTGCCCATGCCAAGACCAGGCGGCAGGGACTGAACAGGCTGCTGATACACTGCTACTGACCAAAAAAGTGCATAACATTGCTTATCAAGTTAATAATTGTGCCCCCTAATAGTGTCATTGAAAAAATGTCCTGTAAAAAACAAGCTACACTGATGGGGAAAATAAAAATTATCTATGAGTAATGTAAAGAAGATGCTCAGTCCCATCGTCAGCAATGTCATCTGCCTGGCAGGCTAGCCGGTGAGACCACCATAAAGACAGTGTGGTGTGCGGTATATTACCAATTTACACAAGAGTAAAGCCATGCATGTGAAAAGATGAACTATCTTGTAAAGTTAAAGGGGTAATCAACTGTTTCCAGAATAAAGCTGCCCCGTCTGGATGTAGCACATGCAGTGGGGGCAGGACCTGCATGTTTCTGACAGTTATATTCATAAAAGTCTGAAATAGGAATACCACTTCAATCGTTTTGTAGTTCTACGTTGAATGCCTTTTTTCGGTGGCACATTTATGTGGGCACACTTTGCAATCGGTGTACATCCCTAGCATCGAAGGGTGCTTAACTCCTGAAATGATTTCTCTGCATTTGGGCAGGCATGGGGAAACGGTGAAGTGGTGACACACGCTGGTGGTGGTGTGTACTGCACACACTAGGAGTGTTTATCAGGCCTACACGTACATCAGACGCTATGCAGCCTGTGTTAGGAAAATCCTTTGTAGACCCTATAGCTGTTTAGCTAAAGGATTGCTGCAGAAATATAGCAGATTTTCTGCTTTTCAAGCATCTGCACATTTGTTATAATTTTCATCACATCATTTTAAAACCTGTATAATAAATATATATGACATAAAGTAAAATCGCACTTGTCAAAATTGTTCTTTTCTTTTTACAGGTATTTATAATTTTCCCAAAAATATTAATGATATATAATGAACATGTACCTAAGCATATTAGCCTTCCATAATGATCCTTAAAGGGGTATACCCATCTGGATCATTGATGGCATATAGCAAGGATATGCTATCGGTGTTACTTGTAGGTACGTATCCCATCTCTGAGTCCCACATCTATGTCCAGGTCCCTGAAGTGAAGGAAAGCACATTGTGGTCTCCATTCACTGCTATGGGAGCACCCCTAGCTATTTTTGAAAGTTGTATAGTGGTGAATGGAGAGCGCGCCATTCATGCTGGCCACCTCTCCTGCTATGGAACTGCCGGAAATAGCGGTGAATGGAGGGTGGCTGTGCATGGAGCCGTTCTGGAAGTATGATCCCAGAGGTGGGACCTGCACCTGTCTGACATTGATGGCATCTCCTAGCAATGGGAATAACCCCTTAAAGGGGTTGCCAGGATTTTGGTATTGATGGCCTAGCCTCAGGATCCATCCATCCATTTCCTGTCCGCAGGGGTCCAGCCCTCTGCAGGTTCTGTCTTTCCGATGTCATCTGTCAAAACGGATCCGGCATTTATTTTGTTCACCTTTTTTTTCAGTCTGTGCATGCGCAGACCGGAAGGACGGATCCGGCATTACGGTACTAATACATTCCTATGGAAAAAAATGCTCGATCCGTTTTGCCAGATGACACTGGAAAGACGGATTAGGCATTTCAATGCATTTTTCTGACTGATCAGGCATTCAGGCATGTCTTCAGTTTTTTGGGCCGGAGAGAAAACCGTAGCATGCTGCGGTTTTATCTTTTGCCTGATTAGTCAAAAAGACTGAACTGAAGACATCCTGATGCATCCTGAACGGATTACTCTCCATTCAGAATGCATGGGGATATGCCTGATCAGTTCTTTTCCGGCATTGAGCCCCTTTTGACGGAACTCAGTGCTGGAAAAGAAAAACGCTAGTGTGAAAGTACCCTTAGTTAGTTTGCAAGCAAATTAGTCTAGAAACAAAGCAGAAGTAGATAGCGGTACAGCCCGAAATTATCCAGATTCTGCTGCCCTGAAATGAAAAAGAATAGAGGAACTTTGATTTACTGCTCGGTATTTTCAATAGCCTGGCCTTTTCAGAAAGATATAGGAGTAATAGATTGAATGATTCCCCGGCAGATGATCTCCGATACGATAATGGGATTCAGTAACTGGAGTACCTGGAGACTTCTCTTTGAACTTGGGTTTGTTGGCTGCATCGACTGCTTTTCAGCAAGCTAATCCAGAATACAAATGTAGTCAACTGTTAGAGGAATAGATAGAGGCGCGCTTATTAATAATACAGCTGTTTACAGCTCACTGCAAATGGACATGACGCCTGACTGACCTGTGTATTGGGGGGGGGGGGGGGGGGTAACACCACGTGCACCTTCCCCTAAAACTGGGCTTTGTGTCATTTACTCAGATTCTGCTCGTTGTGATTGCTGTGGCCTTTCTAAAAGGTGTATGGCACAAAGCGTCACATGCAGTGGACAAGTATTAACTTTCTGTACATGATGTGAGACAACCCCTTTAATACTGCAACCTCAAGATCTTATCATAAGCCCCAAGAACTCTTGTGTTTTTTTTTCCCCCAGATTTTTTTAGTGGATTGTATTAGAAATATATTTATTTATTAAGAGGCTAATAATTTCTCAAAAGAAGCATCACCCTCTGAGCCCAGTAACGCCCCCCTGCAGTGCCTAGCCCACCTTAGTTTATAGCCCAAGCACGCCTCCTCGCTATGTAGTAACGTCCCACAGTCGAGTTTAACGGCGCCGCCCCCTCTGCTACGTCAGTTAATTCTTTCAAGCCAGGCACCTTGAATCTTCAGTTAGTCCGGCCGAAATCTTGCGCAGGTGCAGTACCTGCAGGTGCGGTGCCTACTACCTGCGCCTGTGCGATCCAACCACTCCTGAGGGCAACAGCCTCAGAAGTGTCACTAGGGATGCGCAGAGCCCAGTGACGTCTTCTTATCGCTGTTTCTCCGTCGGCGTCCCGCGTTTGGTTGGAAGTCTATTCACCACAGGGTAACGGAGGAAGGGGAGAGCCATCTCCGAAACGAGTCTGGTAAAAAACTATGATCTAAATACAAATTTCACCCCGAAAGAACAAACTTTATTTTGATCTAAAACAGTACACTGTTATTTCTGCAAGTAAACGATCATAGTCTATTACAATCGAGGACTTGATTGTACAACTGGAATCGACGAGCAGTCCGGGGCAAACAAAGGTAAGCCCACAGATGTGGGTTATCAGTATCGGCATAAAAGACTTTGCTGACCAGTGATTATATCTATCACAGATACAATATATCCAACTTGATACAAACGGATTTGCCATATTGGCTATACATCGATTTAATTTTTCTATCACTTTAGGCCTCTTTCACACTTGGGTTGTCCGGATCCGGCGTGTACTCCACTTGCCGGAATTACACGCCGGATCCGGAAAAACGCAAGTGAACTGAAAGCATTTGAAGACGGATCCATCTTCAAAATGCGTTCAGTGTTACTATAGCACCCAGGACGCTATTAAAGTCCTGGTTGCCATAGTAGTAGTGGGGAGCGGGGGAGCGGTATACTTACAGTCCGTGCGGCTCCCGGGGCGCTCCAGAATGACGTCAGAGCGCCCCATGCGCATGGATGACGTGCCATGTGATCACGTCATCCATGCGCGTGGGGCGCCCTGACGTCACACTGGAGCGCCCCGGGAGCCGCACGGATGGTAAGTATGCTGCTCCCCGCTACACTTTACCATGGCTGCCAGGACTTTAGCGTCCCGGCAGCCATGGTAACCATTCAGAAAAAGCTAAATGTCGGATCCGGCAATGCGCCGAAACGACGTTTAGCTTAAGGCCGGATCCGGATCAATGCCTTTCAATGGGCATTAATTCCGGATCCGGCCTTGCGGCAAGTGTTCAGGATTTTTGGCCGTAGCAAAAAGCGCAGCATGCTGCGGTATTTTCTCCGGCCAAAAAACGTTCCGGTCCGGAACTGAAGACATCCTGATGCATCCTGAACGGATTTCTCTCCATTCAGAATGCATTAGGATAAAACTGATCAGGATTCTTCCTGCGATTCCAGATTCATATTGCAACTAAAGCAGTAGATACATTGTTGCCATGCCTCAGGATGCATAACAAACTGATCTAGCAATTTGCCAGCTACTTATTTTGAGCTACCATATCTACCTATTTTTAGCGTATCTGTGTGTTATTTGCTTTCAGTGAATATTTTAATATACCTTTTATATTTTAACATATTGTGTTTGTTATTAAACGTACTGTGGTCCAGACTTTGCCCACATTGTCCCATATGTTAAGTGTGCCAGGCTTCCATTGCAAACAGATTTACTTCCTGTCAAATATTTCCATGGAGTAAACTTGGAGTTGACAGTCTAAAGGTGCACCAGATTTATCAAGTGCCTCGTACTGAATGAAAGAAATTGGTGCACTTTTGGCACAATTGTATGGCACTGGTTTACTTACTTTGCATCAGAACTTTGTGCAACTTTGGCTCTCTGCGGATCATAAAAGAAATGTGTCACACATGATTTGAACATGATTATGGGTGCAGTCATCTTGTCTGAGCTATTGTTAAAGGGAACCTGTCATCAACTTTATGCTGCCCATACTAACGACAGAATAAAGTAGAGACAGGTGAGTTGATTTCAGCGGTCTGTCATTTATAAGTTAAAAGTAAGTGGTTGCCGAGAACCAACATCATAATCATTGCAGACTGGGCCTGGAAAAGAGTCATGGCCACCTGAGAAGAGTCTTGGTTATTCATGGATTCCTGCTCTCCCTGACCACCTGCTGATGACTGACAGTCTTCTACCTAGTTTTCTCCCTTTATCTCTAGGAGAGAACTGCCAATCATCAGCAGATGGGTAAGAGCAGGAGATTATGAATAACCATGACTCTTCTCAGGTAGATCTGACTCTTTTCAAGGTCTGTGGTGCAATGATTATGATGCTGGTTCTCAGCATTCACTTGCTATTAGCTGATGAGTGACACACCGCTGAAATCAGCATTTCTGTCAATACTTTATACTGCCCTCAGTATGATCAGCATAAAGTTGACCGGTTCCCTTCAACAGTATTTAAAGGGAACCTGTCATCAACTTTATGCTGACCGTACTGACGGCAGTATAAAGTATTGACAGAAATGCTGATGCCGAGAACCAGCATCATAATCATTGCAGTTCAGGCCTTGAAGAGTCACGGCCACCTGAGAAGTATCACTTACATTTAGCTCATGAGTGACACACCGCTGACATCAGCATTTCTGTCAATACTTTATACTGCCCTCAGTACGGTCAGCATGAAGTTGATGACAGGTTCCCTTTAAAGAGGTATTCCCATCACATACAATGGGGGCATATCGCTAGGATATTCCCCAATTGTCCGTTTAGTGCGGGTCCCACCTCTGGGACCTGCACCTACAACGAGAACGGAGCAGGGAGAGCTGTGGCTGGAGGAACCCAGATTTCCCGGGGTCTGTCCACCACCAAGCTCTGCTCCATAGAAGTGAATGGGAGCGCACTGCGCACGTGCGGCCCCTGCTCTTATTAATTTCTATGGGGCATTTTTGGCGACCCCATAGAAATGAATGGAGGGCGGCTGCGAATGCAGGTGCTGGTCCCAGAGGTGTGTGCCCCCATTGTCTGAGATGGCAAAACCCCTTTAAAGATATGCTTTACAGCAGCCACCATGGGCCATAGATAAAATGGACAGGATCCGACCTCATTGACTTCTATGAAAGCGTTTTCTAGGCACGCTCTGTCACCTGTGCAGAGATCAGGAGGGAGTAGATAAGCTGTGATATCATCTATTGTAAATGGAGAATCCGATCTATCTATAGTCTATAGTTTATATCTGTCATTGTAATTCTGCTTGTAATGATAAGGAGATGACTGCTGATAAGAGTCCATTCACACGTCCGTATGTCTTTTGCGGATCCGCAAAACACTGACACCGGAAATGTGCGTTCCGCATTTTGCAGAACACACATCGCTCGTAATTGCTGACAAGAAAAGGACATGTTCTATTTATTTAATTTTTTTGCAGAACGGAAGTGCGGATCCGCAAATGCAGATGCGGACAGCACAAATTGGCCTCATTGAAAATGAATAGGTCCGCACCTGTTCCGCAAAATTGCAGAATGGATGAGGACCCATTTTGCGAACGTGTGAATGGACCCTAAGGCTCCATTCCCACGTCCGTAGTGTATTGCGGATCCTCAATACACCCGGCTGGCACCCCCATAGAACTGCCTATTTTTGTCCGCAATTGCGGACAAGAATAGGACATGTTCTATTTTTTTTCTGGAGCTGCGGACCGGAAGATCGGGGGCGTGCTCCGGAAATGTGGATGCAGACAGCACACTGTGTGCTGTCCGCATCTATTACTGCCCTATAGAGAATGAATGGGTCCGCACCCGTTCCGCAATTTGTGGAACGGATGCAGACCCATTCTATGGATGTGTAAATGGGGCCTAAGTGAACTATACAGACTAAGAAGTGGTGCCTATTAGGCTTGGTGGTCAGTTTGAAAACTGCAGGATTTTAGTTTTATAAAAAATTTTTAATATAACTTGTGACATGGAAAATAGGTCAATAAGTCATTTTCTGATGACATGTCTCCTTTCAGCTACATCCTTTCTTTCTTTCTTTCTTTCTTTCTTTCTTTCTTTCTTTCTTTCTTTCTTTCTTTCTTTCTTTCTTTCTTTCTTTCTTTCTTTCTTTCTTTCTTTCTTTCTTTCTTTTTTCCATTTAGGCTGCATGGACATGACCGTAGGTGTTTTACGGTCTGCAAATTGCAGATCCGTTTTTTTTTTTGCGGATCTATTGTAGTAATGCCTATCCTTGTCCGCAAACTAGAAAAAAATAGGACATGCACTATTTTTTTTGCGGGGCAAACGAACAGACATACTGATGCGGACAGCACACGGTGTGCTGTCTGCATTTTTTGCGGACCCATTTAAATGAATGGGTCTGCATCCTATCCGCAAAAAAAAAACCCAAAAAACGGAACGGACACTGAAACAAACGACATTCGTGTGCATGAGGCCTTACTCAATTTTTGGGGTGGCCCCTGGCTTTCAGCTGACAGCTAGAGTCACGGTTTCTCTGTAGCAGACCTGTTGCCCTAGAACAATGATATGGGGACACACACTCACTGTAGTCCTCTACATGCAGACCCCATCTCCGGTGACGATCGGGCAATTATCAGGAATGTTTGGTTCGTTAACCATAATTGTCAGAAACATCGCATATTTGAAAAGACCTTTCAGAAGGATAAAGCTGAGTATCAGTACACAGTATTCAGTCACCTGTGAATTATTATTTATTTTTTTACTTTATATCATGAGTATGTAGAATGAGCGCACCAATAAGAATCCGATTTATAGTTTGTTATTCGCAGCACCACGTGCTTTTACCTCAAGTACAGAAATACCTGCTAGCCCCATAACTTTAGCATTTAATTGTTCAATTTCTGCCCCACTGAGCAATAGCAGATATCAATTTGAGTAAATCTTGGGTCGCCGGCATAAAATTTTAACATTATGTGATTACTGTAAGAAAACCTTACAATTAGCAGTACGCAATCCACTCTAAGGGCGCTTTTTAACAGTGCTTAATGTGCTTGTTACACAGCTGTCTAGCCATTGAACTTAACAGGCACACCGTGTACAAAGGCAAGGCACATAATGCTCCGCTAATTAGGTACCATACCTGTGTTTGTATGCTATTTCTGCGTATCTGCTCTAGGATGTTTATGCATGCTAGAATATGCCTTTCCATATATTATATCATCACACTGGTAAAAATCTGAACGTTAAGCTCTGCATGTGGAGAATGTATTCTAAACAATAATTAAAATCGAATACTGATAAATATTCATTTTTAATCTGTTTTTATTTTCTGATTAATTTTTTATTCTATGTCCTGTACATGATTATGGGGGCAGCCATCTGCTGTCAAAGGGATTTCCCCTTTAGGGTGAAATTTGTTGGGGTCCAGTCCAGTACCCCCGCCGACTGACCATCTGAAGAGGCTGCAGCCTTTTCGCACCACCACTGCTATGTAGATACGTGCAGGTAGGGTAATTTCCAGATGCCAAAACCCCCCTTTAAAAGCATTTAGCGCTATGCTACATGCATAATCGGGACAGGAGATGTTCATTGACCTCTAGGAAGAGTGTTGTAGTCATGCCCTGTGACCTGTGTGGAGGTCAGTGTTAGGGTCCATTCACCGTCCGCAAAATGGATCTGCATCCGTTCCGCAATTTTGCGGAACGGGTGCAGACCCATTCATTTTCAATTGGGCCGGAACGTGCTGATCCTTATCCACATTTGCGGATCCGCACTTCCGCATCCTTGTTTCCGTTTCCGCAAAAAAATAGAACATGTCCTATTTTTGTCCGCAATTGCAGACAAGAACAGGCATATTCTATTAGTGCCGGCAATGTGCGGTCCGCAAAATGCGGAATGCACATTGCCGCTTTCCGTGTTTTGCGGATCCGTGGCTCCGTGTATCCGCAAAACACGTTGCGGACGTGTGAATGGAGCCTTAAAGGGCATCTGTCAGCAGATTTGGCAGCTGAAGCCTGCTCCCTCTCCACCAGAGAGAACATCATCACACCATCAAAGTGGAGAGGGTGCGGCGGTTGCAAAAAGAGCTGAGCCTCTAGGTGTAAAGGCAACAACCTCATTGCTCCTAGAGGCTCATTTGCATATATTAAAACTTTATTTTTCTTAGCAATATGGACACATATGAACATTGGACCAACACAGAGGCCTTCAGCTGCCAAGTGCACATGTAACAGGTCAGCCAGTGTCCTAGGTACAAATCTGCTGACAGATGCCCTTTAAGGGAGGGTGAGTAGATAAGCAGTGATTATGAGCAATTGTGAATGGTGTCATCCTTTTGTTAGGCCTCTTTTACACGACCATTTTTTTATTTTTATTTTTCCGTTTACGGGCCGTTTTTTCCGTATACGGACCCGTTCATTTCAATGGCTCCGCAAAAAAAAAAGAAGGCGTTCCGTTTGCATTCAGTTTCTGTATTTCCGTTTTTCGGTTCTGTTAAAAGATAGAACATGTCCTATTATTGCCTGCAAATCACGTTCCTTGGCTCCATTCAAGTCAACGGGTCCGCAAAAAAAACTGAACACATACAGAAATGCATCCGTATGTCTTCCATATCCATTCTGTTTTTGTTGAACATCTATTGAAAATTTTATGCCCAGCCTATTTTTTTTCTATGTAATTGTTGTATATGCCATAAGAAGAAACGGAACCAAAACGGAAACGCAACAGAAACCTCAAACGGATCTGGAAAAAACGGCCTGCAAAACACTGAAAAAGCCATACGGTCGTGTGAAAGAGGCCTTATAAATATGTAGGTGATGTCTTTCATTGTAATCCTGCATTTGATTATAATACGATGAATACTGAAAAGTGATCTGTACAGAATAGGAAGTGTCAGCCTACTATGAGGCCTAGTGGACAGTGTGAAAACTATGTCAGGATAAAAAAAAATATAATAATTTGATAATGAGATGGAAAATTTAAAAGACAGATAAAAATCTTACAAATTTGTCTAACTTTGAACATGATTTAAACAGTAAGTCATTTTCCCTTGGTCACCCACTTTAACCTGCTGCGTTACCTCTAATATCCACAGCTACCTGGAGGGATTTGGATAATAGAGCGGGGTCCTGAATTCAGCACAGTAGAGACTTGCGCCGGTTATTTCCTTACTGTTCTATAGTTTTGTAAGGTTCTTTTGGTCTTTGTAGAAATATCTAGAGCGCTGTCCGTCCATAGTGAAGTGAATGTGTACATGTAGCAGCTCTGTGATGACTGCACTTAACACACTTATTGTGTGACCCGTTTGGATGAGGTCCAGTTGTTTAGTTTTGGCTTGTCGCCTTCTGATGTCCCCAGTAAGTCTAATTGTTCCTTTCCTAGTGCAGAATAGAGCTCTGTGTGACAGTACGTGGCAGCTTGCTGTGGCTTTCTCCCACGCAGCCCTGGCCGCCCCCTCATTCAGGCAGGCAGTGTGCAACTGGGCATGAATTTAAAAAACTGAAGAAGCATATGCTTGGTGCTCCTGCTACATACTGTAGGGTTGTTTATCCTCTCTACTACCCGGTCTGTTTTGTTTTATTTTAATCTTTTACTGTACAATTTTTGTTCACAAAGCAACTTTTGTAAAGTGATTCTGTTTGTGATACTTGTCACAACTTGTCACGAGGCCTATGTAATAAGTATTTTCGTAGTGTTTGCGTGGTACATGTCAACAGCTTGTGATTGTTTGTACGTGTCTCTTATTTCATCTGCACTGATGCGAAACACGTATCTCCATCCCTGTACGTACTTTATTTCATCAAGCAAAAATGACAGGAGAAACACTTTACTATGAGACGTTCACGGCTGGTGAATTGCCTATACGTTCTGTTAATGGATCTGTAAAATGCATTACTAACATTGACAATTTTCCGTGCCAAAGATACTTTCACTTTACAGAAAAAACACCACCACAGTACTCCGTTTTGGCGTACATTTTGGTCATAGTTTTACACCAAAGGAATACTTTTAATTTGTAATCTACACTTAAGGGTATAGGTACAGGGTGCATATGCACAGACAGATTTTAGTTTGGGAAGTCCACAGTGTAAGGCCTCTTGCACACAACCGTATGGCTTTTTCAGTATTTTGCGGTCCGCAAATAACGGATCCACAAAAAAAAAAAGGATGACGTCCTTGTGCATTCCGTTTTTTGCGGACCGGAACAGCTGGCCCCTGATAGAACAGTACTAACCTTGTCCGTTATGCAGACAATAATAGGACATGTTCTATCTGTGAACGGAAATACGGAAACAAAAGGAGTACCTTCCGTTTTTTGTTTTTTTTGCAGATCCATTGAAATGAATGGGTCCGTATACGGAACACCAAAAATGGAACTTAAACGGGGAAAAAAAACGATCATGTGCAAGAGGCCTAATACAGTACCAGCTAAGTGAATTACATTTTCAACACCTCAAGTACATGGTGCGGTTGGGGTTTTAAAATATGCAGCATGCGAATTGTTTGTACGGATTTTCAGTGGGGATTTCACCCACTGTAATACAAAGTGTAAGATCCTGGGCAAATTCGGCTCAATAAAAAGATTTAGATTGAGTCCTCTCCTCGCGCTACGGATGAACCATTTGTTCTTGAATCATACTGTCTATAGCAATGTTAAAATGAGCGCACACAAATGTACAGAATGTCTGCGTGTATGAGTTAGCGACCTCACAGGGTCTGGACAAGCAATGAAGTTTTAGCTCTCATTCGGCAGTGACCTCTTGCAAATGAAAGCAGCAGCCTGTTTGGTAGTCACTGGGCAACTGCTCTACCTTTCCTATGCTTAGGTTTTGATAAGTGAAATATTGTAAATGAATCAATCCACGGATGACTCTAATGCTTTATAATTTTTCAAGGGGGTATTGTCAAGCCCTTTGAAAGTTTCTCCAATACCACTAAATGTAATAAAGAAAATAAAAAATAAGTGTGTACCCAGCAGTTACTCCCCTGCCGTCTTCTGTCGGAATGTGATGTGCCGTATACCTCATGTGACCACTGGAACCAATCACTGGCCTGAGGCTAGTTTTACACTAGCGGTAAATTCTTCTGGCAAAGGAACACACTGTATCCCACATAGCCGGAAAAGGTTGGAGCACCGCCAGGCCCCATCGACTATTATGGGACTCTGTAGGGATCCGGCTTGTTTCCGGCATTAGTGTCCAGATTCGGCCAGACAAATACAGCTGCAAGCAGCGGATTTTGTCATGCTGAATCCCAGCACTAATGCCAGAAACGGGCCGGATCAATTAATATATGTGGTTATAGTCAATTGGCACTGGTGGGGTCAGGTAGTGTCCAACCGCATACAGCTGTTTCTCTGCCGGAAGAATTTCCCACTAGTGTGAAACTAGCCTTAGCGGTATATGGCAAGAGACCGCAGAAGCCAGTAACTGGCGAGTATAGCTTCATTCTTTATTCTGTCACATTTAGCGGCATTGGGAAATTTTTTAAAGAACTCCTTTAGGACTCTACGCAAGTCACGTGTGCGGTATATCTGGTGGTAATATCCCATCCAGATTCCTTTAGACCATCTGCAGAGGATTAATAACATTTCTTCACATTACACCTCCATAAAAACTGCATTGCAGAAAGGGTCACGTGAGGTTTTCCACATATTATGGTAAAGGAAAAATATGGGAGGTTCTGGAAATAGGAGTGGAGGGGATCTCTGTGCAGGTCTCCATTTCAGGAAGCAGGTGCCCCGTCTCTAAGCCCCGGGTGTAAGTCTAGCGTGCAAACCTTCTGGACAGTTGATGAAAATAGATGATTTAAAGCTGAGGCTGACATACTGATCTCCTCATGAGGGGGCTTCCCCGTCACAACAGAGACTGCAGAATAAATGGTGAGTTTCTGAAGATCATAGGTGTATACAGCTGCTGTAGACTGCTATAAATTGTCCTGTTTTGAACAAAGCAGGACTTGAAGATTGCCAGTTTCTACATATTCCGCCACCTGGACAATGTCCTCTCTGGTGGTTGCAAATAGGGATGAGCGAATCAACTTCGGATGAAACACCCAAAGTTGATTTGCATAATACTTTGAATACTGTACGGAGCTAGCGCTCCATACAGTATTAGAATATATTGGCTCCTATGAGCTGAAGTTATTGCAAGACTTCGCATAATAACTTCATAAATCAATTTCTACTGTAAAAAAACATTTCCCGAACTCAGGTTCGGTTCCAAGGTACCACTTGGAACCGAACCAGAGTTCGGGAAATGGTCTTTTACAGTATAAATCCATTTCTGAAGTTATTATGCGAAGTCTTGCAAGACTTCGCAAAGTAATAACTTCGACTCATAGGAGCCAATGCATTCTAATACTGTATGGAGTGTTTGCTCCGTACAGTATTGAAACAAAGTTTTTATGCGAATCATCCGAAGTCGATTCGCTCATCCCTAGTTGCAAGACTTGAAGCTAAAGCTTAGCTTCTTTGAGAAAAGTCATTGAGAAGAGTTTAAAAGATAATCTATTCATGAGATAATTTATCTCTTTGCAGAAAGCTGTGTAAGAATTCAGTAATTCAGCGCTGATGGACTTCCTCTTTGTCAATCAGTGATTCCTAGGGTTGCACCGGGTATCCAAGTCTCAATACTTTGATACCCAGCTTGGTTCGATACTGGGATTGGCATTTTTTCGATGATTAGAGAACATGGTGCATGCAAAGCACAGCGCACGCCATGTTCTCATAAGCGGCTGCACAGTGGAGACGTGTGACGTGGCCGGCCACTGCCACCAATGTAAAAGCACAGTGGCCAGACATGGGAGTGTCCTTGAGGAAGGGAGAGAGAAACTCGCCACGGTGCTGGATGCTGATAAGTTAAAGGGGTCATCCAAAGTCTAAAACATGTCCCCCAATGCCTGGGCCCTTCAAATAGATTATACTTACCCCGCTCCCCGGCACCCGCATCACTCGTGATTCCTGCATTGCTGCCACTGCATCTCCCCGTCGTGTGGATCAAAACATCCGGCAACAGGAGGAGCAGCCAATAGCAGGCCACGACGGGGATAAGCCTCTCTAGCGTCACCCACGATGGGAGATGCAGCGGTGGCTGTGCTGCTCAGGAACATGAGGTTAATGTGTGGGTATTTTTGGTGTTTTGTATTTTTTTGATTTTATGTGGTATCGAAATCGAATAAAAATGTTGGTATTGTGACATCTCTAGTGCTTCCTGTGGGCAGCACATGTAAAAGGACCAAACATCCCCTTCTTATATTGAATGGAGCACCAACAACACCGTAGCCAAATGCTGTCTGAATAATGAAGTGAGTTAGAGCTGAATCTGTTTTGCTACCTCGTACGTCTGAACGTTTTGACCCGTACTGATGTACTAGGCCTGACTAGAGTGAAGCGATGCATTGAGACGCTTGGAGGCGTGTAAATTAGAAGCTAGATTGGCCCGTCAACTTGTTGCCAATTGCTGTTAAATGTGGAAAGGAGACAAATCATGTCCAGTTATCGTAGTTGTGTCTCACTAATGGCTTCTTTATTTTAGGCATGGCTATTGATCTCGCTCTGTATGGAATGTATGTTTTCCAATAAAATCAATACGAAGGGCACAAGATCTGACTGCCTAACCCCTGTAAAGAAGATTACCGTAGTTTATTTGGCTATGAATCATAGTGATCCTGGCACTTATTTAATGTGATGGCTTCATAGACTAAAAGCATGATATCTTCTGTGATAGATATATATATATTTATACTACTTAAAGACCATATATATATATATATATATATATAATTTTGCTGACCAAAAGGATAAAGAATGTAAATGCATCCGTGGCCTTTCAATGCAATCCAAGCTGGCGATTGATCCGTCACGTGTCTGACAACAGCAATGACCCTTGTCTGTACTGAGGTCCCACGGGTTTCTGTCATGGCGTCTGTCATTTTACCAGACTACATAGTGCGGATCGCTGCGTTCTTTATGGGTTGTTCACATCTTTTTTTATACGTTAGATGTACATGACAAAAACACACACAAATGTATGCAATTTTGTGGTTCTCTTTTTTTTTTTTTTTTTACGTATACATTTGACAGATGTGCATATGTTTCAATTAGTGATGAGCGAATTGTTTTTTCCTGCTACGGACGGAACATTTATTTATCATATTATCTGTACTGTGGCTGTATAGCAGTGTTAAAATGTATTCTTTGCGATGAGGACAGATTAAGATGGCTGTAGGTCTCACAATACCATCTTGGACTACTTTCACATCGGCGTTTTGGCATTCCTGTTTTGCGATCAGAGGATCTCGAAACCGCACCAGAACAGTTCCGTTTAGGGACAATGTATTGTGAATGGGGTACGCTCCGTTCAGGATACATCAGGATGTCTTCCGTTCCGGTAGCTTTCCGTTTAGTGACCAAACACAAAACCGCTGCAAGCTGAGGTTTTGTGTCCCGTCATAAAAACCGAACAAACCGGATCCGTCACTAAAAACAATGTAAGTCAATGTTGTCCGATCAGTTTTTTTTTTGTTTTTTTTTACCCGTTGACTTCCTTTGTTTTAGTGACGGATCCGGTTTGTTCCGTTTTGATAGAACACAACCGCATCCTAACGGAACAGATGCATCCTGATGTGTTAAATCAAACAGAACCGTTTTGGTCCGGTTTTGAGATCCTCTGCCAGATCTCAAATCCAGAAACCAAAGCGTAGATGTGAAAGTAGCTTAAATTTTCTGTATGAGCCATTACTGTGAGTAGTGACGCATGCGTGAACATACTCCATTACAAATCCGAACCGGGATGTGTCTATGCTGGTGGTAGATTTGCTTTAGAGATCTGAAGGCACTGTCTGGAAAAAAAAGAATAGTTTACCGGATGGAAACTAAGGGGGTCATTTACTAACGTCTATATTAGGCGTATTTCTGGTTCAGATTGGGTTGCAAAGCTAATTTGAGCCGCAGTCTGCGACTTTTACCCCGCTCATGCTAGGTCTAAAAAAGGGGGTGTGGTGTGGAAGGGGATTGGCCGGCAGGCCCGTCTCATTCATCATTTTCTACTCCTGTTTTAGGTGTAAAAAATGGTCTAAATCTACGCCAGCAAGAGATCTGGCATAGGTTTAGAAGCATCTGTGGATCCGCTAAAGTTATGTAGAGGCCGACGCCTCTACATAACTTTGGCGGACCACCGCCAGTGCACTGGGTTATTAAGACCGGGGTCTAAAACGCTGGTCTTAAAATATGACCCCCTTAATGTTTTATGTTTCCATCTGGTATAAGTTTATTTTTGCAGGACAGAAAAGCGTGGTATGCTATGTTATACAGAAATCTACCAACAGAGTCAGTTATAGTCTATGGGTACATCAAGCAAGAAGTTTCAATACGTTTTAACTGGTTGCAAATGTATACACTTGACGTACAGCAAAAAATTTCACTTATGCCTTATTCATGTCAGTGTTTTGGTCAGTGATTTCCATCAGGAGTGAGAGCCAAAACCAGTAGTGAGAGCTACATAGAGATGAGGTATGAGGGAAAGATCTGCACCTGTTCTGTTTAGAGCCGCACCTGGTTTTGGCTCAAAATCACTGATGGAAATCACTGACCAGGACACTAGAGGTGTCCACAACAATGGAAATAACGCCGGATTCTGCACATAAATAAGGGGAACCTGAACAGAACGCATTGACTACATAGGAGTCTGTTCAGTTTCCTTCCATTCGGGATCCTGTTTTTTTTTTTTTCTGAACAAAAAAGTTCTGCCTGCAGACAAAATCTGTGACAGAGGTCCTGAACGGAGCCTCCAACGCAGATGTGAACAAGCCATACCAGCTGTTGTGAAACTACAATTCCCAGCATGCCCCATTTATATCTATGAGAGTTCTGAGAAGAGCAGAGAAAGTATGCATGCTGGGAGTTGTAGTTTCACAACAGCTGGAGTGCCGCAGGTTGCCCACCGCTTCCAGTCTAATGTGCATGGGGCCTTTAGAGGTCTTGGATGAAGTCACTAAACCTAAAACTTGGATTTGCCATGCATTAACTCTAATTGTGTATATATAAGGGATGCTGTGATTGGCTGCTCTTGGCACATATTGGAAACATTGGGCCGCTTTCACACATTCAGGTATTTTTAATGCAGTTTTTGAAGCAAAAGCAGTAGTGGGTTTAAAAAAAAAAACCTGCATGTGTGGCCGTACCCTAGGTACATGGTAGTGGTTGGGTTAATTTCATGCAGAATAGTAGTTTTTTTTGTGTTGAAATGTGAAAGTCTGCCTTTAGCCTTCTGTGTGTTTTTATGAAGGGGCAGGAAAGAGAAAAGTCTGCCTGCAGTAATGCCCGTTCTCAGTACGGTGTCCCCCGGGCACGAGACCAATCTATAACCCCATGATTAGTTTGTTAGAGTGACTCATCCGATGATTGATTCACCTGTTCTCATGTGATTATATATGATGTGAAGCCGGAGGACGGACTTCATCACCACTGCCGTACAGGAAATGGGATGATGTATGTACTAGGCATTCAGCGACTTGGGGGGGGGGGGGGATCCTACGGTACCGAGGGAGATCAGCAATTAAGAGTGCTGAATATTGTTCATATTTTCCCCAGCCCGAGTGAGGACATTAGTACCCTTATGTTCTTCTATCCAGTGCTTTGGTAACTGGTCCTGGATTGTCATTACTATTAGAATATAAAATTAATGGAAATGTGACAAATTTAGTATTTGTGTATATATAGGAGCTTTCAGTATTGTGCGTGACTCTAGGGTTGGATATCAGAAGGAAGACTTTTCAGCCTTCACAGGAACAGTAGCCGTCAGGTTTTGTGCTGCTGGTATACGAGTCTCCAAGGCTCAGCCTCAGAATCGGGACTGCTCTTTGCTGGTGACATATCTGGAATTCTAGGGCTTAAGGACAATGCTCGGGAGTCACAGCTGTCTCTTCTAGTAGATGTTCCTTGACAGCCTGTCATAGGAGCAGCTGATCAGCACAGATTTCTCTGCCAAATGAGGCATTTTGTGTACAACGGTTGCTAGAAACAAAGCACAGCCACAAAACGGGGACACAGTCTACCATATTTAATGTTTTAAAGACTCAATTTATTCTGGAAATAGACGCTAAATATGACAGCTCCCATAGACATCTTATGGGTCCATCAGGTTTCCATTTGTTTTTGGTTTATCGAATATTGCGTTTGTCCCATTATCGTACCTGCCGTTTTAAACCACTTGTATGTGCTAGGAACATGTTGTTATGGTGATAATTCCAATTACTAGCATCTCTTACCATGCAGACCTACTGTACGTATCTTTAAGATGGCAACTGGGGGTTGGATTAGGTGAACCCTACCATGGTTTTCTAGCCGTACATCATTAGACCAGTGCACAGAAGTGAATGAACGTTGTAGAAAGTCCATAGGATGATATATATCATTTCGGGTGATCCTGCTAGCGATGTCTCAGAATGTTCCTCCAGTGACATTCGGATGAGAGCAGTCCCTACAGAAAGCCATATGTAGAAGCAAAATGGCCGGCATCGCCAAAGATAATGAATCTGTTATCCAGAAAGCTTGGTTCAAGATACGTGTGAACAAAGGCCAAGACATTCGCAGGAAGGCCTTATTCAGAGGTCAGTGAATCATGATGTCTGCTGTCCATGTTCTCCATGGACAGCACCCATACCCATTGATTTTAGGCCTCATGCACACGACCGTTGTTTTGGTCTGCATCCGAGCCGCAGTTTTTGCAGCTCAGATGTGGACCCTTTCACTTCAATGGGGCCGCAAAAGATGCGGACAGCACGCCGTCTGCTCTCCGCATCCGTTGCTCCGTTCCGTAGCCCTGCAAAAAAATATATAACATGTCCTATTCTTGTCCATTTTGCGGAGAAGAATAGCCATTTCGACAATGGGCCGTGCGTTCCGTAAATTGCGGAAGGCAAACGGGCGGCTTCCGTTTTTTGCTGATCCGCGGTTTGCAGACTGCAAAAAACGGAATGGTCGTGTGCATGAGGCCTTAATGTGTGTATTCACACATCCGTGAATTTCCAGGGGCTGTGGTTACTTCATGGAAGCCTGCCCTATTTTTGTCATAACGCCCATTATAGTCACAGTCCGTGAAAAAACATGGCCAAAAACCGGTTTTGTCTGTTTCACGGATTGTTGCTAGGAAATGCTCTTGATATAAATTTTTATCTGAGCAGTGTCCGTGGAATACAGATGACACAAAGAGCGCTAAAAACAGACACACGAACCAAACGCAGATCCTTCACCAACATCTTCACGGATGAACCACTGACCATCTTGTCACTGATGTCATCACGGACACTAACTTGTGAATGAGGCCTAACACCTATAAAGTGCTATGCACATCCAGATAGAAATGTAACCAAAGATTATGGACAAGCATATCACACCCTCAACACTTTCCAAAGAGTGGGTGGGGGTGACACCATTGGCCCCAGCACATTTATTTGGCATAAATGAGGAATGGTTTCTACACCAGCTATGAGCGAGTATAGGCGTGCAGACTTCTAGAGGATGCACGCGCCTCATCATAGATTAAGTGCATCCTCTGGCAGTGCAGGAGGATCTCAAGGCCGGCATACAAACACCAGCCTTGATGAATGACCTCTATAGGGCAGCTAATGTGCCCCTGCATGTATCACTGCCAAGCAACTTCCTACATCAAGCCATATAGACTGCAATGTTTCATTTGACACTGGAAACTTGGATTGATATACCGCCGCAATAAATTTAAACAAGTTGTATCGAACATCCTCCGCATGTGGTCATCCACCTTAAGAATTTACTATAGCTCAATCTCTCTGCCTTGGCAGCTAACTTTTTTTTTTCCTATTTAGCTGTACGAATCATGGCCATTTTAAACATTTATTCTATTTTTGATGCTGGATCAGGCAGCAGAATCTGACCACTTACAGTCAGCATAAATAAGGGTTTTCCCACAAATGGCACAATTGCTGGGATCCTTATTTACTAGACACTATAAGGCCTGTTTCACACTGCCGACACATCCTTCTTGCAGGCTTTTCCGGGAATTGTCAGGACAAAAGCTGCGGCCAGATCACCGCCAGACGCTGTTATAGTTAATGGGGCCAGACAGCATTCTGGTAGTGTCTAATAATGCCCGATTCAGCAGGATCTTTCCAGCTGGATCGGTAACAGCTTGCCGGATTGGTAAATGCTAGTGTGCAACTAGCCTAATGGGTGTCTTGAGATCCCCCCCACATTCCTTCTGCCTGCACCTCTGCAGTGAGGAGGAATGTCAATGGAGTGTCTTCTCCACATGCACTGCTGTTCTATTCAGTCTGTGGGGATGATTGAAACCGCAAAGCGCTGTACTGTCTCCCTCTCAGTCCCATAGGTTTTCAGAGGAGAGTCTTTGCGCGTGCTCGACCACTGCTGCACTCAAATTCCTTCTCACTGTGGTGATATATGTGAAAAACAGAAGGTTCAGGAACCCCCTTCTAGTGATCAGTGGGGTCCCCTCGTTCCCGACCGCTTTTGGGTCCCAGCACCAAGATGTGTCATCCTTGATGACATCACATGAGTTCGTGCTGGTCACTGTGATATTTTGTCCATATTGCAGCAGTATTACATTGAAATCACTCCACCATATATCGTTTTTCTTCTTTACATATGTTGTTTTCTCTTATTTTTATTTTTTTTCATTATTTTTTATAGTGGGAAAAGTGTTTGCTTTTTTTTATTTTCTTGAGTTTTTCTGTCATATTATTTTTTGTCTGCTTTCTATTGATTGACCCTGATACCAACATGATCTTGAGATCGTCTATAAATAGTATTAGCAATAACTGGAAAGAAAAGGATATTCCAAGACGGCAGACATTTAAAGGAAATCATATTTACCTCCCAGCGAGACCTGTAGGCTTATTACAGTGTAAGCTGTGACAACTACTGAAGTGCTTTAAATTGCACATTTGATTGAAAGGTCGGGTGTATTAACGCCACTTAATGTGAAGTCTCCAAATACAGGGATAAACATAATTAATATCCCAGTTTTCATATCATTATTGGAGTAGATTTATATTCGACATTGGTGTACAGGGAGTGCAGAATTATTAGGCAAGTTGTATTTTTGAGGATTCATTTTATTATTGAACAACAACCATGTTCTCAATGAACCCAAAAAACTCATTAATATCAAAGCTGAATATTTTTGGAAGTAGTTTTTAGTTTGTTTTTAGTTTTAGCTATTTTAGGGGGATATCTGTGTGTGCAGGTGACTATTACTGTGCATAATTATTAAGCAACTTAACAAAAAACAAATATATACCCATTTCAATAATTTATTTTTACCAGTGAAACCAATATAACATCTCAACATTCACAAATATACATTTCTGACATTCAAAAACAAATCAGTGACCAATATAGCCACCTTTCTTTGCAAGGACACTCAAAAGCCTGCCATCCATGGATTCTGTCAGTGTTTTGATCTGTTCACCATAAACATTGTGTGCAGCAGCAACCACAGCCTCCCAGACACTGTTCAGAGAGGTGTACTGTTTTCCCTCCTTGTAAATCTCACATTTGATGATGGACCACAGGTTCTCAATGGGGTTCAGATCAGGTGAACAAGGAGGCCATGTCATTAGATTTTCTTCTTTTATACCCTTTCTTGCCAGCCACGCTGTGGAGTACTTGGACGCGTGTGATGGAGCATTGTCCTGCATGAAAATCATGTTTTTCTTGAAGGATGCAGACTTCTTCCTGTACCACTGCTTGAAGAAGGTGTCTTCCAGAAACTGGCAGTAGGACTGGGAGTTGAGCTTGACTCCATCCTCAACCCGAAAAGGCCCCACAAGCTCATCTTTGATGATACCAGCCCAAACCAGTACTCCACCTCCACCTTGCTGGCGTCTGAGTCGGACTGGAGCTCTCTGCCCTTTACCAATCCAGCCATCTGGCCCATCAAGACTCACTCTCATTTCATCAGTCCAAAACCTTAGAAAAATCAGTCTTGAGATATTTCTTGGCCCAGTCTTGACGTTTCAGCTTGTGTGTCTTGTTCAGTGGTGGTCGTCTTTCAGCCTTTCTTACCTTGGCCATGTCTCTGAGTATTGCACACCTTGTGCTTTTGGGCACTCCAGTGATGTTGCAGCTCTGAAATATGGCCAAACTGGTGGCAAGTGGCATCTTGGCAGCTGCACGCTTGACTTTTCTCAGTTCATGGGCAGTTATTTTGCGCCTTGGTTTTTCCACACGCTTCTTGCGACCCTGTTGACTATTTTGAATGAAACGCTTGATTGTTCGATGATCACGCTTCAGAAGCTTTGCAATTTTAAGAGTGCTGCATCCCTCTGCAAGATATCTCACTATTTTTGACTTCTCTGAGCCTGTCAAGTCCTTCTTTTGACCCATTTTGCCAAAGGAAAGGAAGTTGCCTAATAATTCTGCACTCCCTGTATATAAAAGTCATAGTGGGAAGATCCCCGCTCAAGACCCCATTCTTTAGCAAGCTGAAAAAAGTGTCATGCTCTTATCTTTGGGCAGAATCGGCGCAGCAAATCCTATTCAGTTGGTGGGAATCAGAAAAAAAACTGTCATTAGCATCAAAATCCACTCCAAAAACCATATTTTTCGGTCTGCGTTCGATCCACATTTTTTGCAGATTGCATGCCAACCCATTTTATTTCTACGGGGCCGCAAATAATGCAGCTAGCATACGAGTGTCGTCCATGTGCGGTCCACAATTTTTTTAACATGTTCTATTCTCGTCTGTTTGGCTGACGAGAATAGACATTTGTTTCAACTGAGCCTGTAAAAAGAGCAGGATGCACGCAGACCGCTTCCGTTTTTTCGGATCTGATATGGCCGTATGAATGCTCCCTAAGTCTGAGGCAGATTCAGCTCCTGATTTTTATTTTATTTTTTTATTTTTTATCTCAAAATCAACTACAAAAAGCTGTGTGAACATACCTGTATATATCCTGCCCAGCGCTTTCCCTGGTGACTAGCTGTTTCCATAACTCCCCATAGGCTATAATAGAGAGTGCCACACGACTGATTCTCCTCCTCTACTTTGTGGTCGGGCTCTGATCATAGCGATGACTTTGAAAAGAAATAACCTTTTGTAGGACTTGCCAAATATCAACTGTAGTAATGAAAAGCCAGCTACAGTGATTTATTTCCAGTTTTATAGCAAGTGTTATAGAATATAGAGATGAATAAATGTAGAATAATAAAGGCAAGTAATAGATTTCAGATCTGAACCAGGCCTAGAATGTTCTCAGGAGAATTGGTGTAATTGTGGCATGTAAATAAGTCCACCCCAGAAGCCACAATTTGAGAATGAAAACCTCCATACAATAGAGCCTGAGAAGTCAGATTAGTAAATTTCTAGTTGAATCGGCTGAAACAAGCAATGTATAATGCGATGGGAAAAATGATATGTGACACTTGTTGAAGTGAGACAACCCTTGTTCCTGCTCATTCTGGGCTTTGAAGTCAAGGAGGCGGTCCTATCAGTGTCCATGTATACCCAGTCATAGAGGGAAGGCTGTCAATCGCTGACAGGACCGCCTCCTTGAGCGTCCATATACATGAATAAAAGACAGGTTTTACGGAATCTTTTCCTGTAAATGTATATATCAGTCCGCTCAGCTCCTCGTGCTCTATATACGCCGGCTTCAGCTCAGAAGTTAAGTTCAACGTGACCGGTTCCCTTTAAGATATGACAATGTTGCACTTAAAGGGAACCTGTCACCTGGATTTTGGGTATAGAGCTGAGGACATGGGTTGCTAGATGGCCGCTAGCACATCCACAATATCCAGTCCCCATAGCTCTGTGTGCTTTTATTGTGTAAAAAAACCTGATTTGATACATATGCAAATTAACCTGAGATGAGTCAGAGCTTGAAAATATGACTCTTCTCTGCTCACACAAGTAAGATATGACTCTTTTTTTTTTTTTTATGTTAATTTGCATGAAAAGCGGGAAGTACAAAAATGCATAATACTTATAGAATTTGTCTGCAAATGAAATTAAAAGTGTAAGGGTACTTTCACACTAGCGTCTTTCTTTTCCGGCATAGAGTTCGTCACGGGCTCTATACCGGAAAAAAACTGATCAGGTATATCCCCATGCACTCTGAATGGAGAGTAATCCGTTCAGGATCAGGATGTCTTCAGTTCAGTCGTTTTGACCAGGCAAAAGATAAAACCGTAGTATGCTACGGTTTTATCTCCGGCAAAAAAAACTGAAGACATGCCTGAATGCCGGATCCGTCATTTTTTCCCATAGGAATGTATTAGTGTCGGATCCGGCATTCAAAATGCCGGAATGCCAGATCCGTCCTTCCGGCCTGCGCATGCGCAGACCGGTAAAAATGTGAAAAAAGATACAAGATGGATCAGTCTGTCCGCATGACAAGCGGAGAGACGGATCCGTCCTTGCAATGCATTTGTGAGACGGAACTGCATCCGTATCCGTCTCACAAATGCTTTCAGTCAGCGGCGGATCCGGCGGGCAGTTCCGATGACGGAACTGCCCGCCGGATCACGCTGCCGCAAGTGTGAAAGTAGCCTAATTTATATGTTTAGGGTAACACAATTAACATTTATAAATGCTCAGTGAGGGTAGCATAGTAGAGGTGACAGGTTCCCTTTAAATTGTGGCAGGGTGGATTTGATTTAAAGAGGACCTTTTATCGGTCCAAACATTGTGAACTAAGTATCGTGACCTATACAGCGGCGCCCAGGGATCTCACTGCACTTACTATTATCCCTGGGCGCCGCTCCGTTCTCCCATTATGTCCTCCGGTATGTTCGGGGACTTGGTTATAGTAGGCGGGGACATGGTTATAGTAGGTGGAGCCTGCCCTTGTTCTGCTGGGCGTCTCCTCCTCCTAGGCTGTAGCGCTGGCCAATCGCAGCGCAGAGCTCACAGCCTGGGGTTTTTTTTTCTTCCAGGCTGTGAGCTGTGCGCTGCGATTGGCCAGCACTACAGCCTAGGAGGAGGAGACGCCCAGGAGAACAAGGGCAGACTCCACCTACTATAACCAAGTCCCCGAACATACCGGAGGACATAACGGGAGAACGGAGCGGCGCCCATGGATAATAGTAAGTGCAGTGAGATCCCTGGGCACCGCTGTATATGTCAGGATACTTAGTTTACAATGTTTGGACCGATGAAAGGTCCTCTTTAAATCAAACTAATTTAAATCACTAGTCAGTAAGGCTTGATTTAAATCATAGTTTTCTACATAAGACTAATTCTTGCTGGTATAACTTATAATATGCAAGTAGATGAAGATTTTTAGAATAATAACTTTTCATATTAGGTTGATTAGGTTGATTCTGCATTCATAGGTTTGTAGAAGTTAGGATTAGGCCTCATGCACACGACCGTTGTTTTATTCCGTGTCCATTGTGCTGTTTTTCATGATTTTCTGCAGACCCATTGATTTTCAATGGGTCTGTTGAAAACTCGGCTAATGCATCATTTGCCATCCGCGTCTGTGATCCGGGGTTCCAGTCCGTCAAAAACGTATAAGCTGTCCTATTATTTTCGCGGAAAACAGTTCGCGGACCCATTCAAGACAATGGGACCGCAAAAAAACGCGGAGGCACACAAGATTGTAGTCCGCGTCAGTTTTTTTTCCTATCATTTGCATGGCAAACCTGTCTTAGGCCCCTTTCACACGGGCGAGATTTCCGCGCGGGTGCGATGCGTGAGTTGAACGCATTGCACCCGCACTGAATCCTGACCCATTCATTTCTATGGGGCTGTTCACATGAGCGGTGATTTTCACGCATCACTTATGCGTTGCGTGAAAATCGCAGCATGTTCTATATTCAGCGTTTTTCACGTAACGCAGGCCCCATAGAAATGAATGGGGTTGCGTGAAAATCGCAAGCATCCGCAAGCAAGTGCGGATGCGGTGCGATTTCCACACATGGGTTCTAGGTGACAGTCTATTCACTGTATTATTTTCCCTTATAACATGGTTATAAGGGAAAATAATAGCATTCTGAATACAGAATGCTTAGTATAATAGTGCTGGGAGGGTTAAAAAAAATAAAAAAAGTTAACTCACCTTATCCCCATGATCGCCTAGTTCCCGGTCGGTCTGTTCTTTAGCTGTGGCTAAAGGACCTGTGGTGATGTCAGATCACATGCTCCATCACCATGGTGATGGACCATGTGATTGGAGCATGTGATCTGACATCACCAAAGGTCATTCAGTCCACAGCTAAAGAACAGACCGGGATCTACACGATCATGGGGATAAGGTGAGTTAACTTTTTTATTATTTTTAACCCTTCCAGCACTATTATACTAAGCATTCTGTATTCAGAATGCTATTATTTTCCCTTATAACCATGTTATAAGGGAAAATAATACAATCTTCAGAACCAAACATGCGCGATTTTTTTCACGCGAGTGCAAAACGCATTACAATGTTTTGCACTCGCGCGGAAAAATCGCGGGTGTTTCCGCAACGCACCCGCACATTTTTCCGCAACGCCCGTGTGAAACCAGCCTTAGACTTTTTTTTACATTCCTGTATGTCTGGTGGTCCTCTGAAAATAAAGGAAGACATACTGAAACAAAAACGGATCACGGAACCCTATTTTGCGTAACGGAACACAACAACGGTCCTTTTTTTAAAATTTTTATTTGTAAAGAAATCATTTATTTTTATCCACACTGAATTGTGGTGCAAAGTAAGGCAACTAATAGGTGGTATAAGGTTAGACCAGTGATGGCTAACCTCTGGCACTCCAGCTGTGGTGAAACTACGACTCCCAGCATGCTCCATTCATTTCTATGGAGTTCTGAGAACAGCCAGACAAGTGTACATCGTGGGAGTGCCGGAGGCTAGCCATCCCATAAAGATGCTTCAGATAGATCATCCAGCATCCGGCACATATTTTACTGTCTAGACTCAGTTTACACTGCCAGAATCCTGGCCGGTGTACTTCTGTGTGGAGAAAAGGAGAGCGGACCCGTCTCCACACTATGCTGCCTGTACAAAGAACAGACCCACGTTAGCGGTAACCGACTCTTGTTCTCTGATCAGGAATATTACAGTTATATGATTTCTTTTCTTTTTGCAGTGTGGGAATAGTGAGAAGGTCCCCGTCCATGTCCTTTTTGGAATTTACTATCTTGTTATCGCTGTTGCTATAATATATGGACTAAAAAACTGGGAGATGTAGATTTAGGAGGATGACTCATTTGGATTTCCTAGAATCCGGCGTCCTCTCTATCGGCTACAAGAGCTGCTCGGAGAAAGAAAAAAGCATTAAGTGGCTGTCTGGGCTTTGCCATAAGATTAGCATCAGCGTGACCGCTAGCGGTATATTCAGTACTAATCTGCAGCACACAGGGTGACCTCACATTAGCATTGCCGCACCGGCCTTTAACAGGTGTGGAGGCACAATACAGCACCGCCAGGCCGGACTTGCTACAGTTCTGCTCCTTTGTTTGGTGACAAAAGACATGGCTGCTCGCCATGCTGTACGGGCCAGACATTTCCAATAATGCCAGTTTACGGATTTGCCTTCTCAGATTGTCCAGCAGGGAAAAGTACATCCACCTGCGTGATGCTCACTCCTGCTCCCATGTATTTATGATCTGATTTTAATTCTGTAGACCACACTGTGCCGAACTGCTTCCCAGCACAGCTTTGGCTTTGGCCCACAGGAACATTGCCCAGAGTTACTTAACATGAGTGCACCTAGACTTTGGTGCATCAAAGTTTAAAGAAAATATCTCTAGTCTGAAAGGGGGTGTGGCTTAACAAGAAAGGGGTGTGTTTTCACTAGAAGAGGTTCATGATCTAATATGCCAAATATTGCACCAAAATTGCTCTAAAATTCTAGTGCAAAATTCTGTTTCAAAAGTAAGACAACCAGTAGTTAGTACAAAGTTAGATAAACCATCCAGCCATACATCCTGTGTGCGCCTCTGTGATCAGTCTGGTGCAGGTCTAGAGCGCCATCTAGAGAATTAGTAAATCTGCTCATTGTGGGTCAAATGATGACCATTAGTGCATATTAACGCGCACTCAAAATTTCTTGCGCTTTTCTGAAGTTTACCTTGCACTTATGCAATGTCAGGTAGCCAATTTGGTCAATAGACTACAAGCGAGAGGTTCTATAAGGCATCCATTTTTCTCCTTCGCATAAAAAGGTTTTCGTGCTTTCTCTTAATTTGTTTGATAAAAAATATGTGAAAAACAGCAGATATTTTTCCTCTTCTCCCTCTTAGACTTTAATCGTAGAGTCTGGTCCACAAAAAAACAGAATAGAATAGGAAATTGTTCTGTTCTTGGGTCGGCACAGGGCAGTGAACTGCCGGATCCGGCAATCCGGACGTAAACTGATGCATTTGTGAGTCGGATGCAGATCCGTCTGACAAATGCATTGCAATACCGGATCCGTATTTCCAGTTGTCATCCGGGAAAAACGCATCCAGTATTTATTTATTTTTCTAATCTGATCCAGCATTTATACATTTCAATAGAAATTAATGCCGGATCCGGCATTCCGGCAAGTGTTCAGGATTTTTGGCCGGAGAAGAAAAATGCAGCATGCTGCGGTATTTTCTCCGGCCAAAAAACGTAAGAGGGAATGAACGGAATGCTCTCCATTTTGAATGCATTAGGATAAAACTGATCAGTTTTTTTTCCGGTATTGAGCCCCTAGGAAGAAAAACGCTTTTACCCTAAAAGAAAAAGGATGTGTGAATAGCCACTTTGACTCGTATGGGGCCGTGTCCCATCTGTTATTAAAACTGACAGCAAGCAGACGTGAAAAATGCGTTAATAAGAAGGCAACATCACAACAGGTACCACGGACACAAAACCTAGCAGTCTATGGGATTAGTTGTCTCAATCATTTCCCTCCAACATTGTTGTACTAGACAGGAGGAAGTCATGACCAGAGAGACTGATACACGGTATGTGAAAGAGTCCTTATAGGGGAGCTGCGCCTTATCAAATAATGGAATTTGCTATTTATTATTCTATACGTTTTTATTGTTTTTAGAAATATAAGTTGCATAACATGTCAGCACTTTACATAGCCACATCGGCAGCACCGACAAGATGTCATACAGTAACATAGGGGAGATGAAACCAGCAAGAAGAACCAAATAATAACAAAGTAATAAACAGAAGGGTATGCATTACTTACAGATGTAGTGCTTTTGCTACTGTCTAATTAGGGGTGGGCGATATGGCCTAAAATCTATATTGCGATATAATTTTAAGCATATGCGATATATATCGCGATATATTGTTTTCTATATTTGGGGAGGGAGTTAATTTTTATTTATTTTTTAACTTTTTATTTAATAACTAATAGCCTCCTTAAGGACTAGAACCCTTGTCATATTCACCCTAATAGAGCTCTATTAGGGTGAATAGGACTTTACACTCTCCCTGCTGCCCTGTGCTTTGTGCACACAACAGCAGGGAGCTGACCATGGCAGCCAGCCTCTGATGTGCCCCCCCAGCCTCTGATGTGCCCCCCCCAGCCTCTGATGTGCCCCCCCCAGCCTCTGATGTGGCCCCCCAGCCTCTGATGTGGCCCCCCAGCCTCTGATGTGGCCCCCCAGCCTCTGATGTGCCCCCCCAGCCTCTGATATGTGCCCCCCAGCCTCTGATATGTGCCCCCCAGCCTCTGATCAGCCCCCCCCAGCCTCTGATCAGCCCCCCCCAGCCTCTGATCAGCCCCCCCAGCCTCTGATCAGCCCCCCCAGCCTCTCATGTGCCCCCCAGACCCTGATCCGCCCCCCAGCCTCTCCCTCTTTTCAGCCCCCTCTGGTAACTCAAACCCACCCACCCTCCCTCCCCAGTATTAATCATTGGTGGCAGTGGCCACAGGATCATCGTCGTCCCCCTCCCAATCATTGGTGGCAGTGGGCAGTTCCGATCGGTTACCATGGTAGCCAGGACGCTACTGAAGTCCTGGCTGCCATGTATGTTAGTGAGCAGCATTATACTCGCGTGAGCTGTGGCCGCTGGGCGCTCCTTCTCATAGGTCTGTGCGGCGCATTGCTAATGCTGTAAGCATTAGCAATGCGCCGCACAGACAGAAGGAGCGGCCACGGCGCACGTGAGTATAATGCTGCTCACTAACATACCATGGCAGCCAGGACTTCAGTAGCGTGACTCCTGGCTGCCATGGTAACCGATCTTCACTATCGCTCCGTGGTCATATCGCGGTCCGGCGATATGCACAAAATCCATATTGTGGCACAAATTTATATCGCATATCGCCTATATCACCCACCCCTATGTCTAATCGAGGGATTGAATTGCCAGTGTAGATTTTTCCCAGGAGTTCCACAATACTGCAAATTTAGAGGAGGAATTCCTGGCTTTAGGGATGATTTTTTTCGTATATATTCCAAATACCTTGCAGTGAAGGACAAGACCAGAGGATGTGGCACAGTCTGCCCTTCTGGCTGCAGCCCCTCCAACACAGGTGTGGGGCTCCTGGGAAAATATAACTTGGTATTACACGCCAGAAAGCTCATCTCAATACAGTTCTCATCAAAGATTCGTAATAAAGAGCACATTTCAGGTTCATAGATATGAAGGTTAGGGGATTTATCCATTGTTCCTCTAAAGATGTTGAGCCTATCTCTTTTTCCCATGAGCTTATTGGTGTGCCGTTTTAGTGAATTACTCTTTATCCCTCAAAGCCAAATATAGTGGGTGGAGATGCGTGGAAATTGGAGGGGGGAAGCGCCCATACCTTTTAAATATCTCCGGATTGGCCAGAATTTGAAGAGGGAAGTTTGTGTGTAGGAAGTGTCTGATGCGGAGATACTTATAAAACTCAGTGTAGAGTATTTGATAACTATTAGGCAGGTGTTCAAAGGAGTGTAGACGATCTGCCTCATAAAAAAACATCATAGGTAATTTGCTATTTAAAGCTGTGGCTGTTGCATTTTTTACAAATTTTTTCTATACAGATTTGAACTCTGCGTCAAGAAGGGACATGTCACTTTTTGACACAAACACCTCAGATTCACCACACAGATTATTGGTCAGTAATTCTCATCAGTTCCTGTGAGCCAAAACAAGGTGCGGGTCAAAAACACAGAACACATACAACTCTTTCATTATACCTTATGTCGGAGTCGGCTTCACTACTGGTTTTGGCTCACAATCACTGATGGAAATCACTGACGTGTGAACTCGCACAACCGTAGGAATGGGTCTGCATCTATGACCGTAATCCATAGATTAGAGGCAACACTAGTACACTACAATAAACACATCAGGAATATATATTCCACTCAGCATTGTATTGGGTGCTGCGAACAGCATACCTGCAAGGTTAAAATATATCCAAACTGACATAATGTCAGGGATGATGTTGCAGATAGCTGGAACTTATAAATAAACATCAGACTGGCTTGATCCCAAACTAAGGAGGATATGGGTGAGCCCTATAAAACCCTAAGAGCTCTCCCTGACTGCTATGCCCATGCAAGGGTCTGAATGGTAGACTATTGCATGCCCACGTACCTAAGACTGTGTGACACCTGAAGACCCTATTGTCACGAGGGTGTCAAGAGCCACGTCTGACTCCGTTATACCCGGGGTCAGGAAGTCGCAGCGGGTGGCTGCGCGCTCTATGTCTAAAGATCACGTTTCTTAGTGATTGTTTTCTGTGTTTGCCTTGCAATCCTTTTTGTCTCACTCAGGGATCCGTAGCTTCTCCTCCTCAGCTGTTTCTTGTCTGCCACTCCCAACCTCCTTATATTCTCCTCTCACACTTCTCTAGTTGCCAGTTATAGAGCTTCCTGCCTGGACATCTATACTGACCCACTGGAGCTGTGAATCCTGGTTGTTGTTCCAGAGTGCTTCCCTCCGGATCCCTGTTGGGCTTTTTGTTGTCTCCTGTTGTCGCCCACCTGGGATTATATGTTTAGTCTGTATTGTCTGTCCTCCCCTTGGTGTTTTTCCTTTAGAGCTAGTGGTGCGGACTAGTGTTCCCACCGCCCTGTTCACTATCTAGGGCTCATCTTAGGGAAAGCCAGGGTTTTAGGCACGTGATCGGCATACGGGTGAGGAACCCGTCTAGGGACGTCAGGGCAGCCAGGTGCCAGCCGCAAGGTGAGTCAGGGGTCACCACCTTCCCTCTCACTTGGGCAGGGCCTTCCTCTTTCCCTCCCTCTGTGTCACGTATGTGATAGTCACGCCGATCGTGATATTTTTTTTCTCTCTACTTAGAATCCAATATGGATCCTATTGCTGCTTTGGCAAAACAGCTTCAAGGCCTGTCTTTGGAGGTGGCAGGATTGAAGGCGTCTGTCCTCCAACAACAGCAGCAAATGCAGCAGACCGCAAGCCCAGCGGTTGCTATGGGTAACCAGGTTGTTACAGAACCCAAGGTTGTTGTTCCTGACAGATTTTCTGGGGGAAGGGACAAATTTGTGACGTTCCGTGAGGCCTGCAAATTATATTTTAAGCTGCGCCCTTACTCCTCAGGTAATGAAGAACAGCGGGTGGGGATTGTTATTTCCCTGCTTCAGGGGGACCCGCAATCCTGGGCGTTCTCGTTACCCCCTGGTTCCCAGGCTCTCCGGTCAGTGGAGGGATTTTTTGGGGCTTTGGGTCTCATATATGATGACCCTGACCGAGTCGCCCTGGCTGAGTCGAAGTTACGGAGACTCCTACAGGGAGATCGGCCAGCAGAGGAATATTGCTCAGAGTTCCGTAGGTGGGCTACGGATACTCAGTGGAACGACCCGGCTCTCAGGAGTCAGTTCTGCTCTGGGTTATCTGAAAGGGTTAAGGATGCGCTGGCGCTGTATGAGACCCCCCTTTCCCTTGATGCTGTTATGTCCCTCTCTATCAGAATAGATAGACGTCTTAGGGAGAGATCGAAAAGTCCTGAGCAATCGGTAACCTCTCCCAAGCAGCAGTTAGTCTGTACTGACTTAGATGAGCCTATGCAGCTAGGAGGAACTTCTCGTCAGGTCCGTCCTCCTGAGGTTCGCCGTAGGTGGGGGGCTTGTTTTTTCTGTGGGGGGAGGGGTCATTTCATTAATGTCTGTCCCTCCTTTCTCAAAAACAAAAGACCGTCGGAAAACTACTAACCCCAGGCTGTGCGGAGGATGTCAGCCGGGGGGTATACGTTTCCTCCATACGAACATCTCAATTTGTGTTGCCAGCGGTTATTGTTTTTGGTGTGAAGACGGAGTCAATTTCTTTTTTTCTAGACAGTGGAGCAGGGGTAAATTTGATAGATGCCCATTTTGCCCGCACTATGGGTTTGTCTCTCTGTACGCTGCAGAGACCTATTCCAATATTCGCTATTGATTCTGCTCCTCTGTCTCAGAGAAACCTCACTCACATTGTCCATAACTTACACCTTCGGGTAGGGGACCACCATAATGAGTGTCTTTCATGTTACGTTCTGGAGGGCCTTCCCTCTCCTGTGGTATTGGGTCTTCCCTGGTTGGTAGCGCACAATCCAGTGGTGGATTGGCAGGCCAGGGAGATATTGGAGTGGAGTGAGCATTGCAGAGAGAATTGCTTAAATAACAATTGCTTAATCGCCTCCATAGCTTCCCTACCTACATTTATTTCGGACTTTGAGGACGTTTTTTCTGAAAAGGGTTGTCAGAAGCTACCACCTCATCGTCCTTATGATTGCCCGGTTAACCTGATTCCCGGTGCAAAATTACCCAAGTCCAGGTTCTATAATCTTTCGGGTCCCGAGAGACAAGCCATGAAAGATTATATCTCCGAGAGTCTGGCTAAGGGACACATCAGACCCTCTTCTTCACCCGTGGCTGCAGGGTTTTTCTTTGTTAAAAAGAAAGATGGGGGCCTGCGTCCTTGCCTAGATTTCCGTGAGCTAAACCGCATAACCATCCGAGACCCATACCCTCCCTCTCATTCCTGACCTTTTTAATCAGATTGCGGGTGCTAGGTGGTTCTCCAAACTTGATCTTAGGGGGGCCTACAATCTGATTCGTATCAAGGAGGGGGATTAGTGGAAGACAGCTTTTAACACCCCTGAGGGGCATTATGAAAATTTAGTCATGCCTTTCGGTCTGACCAATGCCCCTGCTGTCTTCCAACATTTCGTTAATGATATTTTTAGTCATCTCATCGGCAGGTTTGTAGTCATATACCTAGATGATATCTTAATTTATTCGGCTGATCTGAAAACACATGAAGTACATGTCAGGCAAGTACTGCAGGTCCTACGGACGAATAAATTATATGCGAAAATTGAAAAATGTGTCTTCGCCGTTCAGGAAATACAGTTCCTGGGATATCTATTATCTGCTTCAGGTTTCCGTATGGATCCTAGGAAGGTCCAGGCAATTTTAGATTGGGATCTTCCTGAGAACCTTAAAGCTCTACAACGGTTTTTGGGTTTCGCAAATTTCTATAGAAAGTTCATTAAAAATTATTCAGTGATCGTTAAACCCCTTACTGACATGACTAGGAAGGGGACTGATTTTTCTAAATGGTCTGACGCCGCTAAAATTGCATTTTCCTCTCTAAAAGAGAGATTTACCTCGGCACCTGTTCTAATTCAACCTGATGTCTCCCAGCCTTTTATTGTTGAAGTAGATGCGTCAGAGGTGGGAGTGGGGGCTGTATTGTCTCAGGGTCCGTCTCCTGGCAAATGGCGTCCTTGCGCTTTCTTTTCCAAAAAGTTATCTACAGCAGAAAAGAACTATGATATTGGAAATAGGGAACTGTTGGCGATTAAACTGGCGTTTGAAGAGTGGCGTCACTTCTTAGAGGGAGCAATCCACCCCGTCACGGTGATTACGGATCACAAAAACCTTCTGTACCTAGAATCGGCTAAGCGTCTCACCCCTAGACAAGCTAGGTGGTCGCTATTCTTTACCAGATTTAACTTTGTAATCACCTATCGTCCTGGGGCAAAAAATACCAAGGCAGACGCATTATCTCGTAGTTTCCCTGGAGGGGGTAATGTTAGTGATCCGGTACCTATTTTACAAAGAGGAGTGGTTGTCTCTGCTGTACACTCTGTTCTAGAGGGAAAGGTGTTAGAGGCCCATGGGGACGCCCCGGCCTCTTGCCACTCAGAGAAATTGTTTGTACCGTTAAACCTGCGTCTTGAACTATTAAAGGAACATCATAATTCGGCACTTGCTGGGCACCCGGGTAGTAAAGCAACCTTGGAGCTATTGTCTCGTCGTTTTTGGTGGCCAAGGTTGCGTCAGGATGTAATGGATTTCGTGTCTACTTGTTCTACTTGTGCACGCGCGAAAGTCTCTCATACACGTCCAGCAGGGTCTTTATTGCCACTTTTCATCCCCAATAGGCCATGGACACATCTATCAATGGATTTCATCACTGACTTACCTTTGTCTGCGGGTAAAACAGTTATCTTGGTAGTAGTAGACAGGTTTAGCAAAATGGTACACTTTATTGCGCTACCCGCACTTCCTAATGCTAAGACTCTTGCTCAGGTGTTTATCAGTGAAATCGTGAAGCTTCACGGGGTCCCTTCCGATGTGGTTTCGGATCGGGGAACCCAGTTTATTTCTAAGTTTTGGAAAGCTTTTTGTTCCCGTTTGGGGGTACACTTGTCCTTTTCCTCAGCTTTCCATCCTCAGTCGAATGGACAGACTGAGCGTACCAACCAAAACCTAGAAACATATTTAAGGTGTTTTGTGTCTGAAAACCAAGAGGTGTGGTCATCATATTTACCGTTAGCCGAGTTTGCCATAAATAATCGCTGTCAGGAATCCACTGGCAAGTCACCATTTCTTGGTGCATACGGTTTTCATCCCCAATTTTGTACTTTCAAAGAGGGGCGGTTTTCTTCATCTCTTTCATCGGTATGGCAGAAGGTGCAAGCTAACTTGAAAAATATGAGTGGTAAATATAAATGCATGGCCGATAAGAAACGGTCGCCAGGTCCGGACCTAGGAGTGAATGACTGTGTGGTTGTCTACTAGGAATATTAAGTTGAAGGTTCCCTCTTGGAAACTGGGTCCTAGGTTCATTGGTCCTTATAAAATAGTAGCCGTCATTAACCCTGTGGCTTTTCGCCTGGAGCTACCTCAGACTTTTAAGATCCATAACGTCTTCCATAAGTCGTTACTCAAGAAGTATGTTCCACCTCTAGAACCATCACCGCTGCCACCTCCTCCTGTTATTGTGGATGGTAATCTGGAGTTTCAAATATCCAGAATTGTTGATTCTCGTCGGGTCCGCCGCTCTCTTCAGTATCTGGTGCATTGGAGGGGTTACGGTCCCGAGGAAAGAATGTGGGTTCCAGCGTCAGAGGTAAACGCCAACAGGTTAATTCAGGCTTTCCATGCCTCTCATCCCGAGAGACCTGGTCCTGAGTGTCCGGAGGCCCCTCGTGAAAGGGGGGGGGGGGTACTGTCACGAGGGTGTCAAGAGCCACGTCTGACTCCGTTATACCCGGGGTCAGGAAGTCGCAGCGGGTGGCTGCGCGCTCTATGTCTAAAGATCACGTTGTTTCTTAGTGATTGTTTTCTGTGTTTGCCTTGCAATCCTTTTTGTCTCACTCAGGGATCCGTAGCTTCTCCTCCTCAGCTGTTTCTTGTCTGCCACTCCCAACCTCCTTATATTCTCATCTCACACTTCTCTAGTTGCCAGTTATAGAGCTTCCTGCCTGGACATCTATACTGACCCACTGGAGCTGTGAATCCTGGTTGTTGTTCCAGAGTGCTTCCCTCCGGATCCCTGTTGGGCTTTTTGTTGTCTCCTGTTGTCGCCCACCTGGGATTATATGTTTAGTCTGTATTGTCTGTCCTCCCCTTGGTGTTTTCCTTTAGAGCTAGTGGTGCGGACTAGTGTTCCCACCGCCCTGTTCACTATCTAGGGCTCATCTTAGGGAAAGCCAGGGTTTTAGGCACGTGATCGGCGTACGGGTGAGGAACCCGTCTAGGGACGTCAGGGCAGCCAGGTGCCAGCCGCAAGGTGAGTCAGGGGTCACCACCTTCCCTCTCACTTGGGCAAGGCCTTCCTCTTTCCCTCCCTCTGTGTCACGTATGTGATAGTCACGCCGATCGTGATACCTATAATATTGAGGGGACACGACCACCGGCTCCCTGCACTTAATACGGACGGAGTCAGGGTCACCTAGAATCAAGCCAGCAAGGAAACACAAATAAAGAAAAAGACTTATCTTAGCAAGCAGCAGCCTCCAGCAGTGAACACCTCATCCAGGAAGTAGTATAAACCGCAAAGTGAGGCAGTATGGGAGGGAATATAAAGGGAGACAATTAGTCTAAATAGGTGACACCTGGGAGAAGGAAAGGAGATGACAAAGTGAAACCAAAACAAAGAACGTCATGCAAGAGGTAGAGAAGAACGTCTGCCAGACCTTCTCACAGAACTGGCGGTGACACATAATAATGGAAAAGACATAACGGATACAGACCGATCGTCCAGGGGGTGTTCGACCACCCTGATGTACGTTTAGCCTTGCTTCCTCCTGGGGGCTACATGCCTCCAGGTATTGCGCTGAGCCCCATTCGTTACTGCGAGCTCACAAAGCTGATCAGCGAAGGTGTCTGTTCCTCACTGATCAAATACTGATTACCTATACAGAGGATAGATCACCAATTAATAGATCAGTAAGCCAGTAAGGTACCTAGTTTAGGAAGGGCAATATCGTCCTTGTATTACTATTAATAATTTGTGTACTATGGGAGTTTACATGTAGTATTATGTGGGAGTACGTTTTAGGAAACGTGACTGCTCGACCAGTAACTGGCCACACTGGTGGCCTACCTCGAGAGGGACCAAAGAGACCGGTGTGGGCTGGGAAGTGTCTGAATGGGAATTGGTGAGGTATCTCTTATTTTGTTTTTGGTTTATGTATAGAAGTATGTGTGTTATTCGCTGGACTTAAACTGTGTGAAGATCAATAATAACTGCAAATATTATTCTAAAATGTGTGTGTGTGTGTGTGTGTGTGTATATATACTCATACATTCTGACCCCTTTAAAAAAAATTGTGATCTTTGAAATTACCAGGCATGGCTAGGACTGGTGGCTACATGGCCATTCTTTGAGTAGTTTCAACCTAAATAACCAGTATTGTCTTCCCTTTAATTCAGTTTCTCTCAGCATTCATCTAGACAGAACAGACACGTTGCGCACATATTGCTCTTTACGCAGCCTTATTAAATCTTCCTGTATATATGACTTATCTCCCTGTGCAGTGAATCATTGTGTACCAGGTGAAGAGCCTGGAGATGTGAGCGAGCTGTGTAGGAGTAAAAGATCTAATGAAAAAATGGGGAATGCCGGATCTAATATTTTTTTCCAGTAAACTCAAAGATGCTGCTTGGTTTCTATGCAAATTTCCGAAGATTGTCCCAGAGCTATATATTTGGTTCCACCCAATCTTCTTTAGATTAAACTACTCTCTGCAGTTGGAATCGTGTCATAGTGTAACCCTATTTACATAGGCACCGCATTTAGGGTGCGTTCACACGACTGTTAGAGTTTTGTGGTCTGCAAAACATGGATACCAGCCGTGTGCACGCTGGTGCAGAACCATTGACTTCAGTGGGTCCATGGTATGCATGTTGCAGTGACATGTAGGACATGTCCTATCTTTTGTGCCGCGGCCACACGGATGTAGAAGCACACAGAATCGTACTACAGTGCCAGCAAAGTCGATGAGATTTAGCAAAATTGCATCCACATGCTGCAGGTGAAAATGAGCAGCATTTAGGCTAGGGCTACACAACAATGTGTTGTTCGACTACGGCTGCGGCAAGTGATTCTTTTAGTAATCGAGTATCCTATCGATTATTTTTTACGATTAATCGAGTAAGGGTACTTTCACACTTGCGGCAGATAATTCCGGCAGGCAGATCCGTCTCCGGAACTGCCTGCCGGATCCTTCAAAACGTATGCAAACTGATGACAAATGCATTGAAATGCTGGATCCGTCTCTCTGGTGTCATCCGGAAAATGGATCCGGCATTTATTTATTAATATTTTTTGCAGTCTGAGCATGTGCAGACCGCAATGCTGAATCCGTTTTGCCGGAACACTTAATGCATGTCAATGGGAAAAAATGCCGGATCCTGGATTCCGGCAAGTGTTCCGGAATTTTGGACTGAGATAAAACCGTTTATTATCTCTGTCCTGAAAAGGCAAAAAGACTGAAGACATCCTGATGCATTCTGAACGGATTGCTCTCCATTCAGAATGGATGGAGGATGGTGGAGGATCAGACTGCCGGAGTTCACTGGCTGCATCTGTCATAGCTGGAAGCCTGTTGGTTGTAATGGTGATGCCCCTTACTGCCTCCAATTTGAATACTCACCCACCCAATGTTCCCCCAGTGAACAGAGCGGAGCATGTCTGCTCCAGTCTTGGTTTAGCAAAGCAGGCGTGATTACGTCATTGTATCTCGCCTACCTGTGCTCAACTACCAATGGCGGGAGCCGACGACTTCCTGCTGCACCACTGCTTGCTATATTATTTTTTTAGGAAGTGCTTGCAGTCTGCCTACTGAAACAGAAGAGTCATACTTACCTGCCTTAAATCCGGCTGTGCGTGGGCCTGGTCACATGCACCGCTCCTGCCAATGTGTAGCTTCAGTGCTGACATGCTGCTTGTGACCACATCACCGCTGAGGCCAGTCACTGCATGTGACCATGTCCATGCACAGCCCTGTAAACAGGGCAGGGACCGCAAAATAGAGACAGCGGAGGCAGTGCGTAAGTCTACTTTCACACTGGCGTTTTGGCTTTCAGTTTGTGAGAGCTGTTCAGGGTTCTCACAAGTGGTCCAAAATAGATCAGTTTTGCTCTAATGTACCGTATTCTGAATGGAAAAGGATCCGCTCAGAATGCATCAGTTTGCATCAGCGTTTTGGTGTCCATCTGACGAAACTGAGCCAAACGGATCCCTCCTGGCACACAATGTAAGTCAATGGGGACGGATCCGTTTTCCCTGACACAATCTGGCACAATAGAAAAC
Source organism: Bufo gargarizans (assembly GCF_014858855.1). NCBI lineage: Eukaryota > Metazoa > Chordata > Amphibia > Anura > Bufonidae > Bufo > Bufo gargarizans. The sequence goes on from NC_058084.1 coordinate 328,948,211, forward strand.
TAATCCATCCTCTATTGACTTTCAATGGTGTTCAAGACTGATCCGTCTTGGCTATGTTTAAGATAATACAAACGTCTCTCGCCTCTCCGCCCGGCTCCCGTCTCTGGTTCCAGGAGAAATACACTGGACCGGAAACCAGAAAAAGCGTTACTGGTTGCTATAGGAACTGCCAGAAGTGTGTGAGCCGGGCTCCATGGTGACTCGTAAGGGTCAGGTGATGCGCTGGCTCTGCCCACGGTCTGCTGTTCAGATAGGTTTGGCAGGATGGCGGCGGCCATTTTGGTTTACCTCAGCGGCCTCTGAAGTACTTATAGAACCAGCTGTGCCTTGTGGGGAGGCCACAGAGTGGTGAGTGAGAGGCTTCTCTTCACTCAAGCTCCGTGGTCATGTGATTTAAATGAATCAGGATTTTTTTGCCTCTATTAAATCAATGAATCGTTGAGCCCTACGTTCGGCAATAAATCGCGCGACACACACTGCAACTTGTGACAATTTTTATAATAATAGTCTATGGTGTCGCACTGCGACATGCAACATACTGCGATGCGATAGTCGCCCAAAAATCGATCATGGATGAATTTTTTACTACTGTCGTGTCGCAGTCGCAGCATGTCGCATTGCGACACCATAAACTATCATTATAAAAGCCCTAGCCTTAGATGTATTTACTTTTTGCAAAGTACAGGGTGAAACCTGTATCCAAAACAGAAGTACATTGCAGATTTTTCTCCGGAAACGCCTTGGATAGGTTGTGGACGCTGGTGCATGTTTACATTGCTATCTGTGGGCACCATGGGGGCAATTCTATCTAACGTAAGCTGGAGGTGATTTAACAGTTTCTTATGACTTAAACACTAGTGTATGGCATAGGGCTGCAGTGAACGATTATTTGAGTAATCAAGTATTCTACCGATTTATTTTTCTGATTAATCGAGTACTCTAATAAGAAAAATGAATTAATAGACAGTTTTCCTTTATAAAAACTCATCAGACCCCCTGCCATCAGTCCCCAACACCCTTCATTCCCCCCTGTACGATCAGCCCAAGTGCATCAGTTCCCCCAGTGCCATCCGCTTCCCCCTGTGCCATCAGCTCCACTCCCCTGGTGCCATCAGCCCCTCCATGCCATCCATTGCCATGTCCCCCACTCCCCCAGTGCCTCCATGCCATCCATTGCCATGTGATGTCCCCCACTGCCATCAGATCAGCCCTTCCATGCCATGTCCCCCACTACCTCAGTGCCATCTGCCCCTTCATGCCATCCATTGCCATGTCCTCCTCCCACAGTGCCTCCATGTAATCCATTGCCATGTCCCCTCCCCTAGTGCCTCCATGCCATCCAGTGCCATCTTTCCTCCTCCCCCAGTGCCTCCATGCCATCCACCATGTCCCAGACTCCCCCAGTGCCATCAGATCAGCACCTTCATCCCATGTCCCCAGCGCCATCAGCTCCTCCATGCCATTTCGATCTATGTCCCCCAGCGCAATTAGCCCCTTCAAATCACAGATGCTCCCAACCCCCGCCAGATTAGGGCCCCTGCTAACTTATACTTACCTTTCCTGGCAGTGCGCTGACATGGAGTCCGCAGGAGACGGACTGCATCTTCTTCCCACTTCCCGGCATGCACTGGGTGGGACCTGACTTCAGCCAGCGCGCTGACGATGCGTGCACGGCTCTGGCAGCGCGGTGCGGGCGGGAGGCCACGGAGCGGTGAGTGAGAGGCTTTTCTTCACTCACGCCCTGTGGTCACATGATTTAAACGAATGCTCGATGCAGGGAAGGATTTTTTTGCATTGATTACATCTATTACATTGATGAATCGTTGCAGCCCTAGTATGGCATAGGTCATCAATATCAGATCGGCACCTCAGCCGATCAGCTGTATGAGGAGACGGCGCAAGCAGTGTGCAGTCTATGGCAAAGCAGCAGTGAACAGGTAGAGAGACGGGAGACGGCATATGCACACTGCGCACGCCGTCTCCTCATACAGCTGATCGGTGGGGGTGCCAGATGCTGGACCCCCGCCGATCTGATATTGGTGACCTATCCTGAGGAACGGCCAACAATATGAAAAGCCCAGCCAACCCCTTTAGTATAAAGGAAGAATGCATCATAATCCTGTCACTTGAAGGGAATGTCCGGCTCCTAAATCCATATTGGCTATGAAAGAGGATGGCTATTCACCGCCACTGTGCTCCAGCTCAGAGACCCCTCCATGCTGTGGTCACGTGCTCTGCTGCAACCATTCACTGGCTTCAGCAGTGACTTGTCCCCCAACCAGCTGGTGCCCACAGAACCTGTATATATTCGCTCTAGGGAAGAATGTCTTTGTAAGGTATCTAAGAATACAGTATTTATCTGTTGCACAGTATACTTACACCCCAGTCCTGAGATTCAGAGCAGACTCCTAGCAGCATTTACGTCTTACACGGCAGGTATCTTTTCCTATCCATAAGTATTTAGAACATTCATTATGACCGCGAGTAAACTTCTCAGCAACCAGTAGGCTGGCAGCCACCGAAGGACATTTTGCTTTTGCCAAATCTGAAAGTTTTTGTTTTGCTCAGTGCTGATGCCAGATGGGTTTGTGCAAGGTGCGATTTGCTTTTTGGCAGTTTTATAGTTTTGTATATATGCAGAATCTCTCTCAGTCCTGACATGAACCCAGCAATGTTCTGAGGTTTATCAGACAACTTTTCTTTCTGTAGTTAGCTGAATGAAATGAAAGAAGCCACTTTTTCTGACACGGTAGCGATGCGAGTTTTATATAGAAGGTGCTTTAGTGATTGCACGGAAAGACAGAAGTGCGGGAGGCCAGCTTCATCAGCTACACATATATTGATATGACTGCCACCTACTGGACACTAAGAGACACATTAGTCATCCTCCTTATGCAGGCTATTTTAGGCTTGGTTTTCATGGTTAACCTTTTGCTAGAAATAAATTACTACAATAGGTAAAAAAAACTTTGTAGGTACAGTAATAGTTTGTTGATTGAACCACACAGTTGAAAGTAATTGTATGTATATGTGTGGGGGGATAAATATATATATATATATATATATATATATATATATAAACACACACAGTACAGACCAAAAGTTTGGACACACCTTCTCATTCAAAGAGTTTTCTTTATTTTCATGACCTGAACTCCATGACCTGAACTCATGACCATGAAAATTGTAGATTTACACTGAAGGCATCAAAACTATGAATTAACACATGTGGAATTATATACATAACAAAAAAGTGTGAAACAACTGAAAATATGTCATATTCTAGGTTCTTCAAAGTAGCCACCTTTTGCTTTAAAAACTGCTTTGCACACTCTTGGCATTCTCTTGATGAGCTTCAAGAGGTAGTCACCTGAAATGGTCTTCCAACAGTCTTGAAGGAGTTCCCAGAGATGCTTAGCACTTGTTGGCCCTTTTGCCTTCACTCTGCGGTCCAGCTCACCCCAAACCATCTCTATTGGGTTCAGGTCCAGTGACTGTGGAGTTCAGGTCATCTGGCGCAGCACCCCATCACTCTCCTTCATGGTCAAATAGCCCTTACACAGCCTGGAGGTGTGTTTGGGGTCATTGTCCTGTTGAAAAATAAATGATAGTCCAACTAAACGCACACTGGATGGAAAAGCATGCCGCTGCAAGATGCTGTGGTAGCCATGTTGGTTCAGTATGCCTTCAATTTTGAATAAATCCCCAACAGTGTCACAAGCAAAGCACCCCCACACCATCACACCTCCTCCTCCATGCTTCACGGTGGGAACCAGGCATGTAGAGTCCATCCGTTCACCTTTTCTGCGTCGCACAAAGACACGGTGGTTGGAACCAAAGATCTCAAATTTGGACTTATCAGACCAAAGCACAGATTTCCACTGGTCTAATGTCCATTCCTTGTGTTCTTTAGCCCAAACAAGTCTCTTCTGCTTGTTGCCTGTCCTTAGCAGTGGTTTCCTAGCAGATATTCTACCATGAAGGCCTGATTCACACAGTCTCCTCTTAACAGTTGTTCTAGAGATATGTCTGCTGCTGGAACTCTGTGTGGCATTGACCTGGTCTCTAATCTGAGCTGCTGTTAACCTGCGATTTCTGACGCTGGTGACTCGGATGAACTTATCCTCCGCAGCAGAGGTGACTCTTGGTCTTCCTTTCCTGGGGCGGTCCGCATGTGAGCCAGTTTCTTTGTAGCGCTTGATGGTTTTTGTGACTGCACTTGGGGACACTTTCAAAGTTTTCCCAATTTTTCGGACTGACTGACCTTCATTTCTTAAAGTAATGATGGCCACTCGTTTTTCTTTACTTAGCTGCTTTTTTCTTGCCATAATACAAATTCTAACAGTCTATTCAGTAGGACTATCAGCTGTGTATCCACCTGACTTCTCCATAACGCAACTGATGGTCCCAACCCCATTTATAAGGCAAGAAATCCCACTTATTAAACCTGACAGGGCACACCTGTGAAGTGAAAACCATTTCAGGTGACTACCTCCTGAAGCTCATCAAGAGAATGCCAAGAGTGTGCAAAGCAGTAATCAAAGCAAAAGGTGGCTACTTTGAAGAACCTAGAATATGACATATTTTCAGTTGTTTCACACTTTTTTGTTATGTATATAATTCCACATGTGTTAATTCATAGTTTTGATGCATTCAGTGTGAATCTACAATTTTCATAGTCATGAAACTAAAGAAAACTCTTTGAATGAGGTGTGTCCAAACTTTTGGTCTGTACTGTGTATATATACTTTTTTGTAGCATATGTTAATGTTTGTCTATTTATTATACACTAATGGGGTCATTTATCAAACTGGTTTAAAGTAAAACTGGCTTAGTTGTCCATAGCAACCAATCAGATTCCAAAGGAGCTGTGCAAAATGAAAGGTGGAATCGGATTGGTTGCTATGAGCAACTAAGCCAGTTCTACTTTACACCAGTTTGATAAATGACCCCATAAAAGTTTATTTTTTTTGTAACATTCTCTCTAGCCAGCAGGACCTGTGGAGAGTAACCTACTTACCTACTCCCGGGGCTGTCTGCACTGCACTTCTGTCAACATGCACATAGACTGGGACATGCATGCTGCTGCTGCTGCCGGTGATGCATCCCATCATGTGCTGCTTGGGTACATTCATTGGCTGCCATGGCACACGTGACGTCGTCCGTGCAGAAGTTGACAGACTGAGAGCGGAAATGCAGTGCAGAAAGTCCAGGAGCCAAAACCACCTATCAGGGAGCAGGTGAAGGTCTCTCCAGAGATCCGTCTGGCTGAGGGGGTTTTAACTAACAAAAAAATGTATCCTGGAAACCCCTTTAATGATCTCCATGAAAGATAAAATCATATGTTTTCATGTTTGACTGTATATTGTTCTTTTTAATATACTGTAACATTAAGATTTTTTTGGATTTATTTTAGATAAAATAGAAGAAGCACAAAAAAAGCTGAACAGTCCTGAGGAACCCCAAAAAGGTAATACACCTCTTCTTTCTATTTCTACTTAGTTTCTTAAAGGGGTTGTGCAGGGGTTTTATATTGATGACCTTTCTCAGGATGGGTCCTCATTATCTGATCTGCAGGGGTCCGACACCCGGCACCCCCACCGATAAGATGTTTGAAGAGGAGGCGGAGCTCCATGCGAGCGCTGCTTCCTCTTCATTACACTGCCCGTCATCTCGGGAGCGCAGTGTAAATACAAGTACCTGCTCCATTCACTTGAATAGAGTGAGTACTTGTAATTACACTACGCCACCACTGCAAGGGAGACGACGCACAGTGTAATGAAGAGGAAGCAGTGCTCGCATGGAGCCTCGCCTTCTCTTCAAGCAGCTGATCGGAGGGGGTGTTGGACCTGTCAGATATTGATAAGCTATCCTGAGAATATATTTCCAATGTTTAGGTCGGTGGGACTGCTTTAACCACCTCAGCCCCCCTAGCTTAAACACCCTTAATGACCAGACCACTTTTTACAATTCTGCACTACACTACTTTCACCGTTTATTGCTCGGTCATGCAACTTACCACCCAAATGAATTTTACCTCCTTTTCTTCTCACTAATAGAGCTTTCATTTGGTGGTATTTCATTGCTGCTCACATTTTTGCATTTTTTTTATTATTAATCGAAATTTAATGAAATTTTTGCAAAAAAAGACATTTTTCACTTTCAGTTGTAAATTTTTTAAAATAAAACTACATCTATATATACATTTTTCCCTAAATTTATTGTTTTACATGTCTTTGATAAAAAAAAAATGTTTGGGTAAAAAAAAAATGGTTTGGGTAAAAGTTATAGTGTTTACAAACTATGGTACAAAAATTTCTGAGCACCTGTCATGTTTCCTGACGTTCTACAATGCCCAGACAGTAGAAAAATCCCACAAATAACCCCATTTCGGAAAGTAGACACCCTAAGGTATTCGCTGATGGGCATAGTAACTTTTTATTTTTTGTCACAAGTTTTTATTTATTTATTTTTTTCCTTACAAAGTCTCATATTCCACTAACTTGTGACAAAAAATAAAAACTTCCATGAACTCACTATGCCAATCATGAAATACCTTGGGGTGTCTTCTTTCCAAAATGGGGTCACTTGTGGGGTAGTTATACTGCCCTGGCATTTTAGGGGCCCAAATGCGTGCGAAGTAGTTGGAAATCAAAATCTGTAAAAAATGCCCTGTGAAATCCGAAAGGTGCTCTTTGGAATGTGGGCCCATTTGCCCACCTAGGCTGCAAAAAAGTGTCACACATGTGGTATCGCCGTACTCAGGAGAAGTTGGGGAATGTGTTTTGGGGTGTCTTTTTACATATACCCATGTTGGGTGAGAGAAATATCTTGGCAAAAGACAACTTTTCCCATTTTTTTATACAAAGTTGGCATTTGACCAAGATATTTATCTCACCCAGCATGGGTATATGTAAAATGACACCCCAAAACACATTCCCCAACTTCTCCTGAGTACGGCGATACCACATGTGTGACACTTTTTTGCAGCCTAGATGCGCAAAGGGGCCCAAATTCCTTTTAGCAGGACATTTTTAGACATTTGGATCCCAGACTTCTTCTCACGCTTTAGGGCCCCTAAAAAGTTAGGGCAGTATAAATACCCCACATGTGACCCCATTTTGGAAAGAAGACACCCCAAGGTATTCAATGAGGGGCATGGCGAGTTCATAGAATTTTTTTTTTTTTGGCACAAGTTAGCGGAAATTGATTTTATTTTATTTTTTCTCACAAAGTCTCCCTTTCCGCTAACTTGGGACAAAAATGTAAATCTTTCATGGACTCAATATGCCCCTCACGGAATACCTTGGGGTGTCTTCTTTCTGAAATGGGGTCACATGTGGGGTATTTATACTGCCCTGACATTTTAGGGGCCCTAAAGCGTGAGAAGAAGTCTGGAATATAAATGTCTAAAAAATTTTACGCATTTGGATTCCGTGAGGGGTATGGTGAGTTCATGTGAGATTTTATTTTTTGACACAAGTTAGTGGAATATGAGACTGTAAGAAAAAAAAAATATATATATAAATTTCCGCTTACTTGTGCCAAAAAAATGTCTAAATGGGGCCTTACAGGGGGGTGATCAATGACAGGGGGGTGATCAGGGAGTCTATATGGGGTGATCAGGGGTTCATAAGGGGTTAATAAGTGACGGGGGGGGGGGTTGTAGTGTAGTGTGGTGGTGTTTGGTGCTACTTTACAGAGCTACCTGTGTCCTCTGGTGGTCGATTCAAGCAAAAGGGACCACCAGAGGACCAGGTAGCAGGTATATTAGACGCTGTTATCAAAACAGCGTCTAATATACCTGTTAGGGGTTAAAAAAAATCGCATCTACAGCCTGCCATCGAACGATCGCCGCTGGCAGGCTGTAGATACGCTCTCTTACCTTCTGTTCCTGTGAACGCGCGCCTGTGTGCGCGCGTTCACAGGAAGTCTCGCGATATGACGCGTAGATGCGTGACTCTGCCTGGGACAGCTGCCTCCGGACCGCGATCCTGCGTTAGGCAGTCCGGAGGCGGTTAAAGGAATTCTCAGGGGAATCTGAAAACTAACAGAATTGGTTCAAAATAGATAAAATAATCATTACTTACCTAACCAATGCCCCACAGCTGCTATTCCGACATTGTGATCCACTTCGTGGCTCTGGGGTTGACACCCCAAAATAGCTTGAACTGCCCACTGAGCCAGTCAATGGCCCCAAGGATTGCCCACTTCAGCAAGTGATTTTTGCCATTGCCTGTGTGTTGAGCCTAGGTCGAGGAGGTAGAGAGCAGCGGTAACTGGGGAGGGATCAGTGTGACTATTGATTTTTTTCTAACTCTTTCCAACCTTTTTTAATATGCCCCTGGAAAACCTCAATACATGGTTGCAGTATGTTGGCCAGAGAGGGAGCCCCTCTTGCTACTAGGCTTTCATTCTGGATAATATAATAGGTTTCGGTGCGGAGTACCTCCCTCTATGATGTTCGTGTCTTTAAATTGTGGACAGGGATTTCCACTTGGGACAATACATTTTTCCTTTTAAATGGAACCTGTCACTGGAATGTGTGCTTTTATTGTGTAAAAAAAAACAAAAACATTTGATACATATGCAAATTAATCTGAGATGAGTCCTGTATGTGAGAGGAGTCGGGGACAGGGGACAGGGGACAGGACTCATTTCAGGTTAATTTGCATATGTATCAAATCGTTCTTTTTACACAATAAAAGCACACAGAGCTATGGGGACAGAGCTATGTGGCCATCTAGCAACCCATGTCCTCAGCTCTATACACAAAATCCCGGTGACAGGTTCCCTTTAATGATTTATTTATAATCCCAAATAGGTGACGTTTACTATGTTAATTAGACAATAATGCCACTCCTATAATACCTTGATAATTTCTTAATCTTTTGTCGGTAGGGTTAGCAGTGTAGATGAAATATAACTTTCTGGATAATGCGCAGCCTTGTAATATTGTGCATCATAGAAAATATAATGTCTAAAGCAGTGTTTCCCAACCAATGTGCCTCTAGCTGTTGCAAAACTACAACTCCCAGCATGCTGGAAGTTGTAGTTTTGCAACAGCTGGAGGCACACTGGTTGGGAAACACTGGTCTAAAGCATCCGTGATAATCCTGTGTATTGATTACCGCAGCGCTCCACTTCCTTTTGAGGAGTGCTGCTGCCTCAGGTCTGCACCTACTCTACTGCCTCACTTGTCAACTTCATGCTCTGGCTCCCTTTACATTCCCTTTACATTAATCATGAAATGTAAATCAGTATATTTGACATATGCAAATAGCCCATTCTGTTTGTAGTGCAGGGAACACCATTTGCATGATGGCTTCTTTAGCTTCTTTAGTCAGTGTTTTGCTTACAGGGTATATAACGCCATAAACAAGTCAAATAACCATAATTTATAAAGTACCCACAATACCTGGATGCCCACCTAACAAGTCATTGACCTAATGCTTACCAAATTGCACCTTGATGTAAATGTTAGAGGTTGTTCTCTGCTGGGGACCTTTTCTACAGACCCACTAATGTGGCCGGACCAGCCGTGGTAAACATCCTTGGTCTACTTTCAGTCTTTCACCGTTACCTGATTTTCCCTTCCCCCCGCTGTGCTCTGCAGGTCCTGGGTCTCGCCACATCAACATCCCGTTTAACTGCTGCAGCCGATGACTGGTCACAGCAGTGATGTGTCACCCATGTGTCATGTCACATGATGCAGATGAATGGGTGACACATCACTGCTGCAGCGGTCACGTGACCCAGTGTCAAACCGGATGTTGACGCTGGGAACCTGCAGAACCAATGGGGCAGCACTGGAGCCAGAATCCAGTGTGGGGAAATCGTGTAAGTATGATTACCACAGCGGGTTCAGCCATAGTCTGTAGAAAAGGTGAACACCCCCTTTAATACTTCATCAATGCCTCTTATGAAGCAAATCTTTTTTTTACAAAATGCTTTGCCATCTTCCCTCTTAAGTAAATAAGATATTTTATTGTTTTAGTGCTATTATCTGTTCAATCTGCAGGCAGTATGTTGTAGAACAGAAGGAGCTGAGCAGATTGATGTATAGTTTTGTGGGAAAAGATTTCTCTCACAAGCAGGGGACGTCTCCCTTCTGTAGAGTCTGCGAGCCCTGTACTGCTGTGAGGTCCTTTCCCTTACTTTTCCACTATGATCATACTTAAGCCTCATTCACACATCAGTATTTCACGGACGTGTGCTCTACGTGTTCTCCACGGACAGCACACGTCCCCATTGATTTTAATGTGTGTAGTCAGACATCAGTGTTTTTAGCACTGTCCATGGGTCCGTGTTTTTAGCACGGATGCATGCTCTATTTTGTCCGTGTTCACGGATCCATCAGGTCCATTATAGTCTATGGGTCCGTGTTGCGTCAGTGTTTCACGGATCGTTAATAAAAGTAGTTAGTTTATCAGGCTCAGAAGCACAGCGAGCTCTGACGCACCTTCATTTCCTGTGAGCCGTCCTCTCTCTTACTAGGGATGGATCTTGGCTTACAACAGGCAGTGGACTACAAATTAAGTGAAAGTGAGACCCCTAGTGGCCATGACTTTACAGCTTTTTTCAGGTGGATACAGGCAGATTTTTAAATTAAATGATTTAGAAATTTGCTAGTTGCACCCTTCTCTCTGAGAGTACAGTGAAACTTTAAACTGGGCCTGCCCCTCCATTCTAATGGAATAACAGGACCCCCACTCTTTTTGATCATTACAGCTCTCAACATTTGCCACCCCCTATTGATCTGAACTATGCTGTGGATCGGAGATAATTTTTGATGACTGGAACCTGTCACATGCAGTCCTAGAGGCAGGCAGCCGATTATAGAGCAGGAGGAGCTGAGCAGACATAGTTTCTTGGGAAGAGATTCAATACAGCGTGTAAACTGTGAAATTGTGTCCCTGACTCTGTTCTCAACTTGTCTGATGAAATGTCTCAAGCCGTTTTCAAATGAACAGTTGCTTTTTTGTTGTTGAAAGCTTTAGAGGATGAAACATTTATCCCATTTCCCATTCAACATGTTAGGTGTTATCAGGTCTTCCGATGTGTTTTTATACGATGCAGTGCGCAGTGGCATACAGTCTCTTGTACCGTTCTCCAGTTGCCCTATGTTTTTAGAGATGAAGTGTATACTGCTTCCTTTACATACAGAGCCGTGTGGGGACGCGTGTTTTGTTCTAGTATTTGTCCATGTTACCTTGAATTTGCTGCATTTTTGTTCTGCACTGTCTCTTTGTACTCCGTGCATAGTGAGCGAGAGCAGGATAGCGAGAGATGGGAACGCTGGGAAGGAGGAAGGTAGGTGTTCTAATAGTGCGTGGGCTTGAGTAGGCTAGAACTGGCTGCACTGAGAATGACTACTGTAAGAGCATAGGACTAGGATGTGTGAAGACATCTGCACCTGAGCAGAACAGGTACTTTTCCTTTATTACATATCATATACAAAAGGCTTTACACATGTATGTATAATATGTTCATAACAAATAGAAATGGTGCGTATGGTACTGTGCACATAATGAGAAGACACATTTATTTGCGTCCTTTTATCTATTTTCCATGGAAATTTTTTAATCTTCCGTTTTCCGTTTTTTGCTTGTATAGTTGTGTAGTTCAGAACTTCTGTGTTATACTGTATCATACTGCGTGTGTAGCATTATACAATCCTGAGTGTAGTTATATATATATATTTTTTTGTTTGTAATGTTTATATAATAAATATTTACTGCATTCAGTACAATGTGCTGCAGTGTTCTAGTAAATATAAGGTCAGTAATATTGTGATCAGTGCCATGGTCCCACAATGTACAATATCCATGTAGTGAAAGCCTTAGGGAAGGGAGGTAGACAGCTGTTGTGTCCCCAGTCAAGCAATACATTCAAATGCTATTGATTTAGTCGTTGCTATTTACAAGAATTAATACTTCTGCTTCTCGTTTTACAAAAAATCAAAAGAATTTGCACTGTACAAATGCAGTCCATGCCAGCCTATACAGTCTTGGCTAGTACATGTTGTAATGCAGAATGCAGACATGGTTATATACCACAGTTAGCTGGATGGTTTGTGGCTTTTATCAGCTGCACTCTTATTTATATATATATATAATATATATATAATTTTTTTTAATTTTTTTTCCCTTGCTCTGTAGTGTCCTGTTAAATTTTTTTTGTTGTCTCCATGAACATGACATTATACAAATACACACACAGCTCTGCAGCACGCGCATCATACACACAGCTCTGCAGCACGCGCATCATACACACAGCTCTGCAGCACGCGCATCATACACACAGCTCTGCAGCACGCGCATCATACACACAGCTCTGCAGCATGCGCATCATACACACAGCTCTGCAGCACGCGCATCATACACACAGCTCTGCAGCATGCGCATCATACACACAGCTCTGCAGCACGCGCATCATACACACACAGCTCTGCAGCACGCGCATCATACACACACAGCTCTGCAGCACGCGCATCATACACACCCAGCTCTGCAGCACGCGCATCATACACACACAGCTCTGCAGCACGCGCATCATACACACACAGCTCTGCAGCACGCGCATCATACACACACAGCTCTGCAGCACGCGCATCATACACACACAGCTCTGCAGCACGCGCATCATACACACACAGCTCTGCAGCACGCGCATCATACACACACAGCTCTGCAGCACGCGCATCATACACACACAGCTCTGCAGCACGCGCATCATACACACACAGCTCTGCAGCACGCGCATCATACACACACAGCTCTGCAGCACGCGCATCATACACACACAGCTCTGCAGCACGCGCATCATACACACACAGCTCTGCAGCACGCGCATCATACACACACACAGCTCTGCAGCACGCGCATCATACACACACACAGCTCTGCAGCACGCGCATCATACACACACACAGCTCTGCAGCACGCGCATTATACACACACACAGCTCTGCAGCACGCGCATTATACCCACACAGCTCTGCAGCACTCGCATTATATACACACACAGCTCTGCTGCATACATAGACAAACAGCCTTGATACACACGCACACAGCTCTGGAGTATGCATATTATACACACACAGCAGTCCAGTACCTACATTATAGACACACAGCTTTGCTGCATCCATACAAACTCTGCTACATACACATATAACTCTGCAGTACACTTATTATACACATACAGCCTGCTGCATACATACACACAAGTCTGCAACATACACATGCAGGTTTGTCATATGCATACTACACACATACACACACATACACACACACACACACACATACACATACACACATACATACACACACACACACACACACACACACACACACACACACACACACATGTTCAATAGGAATACTCCATTCTAGTCTCACATTTCTCCTCCTCCTGGTTCTGGCCTATCCTACTGATGACATCATCAAAGGTCCTGCAGTGCTCTTACTTGGAGTTTTCATCTCCTTTTAGTGCAGCTGATAGTTCTCCTGCATATGCTGATCATACAGATTGATGTCGAGCAGGGAGAGAGAGGTGTGAAGATGCATGCCCCTATCATTGATCTTGAAAAGTGTTGTATGTGCGCTCTGCTGGATCATTAAGGAAATGGGGCGGTCTGGCACTGCTGGACCACCCTGACTGTGCACTATAAGACATAGGCACTTTTTAACAAGATTGTCTCCTACAAAAAAAAAAAAAAAAGTCTTATAGTCCAAAAAATGCAGTACTACTTTAGTAGTGTTCCCTTGCTGCCACTGTTCACCCTGCTGCATATCTGTGTACACTCCGGTGCCCATCATGGCCCACTGTATTTACACCATCATGCAGGAGTTTGACAAGCTGTGGCGGCAGATATGAATATGTAAACCTATTAAAAAATTTATTTTAGCATCTTTTACAAGTGCTGATACAGAGTGAGCTTCACTATGAAGTATCCTCTGCATTGAGCTGCTTCGCAGCACTGCCATTTTGAGTGACAGTTGTACCATCCAACCAGGAGACAACTACAGCTGTCACTCCGAGCAAAGGGGTAGGGCTGTGAATCAGTACTTCACAGTGAACCTCCACCTTCATGAGCACAGCTTAGCACAATAAAAGTTCATACTCGCACTACTCCTGATAGTAAATCTTTGCAGAAAGTACTATATATTCACTCTGCTCTCTGTGGCCCTATCCTACCTTTGCATGGTCAGACTCTCTTTAATTATGCTGGAATTGTGTAGTGGCATTGTCCTTTTTATGATTGCTCTGAAAATTTTTATATTTGGTATTCACTTTCTTACTTTTAACAACTATTGCTGGTGACCTCTTCTAACAAACCATTTTTTTTTTCTCACATTGCAGAAATAGTTGCTGTTGGCTCCCGAAGTTGTTTTGATACTGTTAAAGGTGTCAAAAGGAAAAAAATTGTCACAGAAAATCATTTGAAGAAAATACCGAAATCTCCACTAAGGAATATTTCTAAGGAGAAGCAGAAGCATGATATAGAAGTTTGCACGTCACAAAGTGCTGCTCCATCAGGATCTAGTCATTCAAAAAGCAAAGAACCCTTTCTGCACAATCAAAACACCAAGGAAGGCAAAGGGACAAGTGCTGGGCTTAACAATCGGCCTGTAAAGTCTGGCATTTCAATGCAGGCTAGAAAACTCTCTATTCCGCCAGACTTATGTAACGGAAGAAGTGAAAACTTTAACTTTGGTAGCAAAATGACTTTAATAAAGGAAAGCTCTACTGCCGGTTCAATACCAGTAAATATGAAAAGTGCAAATATCACCTCTGAGAATATAAATAAGCAGTACCTGAGTGAAAATTCCGCTTTTGATGTCTTATTAAAGGCCATGGAGCCTGAACTCAACTCGTTGAATCAGTCACGGGCTCCTTGTGGTACCCAGACTGAAAAACAAGGTCATAAGAGTGAAGCACCTTTAGTAACGCATTCATCTTCCACTCCATCTTCTGAAAGGGAGACAAGTGCTAGCTATTTCCATCATCATCGAACTGCTGAACTTGATCAGTCTTGTACATCAGCCAAGAGCTCCCCACACACCCAGGTTCATTCAGGTGGTGAGGAAGAATTTCAAAAGCAGCAACCTCCTACCTGTCACAACTACTCTAGTGTTGTAGACGTTACCAAACGTCAGGTTTACCATATAGCTGTAACTTCTTCAGTAGTAAATACTTCTCCAGTAACTCAGGTTCTTTCATTGCCAGGAAGTTCTTCTATAGCTAATTCTTCAAATATTTCGTTAAATAACACATATAGTGTAACTCAAGTAGCTTCACGTATCACAGGGGAGCAAATGTGCAATATTGTTTTGAAGGATCAAAAACCTAAAAAACAAGGTAAATATATATGTGAATATTGTAACAGAGCTTGTGCAAAACCCAGTGTCCTCCTTAAACACATTCGTTCGCATACTGGAGAACGCCCATACCCTTGTGTGACATGTGGGTTTTCATTCAAGACGAAAAGCAATCTGTACAAGCACAAAAAGTCCCATGCACATGCCATTAAGCTTGGGCTAGGCGTGCGTACAGAAACAGGAGGTATGCTCCTTTCACAAGATTCTGAAAAAGCACTTTTTATTGGTTCAGATGTAGATGATAGTGGCGAAAGTGATGAAGAGTATACATCAGAAGAAAGGCAAGAAGATCAAAATCTTCCTTGTGTAGAGTTCCCAGAAAGTGTAAAAATGTCATCCGAGAGTCTAAAAGAAGGACGGTCTTCCTCAAATAGCCCTGTAGCAATGTTACAAGACAATATTTTGCAAGAGAAGCAAACTGAAGTAAAACCAGCAGAATTACCAAAAGTTGTTGTTTATCCTGTTAGTGTTTCTCCGTTAAGAGCCGACAGTCCTAAAGTTTTAGAGTGTACTAACGAACAGTTCATAGCACAAATGCCAGACCTAAAAATACAAAATAAGACTCCAAATGTTTTGCAAATGTGCTCATTAAGTCAAGTAGAGCAATCCTCTCATAAAATGTGCAAACTAATTCAAGACGAAAGTAAGCAGCCAACTAGCATAAATGCTCATGCACAGCTGCAGAGACAGCAGGCCACAGATTGCTCCCAAGATCAACAGAGCAAATGTCTTTTGAGCCCAAGAAGCTTGGGGAGCACTGACTCTGGTTATTTCTCCCGGTCAGGGTCAGAGAGTGCAGATCAAGCAATGATCTCTCCTTCCCCTTTTATAAAACGTCTGCCCTCATCTGAGAAAGATTTTTCCAAAAATGTAAGCACCATGACACACACACATGTCACAGGAGCAGTATTGGTACAACCATGTATTGAGAATCCACCTGTTGTCACTGGAATAATGAGGCCACCAATGGGAACAAAAACTCTTGAAGAGCGTATTTCAAAATTAATATCGGACAATGAGGCTGTAGTTGATGACAAACAGTTAGACAGTGTAAAGCCAAGGAGAACATCTTTGTCCAGAAGAGGCAGCATAGATTCACCAAAGTCTTATATATTTAAAGATTCCTTCCAGTTTGATCTAAAACCTGCAGGAAGACGCACTAGCTCAAGTTCAGATATACCAAAGTCCCCATTCACTCCAACTGAAAAATCAAAGCAAGTTTTTTTTCTTTCTGTTCCATCACAATATCCTTCTATTGACTGTTTGCCAATTACAAGAAGCAATTCTATGCCCACAACTGGGTACTCAGCTATTCCTCCAGTAATACCAGCCTCTCATCCTCTCAGAGGTAGTCAGTCATTTGATGACAAAATAGGTTCTCTTTGCGATGATGTGTTTGTTTCAGGACCTTCTACACCTCAACATACAGTCCACCCTCGTACACTTGTTAGACAGGCTGCTGTGGAAGACTCGGCCACTGAACACTGTGGCTTGGGACCTGCGCGGTCTGTTGATGAAAGTTATCCTACAAGCAAATCTATACAGGATGTTATGCTACCTAGAAGTAAGTCTTTTGTTCAAGGCACCAGTCTAGACAAAATAAAAAAATCCCATCAGGGTCGGGGTACGATGTTTGAATGCGAGACATGCAGAAACAGATATAGAAAATTAGAAAATTTTGAAAATCATAAAAAGTTTTACTGCTCTGAATTACATGGACCAAAGAGCAAAACAGCTGCCCGAGAAACGGATCATAGTGTACCATCAAACTATTCCCAGTCTCAAATGTTTCATTATAGAGTTGCTAATAATACAGGTACTTTGGAGCAGCCACTCCCTATCCGTAAACGTAGAAAGATGAAAAGTGTGGGGGATGATGATGAACCCCAGCCAAGTGAATGTCGTTCTGTCCCTGAAAATATGGAAGCCCCAAGCTTACCCAGTGTCAAAGCCTCATCCACAATTACCATATTAGGCTCACAGTCCTGTTCTGTATCAATGCTAAATCAACAAATACAGTTAGTATCACGATGCACAGAACCCAAAACTAATGTCCAGGTGTCTGCCATGGAAAAAAATAATAATTTAGTTCTAAAGGAAAATGTTGAACTGAAATGTCAAGGAACTGGTATTTCCGTAATTCAACACACAAATTCATTGAGCAGGCCAAGTTCATTTGAGAAATCAGAGTCTGTTGAGCGTGTTTCACCTGGGCCGTTAAGTGAAATTCAAAAAAGTAATGTAAAAAGCCCCTTAAATGCAGTTGGCATCATTCAAGAAGAGAGAACTACTGTTACTTCTCAGATTAGTACTAGTGGATCACTTGACGTAAGTAAGCCTGACGACACCAATGATCATCATGCTGTGCTTGCAGAAAGAACTGGCGCCTCTCAATCACGTCTTGTTCGTCAGCATAACATTCAGGTTCCAGAGATCTTGGTTACAGAAGAACCGGATAAAGATCCAGAAATTCAAACTAATGATCCAGAACTCCAAGAAAAATTTACATGGCCACAACGGAGTGGGAGTCTTTCCAGTTTGCCGACAGAAAAGCTCCCTCCAAAAAAGAAACGAATTCGGCTTGCTGATCTAGATAACTCATCTGCTGAATCTAGTTTTGAGTCAACTATTTCAAGAAGTTTAAGTCGTGAGAGCAGTTTATCTCGCACTTCGAGTTTTTCAGCTTCATTTGAAAAAGATGAATCTTCAAAATCAGAAAGTTTCTCAAAAACAGAGAGCATAAATAAATCATCAGAATTTCTTACAATTCCAACTGGCTTAAATGCATTTGGTACTCCAAGGGAAATGAGAAGAGCAGCCTCAGAGCAAATAAACTGTACACAATCATCTATGGAAGTCACGGACTATAGAAGTAAATCCTTTGACTGTGGAAGTATGTCCCGTTCACGGTCTATGTCTCCAATAAACATTATGACTTCAAGATCTTCTCTCGTATGTAGCGCAAGTAGTGGGCACGTTCCTCTGTTAGAAAGGAGGAGGGGACCACTTGTAAAACAGATATCTTTAAATATCTCAGAAAGAAGTGTTTCTCCAGGTAAATCCAATGTTACCCTGTCAGAAAATCCTGCGTTAACACAACAAAATGTACATAATATAAACCGAACTTTAACAGAAGTAAGTGTATGCTCTAAAGAAAACAGTAGACATACACACGTAATTGACCAACAATTAGCTGATAAGTCAAAGCTTGCCAAAGTTCAACTTTCTGACAGCAGGTGCTCTGTAAGTTCATTGAAAACAGATTTTCCAACTGGTATGCAAAATACAACTAAAGGAGACAATAAAGAGAAGAATGTGCTACCGCATAAGAAATATGAATGTAAGCCAAATTTTACTCCAAAATATCAACTAGAATGTCCAAAACCTCAGGAGAGACAATTCTGTTCTATCAAGCCTGTTACCATAATTTTGCCAAATAGTCCTTCTAGAGAGAGTGGCATTGCGTCTCAGAATTTAAAGGCTGCTGTTACAGATGGTTTGTCCAATATTTGTCCTACTGTTCAAAAACAAAATAAATTGTATTGTAATTATCAGTCTAGTCAGTCAGTAGTTGTGCCAGTCCATAACTATAGCAGTTCTTTATATTATGGGTTTTCTGCGGTTACATCTGTTCCTGAGATTTTAGTCACTCAAGATCAAGGAAATCCCATTGTTTGCAAAGTGAGTTCAACTCTTGTAGCAGAGACAGTAGACCTAATGTACATGCCAAAGTCTCAAGAAGAGCACAGCAGGGCATTGGCTGGATCTGTTAGAAATTTTGAAAATTGTCTTCCTCCATCTGTGCCACAAAAAGTGCCACTAGCTGGTCTTGTTCCCCAGCAAGAGACCTCAGCTTCAAGTAAGCGAATGCTCTCACCTGCAAACAGTCTGGACATTGCAATGGAAAAACAGCAAAAACGTGTAAAAGATGAAAGTGGGGCTGCATGCAATACGAATAGCCAACAGGTGCATTTGTTGAGTATGAAGGCAGCTGAACCTGTCAAGCCAAGAAAGCCAACACTTGTTAGACAATTCTGCACTACAGATCCTGGTGAAAGCTTAGACAGCGATATTTCCCAAATGAGATCTAGTCCTGAGAATCATTCTCCTGGAGGACAGCTGACCAAATTCCATTCATCGCCAAAATCTGTCTCTGATGGGAAAGAGATAGAAGAGTATGAGCAAGTTAAATCTATAGAAGCAGTTCCAACTGTACGAATGTCACCAGAGCCTTTTCCTCTAAGTACACAGACAAGTTCTTTAAAGTCTTCATATAGTAGTCAAGAGAGGAGATCACCTGTTACTTCTAAAGCAATTCATATTCAAGGCCAGGTAAAACTCACTGCTGCAATTTCTTCTGTTAATGCTGGGGATATGCACCGTCTGTCCTTTCCAAGTCTCAAAACATCAACAAGTTTTACTTGGTGTTACCTATTGAAGCGAAAGCCAATACACCTTTCTCAAACTGACCAAAAGACTTCTGCCTATGCTTCCTGGACTATTAGTTCCAATAACCCCAATCCACTTGGTTTACCCACCAAGGTGGCACTTTCTCTGCTTAATTCAAAGCAAAAGGGTGAAAAGTTCATCTTCACCTTGGTGAAAAACTCCCATCAAAAACACGACGTCTTGGTATATTCAAGCAAATGGAAAAGCAATTCAAAAAAGGTAACTGTCCCACTGTGACAATATATGTATATATTGTCTGATTTAGTTCAGTATTGGTATAGACTGAAGTTCTTAATTTACATGCACCATTGTAATAAACCATAAATATCTGTGTTCTGGGTACATCTCTTTATTATAAAAAAAAAATATATATATATAATTTTGATTTCATTTGGCTTGTTAAATATATCCTTTGCATGAAAGGTTTTTTGAGACCAGGACCACTTTGTATGTGCAGGGGTTAAAAAATGTGTTTTCATTGCTCCAAGCTCCCTTCTTCTTTGCTTTTGGTCCCCGATTCACCGTAAGTGTGATGTGCTGTGTACAGAAATGGGCACTTGGGCAATAGAGTGGCAGGAGTGACTTGTGTGTAGACAGCACTTTTCATTCCAGCGGACCATGGAGGAGAAGGGAGCTTGGTGCTGGAACCGGAGAGGCAGTTTTAAAGGGTTTGTCACCCCAATTTTCGCTATTAAACAGGCTGACATTATAGATGTGAAAATGTCACCTGAATTTAACTCTGCCGTGTAGATCTCGCGCCTGTGCCATCCCGTTCAGTATTCGGCACTGGCGGCCGGCTTTCTCACTGCGCCTACACCGAACACTGAATGGGACGGCACAGGCGCGAGATTTACACGGCAGACTGGGCCAGCAGTAGAACCAACGCTGGCCTGGCCCTGTCAATCAAGACAGAAGGGCGTGGAAATGAGGTGGGCGAACGGAGCCTCTAGGAGCAGACTTAAATAAACGGGGGCAGACTTAAATAAAAGAAATGCAGAGTTAAATTCAGGTGACATTTTCACATCTATAATGTCAACCTGTTTAATAGCGAAAATTGGGGTGACAGAAACCCTTTAACTGCTCTACTCTGCTGCACATATGGAAAGGGGTTCCCATTCTCTGAGAACCACATTAAGGATTGGATATGTTGATTTATTATATTGCTGTTGGTAGAGCGCATTTGCTATATATCCGTAAATAAGAATTCAGAATAAGTTTTGTATCTACAGTATGTTTTGCAGAGATCTTTGTATTTTCCTGTTCCCTTCAATGACCATATCTGACTAAGTTACAATTTGTAATAATAGTGTGTTGCCTCCATAACTGTTGTTCTAAATTTCTTGTATAGTCCCCTCACCACAAGCCTTGCAATCTGCTGGATGGTCAAAAAAGTGTCGATACGAGTACAGAACAAGATAAAGAACCTTTCCAAAATCGAAGTGAGCCAAGAAGAGTGAAGATTTTTGATGGAGGGCAAGTCTTTATTTTTGTGCATACTGTACATGTGTGTAGGCTCAGATATTGGTCTCATTTCTTTGCTCCAGTTAAGGATGGAGTTCTTAAAAACAAAACAAACAAAAAACACCCCAAATGCTTCCTGATCTGTCCGATTTCCTTCACTCACATAGTTTTAATGGAGTGGCCACAAACCCGCTCAACTGCTGTTTCATCCAAACACTTCCTTGCCGCAGTTATGTGGCTAGAGGGACGGGGACTGGGTCCCTGCTCTAGCAATCAGTTGAGGTCCCAGCAGTTTGTGGATAAGTAATGATTGTGTTCTGTTATACCCTTTTAAGTGATCTATGCAAGATTTTACTCTCATCTTGTTGTTAATCCTTCACCTTTTATGTTAATGGAGATATCATGTCACAATAGGTACAAGTCAAATGAAGAATATGTTTACGTGCGTGGCAGAGGGAGAGGAAAGTATATTTGTGAAGAGTGCGGAATAAGGTGCAAAAAGCCTAGCATGTTGAAGAAGCATATTCGTACGCACACGGATGTCCGGCCATACCACTGCAACTACTGTAACTTCTCCTTCAAGACAAAAGGTGTGCTAATTCACATTTTATTTTCTTCACTTTCTGTGGTAGCAGATTTGTTTTCTGTATCTATTTAAAGGAGTTCTCGAAGACCAGGAACCCCTTTTTCATGTGGGCAGAGATCAGGGATTAAAAAAAATAATCACCTGTCATTGGTCGCTCGGTTTCTCTGCTTCCAGACCCTGATGACCTCAGCAGGGGCAGCACTGAAGCCATTGATTGGCTGGTAGTGGTCATATGTGTACAGGCGATATGCCAGACTTCTGGTCCCTACACCCTGCACCCTGCCTGGCCAAATCAAAAGGGAACCCCTTTAAATAAAAGATAATGTGCGATAACTAATATTACAGACATAAAGGCCAGGTTGTCTCTTTATTATTTATTTTAC
Organism: Bufo gargarizans; assembly: GCF_014858855.1. Classification (NCBI taxonomy): domain Eukaryota; kingdom Metazoa; phylum Chordata; class Amphibia; order Anura; family Bufonidae; genus Bufo; species Bufo gargarizans. The sequence continues at coordinate 328,970,472 of NC_058084.1, forward strand.
CTCTTTCTACTGGCTGGCAGTATCTCCTATAACAGCTGCCAGTTACTCTTAGGGCTCTCAGACCATCACATCAGAATTATCTTATTACTTTTAATAATGCTGGTAGTTCACTGACAAGTGGCAAACCACTGATGGTGACAGGAAACCAAGGAAATATCGGGCACATTTAGTAATCCTATTCTGGAGATGGCATAACCTGGGACAGGCTGTCTAGACACGTACCAAATTTATAACAGGGGCTTGGGTTGAATGATAAAACTGGTACATGGCCAGACACTTTTGTCTAACTTTATACCATCTATTCGTTGGTATACTTTGAGACAGAATTTAATCCCAGATTAGTAAATGTAGATCTCTATACGATAGGAATCGACCGATTATCGGATTTACCGATATTATCGGCCGATATTCAGGATTTTGAGCGCTATCGGTATCGGCATCTATTTTGCCGATATTCCGATAGCATATGGGGAACACAGATCGCGCTGCTGACAGCGCTCTCCATGTTCCCCTTAGCAGCACAGGGGAGAAGGAGCAGTGTCTCCTCCCCCTGTGCTGCTGCTGCTGCCGCCAATGAAAGGACAGGGGACAAGAGGAGGGGAGGAGCTATGGCCACTGCGCCACCAATGAAGCTTAAACTCTCATTTATTCATATACAGGAGGCGGGAGCTGCAGAATCACATAGCCGGCTCCCGACCTCTATGAGCTGTAGCTGCGATCTGCGGCAGTTAACTCCTCAGGTGCCGCGGATCGCAGCTACTGCTCATAGAGGTCGGGAGCCGGCAGCCAGCTCCCGCCTCCTGTATATGAATAAATTAGAGATTAAGCGCAGTGCGCCCCCCCTCCCCCCCCCAGTATTAAGCATTGGTGGCGCAGTGCGCCCCCCCTCCCCCCCAGTATTAAGCAGTGGTGGCGCATAGGGCCCCCCACCCCAGTCGCAGTGCGCCCCCCCACAGGATCCCCTCTCCCCTGCTCCTCCGATCGGAGCCCCAGCAGTGTAATGCTGGGGCTCCGATCGGTTACCATGGCAGCCAGGACGCTACTGAAGCCCTGGCTGCCATGATAAGCTCCATGCTGCTGTGTGCACAAAGCACACAGCAGCAGGGACAGTGTGAGCTCCTATTCACCCTGATAGAGATCTATCAGGGTGAATAGGACAAGGTTCTAGTCCCTAAGGGGGCTAAAAGTTAGTTAAAAAAAAATAAAGTTACAAAAATAAAAATAAAAACACCAAAATATTAAATATAAATGAAAAAGAAAGATTTACAAAAAAAAATACACATTAACAATAAACATTAATTTTCAGCAGATTTGTGGGAATTTTTATTTTTTTTTCAAAAATGAAAATTCCCAGAATATCGGTATAAATTATCGGCTATCGGCCTGAAAGTTCACAAATTATCGGTATCGGCCCTAAAAAAATCAATATCGGTCGATCCCTACTATACGATACAGTAATATTACAGATAACACTGAACATGCCGTGATTCCAAACTGAGCACAAAGCAACACATCACATCGCAACTTTAACCCCTTAAAGGGAATCTGTCACTAGCGACCTGCATATCAAACTGTTTGCATAGACACATAACTGTGGTTCACCTGATTAAAAACACTGTTTTTCTTTTGTGTGGCTGTTTCCTGGACTCCCATAGCAGTGAATGGAGATGACACCGCACATGCGAAGTGTGCTCTCCTTCTCTTCTGGGTCCCCGTTCTGGAGATAGGTGATGATTCCTCCTCTGGGACCTACACCTGTATGGCATTTTTGGCATATCCTAGTGATATGCCATAAATCCTAAGATGAGACAGCCCCTTTAACTTGGTTTTAACCTTTTATTTTAGTCCCTCAGTGTTATTTTAGAGTAATGACCTGCTTACCATGTTGTAATAGTACGTCATTTGGTGGGACAGATTTAGAATGTATTTTATTTATTTTATTTGTTTATATGGCACCAACATACTCCGCAGTGCTTTAGAGACAGTAGCATAACGCTGTCCCCAATGGAGCTCCCAATCTATGGTCCATATCAGTATGGCCTCTTTCACACGAGCATGTCCGGATAAGGTCCGGATGCGTTGCGGCAAACCTGCGCGAGTAGGTATCCAATTGCAGTCAGTTTTGACTGCGATTACAATCCATTGTTCAGTTTTTATCACGCCGGTGCAATGTGTTTTGCACGCGCGTGATAAAAAACTGAATGTGGTACCCAGACTCTAACTTCTTCACAGAAGTTCAGGTTTGGGTTCAAGGTTGTATTATTTCCCCCTTATAACATGGTTATAAGGGAAAATAATAGCATTCTGAATACAGAATGCATAGTACAATAGGGCTAGAGGGGGTAAATATATATATAAAATAATTTAACTCGCCTTAATCCACTTGTTCGCGCAGCCGGCATCTCTTCTGTCTTCTTCTTTGAGGAATAGGACCTTTTGATGACGTCACTGCACTCATCACATGGTCCATCACATGACCCTTTTTACCATGGTGACGGATCATGTGACGGACCATGTGATGAGCGTAGTGACGTCATCAAAGGTCCTATTCCTCAAAGAAGAAGACAGAAGAGATGTCGGCTGCGCGAACAAGTGGATTAAGGTGAGTTAAATTATATATATTTTTTTTTTTAACCTCTCCAGGCCTATTGTACTATGCATTCTGTATTCAGAATGCTATTATTTTCCCTTATAACCATGTTATAAGGGAAAATAATAAAGATCGGGTCCCCATCCTGATCGTCTCCTAGCAACCGTGCGTGAAAATCGCACCGCATCCGCACTTGGATGCTTGCGATTTTCACGCAGCCCCATTCACTTCTATAGGGCCTGCGTTGTGTGAAAAACGCAGAATATAGAACATGCTGCGATTTTCACGCACCGCACAAGTGATGCGTGAAAATCACTGCTCGCGTGCACAGCCACATAGAAATGAATGGGTCCGGATTCAGTGCGGGTGCAATGCGTTCACCTCACGCATTGCACCCGTGCGGAAATCTCGCCCCGTGTGAAAGAGGCCTATGTCTTTGGAGTGTGGAAAGAAACCAGAGTAACCAGAGGAAACCCACACAAGCACAGGGAGAACGTGCAAACTCCATGCAGAGGTTGTCCTTGTGTCTGATTCAAACCAAGGGCCACAGCTCTGCAAGGCACCAGTGCTAACCACTCAGCCACCATGCTGCCTAGCTAATTTTTTTCATATTTCCAGTTTTAAGAGTGACCTCTTCTCATGCTATACTAAAATATTCATATCAAATACAGACATTTTGATGCTCACCATAAACAGAGCAGGTTTTGGGATCCAATTGGAAAATACATTCCAAAAAATATATTAAATTATTTGCCATCTGACCAGAAAGTCTGAGTGTTTATGCATTTCCTTCATAGTTTTCCCTACTAATAGAAATCTGCTTCAACTGCTGCATGTCTAAATCCTGACCTAGGCCTCTCGCCCAGTTAAACCAGTACTCTCTGCTCTGCACTGATGAGGGGCAATCACCCCGAAACAGCTGTCTGCAGATGAGGTGCTGGCTTATTTAATATCAGTCCTGTCTCAAGGCCTATTTAAAGGTTTGAACATTGACTTATTGGATAGCTGCCCTACATCTGGTGGCATTAGAGGCAGAGCTTGTTAAAGGGTTTGTCCGAGTTATTTTTTTATTCTTTCTATGTTTCTAACTGGGCAAATGTAACAGCTTTCCAATTAACTCACCTTATCTCCAGTGGCTGGTTTCTCAGATCTCACTGAGGGTCACATGACCTGTGATGTCAGCTTCTCTCCCTGCTCTGATAATGTTCCTGCACAAGGCAGAGAGATCTGTACACGAGACGTCACTGTGCTGGCCACGCCCCCTGCACTGCTGGCTGCAGTTTATTGCTCTCTCCCACGATTCTTAACCCCTTCAGCTGCACAGACTCAGGGCTGAAGTGTTTACTGTGTAGCTGCAGGCAGTGAGGAGACAAATGCTGGGCACAGGGGCTGAAAGAGAAGTTCTGCAGAGCATTGCAGGTAGGGGGAAGATTCTGTGTGTAGCAGTGTCCTTATACAGCTGGGACTTGTAGTTCTACACATACAACATGCTGCTGAGTCTCCCAGCAGGCAGACATGTCACTCAGGGCAGCTCTTGTATTCACTCCCTTAGCAGAGCAGGGGGAGGGGCAAAGATTGTTTGTTTGTTTGTTTGTTTTTATTGCAAGTAAACATAGGGCCAGAAGAGAACCAGGGAAAAGAGGAAATAGATATTTTTTTGCCTAAAACTTGCTTAGCTTAGTTCTATATCGCTGACCATCAGATTTACAGTGCTATATCTTTTTCCATAACTCAGACAACCCCTTTAAGAGCTCATTTGCATCCCTTTCTTCCCTCAATCCAGCCTTACACAACACTTGTTTCCTGAAATATAACATTTAACATGCCTCCAAATAAAGAACCCATTAGTAAATTCCTCTGAATACAATAACATTTTTATAGAAGCAGATTTTACATTAACATTTATTTATGGGCTTGCTTTATTCAGAGGGACATTTTAATTGTGGAAAAACAACGGGCCTTTCCGCAAAGTGTAGTGCTAACCTTAGACGCACACAATATGCTAGAATTCTGCACTGTGGTATTGGGGGTTTTACTTTCATAAAACCAAAGGGGGTCACAAAACCATAAAGCCCTCCCTCAGGTAGGTTTCTTCTCCATCTACCACATATGAAGGGTTCTCCAGCCATCCATAAAAGCCACATTTGTATACAGGTGGTGACACTACTCCATAGACTAATTGGGATGAGTTTAACATTTTTTAAAGGGAACCTGTCATGTGGATATTTGATTATAATCTAACTAATTATATACAATCATTGGAAAAGAATTGTGATGGCACACTCCCATTTGGATTGAATTAAGAGATATTTAATGTTAAAAATATTCGATTAAGGATGATATTTGTTTAGGTCAATATAAAAAGAAAATTGATAAAAAATAAATAAATGAGTAAAAAATGTTGGCATAAAAATATATGATAAGGTAGAGTGACTACTCAAGGTGTTTATTGATTTAAAGTCTATTGGACAAAGGTGTATATTCCAATGGGTAATATTGGACGGGATCTAGGTTTCCCTAGGATTGGAGCTGGTGTCCAAATGTTTAAAAGAGTTCTTTTAGAAGGTCCTGGAATCAGTAAGTATACAAGTATACAGTCAAATAAGCCGAACAGTAGATGTTGGTTCACTTCTGTGAAGTAGTGATGTTCTTGAAAGGTGTGCAGTATATTCGCATAAAGGATCCAATAAGTTATAGGGCAAAAAGCCGTGCAAAAATAGAAAAAAAATGCTCAGTTGAGTAAAATACGTTGTGCACAATAAAATATTAACTCTTTAGCATACAAGTGTTCTTAAAAGCATGTTCTTAAAACCGTGAAACACACACCATATAGATAATCTTCATATACTGCAACGTTATAGAGTAGCTGCCGGTGTGGATACAACAGTATTGGGTCCTGTATTCACCGGGTTCTCAAGTGTTATAGCGTCCGCCTTTTAGGCCTAGTTCACACGACCGTATGGCCTTTTCAGTGTTTTGTGATCCGTTTTTCACTGATCAGTTTTTGTTTCCGTTGTGTTCCCGTTTCTGTTCCGTTTTTCCGTTCCGTTTTTCCATATGCCATGTACAGTATACAGTAATTGCATAGAAAAAATTGGGCTGGGCATAACATTTTCAATAGATGGCTCAGAAAAAAACGGAATGGATACGGAAGACATACGGATGCATTTCCGTATGTGTTCCGTTTTTTTTGCGGACCAATTGACTTGAATGGAGCCACGGAACGTGATTTGCGGGCAATAATAGGACATGTTCTATCTTTCAACGGAACGGAAATACGGTTACGGAATGTGTTTGCGGAACCATTGAAATGAATGGTTCCGTATACAGAACCCAAAAAAACGGCCCGTACACTTGCCAAAAAAACGTTTCGTGTGAACTAGGCCTTAAAGAGAGAGCGACTCTCCTGTTAGATTTCTAATTCACTTGAATTTAGATGTAAACTCTCCCGATATTCTTATTACATATAGCTGTTATTGTTGGCAAAGTACATATATTGTAATACGGAGGAACAGTAAAAGGTGTAATTTACTTTACCCCTCTTCAATCTGTTACGGTGTCTTCCATTCTGCAAGGACCTGCGTGGCGTCCCACGTGATCACTTGCCTTACCATGTGATGCTGCACGTGATGGTGATGCGGCCTGACGTCACATGGTAGTTGGTTCCTGATTGGTCAATCTTCTTAGCTGTGGGAAATTTCAAAGAATATTGCGGTGGCGAATATTTTCATCCGATTATTTTCAGTTTAATATAGTTGTTTTCCTTATGGTCCTCACTGCTTCCTCAGACCAGACGCGTTTCGGGACACTTTCTGGTCCCTTCCTCAGTGCTCAATTCTTTTCCAATTTAATATATCCTCACGGTTTTTGTACCGGTGATTGGGCACCTCTATCCATACTGACCGACTGGTGAGCCTCAGGGACACTTCTATTTATAACTATATACAATCATTAACTACTAAAAAGTACCTTAGATGTATTCACTTACTGGTGCGACAGATGGTTACCTCATAATAGACCCACAAAGATGCCGCATGCTGATTTGAGTCCAGCGTGATGTCAGTGAGTCCAGAGTTTTTATAATTCAGAGCTATAGCCACTCCCCTGCCCACCTGCTGCTGATTCATATGGAAAAAAAACTGTCAATCAGCAGCAGGTAGGCAGGGAAAGTCAGGAGCTCATGAATATTCAGGACTCATAATTATGTGCTAGAGCTTTTAAATACAAGATGTTGGCAGATTGACTGAGTCAATTAAAGAAAGTGACCCAGCATTTTGCTAAGGGAATCAGTCACTTATTTATGTTGCCCTTAGTTAGGACACCATAAAACTGGTGACAGGTTCCCTTTAAGTGTTGCATGGTGAATGGTGACTGCATTAATCTCCATCTCTGTATACACATGACTGTTAGGCCCTGTTCAGATCACCTTAAGCCCTGCATTCCGCATAAACGTGAGGAAGAGCTCTCAGCATATATGCTACACATATCCAAATGGCTTCGTTCATCCAACGGTGTGTAAAAGTGTATATCTTTATATCGTGTAACATGCAGTATTTTATTTTATTTTTATTTTTTTGCATGGCAGTCTGCCTAGGCTTATAGAGTGGAATACAGAGCCACCTGTTAGTGGTTTTGTCCAACATACACCTTTAACATGTATGTTTGACAGAAGGTTTTTATGTCAAATGAACAGGGTCTTAATGTGCCTGTTGTCACATGTTGGTGTTCACTATTTTAAGAACTGCTGGTTCTTAATCAACCAGAGGAGCTCTTAATGCCACATATGTCAATATAGCTGAGCTGGGTCCTCTGTAAATGGACTTTTAATGGCACAAAAGGCAAAATTACAGTAGTTTTCGCTTTATAAGACGCACCTGATTATAAGACGCACCTAGGTTTTTGAGGAGAAAAATATTTTGAACCAAAAGGTGTGCTTTTGGTGGATTTTGAACTAATGGTGGTCTGGGGATACCATTGTTATGGGGGATCTGTGGCTGACGCACTGTTATGGGGGATCTGTGGCTGACGCACTGTTATGAGGGATCTGTGGCTGACGCACTGTTATGGGGGATCTGTGGTTGACACACTGTTATGGGGGACCTGTATTACACCAGGCCCCGCGTGCAGCAGTCTCTTTGTATGTAAAGTCTATTTCTTTAATGCTGAAGCAATCGCTCTCCTTTGATAAACTAGCCTAATCATCTGAAACAGTACTCACTATGAATGCAGCGGTCTGGCCGGCTCGTGACATCACTCAGTCAGTAACGCTCCTCCCACTTTATTAATGAAGCAGCATCAGAAGCGCGACTGACTGACTGACGTCACGCGCCGGCCGGACCGCTGCATTCATAGAGTGAGGACTGTTTCAGGCGATTAGGCTAGTTTATCAAAGGAGAGCGATTGCTTAAGCATTAATGAAATAGACTTTACATGCAAAGAGACTGCTGCACAGTGACTCCATCGGGCCCCATCTCGAGTTGCCAGCCTCCAGCCCGTCCTCCCGCCCCGCTTAACTGTAACTGATGTATCGCCAGCCACGCTGTGCAGCACACCGGCCCACGATACATCAGTGCGAGCCATGTAAAAATGACACCATCGCTTTATAAGACGCACTGCCATTTTCCCCCCACTTTTGTGGGGGAAAAGTGCATCTTATGAAGCGAAAAATACGGTATATATCAGTTGTGTTCACCAGACCACACAAGAGTTTCACAGGCCTTTTTACAGCAAAATTAGCACAGTCTCTGAACCTCGAAAGACCCCCATTAAAACAGATCCACCATAGCAATCATGGCTGCAATATAAATTGACAATACCATTTGTAGAATAAAAAAAAAATATATATATACGAAAAATGGCGGCACTGACTGCAAAAATGGAAAAAGTGGGTGCACGTTCCGGGGGAATCGACCTCTTACCCCAATCAATGAATCCAGAAAAAGGACGGCACTCCGTTCTTGTTGAAGTAAAATTTAGTCTTTAATCAACCTTGCGGTACAACGTTTCGGCTCCAATACTGAGCCTTTCTCAAGCACAAATACAAATCAAGTGTCTGCAGTTATATGGGTGAGTTAATTGAATTACAAATCATGTGATCACTACACGTCCCACCCCAAGGGGCGTGTTCAAAGCTAACCAATACATAAACATGGTTACATAAAATACATGTGCAAAAAGTAAAGCGAATGTCATCAGTTACATATATCAGATATTGATACAGTGTGAAACACCAATCAAGTGCGTGCATCAGACATTTGCAAACTTATAATGAATAAAAAAAAGGAAGAGGGCGGACCCATCGGCTGCACACTTAAACAAGTACACAGCCGGTGGATGCGTCCAAAGCGTGTAAGACATGCTGAGGGAGGAGCTGAGAGACGAGTCAAAGGACACTTAAAAATTGAAAGCCACAGCTATGCAATCACTGGATCCTATGTAAATTGAAAACCGCAGCTGTGCGATCGCTGGGTCCCGTATCCAACTCACTGCTGTCTCGGCCTGGCACCAGGAAGGGGATGATGTCTGTTGTCAGTCGCCATGAGTCATCAAAGACCGCCCTCCGCTACGTCACCACTACGTCATTGCATCCGGCCTAGGTGCTTCACGGCGCACGTCCCGTTCACGTCCCATCTCGGGACGCCATCTTAGAGACTGGAAAGATGCCCTTTACCCGTATCTGTACACCAATAATGAGGTACATCAGGGTATAGCAGACCAGACCGGCACGGACAGCCCGGAAACCAGATTGTCCTCATGCCATGCCTAGATTGGAGTCCACCATCACAACGATAAACGTTATGTATAGGGGGTTATCCATCACAGGTGTCCGGTCGCTTACATACCCAAGAGGGTTCTCCTCCAATTTGTACCCAGGTGTTACAGGGAGCAAATCTAAACTAGATAGATGATAGAACAGCCGTGACACCATGTCGGCCCAGCCGTGGTGCCCCTGGTGCGTGCCAGATCGAACAGTGAAAAATACCAATATGAAAACAAAACAAAAAAGAAAAGGAAAAAAAGCATAACTGTCAGAGGTATCAGCCTCCTGTATATAATAATGTGTCAACTTCGTCCTCAGACTCCACCCCTCCGCATGGTAAGTGCTGGTGATCTGTGGACAAAAAGAAGAAAAAAGAGGAAGAATCAAATTTACTGTTGATTCAACAGTTTTTAATAAATACATATTCTGCGTGTACACAAACACCTAGGCATAATCTGCATGCCACAGAGGGCAAGCCACTCATCACAACACCTCTCCAAAGTTGAACTCAATGTTCAATCCATTGGGTTTAAGGCTGTTAAGCCTGTGGATCCAGCAGAGTTCCCTATGTTTAACTAATTTAGACCTGTCACCGCCACGTCTGGGCTGGGGTACATGGTTGATGATCCAAACCTTCAGATCACACTCCCTGTGCCCAGCCTCAGAAAAATGTTTGGAGACCGGTAAATCAAGGCGTTTCTTCCGAATGCTCAGGCGGTGATTATTAAGGCGGGTCTTCAGGTCAGTTGTCGTCTCACCCACATAGAGTAGTTTGCAGGGACATGAAAGTACGTAAATAACGTAACTAGAATTGCACGTAAGATGGAACGATATACCATGTGATTCACCTGTGAGAGGATGTATGAATGTTCTCCCTTTGCGAATGTACCTACAATTGACGCACCCCAGGCAGGGGAAACACCCCAGGCCCGGTTGCGCCAATGTGGTTTGTCTACAGGACCCTTTGGGGCCAATGTCGGCCCTGACCAATTGGTCACGAAGATTTCTTGACCGGCGGTAGGAGAATAAAGGTGGGCATTGAAACTCTGGTATCCCCTTGAAACAAGATCCAAGGAGATCCCAGTGTTTCCTAACAACCCTGTTGATAGATGGGCTGAGTTCATTATACACTGACACGAACGGAATCCTGGCTGATCTCTGCACAGTCTTCCGCTGGGTCAGCAATGTATCCCTATCCATACTGCGTGCCTTGGTCATGTGTTGATCTAGCAGGCGTTTAGGGTATCCCCTTTCACGGAATCTCATTGCCATGGACTCCAGGGTTGTGTTAGACTTCTGTTCATCAGAGACGACCCGTTTTACCCTCAGGAACTGTGAGAAGGGTAGTGACTGCACCATTCTCCTAGGATGGGAGCTGTTGTAGCATAGGAAGGTTGGTATTAACTCACCCATATAACTGCAGACACTTGATTTGTATTTGTGCTTGAGAAAGGCTCAGTATTGGAGCCGAAACGTTGTACCGCAAGGTTGATTAAAGACTAAATTTTACTTCAACAAGAACGGAGTGCCGTCCTTTTTCTGGATTTATATATATATATATATATATATATATATATATATATATATATATATATACAGTACAGACCAAAAGTTTGGACACACCTTCTCATTCAAAGAGTTTTCTTTATTTTCATGACTATGAAGGCATCAAAACTATGAATTAACACATGTGGAATTATATACATAACAAAAAAGTGTGAAACAACTGAAAATATGTCATATTCTAGGTTCTTCAAAGTAGCCACCTTTTGCTTTGATTACTGCTTTGCACACTCTTGGCATTCTCTTGATGAGCTTCAAGAGGTAGTCACCTGAAATGGTCTTCCAACAGTCTTGAAGGAGTTCCCAGAGATGCTTAGCACTTGTTGGCCCTTTTGCCTTCACTCTGCGGTCCAGCTCACCCCAAACCATCTCGATTGGGTTCAGGTCATCTGGCGCAGCACCCAATCACTCTCCTTCATGGTCAAATAGCCCTTACTTTCAAAGTTTTCCCAAATTTTCGGCTGACTGACTGACCTTCATTTCTTAAAGCAATGATGGCCACTCGTTTTTCTTTACTTAGCTGCTTTTTTCTTGCCATAATACAAATTCTAACAGTCTATTCAGTCAGACTATCAGCTGTGTATCCACCTGACTTCTCCTCAACGCAACTGATGGTCCCAACCCCATTTATAAGGCAAGAAATCCCCCTTATTAAACCTGACAGGGCACACCTGTGAAGTGAAAACCATTTCAGGTGACTACCTCTTGAAGCTCATCAAGAGAATGCCAAGAGTGTGCAAAGCAGTAATCAAAGCAAAAGGTGGCTACTTTGAATAACCTAGAATATGACATATTTTCAGTTGTTTCACACTTTTTTGTTATGTATATAATTCCACATGTGTTAATTTATAGTTGTGATGCCTTCTGTGTGAATCTACAATTTTCATAGTCATGAAAATAAAGAAAACTCTTTGAATAAGGTGTGTCCAAACTTTTGGTCTGTACTGTGTGTGTGTATGTGTGTGTGTGTATGTATGTATGTATATATATATATATATATATAACATTTTAGTAACCATCAGTAGTGCTTAAAAGAAGTTGTCTCACTTGAGAAAATGGCCTTTATCACGTAGAGAAAGTTAATACAAGGCACTTACTAATGCATTGTGATTGTCTTTATTACCTCCTTTGCTGGCCTAATTTTCTTTTTCATCACACTGGGGTTATGGCCGCCCTGTAATCCAGCAGCGGTGGCCATCCTTACACACTACAGGAAAAAACTCCTGCCTCTCTGGTGGCTGGGACTGTGGGTGCATGCATGCGCATCAGCTCCAGTCCCGGCCACCTTGTGTCTGTGCTGCAGCGGTGGACGTAACCCCTGGAAATTAACCGTATATAATGTGATGGAAAAATGAATCCAGCCAGCAAGGGAGGCAATATGCATAATCGCAATACATTAGTAAGTGCCTTGTATTATCTTTCTCTACGTGATCAATACCATTTGCTGAATTGACAAAACCCCTTTAAATAAAAGCCTTTTTACAAAAATAAATATATGGTTAAAGTTCATAGCCCAATGTGTGCAGCAGGCCAGCTGACCATTACTGTGGATCTTTCATTGCATTATGTATTACCTGCAGTCATTTATATACATGCTCTGTTCTAGGCAATTTGACAAAGCACATGAAATCCAAAGCTCACAGCAAGAAGTGCATGGACATGGGAATAGCAGTCGGTCCAGTAGATGATCAGGATACAGATGATTCTGGTGAGAAATCGCCCACTTGTTATGTTAAATATACTACATTATTGGATGGGAAGAGTAGACTGCTCCTATATATAATTCAGAAACAAGTTAACATTTTTACTTTCCATAATTAATACAATTCTGGAAATCTCATTAGTTTATCTTGTAGATGGTAATGGTGGTCAGGCAGACTAATTAATCATCTGTTACTAAATCCACAGTGGAATCACTCCACAAATCAACTGCATCACTTTCAGTCAGAAATAAATCTGTAATAATTCTTCCTCTAAAGCTCTCTGCTGTTCTTTTGTGAATGATCTGACTTGGGAGCATATATTTCGGAATTCCCATTAAAGTGAATGGAGAGAGCTAGGAAGTAGGTCATGGCCACCTCTGTATTCACGGCAACTGCACAATAGGGGCTGGGGAAACGCTGTTCTGGAGATAGCTGCAGGCACAAGAGGTGAGACCTGCACCTATTGGACACTTGCGGCACATCATGTGGATATGCCACAAATGACCAAGATAGAAGAAATACTCCTTCTGTCCTCGTGCAGACGACCATATCTGTTTTGTGATCCGCAAATCACAAATCACAACCGTGTGCATGCCACCATTTTTTTTTTTTAAAGCTTCTGTAGAAATGTCCTATCCTTGTCCAAAACGGGCAAGAATAGGACATGTTCTATCTTTTTTGAGAGGCTGCAGAACGGACATACGGATGCGGACAGCGCATGGTGTCTTTTGTGGACCCATTGAAATGAATGTGTCCGCATCCGATGTGCAAAAAACACAGATCGGATGAGTACTGAGAATACGGTCGCGTGCATGAGGCCATAGTGTGGTGACAGTGAAGGCTAAATGTGCAGAATTCTCCAAACACATATTCTTAGGTCCTAAAACTGGAAAGGGGGATCGTTTTATGATGTATTGTATGAATCTGTGGGGAATGGCTTTTGCCGGCATTCTCTTAATTTCAAAATTTGTATTATATTCAGATTAAATTGGTTCTATAGAAGTAAATATTTTAGTGACGTAGATAATGAAATACATTTTGGGTTTGAACATTTCCCATAATATCATTTACAGTTATGTAGTAAATTTACGTTTCCGATACTATTTTAATGTAATGTTTGACTTTTTAGGGCCTTTCCTCTCCTAGGTGCAGCTTTAGATAAGCTTTTATGAGGCATATACAGACATTTCTTGCAATATTTTGGAGCAAACTGTACATGTGGGGATAGCACACTGCAAAGCAGAAATGCCGGGGGTGTAAATTGATATTGCTCTACCAACGATTTGCATCCCCAAGGAAAAGATGGCTGCCAGTTTTCAGTACTTGAGCGAGAATTTTTACAGTAGCAATATCTTGAAAGAGGAGGGAAAACTGCAGCAGGAATGCAGACATGTTTAGAAACTGTGTTTTTGTTGCGGATTTTGGAGGTTTTCCGTTTGTTTTAACAAAAAGTATTTTGAGTAAACCGCTACATATAAAGTGTGGAATAATTGACATACTGTGGATTTTAAAATCCTTATGGCAGGTCAATTTCCTCATGTAAAAAATGTGCAAAGCGTACATGAGATTTGGTGGTACTGTAATACGCTGCAGTTTTTCTGCACGAAAATCCACATTGAAAAACTGCACATAATGCACATCTTGTGCAGTTACCTTTAAAGTCGAAACCTGGTCCATAAGTCTTATGCAGTCGTGCAATATTTGATATCAGTATGAAGTTAGAGCTACAGTGACTTAAAGAGCTAAAAACCACAAAATGTTCTATTTTATCAGCTTTTTTTTGTGCTATAGAACAAGTCAGAATTAAAAGGTTCATTTTTAGAAGAAGCTATGCGGTGGTTTGTTCTCTATAACAGATGCCCGCAAGCCACTCAATGTTGACTTTCAAAGACATAAGGCACTTATGGGCCAGGTCTTACAGCCGGCTTGGTGCCTCTTGTATCCACTCAACATAATTTCTAATTATTTTCTGTCCTTCACCAGTTTTAGGGTTTATATACTATAGAAAAGAGTTACTTACTGTCCAAGACTTTAACACAGAGGTTATATAAGACTAGGCTGACTGTCTGACAGAAATGAATACCGTATTTTTGAGACTACAAGACGCACTTTTTAGCAAGAAAAGAAAATCTTCCTAAAAAGTGCCTGTGTCTTATAGTCTGCAGCTTAGGAGAAGTTCCCATTAGAGAACATGGCGCACGCCATGTTCTCATCAGCGGCCGCATGTGGCAGTGGTGCCAGGGGAGAGAGAAGCAGCAGAGAAAGATACGGGGCAGCGGTGGTAATAGCTGAGGGAGAGTGCTGGAAGGACAGAGCTGTCCCGTGTGTGCAGCGCCTCTCCTCTCCTCGCTTGCTTGCTGGAAAGACTGAGTGGGCAGTTATCACACGCATGTCATTTCTGGGGAAGCCTGTACCTCCTGTGAGTACATACATGGCCGGCTGCCCGTGTGACCAGACCCATCTTACTGGCTGCTATTTGTGCCCAGCATAGGAGGAGGTGGACTGTCCTCGGTGGATATCCTCATCATACTGACTCCCCAGAGCAGCAGCCCCATCCTCTTCCTGTCCTGGGATCACTGGTATCATAAACTGGCCCTTTTCCTCTAAGGAGAAGTTCCTGCTCTCACGAGCCTATATCAGCAGGGGCAGATTGACTCTCTCAAGGCATGGCATAGCAAGTAGGTACATTTGTAGTGCAGAATATAATGTATACCTTTGTATATGGCGTGCCATGTATAGTGTATACTTTATCTGTGTATAAGTAGTGCAATATATAGTTATACCTGAGTATATTTAGTGCCATGTATAGTGTATATCTGTTTATATGTAGTGCTCTATATAATATATCTCCTGCGTATATGTAGTGCAACCACTTGGCAAGCTTTTATAAGTAGAAAATACTTTATACTAATTTTCTGGGGTGCATCTTATGGTCCGGTGCATCTTATAGTGCAGTAAATACGGTGTGTATCTATATAGATATAATATTTCTTCTATGGAGGCAATATGGTTTCATTTTTTAAGAAGACTCTTCATACTATGAAGAACAGGGGACGGCAGCACGATTGTGTAGCTCCGGACGTAAGCTGTTTATTGTCTTTGACTTTGTCATGGTTGGGGCATTAGTAAATAGCTGCCTGCTTTTACCTTTTGTGTGTGGAATCATCCCCATGGCTATCTGCCACACATCGTCTGATGCTTGTGTCACCACCGTGCAGGGTCACAATGTCAGGAATGTTAATATGTGAATGAAACTGTCAGTCCAGGTGAACCATTTAGCATGACAAAATGCAACTGTGACTATCCTGTTTCAGGGTCTCTGATAATTGAGAAAGCTGATGACCAATTTGTAACAGAGACGGGTCATTCTATAAAGTCCAGTACTGATTGGGATGTGTAAAAGTGAATTGGATTCTTTTCAGTTGAATTTTCCACCTACAGGATATTGCCAGTGTTGGCACAATTTTGCCACGCTTTATCGAACATGTATAATGTTATATTTTCAATAGGTGTGCAGAAATAAAATTTTCTCTATGATTCAGAAACAGAATTCAATCCTGTGATCACCAAAAACAGTATGTGCTTTGTGGTCCGCAAACCGCGGATCTGCAAAACATAGATACCGGCCATGTGCATGCCGCCATTTCCCCCCCCCGCTTCTATAGAATGTCCTGTTCTTGTCCGCAAAATGGACAAGTATAAGACATGTTCTAGTTATAATTTTTTGGGGCGGACGCATAGAGCACACTGTGTGCTGTCCACATTATTTGCTGCCCCATTGAAATTTTATGGGTTCGTTCCGCATAATAGATACGGTCATGCGCATGAGGCCTAATTCTTCATTCACTTTCGATAATTTTATTCAATAGAATCTGAAAGGAGCTGGGAGTGTAGACGACTATGAGATGGTTATTCCTTGTGATCTTCTCTCTTTCATACTTACCGTGCACATGGCCAACCATCTCATGTACATGGAGGTTCCTTGACTGACCCCACAGAGTGGAATTGGCTTGGAACTGTAATCGCACTACTGAAAGCAGCCCCTGATCCTGCACTTTCCAGAACGACTTTTCAAAATTGTTTAATGTCTTTTGATTTGAGCTTTGCATAAAAGAATCTCCGCTCACAGGTTCCTTACCATAGCTGTGTACAGTATATCAGGTACCCCAATAAAGTGAGGGCGAGTTTGGATGGAGCAGTGGTCTGACTGGGACAGCCAAGTACAATGCTCTTTTACAGCATCTACTGTTAAATGTAATACCTGCTCTCATTAGGACAAAAACCTTATTTGTGTTTTTGGTTAGAATTAATCTACTACCTTTTCTGCTGCCCAGCTGCTTCCTATAGTGTGTTACCCTACTGTCCCAGCAGGTGGCAGCCTTTTCCACAAAGAGCAGCCTGCTCCGGATCTCTTATGACACTGCACCTTTACTACTTGTTTATTCTGACAAATGAACCAATATGCTATTCCGCACGTGAGCATTCGCTTGAGCTCCTTCTTGTTGACGGAAATTTTACAGAAAACATTTTGAAATGTTAAACAAATGGAATTTGCGAGCCTAATTGCTGAATATCCATAAACCGTGCGAAGGATTGGAGCTGGACTTGCTTAATTGCAAGAATTGACAAGCCTAATAACATGATATGGTTTTAAGCTGTGGAATGATCAGGTACATGCAAGTTCCGGGATTTAGTGCCTGACAAATTTGTAAAATGCATCTTAACATGTTTGGATTTTAGCTAAAACCCTGGACAGGAATAGTGAAGCTTGATAAAACCTGTCATTTCTGCTGTCAGGTCGGATTGAACTCATATCCTGAATTTTGATCAAATGTGGTTGTGTGTTTTTTGAACCATGCAAGATCAAAAACGTGCTCGTGCTTCAAAGACTTTTCATGCACTGCTGCAGGGCACCTTTCAAGCAAATATTGGCAGGAATGTGCTTAGCATTCAGCTCACTAGTAGTTTTAGCATAACGTGTGAAAAAAGCTAAGCATACATATATTTTTTATTGTATACTGCAGCTTTGTATGCATGTCGTGTGGAATGAATTGATTTTGTTGAGTTGCAGGGATCCATCTACTTTGCTGGCGATCTGTATGTAAATCAACAGTCTAGACATGTACAATGGTGATAAATGGTTTACAGAGGTGTTCCCAACTTCTGATAGACACGGGTCATACCTCTGGGAAATTAACCTATGTTCAGGATGGGGGTACCCGACCTACATGGTGAGGCAGCTGCCACACCCAGGGTAAGAATGTATAGACAGGTAGCCGTGCATGCGTATGGTTCTCCCCCATAACTTCTATGGGAGTTTAAGAAACGACCGAGCAGACACTCTGGGACCCAGTTCCGTAACTCTCCCACTTGTCCACCTCTTCATGTATCCTCTGGCCAGATGCAGCGGCCAGCAGCTGCCCTTCCAGGTGAGTAATGGCATATGTAGTGAATGGAAAGAAAGCTTCTTCCCGCAGCTAATCTCCCAGGGAACAAAAGGATTGAGCAGTTGAATCCCAACATGCACGTCTCTTCTGACATCAGCCGTTGGGGAAGAGTTGGGTGGAGGCCATACACATTAGATCTTCGGCTAAAGCCCTCCAAATTGATGGGTTCGGCTGACATAGATGTAATGTGTTTGGCCTGCTTAACGTATTTTCATGAAGCTGCGGTCACTTGTTTGCATGTATGTAATAATACAAGCTTCTCTGCTTTTCTGAAAGAGTGTCTTAAACTATGACGGTAGATGACGACATGTGCATACTTGCCAATTCTAGAGTAATTCTAGAAAGCTTGGTGGATTATTTATAGTCAGACTTGTGCACCAGCAAGAAAAAAAAAGCAATTATTTCTCACATTTCACTTCCACCCATTATGGTCTGTGGAAGAATCTAGACTAAGCTTCTGTATAGCTCCATGAGCATTTTTAAGTGCAAATCCCAGGATTTTCGCCCAAATAGTGGCACGTATAACATTCTAAGAAATGGCTCGTATATCCTTGTAATTACTTCATAGCTCATCCGTTGTGAGAAAGTTGATCTTTGCATCTTGTTTATGCTCTTTGTATTTGTTGCCAATGACACATTAAGTGCGGCAGCTAGGCTCCCTGCTGTTTAAATAAAGCACCTGGGTCCACTAATCTTTTGTGTAGGCTGAGCTGACAGAAATGAATTTTTTTTTAACTACTCCCACGTTGATTCCAGAGGAAGATGAAAAATCACCTCTAAGAATAACTTGCGTCTACAGCTGCACTGACAGTCAGTCACACCAGATATTTTGCTGCATTTTATGTTTGACAAGATATGAATTTATAAAGATATAAATGGGAAGGTTACGTTTGGAGACTGGATTCTACTAAAAAACAGCAGGAACATATTTTTCATATTTGTGTCACACAACATGCTTGACCAGCAGAGGACTTTGTTTCCTGGTGGAGCTCCAGATATATCCAGGTGGCCATACACATTAGATAGCTGTTGGCCTACCTCTCGCTTGTCGGACAGCTGTTTCTCCGGTCCTTCTCATACAATGCCTTGCAAAAGTATTCACAGTGTTTTTCATGTTTTGTTGCATTTTGCGGAACGGAATTGCGGTCCCATTCAATCCGGAACTGCGGACCCGAACTTCCGGGTCCGCATTTCCGTTCCCGAAAAAAAAAAAAATAGAACATGTCCTATTCTTGTCAGCAATTGCCGACAAGAATAGCCATATTCTATTAGTGCCAGCGATGTACGGTCCGCAAAATGCAGAACGCACATTGCCGGTGTCCGTGTTTTGCGGATCCGTGGATCCGCAAAACACTTACGGACGTGTGAATGGACCGTAAAGGTGTGATGTAGATTTTACTGTGACACAAACAATAATTAAGGCTACTTTCACACCTGCGTTTAGGTGCGGATCCATCTGGTATCTGCACAGACGGATCCGCACCTATAATGCAAACACTTAGATCCGTTCAGAACGGATCCGTTTGCATTACCATGAACAAACGGATCATGATAATGCAAACGGATCCGTCCAGACTTTACATCCGTCCAGACTTTACATTGGCTACCATTGTAAGTCTGGACGGATCCGTTTGCCTCCGCACGGCCAGGCGGACACCCGAACGCTGCAAGCAGCGTTCAGGTGTCCGCCTGCTGAGCGGAGCGGAGGACAAACTGTGCCAGACTGATGCATTCTGAGCGGATCCGCATCCACTCAGAATGCATTAGGGCTGGACGGATCCGTTCGGGGCCGCTTGTGAGAGCCTTTAAACGGAACTCACAAGCGGAACCCCGAACGCAAGTGTAAAAGTAGCCTAAGACAAAAAAAGAGAACTTTAATTTGCAGAGGTGTTCACCTCCTGAAGGTCAGTACTTTGTGGAGCCACCTTTTGTGCCATAGCGGATGCTAGTCTCTTGGAGTATCTGTTAGTTTAGCACTAGACACTGGGATTTTTGCACATTCTTCTAGGCAAAACTGCTCCAACTCCTTTAGGTTAGATCAGTTGTGTTGGTGTACAGCAGTCTTCAAGTCGTGCCACAGATTCTCAATTGGATTGAGGTGTAGGCTTTGAATTGGCCATTCTAAGACATGCAAATATTTCCCCGTAAGCCATTCCAGTAAAGCTTTAGGCCTCATGCACATGACCGTTTTTGCATTCCGCAAAAACGGGTTCCGTATTTCCGTGATCCGTGTCCGTTTTTTTCTTCCGTGATTTTTGGAGGATCCCCGGACATGAAGGAAAAAGTCGTTTTGGTGTCCGCCTGGCCGTGCGGAGCCAAACGGATCCATCCTGACTTACAATGCAAGTCAATGGGGACGGATCCGTTTGACGTTGACACAATATGGTGCAATTGTAAACGGATCCGTCTCCCATTGACTTTCAATGTAAAGTCGGGGTATATTTTAACTTGAAGCGTCCCCATCACAATGGGAACGCCTCTATGTTAGAATATACCATCGGATTTGAGTTAGATCATGATAACTCAGATCCGACAGTATATTCTAACACAGAGGCGTTCCCATGGTGATGGGGACGCTTCAAGTTAGAATATACTAAGAACTGTGTACATGACTGCTGCCTGGCAGCACCCGATCTCTTACAGGGGGCTGTGATCCACACATTTAACCCCTCAGGTGCGGCACCTGAGGGGTTAATTGTGCATATCATAGCCCCCTGTAAGCGATCAGGGGCTGCCAGGCAGCAGGGGGCAGACCCCTCCCTCCCCTGTATTACATTCATTGGTGGCCAGTGCAGCCCCCGGCCCCCCTCCCTCCCTCTACTGTATTAATTTCATTGGTGGCCAGTGCGGCCCCCCCCCTCCCCCCATCATTGGTGGCAGCGGAGAGTTCCGATCGGAGTCCCAGTTTAATTGCTACTGCAGTCCTGGTTGCCATGGTTACTTAGCAATATTAGAAGCATTATACTTACCTGCTGCGCTGTCTGTGACCGGCCGGGAGCTCCTCCTACTGGTAAGGGAAAGGTCTGTGCGGCGCATTGCTTATAGCACAGACCTGTCACTTACCAGTAGGAGGAACGCCCGCCTGGCCGGTCACAGACATCGCAGCAGGTAAGTATAATGCTTCTAATATTGCTAGGTAACCATGGCAACCAGGACTGCAGTAGCGCCCTGGTTGCCATGGTTACCGATCGGAGCCCCAGCGATTAAACTGGGACTCCGATCGGAACTCTCCGCTGCCACCAATGATGGGGGGGGGGGGAGAGGGGGGGCCGCACTGGCCACCAATGAAATTAATACAGGAAAGGGGGGCCGCACTGGCCACCAATGAAATTAATATAGGGGAGGGGGGGCCGCACTGGCCACCTATGAAATTAATACAGGGGAGGGGGGGCCGCACTGGCCACCTATGAAATTAATACAGTAGAGGGAGGGAGGGGGGGCCGCACTGGCCACCAATGAAATTAAAACTAGGGAGGGAGGGGGGTCTGCCCCCTGCTGCCTGCCAGCACTTGATCTCTTACAGGGGGCTATGATACGCACAATTAATTGTGCTGATCACAGCCCCCTGTAAGAGATCAGGTGCTGCCAGGCAGCAGGGGGCAGTCATGTACACAGTTCGTAGTATATTCTAACTTGAAGCGTCCCCATCACTATGGGAACGCCTCTGTGTTAGAATATACTGTCGGATCTGAGTTTTCACGAAGTGAACACTTAGATCTGAAAAAGCTTTTATGCAGACGGATCTTCGGATCCGTCTGTATGAAAGTAGCCTACAGACACGGATCACTGACGCGGATGACAATCTTGTGTGCATCTGTGTTTTTTCACGGACCCATTGACTTGAATGGGTCCGTGAACCGTTGTCCATCAAAAAAATAGGACAGGTCTTTTTTTGACGGACAGGAAACGCGGATCACGGCCGCGGATGAACAAGGTGCATTTTCAGAGTTTTCAACGGACCCATTGAAAGTCAATGGGTCCGCAGAAAATCACGGAAAACGGAACAACGGCCACGGATGCACACAACGGTCGTGTGCATGAGGCCTTAGCCTTATATTGAGGGTCATTGTCCTGCTGGAAGGTGAACCTCCATCTCAGTCTAAAATGGAATGGTAGGCAAAAGGAGAAAAAGCCAGCTCACCTCAGATGTCCAATGTAGCTGTGCACGAGGCGGACCCAAGTCAGCCCGTGTAGTGGATTCAAAAAGAAAGGAGGCTTAAGCACCAAGCATGGACGTAAACGAAATTCCCAATCTTTATTCAGCAATATTCCATATGTACAGCAATCAGTGGCACAGGCTCCCGCTTAATCCCAGGAAATCTTTTCCTGGGATTAAGCGGGAGCCTGTGCCACTGATTGCTGTACATATGGAATATTGCTGAATAAAGATTGGGAATTTCGTTTACGTCCATGCTTGGTGCTGAAGCCTCCTTTCCTTTTTAAAATGGAATGGAAATGACGTTCTTGAGGTGATGGGAAGTGTTGGGCTTGCTCAACACATAGTATTTCCGATGATGGGCAATAAGTTCACTTTTGGACTCATCTGACAAGAGAATCATTTTTATCTTTTTTTAGTAATGTCTTTTTTCTAGCCATCCGATTAATAAAGCTCCACTCTGTGGTGTGTGCGGCTTATAGCTCGATTGAACCAATTATCTACTCTTGTAAAGGGACCTTTGGGTACTTCTGTAGTTGACACGGGCACGCTAGAAAGCAGAAGACCAGGACACTCTGGCTAACTAGGGAACGTATCCTTTTGTGCTAACAGGTCTGCAGGTTTTTCAAGGCACTCTTGTCAGTAAACGTTCCTCAAACACAGGTATTTTTTGTTTCAGCTGTGTCCCCTGCTCATATGTGATAAAAATTAAGTTAAGGGAAAACTTCTTCATACCGTCCCTCTCTGGATTCTGCATTGTCCGCTAGATATTCCTGCCAGACTTCATTGGGGTTCTGCTCTGTATAAACTAAACATAGTGTTCTCTCTGTCTTCTAGTCTTCCATCTTTTGCCCAGACAATACTCAAAAGGCTTACTTTCTTACTTTACACTCGCTTTGGTCCCTGCTTGCACCAATGTATTGGCGTGTACTGCAGGACCGTACAGCAATCTCATAGTGCCCCATAGTAAAACCTATTATGGGTCAGCCTGCCCCACCAAGTGTCCAAGTATGTGTGTGTCAATCACTCCCAGACAACTCCAAGATTTTTGGTTGAGGAATTTTTATTCAACAAAATGTACTTACAAAGTTGCTAATTGGCCCAACCCACTTTGTCCAACCTTATCCATATTTCTCAATGTATTTACAGAAGACAGCTGTCATAAAAACATTGATAAATGTCCCCCATACAGCTCTAAATCACAACTTCCCCTTAAATAATATATCAGAAATATGGCTGCTTGCAGCCACCACTAGGCGGGGGGGGCTTAGTGCATAGGAATTTATGCAGTTATCATTGGCTGCAATGGAAGCTTTTTAACCCTTTCAGCCCCAGAGTGTTATTTTTTGCGTTTTCGTTTTGCGCTCCTTGCCTTCCCTGAGCCATAATTTTATTTGTCTGTTCACATATCCATATGAGGGCTTGATTTCTGCAGGACAAGTTGTACTTTCCAGCGCCACCACTTAATATTGCATATGATGTGGTGGGAAGCGGGAAAAAACTCCAAATGGGGTGAAATTGCGATCTAAACTTTTCATTGATACCATTCTGGGGTGTGTATGACTTTTTGATCACTTTTTATTTAATTTTTTTGTAGAAAATGAAGCGACTAAAAACAGCGAATCAGACTTTTGGGTGTTTTTTTCCATTTTGCTGTTTGCAGTATGGGAATATAATTTTATACTATGGACGTTTTCGCACATCGCGACACCCATGATGTGTATTTTTACATTTTTTTTAGTTTTATTTTGGGAAAAGGAAGGTGATTTGAATTTTATTTTATGTTTACACTTTTTTATAGTTCCCATGGGGAACTAAAACATGCAATCATTAGATTGCTATTATCATAGACTCCTAAGCACTTGCATTAGAATCTATGATGATTTTACTAGTTTCCGTTACAGGCAAGGGCTCCATAGGACATACAGTCATGATCAAAAGTTTAAGACCACTTGAAAAATGGCAAAAAATCATATTTAGCATGGCTGGATCTTAACAAGGTTCCAAGTAGAGCTTTAACATGCAACAAGAAGAAATGGGAGTGAGACTAAACATTTTTTGAGCATTCAATTTAATGAAAACAACGAATAAACTGAAACAGGCTGTTTTTCATCTGATCAAAAGTTTAGGACCACACCTCCAAAAAAAAATATAAAACCCCCAAAACAGAAATTCAACTTCCAAACATGAACTCAGTAATGAGTAACTCCGCCGTTATTGTTTATCACTTCAAAAATTTGTTTCGGCATGCTTGATGCAAGCGTTTCCATGAGGTGAGTGGGAACATTTCTCCAAGTGGTGAAGAAGGCCGCACGAAGGCCATCTACTGTCTAGAACTGTTGTCCATTTTTGTAAACTTCCCTTGCCATCCATCCCCAAAGGTTCTCAATTGGATTTAGATCAGGGGAACAGGCAGGATGGGCCAAAAGAGTGATGTTATTCTCCTGGAAGAAGTCCCTTGTTCTGCGGGCATTGTGTACTGTAGCATTGTCCTGTTGAAAAACCCAGTCGTTACCACACAGACGAGGGCCCTCAGTCATGAGGAATGCTCTCTGCAACATCTGGACATAGCCAGCGGCCGTTTGAGGGCCCCTGCACTTCCTGAAGCTCCATTGTTCCACTAAAGGAAAAGCACCCCAGACCATTATGGCGCCCCCTCCACTGTGGCGCGTAGAAAACATCTCAGGTGGGATCTGCTTGTTATGTCAGTAAAGTTGGAAACCATCAGGACCATCAAGGTTACATTTTTTCTCATCAGAGAATAAAACTTTCTTCCACCTTTTGAATGTCCCATGTTTGGTGCTCTCTTGCAAAGTCTAAATGAGCAGTTCTGTGGCGTTCAAGGAGACGAGCTCTTTGAAGACGTTTTTTGTTTTTGAATCCCTTCAGTCTCAGATGCCGTCTGATGGTTATGGGGCTGCAGTCAGCACCAGTAATGGCCTTAATTTGGGTCGAGAATCGTCCAGTGTCTTGACGGACAGCCAATTGGATCCTCCAGCTCAGTGCTGATGAAATTTTTTAGGGTCTTCCACTTGACTTTTTTGTTCCAAAACCTTCAGGATCGTTTAAGAAATTCCAAATGACTGTCTTACTGCGTCCCACCTCAGCAGCGATGGCGCGCTGTGAGAGACCCTGCTTATGCAGTTCAACAACCCGACCACGTTCAAAAAGGGAGAGTTTTTTTGCCTTTGCCATCACAACGTGTGACTACCTGACAGAAAATGACAATGAATCCACATCTTTGCACAGATTTGGCCTTTTAAAAGGCATGTGGTCCTAAAATTTGGATCAGCTGAAAAACAGCCTGTTTCAGTTTAATCGTTATTTTCAATTAATTGAATGCTCAATAAAAAAAAAAATTGTCTCTCTCATTTCTTCTTGTTGCATGTTGAAGCTCTACTTGGAACCTTGTTAAGATCCAACAATGTAAAATATTATTTTTTGCCATTTTTCAAGTCGTCTTAAACTTTTGATCAGGACTGTACTATGCAGCAGCCTCGTGTCATTTACCAAGACAGGGGCTGCTGCGCACACGCTCCGGCTCCTCCAGTCGCCACATGGGGGAGCCGGAGCACCACTGAAAGCTAGCGTTTTCAGCACGCTCAGATGCCGTGGTCAGGATTGACCATGGCATCTGAGGGGTTAAATATCCGCTATCGGCATTACTGCCAGTTGCGGTTTTAGAGCCGCGGGTGTCTGCTATAAGAAGCAGGTGGCCACCCGCGGCTATGGCGCCCGCAGCGCTCAGGAGCCGGCACCATCTTTGAAGAGCCGGCCAGCGCCATACATGTACGGCGCTGGTCATTAAGGGGTTAATAATGTATTCGCACTGAGCGCCACCTAGTTTTCTTGTTGGGAAGAGAAGTTGAGCTACTTTTGGGGCCCCTTCCCCAGTCCACATGGCAGTTGCATGGTCTACCTCCATTGAAGGTGCGCTAATAGGGGGCATCTTTTGGACCTAAGTCAATTCTTCTCTAGATTCTGCCGCTTTAGAAGTCCCTTAAAAGAAAAATCAGGCTGCCCTACTGCCACTTGCAAACAAAAATGGCCAGTACTGAATTGACTATGATTTCATTGTGACGTATACATTTTTTCAGCTGTATCTATCTATATCTCCACCTTCTGTAGACTGACAAAAAAAAACAGGGTGTTGTAATATGTTTTCTTGACAGCAGTAGTTGTGTGTATGTAGTCTTGACGCACACAATTGCAGGTGCACAGGACAACCGTTCCACATAGGTCAGCTATTCTTGCACTTTGTCTTCTACGCAATGTTCAGGTCCTAAACTTCTTTCCTGCCTTGCTGTAATGGAAAACTTTAATGTGCACAAGCCTGTGAAAGCCAGAAAAGGTACCTTTTATATTTTGCCGAGGTTAGTCGCATCTGACCCTGGTGTCCGAGGGGGCCCAAAGGCTTTTGCATTTAAAGGTGCATTCACACACATTTTTTATTTTTTTTATTTCCAGCAGATCCACTCAAAAACGCATGCAAACTGTGAATGTCAATTTTTGTAACTGATTTGAATGGATCCGTTGTGTCCATTTGCATGTTTTTAGTTTTTTTTGTGTTTTTTTTTTATTGATCCATTGTTCACATTTTTACCTGGAAACAAAATATAATTGAAAAATAAATATGTGGATTGTGTGATTGGCTGAATTTGTAGCCTTTTTTGGACAAATGATGTGTCCGTGGGAGGCATAAAAAAATAGATCTATTAAGTTGATGGAAAAATGGATACTATTTTATGCAGTTTTTTTAATGGATCCTCCTTTTAGTTTCAATAGTTTTTATTTCCCATACCGTAAACTAGACAAAACGTAAACCCTTTTGGCATGCCTTTTTTTTATTAGAATCCTGTGCGTCGGTTAAATGCATCAATTTTTCAGATGTTTTCAAGTAAAAACAGGTATGTTTAATGGGAACCGGGGTGTGAAAGAGGCCTTAGCCGGGTTCACATCACGTTTTTGCCCTACATTTAATGTATATCCGTTTTCTCTGACACAATAGAAAACGTATCTGTCCCCCACTGACTTTCAATGGATTTCATGACAGATCCGTCTTGGCTATGTTAAAGATAATACAACCGTTCATAACGGATGCAGACGGTTGTATTATCATGACGGAAGTGTTTTTGCTGGTCCATGACGGATCTAGCAAAAATGCTGGTGTGAAAGTAGCCTAAAATGTAAGGCAAAAACATGATGTGAGCCCAGCCTTAGTCTGACACTTTACTCTTCAATCAGTCGGTATTTCAACATTGTTTTGAAACCACTTTCTTCTGATGTAGTGGAGAATTGTGTGCTCTGCGACTCTCCCAGAGCCGTGCTTTACCTTGGTGAGTAGTCGCGTTCTTGTCGGCACAGCATGTGCCTAGTATTTCCATTACTGCTGCTTACCCATTGTGATCCCCACTTGTAGTTTATACAAACTGTCTAGCTCCTGGGCTTCCAAATGCAAATTTTTAAAGCAGTATTTTTTTTTTGTGTTGTTTTAGCCTTTATATGCTAGCATGAAGGAAAACATGGGAGCAGAGCAAATCCACTGCAATATTGTCTGTCTGCCATTGTCACTGGCAAGAGGTATTTCACCTCTGAATTTGCTGTGAGTTCAAGGAGATTAAGCCGTAATTAGTACTATTGGGCTTGTAGGGGTCACAGGTCATGGCTCTGTTTGCTGAAGAGGGGTGTTAGGTCACTGAAGCTGAATCAGTTAAAAGCAAAGAAATGATAGAGGTTAGTTTGCACAGGGGCAAAATGGCAACCCAGACAACACAAAAGATTAACACTTTTCCTTACTAAAGAAGTGAAAACAAACAAAAGATTTTAAGATAGTAAAGATGGGAAGGGAAGGATTCCTTCTGTACGGCACTTGTATCTGTTGTTTTATTCTGCAGCCTTTTGCCTATTTTTGTATTTTTAACATCTATTACTCTGGATGCTTGGTATTTTTTTAGATGGGGAGGTAGTTCTCTAGATACATGGAACAACAAGTTTCAGCATACCAAACTTTAGAAGACCCATCATTTTGAAGAAGTTTTAGGGTGGTGTCGCACACAACTTTTTGTGCCAGTTTTTGATGCAGTTTTTTTTAGCCAAAGCCAGAAGTGGGTTTGAAGGGAATGAAAAATAAAATGGAAGAACTTCTCGTTCCTGCTGGATCCACTTCTGGCTTTTGTATAGGGGGATTATATATTAGAGCAAAAGTGCTGTGCTGCAGGGCTCTTGATACCTAAAGCTGGGCGTACACATTCAATAGCTGTTGGCCGAACGTGTATGGGTATTCTATGGGGAGAGCAGAGAAAGCCACTGCCAGACACCTCTTATCTCCTGGGAATACAAAAGGATTGGGCAGGAATACACTAACGTGTATGGGGGCCTTTAGGCTGGACATGCACAATAGATAGCTGTTGGTCAAACGCTCATTCAGCTAAATGCTGTCTCTCAGTTTGGCTGAGCATGCATGTGTCCTTAATGGGGACAGAGAACACACGAATCGGGCATGTTAAAAATCCAACTGCCCAACCCTTATTGCCCACCAAAACCTGCCATCAGGGGAAAGTTAGGAGACCCCATACCAGGGTGGATAAAAATCAATGATTTTTTTTTTTTAAAATTGAAAAAATCTTTTTTTTTAATTTAAATCTGATTTTTTTTTATTTAAATCGGATTTCTTTTAATTAAATCAGATTTTTTTATTTTTTTTTAAATCTGATTTATTTTATATAAAATGCTTTTTGAGGAAAATATATTACCATCCAAAGGTTATTTTATTATGAAATAAAGATTACTTTTTTAATTATGTAGAATAAGGCTGTATAAATTCCATTAATCCATTCACAATGTCATGCTCTTCCAGAGGTTTTTGTAAGATTACTGGGTAGTTTCTCTGCCTACAAGATATTATCACAGATGCTTGTTTTAATTTTGGAGTTCTCAAAACTGAATTTATAACATGAAAGGAGTTGAGAAAAAGATAAACCTATAAATACAGAATCAACCCCTTCAGTGCTAAGTTTAAAGTTCAGTGAATAGAATATAAACAATATTTTTCTGATTGTTTGGAGTGGAATAGATCTGCACAAGAAGAAAGTGAAACTAAGTGTAAGGCGGAAAAGGCAAGCAGACAAGGAGTACTACAAAATGAAAGTGAAACTTTCTGAGCACAGTACTGCACAGCCACAGACAGACAAGTCTTTGGATCTTTTTGTGTGTATGACCTGAGGTTTATCACATTCTTTCCTTGGAGGAAAAAAACTATAATGGCAGCAGTCCGTAAAAGAGACTCAGTTTGGCAATATTTTAATGAAGTTCCTTTACCTATCGGTAAGGCAGGCATGCGTGCAAAATGCAAACACTGCAACAAACATGGATGTTTAAGCAAATAACATGCTGTAATGTTATTGTTTCAGTTGAATAAATCCTATTTAAATTGTTATTATTAAGGTAATGATTATTTTTCTCCTTCCTAAGTACAACAGAAATTTTTTATAAATATGAATCTTTATGTAAAAAACTATGATTTAAATCAAGCCTTACTGACTAGTGATTTAAATCGTGATTTAAATCAAATCCACACTGCCCCATACACTATAGATTGCCATCCAAACCTGCTGAAATCATCGTGTTCGGCCACTGTTTGTCCAATGTATATGTCTGTCACATGTTGATGTTAAAAGGCCCTATTAAACGGGTAGATTATTATTAAGATGATCGCTAGCGAGCGTTTATATGTAATCCAATGAATGAGCAAAAGCTTGTTCATCGGGATCTTTGAACATGTTAAAAAAAAAATCCTGGTTTGCCTGCAGCAGATCACGCTGTGCAATAAGCGCTCTGCTGCCGGCCAACAATGAGACGGTATAGGGACGAGCAATGCATTAGCGATTGCTCATCCCTATACTGATGGCTGCTTTCTCCTCCTCTAATGAGCAGCAGATTGACGGGAGGGAACGCTTCCCTCCCGACAATCATCTGCTCTTTCTGCCCGTGTGATAGGGCCCAAAATAACTACATTACCACATAGCAGAGTACATCAGCATGCTTGTCTATCTAATGCTTATACAGACAATAACCTGGTGTGTTTCTAATGAACATGGACAATGAAGGAGGCCGAATCTCTTTATTGTTTGTATGGGAACAAGAACTCAGTCCGTACTTGCCGGGTCATTAAATGATCAGCCCTTCTGATGTGACAGGCTTGAAGTCATTTGTTTGTCATTAGTTCCCCTAGCTGAACGTGTCCTTTTTATTGTTACCTGGTGCAACATGAGAAATAGGTCTGCACGCAGCAAAGTGATAAGTGATATAAAGAGGCAGAGTGACTTTTTATGTTTAGCTTTTCATGCTTGATTCGCTGAAGGAAGCAAGCCCTTTCCCTGTGGGGTTGATACCTTGGATGACAAGCAGTATGTACAATTTGAAAGCCGACTTGAAAGGGATGTGCACCGAGCAACTGTCTGCTGCCAGTCACCCAGAACCAAAGGCCTATTTAGTTTTACTCAGTGCTGTGGATCAAAGAGGGAATTATTGTGTAAGATTAGTTTTGTCCACAAACATAGGCAGCTGTGCGGCTTCAGGGGAGAAGAGGCAATTGGGGGGTCAGGGTTTGTGTCAGGCTATTTGTTCAGTGTCATTCCATAGACATAGCTTGACCAGGTAGAAGCTCATTTCAAATGAGTTACGAATCTTGAAGATGGGATCTGAAATTTCCCATGGCTATATTCCCCTGTCAAAGGCTTGTTGGAAAGTTGGATCTTGACTCTTAGGGAGCCACTTCTAATTCTCTTCTTCTTCTCTTCTTTTTGCACACCTATAATAGTAAAATTGTACTTCCACTACTGTTCAAAAGAGAGAGCGATTGCTCTGTGAAGGACGGCCCTATCGGGAACATTTTGCCCGTGTCCCTGTAAAATACTGTCGTTTTGATGCATTTCCTCCATTAGTGAAGGGGAAATCTAGGATCAGGATATTGGTGCAGTGGCATGAGAAGCTTAATCGGAGTTTAGCAACGTCTTTGGGAGCACATGTAGAAAACTCTAGTATCCCGAGCTCTGGGCCCCCATTATCCCCCAACTGAATCCAGCACTAATCCAGGAGGAAACCCATTAGTAGGACAGGGCATTACAGGGACACCTGATAGGGTCACCCTGCTTAGGTAAGATCTAATAAGCTTCCTATTTCTATCCTGGATTTATTGGAGCTATGGGGTTTGGGGAAAAAAGTCTGAACAAACCTATCAAGTATATATTGGTATTTTACGAGAAGGCTAGTTTTAGCTTCTTGTCCAGTGTTAAGGGTCTAGAAAAAGCAATATAAATAAATAAGTCTCAGAATTTACTTAAACTAATAAAAAAAAAGCTACATAAAAGTCACTATAATGACTAAATATGTAGCGAAACATTGCACTTGGACCCTGTGTGAATAAACCTAAAAAGTAATATTTATTAGCTTTGGATAAAAAAACAGACATCATCAAGGTAGAAAAGAATATAAAAAGTAATTATACATAAATTGTACAGAATTGGGCTACTGTCACGCTAGCATTTTTGCTGGATCCGGCAGGGTTTAGCAAAAACGCTTCCGTTACTGATAATACAACCATCTGCATCCATTATGAACGGATCCGGTTGTATTATCTTTAACATACCCAAGACGGATCAGTCATGAACTCCATTGAAAGTCAATAGGGGAAGGATCCGTTTTCTATTGTGTCAGAGAAAAATGATCCGTCCCTATTGACTTGCATTGTGGTAATGACGGATCCGTCTTGGTCCACATCCCAGGACGGAAAGCAAACTGCAGCATGCTGCGGTTTGCTCTCCGGTATGAGAACGGAACGGAATGCATTTTGGAGCACTCCGTTCTGTTCAGTTAGGTTTTGTCCCCATTGACAATGAATGGGGACAAAACGGAAGCGGTTTTTTTCCGGGATTGAGACCCTATGACTGATCTCAATAGCGGAAAATATTAACGCTAGTGTAGTGTAAAAGTAGCCTGAGTATTACAAGCAGAAACGATGCAGCTATTCGATCACATGTGTAGCTTCTCTAGAGTTCTCCTGCAGCGGTTCTAGCTCTATATTGTAGTTTTATACTACAGACTTAACTAAAAATCCCAAGTCCTTTTCTGTTTCATATCCTTGCAAGTAAATAAAAATGCATCTCGATATCTTGAAATTTACTTCATATATCTTTTTGCCATTGTAGTCTCTGTAATTTATTAGCACTTATTACACGATCTTATACTGAAATTGCAGTTTTATTTGTCATTTTTATGTTACTAATTCTGATATTTAAAAAATATGTGATGTACTCTGTTAGAAAAGTCCTCAATAATAACTCACTGACCATCTTTTAGCGGAACTGGGAGATACGTTGGCAACAAATAGGGCCGAATGTTTTACTAAATTGACAATATGACGAATTGGCAGCAATCTGTTCATCTCTATTATGCTTACACATAATGGGCCATTTTTGTTTGTGTAACGTGATTTAGCTGATGGCAAAGTGCAGTGAAAAAAAGTACATTCCAGCAAGCATTGCTTCCGTTACTGTGCAATAGATCTCCTTACGTTGACTCTTAATCTAGAGTTGCAATGAGGGTGCACTTACCACTGTTGATCTGGGTTGTCAAGTATCAGTTTACTTCACCACAAACTTCTTCAACTGTTGCTGTCCTGCTAAGCTGTATGTAAGAAAATAATTTTATTTGCAATTGATCATTCTTTCTATCACTTATAAACCTAGAGTATAAAAGATAATTACCGGTAGGTACTTTTGAAATGTTGAAGGGGTTTTCAGAGAAACAACCTTTATCACCTTTTCACAGTATAAGTGATAAATGCAAGCTTGCTAGGGATACCAGTCAGAAGAAAGGGGTACCGTAGTGCCCTGTGTGAATGAAGCAGTAGTGCGCATTTGTGCTCTATTGACTTCTGTGAGATTTGAGGAATTAGCAGAATGCTGTAATCATAACGCATGCTCACCATCGCTCCATTCACCATAGGGGACTAGTGATCACAAGTGTCAGGAATTCCCCACCCACGATCATATTTATCAACTGTCATGTGTACGGCTGATAAATGTTGTTTATGGGAGAATCCCTTTAATAAAGTATTAAAGAATCGGTTTTGGGAGCTGTATACATTATGAACTATATGTGCCTCTGACCTTCTTTCTTATACCCTTGTGCAGGTGAGAGGCAAAGGTATACCGGAGAGCGGTCAGGATTTGATGGTGATGATTCAGATGGGGCAGAAGACGATGACAATGATAATGAGGATGAGGATGAAGACAGTCAAGCAGAGTCGGTCCTTTCTGCCACTCCATCTGTTACAGCAAGTCCACAGCATTATCCATTCCGAAACAGCCAGCAAGAAGCATCTAGCGCTGATGAAGATGGTCGCGTTTCAAATACTTTGTCTCAAGCTAATTCGATGGATATTCTTCCAAAAGCTTTGATCACAAGGATGACAGCATTGACTACATCAACCACATGCAAGCCAGCAGGTCACAAGGAGAGAGGAGATGAAGTCCTGCAGAATGCTGTGCCTCCTCAAAGTGAAACATCATCTTCCAAATCCCTTTGTCATCAGATGTCCATTGATTATCCAGCTACAGATGTTGGACTTGATGGCGCAGTAAGGTCAAAAAGCCTTAATGGATCACATGTAAGTTCACATACAGTACCGTTCACATACAGTAGTATATGAAGATTGTGTGTGTATACATGAGGGATTAAAGGATGTATAGTTAAGTATCTGAGCTTACAACCAAACAGCTAGAGGAAGCATATGAGCTTAAAGAGATTCTCCGATCTCATGATGAAATTTTTTGTTTTAACTGCCCATAATGCCCCAAACACTGCTTTTCATGTCAGAACTTTCCTCACCCCGGTTCTCGACACCACTGCACCCTGACAGGTTGTTCACATGCAGAATTTCCTGTTTTTCATTAGCTTCCTGCTGAGATTATTAATCATAATGTTTTGCTCTAAAATGTTTCACAGGACTTGCTGTGCCTAGAAGAGATGACTACTACAGAGGGAACAATGTGTCAGGTGGAGCGAACGTTGAGAAACATTACACAGCGTATCCTACTGGGTTTGGTTAGCAAACCCAGCAGAAAGCTGATGGAAACAGGAAGTTCTGCATGTAGACATCCTGCCATGTTGCAGTGATGCCAAGAACAGTGCCATCTTTTCATCAAATGATGGTGTCACATAGAGCAGCTGAAATTATCTGACAGGTTCACTATAAGCTCAATAGCATTTAGGGCATGTTTTCAGTGCTTATATATTCACAAAGATGAATTTCCAAGCATGCTTGAATAAAAAAAGCTGCTTGTAAAGTATCACAAAAATACATTTTCCCCGTGGTAAGATTTCAGCTCATTCAGTGAGATTACATACTGCAGGATTTCAATAATATCCAATGATGAAAGGGCCTTTTCTGTGAAGGGCTTATTATCGAGTGTTTTGATTTCAATGTGGTCTCCATTGAAATGTTAATGTACTCATGGTGAGAAAATAGACCTTTCCAAGATTATTAATAACTCACTGTCGAGATATTCTCAGCATATTGCTGGTGAATGAGTATTTGTGATCCATTCTCGCTGAGAATGTTTACCCTTGTGTCAGCGCTTTAACTAAAGTATGAGATTAGCCATCGAAAAATGCATACATGAGAGGTAAATACTGGTCATATCAACCATGCTACTTCCAGATTTTAGTGGACTCAATCTATTCTACCAGTATGAGAGGGGTGAAGACATTTGCTGACCATATAAAAGCAGTCCATAGGCCACCGAACTGTCTTCTTCTGTTAAGAGTTTATAGCGGGGGGGCAGCATTATTTCTTATAATACACAACTGCAAAACATCAGCTGGGGTGCGGCACTGCATAAAACACATTGTAGCTGCTCAAGAACCTCTTTAAAAAAAAAAGAGTAAATCAGCTACTACATGGCAATTTGTTTGACATGGGATAAAACGCTACCTGGAAATGAGATCTGGACAAGTGGCAGCTACGTAGCACCACTTGTCTCTGCATAATTGTTAGGTTCTGACATCCGAATACTGTTTTTTACAGACCTATAAATGGAAAATTTCCATTGCAGTGTATTTTGATTTCCTGGATCCATGCCCCAAAGGGGTTGGCCCATCTCATATATTGGTGGCATATCACAAAGATGTGCCACCAATCTCTGATAGGTCCGGGTCTCACCTCTGGGACCCGCACCTATTTCTATACCAGAACACTCCATTCCTTTCAATTGGCATGCCGAAAATAGACGTGCAGTGCGCTCATCTGTTTTCGGAAGTCCCATTCCGCTTCATTCACTTCTATGGGGCTGACAGAAATAGCCGAGCCAGGCCAGTGCACGCCCGTAGAAATGAAGGAAGGGCGATGCGCATGCACGGTCCACTCTCCTCCACGAGATAAGTGCGTGTCACGAGGGCCGATATGCCACCAATGTTTGAGATGGGCAAACCCCTTTAATGCAGCCTTGGTCAAAACTTAGGTCTAGGAACCAACTCCAAAACATAGAGGTCAGCTACAACATGCTGAGGGTCTGGACCCCAGTGCAAGCCAGTTATATTAGTCAGCAGTCTGACTATGATTGCGCCCAAAAAATATATTTTGCCACGGCAGCCTTACTGCGGATTTCACCCTATACAAATAATAAAAAGGGGCGATGTCCATGGTGAAAATCTACGTACTATCCACAAGAGAATGTTCATGTAACTGATTTGAAATATTTTTTTTTTGCACTGAAAATTTCAGCTATGTGTATGGGATTTTCAAAACCCCTCCCGCATGTGTTCTACAGTCATTAATTCACGGAATCCACATGGAAAATCAACCACATCTGAATTAACCTTTTAGACCCCTTCCCTCCTTGTAGTCACCTTCCCCAGGGGTTGGTAAATTCCCATACATAACATGCTCTTTTATGCTCAGTCTGGCTTAAAGGGATTATCCAACCCCATAAATTTGATCATCGTATAAAATAACAAGTGGAGTAATAATCACATTACAAATTCCCTGACATTCCTGATACAACGGTTCCCTACAAAGTCTGTATTTACTGAACTCCAGCAATGCCATGACGTGTCAACAAGTGACCGTTGACTCTGAATGGGCCCTGGTTAAGTGGTTAAGACCCTCGGGATATATACCAAAAAGAACTATGCCGGTCAATGACTGGGAAATCCCTGTAGGGGTCTTACCTATAATTTAATTAAAACTATCAGGCTTGATACGGGGAATTGGCGATGCTCTATTAACGATAACGGAGCCTTGTCAAAGCATGCTCCTAGGGTATTCCTTGCATGAGTGGGCAATGGTACTGTGTGGCTTGATGCCAAAAACGTGACCTCAATAGGCCTATCAGTGTTTCTGATGGCCGTGTATTATACTAATATTATATTTCTGGACGACCCTGTGTGTGTTCGATAGAAAGGAGCTTGTGCTTCCTACTGCTACTAGTCTTCCAATATGCACGTGTTAGTGTGAAAATAGGGGTGACCCTAATAGGTCACGCTCCGCAATATTTAATTCACTGTCCCCTATCACACACACACCGATCTGCGCCCACTACAACGCTACTTTATAAACACGGTCCCTCTTACACACTGAGAACATACACACTCATGCGTACCCAATGTACTGTGTGTGGCTTCTTTTATTGGTTTTAAAGGGGCATTCCAGCTTTTTTTATATTGATGACCTATCCACCGAATAGGTCATCAATTTCGGATCTAGTCCCCGGCAACTCTACCAATCAACTGCTTCTGCCAGCCACTCATGCCAGAAAATATACATTGGATAGAGCTGGAAGCAGAAGGCTCCAGGCACTGTTTTGTTTTCCGGTGAGGGCGGCAACCATCTGAAATTGATGACCTACCCGGAGGACATGTCACCCGTATCTAAAGAGTGAAAATCCTTTTAAGGACACTGTACCATTCAGAGTATATGCAGCATTGTGATAGATGGGAAAGAGGAAACCCCTTTATTTGTAGATTCTGTAAATAACAATCCTGCAAAAATAGCCCAGAGGAACTAGCCACAGCAGATGTTTTGCAAGTTCAGGGTTTACTTTTTATTTTAGTATGGAAGTGACCAGTGTGCACATCAGCTTAATATCACCTTACTACCAGCTAAATAATGTAGTAACCATAAAATGGATCCCTTAAAGGGCATCTGTCAGCAGATTTGTACCTAACTGGCTGACCTGTTGTGCGCTTGGCAGCTAAAGGCCTCTGTGTTGGTCCCACGTTCTTGTTCATGTTCTCCCATGTACCCGCATTACTGAGAAAAATCATGTTCTAATATATGCAAATGAGCTTATAGGAGCAATGGGGGCGTTGCCGTTACACCTAGGGACTCAGCTCTATGCAACCGCCGCATCCTCTGCACTTCATTTGACAGGGCCTGGTGTGATGATGTTTTCACTGCCTGGCCTTGTCAATCAAAGTGCAGTCTAGAAGTAATCACAGCGCCCCTGTTGCTCCTAGAGGCTCATTTGCATATATGCGGGCACATATGATCATAAGACCAACACAGAGGCCTTCAGCTGCCAAACACACGTGCCACAGGTCAGTGAGTTTCAGAGGTACAAATCTGCTGTCTGATGGCCTTTCAGCTATGGCATTCCTGTGACTGGATCTGATGATATCGCTTGAAGGGAATCTATCACCTCGATTTTAGACCATTATCTAAAGTATACATGAGTGGTACTGCAGCTATGGAGTCCAGATCTCTGTTTATCATTTTCCTACTGCCCCCCGCTCCCCCACTGTCAGCGTTCAAGGCTGAGTGGAAATACACCGTCAGGACTGAGTGCTCTCCATTATGTTAGAACAGCACAGTAGTCCTGACTGTGTATTTCAGTGCGCTTTTATGTGCTGACAGTGG
Source organism: Bufo gargarizans (assembly GCF_014858855.1). Lineage (NCBI taxonomy): Eukaryota > Metazoa > Chordata > Amphibia > Anura > Bufonidae > Bufo > Bufo gargarizans. Next base: position 329,008,607 of record NC_058084.1, read on the forward strand.
GGAAACCGGGGGCAGTAGGAAGACAATAAATAGTGGTCTGGACTCCATATTTACAGTATTATGTAAGTATTACTGTAGATAATAGTCCAAAATCTGGGTGACAAATTCCCTTTAATGACATCATAACCTCTCAGCCGACAGACAAACATTTCTCTAGTCGCTTTTGCAAGGGTCTGTGTTGCTGTAATTTAGGCTTGCTTTATCAAATGTCACATGATGTTTGATAAATTTGGTACATCTTTGGTCTAACACTTCTGTCTTGAGATGTTTCTCTGCTTTCTACACCACACCTTTAAAGGGAACCTGTAGCCTCCAAAAACCATCCAGTACCTGAGAGTAGCGAGCAGTGTGTTTCTGACTATCATTTTCTTCCTGAAGGCAGATGCGGCAAAAGCTCTGAAAACGTTCCTTTATCCCCTGCCCGCACGATTTTCTAGTCATGCTTGTAGTCAAGGGAGCAGCGGCCTCCTTGCTTCAAGTCACGGTAACCGGGCCCCCTTCCCCACCCCTTCGCTGTCACGGACAGCCGGCAGTTCGGCAAAGCCAGCCGAACTCTCGCGCATAAGCGTTGTCAGTCACAGCGAAGGGGCGGTTCCCTTTAATGGAGTGAGTTTGAGACCATTTGTGACTCCGAGATCAATCTGGCTTTAAAGGGGTATGCCGATAATAATCACTTTTTTATGTAATGCCTGCAGCCTGTCTCCTGAAAAAGAAAATTCCTACTTACCTGTTTCCCGCTGCTACAGTAATCTGCGCCGCCTCTGCTGTGTCATGTTCTAATCTCCGGAGTGGTTACATCTGGCACTGCATGGACACGGTCACCTGTTCTACTGCAGGCAAAAACTCATCAGCGGGATTATACGGCTTGTGGCAATATCACTGCTGAAGCCAGTTTTTGGCTGCAGCATAACATGTGACCGTGTCCATGCAGCGCCAGATGTAAGCATTCCAGGGATTGGAACATGGATGCAGCAGAGGACCTTAGTGGCGAGGAGCAGGTAAATGTGAATTTTCTTTTTATGGAGACAGGCTGCAGACATTAAATAAGAAGTATTTTTTATCTGAACACCCCTTTAAACCAGCTTGACAAGCAAACCACATCCGCTTTTCCTCCCACTGGGGTAGCACTTGGTACATGTAGGTACAGGTAATGCAATACCAGGACACCACCTGATTCAACCTTCCAGAGTCAGACATTTTGCTTCTGCTTTCTTCTTACATACAGCAGCATTTCTCTGCAGCTTCAGGAATGGGTATTCCCACATCCGTACTTACAGTCTTGTGTGAGGAACATGCTGACACATATATATTAGGTTAAGAATGTGCAAGCATTTCTAGTAATATTGCATAACATTGAGGAACTTGTAGTAACTTGGATATTTTGGATATTGCAGTGTTTTCTGGGGAATCATTGACTACACGTTCACATCTGTGTATGGGGTTCCGGTATTCTGTATTGGTAGAAGAGTAGAATACTGGAATTGCTGTATCTGGTATAGCCAGACACTGCAGGTGCCGGCCAGATACCTATTCACTATAATGGGATCCGTCTGGTTTCCTTCATGCATGCCGGCTTTCTGCCGGAATAAGGGTACTTTCACACTAGCGTTTTTCTTTTCCGGTATTGAGTTCCGTCCTAGGGGCTCAATACCGGAAAATAACTGAATGGAGAGCATTCCGTTTAGGATTCATCAGTTCAGTCCCTCTTACGTTTTTTGGCCAGAGAAAATACTGCAGCATGCTGCAGTTTTCTCTCCGGCCAAAAATACTGAACACTTGCCGGAATGCCGACCCCAGCATTGATTTATATTGAAGTGTATTAGATCCGGCATTAAGTGTTCCGGCAAACCGAATCCGGCTTTCCGGTCTGCGCATGCGCAGACCTTTAAAAATGCAAAAGAAAAATTAATACCGGATCTGTTTTTCCAGATGACACCGGAGAGACTGATCTGGTATTTCAATGCATTTGTCAGACGGATCCGTATCCATCTGACAAATGCCATCAGTTTGCGATGGCACTGCCTGCCGGAATCCTCTGCTGCAAGTGTGAAAGTACCCTAATGCTGCTACTACATGCCTCCCTGACTCTTGTGCGGCTGGAGGTGTCTTTGTTATGTACATCAGTGTGTTACTGTAGGTTTGGCAAGGCAGTCCCTTTGCTATAGAATATCCTTAAGAAATGTTGATCTTCCACGTGCTCCATCCACCACTGTATTTTTCTGTGATGCTAGCTGCGGCAAGTTTGGATCTCTTTCTTTTACTGATCTGTTCCAAACCCGGTACACCCACACGCCTGCACAAATCAACACATACACCACACCTAGCTCCTTGCCAAGCCTTACCCTTACTTTGCCAGTGTACAGTTTGTTCTCAAAATAAAGATTCCACAAAGTTGCCTGTTGCATGCCATGCCTGCTATTTTCTCTTAGATTTATGTATGCTTTACAAAGAGCAGGCTCCACAACGTAGACCCCTCAAGTGGTCACAGCAGAAGTAGTACAATTCTTATTTATGTGGTTTATATTAACAGCAATCTGACATGTAAAGCTGGAGAATAAATCCAAAATGTGTGTTTTACTTCCTTTTACCTTGCTGACAACGTTCTCTCAAACCTGTTTTCAGCTTAGTTCTATTCACTTATTTGCATTGAATGTATCAAATGGTGCATGTTGTTTTATAACATTTTGTGCCTAATATTTTTGCCTAGAAAGGCGACTCCAGTATTTGTCACCCCCCGGACTGAAACTAATTAACATAGCTATGCTAACTGCACCTACTTTCCTATTCGCTTCGCAGAACTATGGCAAGTAACTAGCACAAAAAGTCACTAAAAAGCCTATTTTTGCGACATTTTGAAGCTAGAATTCTGGAGTACAGTGCAAGATAAATTCCCCACCCACCCCTACACCTAGTGAATATTGGTTCCATATAATTTTTTAATTAGTGGTTCCTTCCTATGTTCATTGCACACAACAATTAACTCTGTGGCTAATGTAAATTAACTCACTTGCTAAGAAATGATAAACAATTAAACAAAATATTTCAACTATCAGATGCATTTTTTTTATATATAAAAATGCTTTATGTGATGAGTGCACTTTATGCAAAATTCCTGACCCTGTGCCTTCCCATAATCCCAGGCCGGCATGCGGTGTCAGAGCCATGAGATTTTGACTGAACTCAGCACTGATGACTATCCCTGGTAGCAGTACAGTGTCAGAGCCACACAAGATGCTGGGGATTATGGGAAGTTACCAAGGGACATGCCAAAATTGGAACCCAACTTCTGTGAAGTTCACATGTCACCATTTAAAAAAAAAAATCCTTGACTTTTTTTATTAATTATATTTAAAAACCTGATTCTTTTATATACCTTTTATTACCTCTTATTATCATTATAATGAAACTGTATTTTTGTCACAAGATACATTTTATCAATAGATTTTCCTCTTTACTATTTTGTTGTTACAGGACTCCGTAACTGTCAACACACCATCTTCCCCAGTTGACCAGAGCACACAGACCATGGATTCGTCTGTAACAGACTCGAACAGTTCCCAATCAAAACCTGTTGACATGGCACAACGGCCTGCTCAGATATCTACAGCCCCAACACATCTATTCAGTCATTTGCCTCTGCATTCACAGCAACCTGTAAGGTCACCTTACAGCATGATCCCAGTAGGAGGAATTCAGCTTGTCCCAGCTGGATTAACAGCATACTCCACATTTGTACCCTTCCCCACTGGTCAAGTGCAGCTGACTATACCGGCTGTTGGGGTGATTCACCGGACTGCAAATGCTCACAGTGACAAGCCTGCAGAAGTACCCAGCACACCAAGTCCTATAGGAGTAGCTGAAGTAAATAGTGTTGTACCTTGTATTCCAATTGGTCAAGTCAATGTGCCCGGTCTGAGTGCATCAGGCTTACAATCCATTCAGCCACTCAGCATGGAAACCGTAAACATATTAGGTCTTTCAAACCCAGGCATTACTCCTCAAATTCATCCCTCAGGACTAACTCTAAATGCGGTTGGATTGCAGGTTTTAACAACAAGCCCTGGATCCCAGAGAAATCCTAGTCCTCAAGCTCACATTCCAGGCCTACAAATTTTGAACATTGCATTGCCTACTTTAATTCCATCTATTAGCCCTCTATCTGTTGATGCCCAAGGACATCCTGATAAATCTCCATCATGTAGCACAGCACCTTGTCAGGGTCTAGCCAACATTCCTGGGGCAGATGCCAAAAATATGAGGCAATCTGAGTCTCAACAAGTTTCGTCAAGGATTCAGGAATCCCCAAAAGCATCAGGTGAGGCTCCAGGCATTGAGGAAAGAGCTACAACTTGTGGTACGAGTACTGAAAGAGACAGTCAACTGAAGCAGAGTCCTAACATCAGCACCAGTCAGAGTAAAACATCTGCCAGACCAGATCTCTCTTTGAAGGTTCATTCTCAACCTCCAAATCGATCGTCTGTAGGTCACGCTCTTCCACCCCTTCGACATCAGAGGAGAACTGAGCTAATTTCAAGACAGAGTACAGTGCAGTTCAGCGATTCAAGCAGCGATGATGATGAAGGCAGACTGGTTATAGCAACCTAAAGACAAATTATTTTCCTCTAAGTTCCAGTACAGTATTTTTTTACTTTTTTTTTTGTGGGAAGGGAAGGGTATATAATGAGAGACTTTGAGGTTTATTTCCAAACCTTGGTATCTTTAAAGCACATTTTTCTTACACATTATTTGTGCAATCATGAACTCTTGACCAATAAGTGTCGTTTTTTTTGTTAATTCTTTTGTCTGCTCCTGCCATTTTTGTACATGTTGTATAGACAATTGTGCCTTTCGGAATTTTATGTGTAGAAATTTGTACATATCGGAGAATAAAATATAAATATCTATAAATATTATATATGTACATAACCAAGGTAGTTGCTTGTGTTTAGTACGTACATCCATATCTCATGTTGAGTAAAATAATTAAATTATAGAGTTATATATGTATATGTTGCACTGTTAAATGTAATTTTTTTATGGATGTGGGGCAGCTTTGTGTACAGATCTTGTATGTACAACTCCATATTTATTGTGTCCATATTAGTCTTGGAAAATGGTTCTGTCCATCTTTGTGTGCAAGACGGTAGCTTTACACTTAAAAACAGAAATCCTGTGTTAACAAATGTTCAAGTAAATCTTTTATTACTGACTTTACTTTTGGTTCTACTTGTGTTGTGTAGAAAAATAATCTATTGAATGTATAGAGCACCTGATCCAGAAGAGTATACTGTGAAACTAGATGCAATTCTGCTTTCTTCTATGGAAGTTTATGTCTGAAAAAGACATAATGGTTTCCTCAATTATTTCACAACTTTTAGTTATGTGCCTACCTTTTTAAGGGTATACCTGTTTCTGAGCACCATATTTCATTTTACATATAATCTGCATTAAAACTTAAAGGGAATGTATCCCCTATATTTTTTTACTAATTAAAACCAGATAGTGAAACACATTCTTTTCCTTTTAATCTGTTTTATTTTCTGATTGTAGATTTCACAGCAGCTACATGGACCATAGGCACAATGGACAGCAGTTGACTTCTATGGAAGAGATTTCTAGGCATGCTCTATTACCTGTGCAGACTTCATTAGGCAGGGACGGGGAGTATATAAGCTGTGTTCATCCACCATTCACAATAGGTGATTATTTGTGCTCTATGCAGAGGTATTATCTTACATTGCAATTCTGCCTGTGATCACTAGAGAACAGGAATTTTCAGTCTGTTATTAGGCTTAGTGGTCAGTGTTAAAACTATAGATTGCAAAGATTTATTTTAATCCGATAGTAACATGGAAAAGTGACATCACCAAAAATTCTTAAAAAATGTTTAACGTAAAAACTTGATGCAAGCAGTAGGTCATTTTCTGATGACACATTCCCTTTAAAATACATTGCATTACTTATCTTGTGCTAATCCTGTTTTACAGTCTAATTCCAGAGCGGCATTTAGAGTTCTGCTGGTTTTCATTGGAAATTATCGTTTGTTGTTAGATTAAAAAACTATGGCTGCTTTCTTCCAGACGATGTGCTATGTCTTCCTGTGGGTTGTTTCTGGTATTGCATCCCAGCTCAATTAAAGTGAATGAGGCTGAGCTGTGATGCTGCATTAGTCCACTGGACAGGTGTGATGCTGTTTTTGGAAATAAGGCAGCCATGTTTTTCTAATTTTGGACAACCCCTTTAACAGAGCTACCATCTTGCAGTGGGTTAGTTAGCTTCCATGCATCAAATTGCTGCACAGAGTCTGTGAAAAAGTGTTGTCTAATTAACTTAATTGGAAGCCAGTTCCTTTAGGTCCCATGCATACAACAGTATCCGTTTAACTGTCTGCAAATTGCAGATCCGCAAAATACGGATGTGGTCTGTGCGCTGTCTGCATTTTTTTGTGGACTTTATAGAGGGTATTGCTGTGGCTCGAGGCTGCCATAGTGAACAAACTCAGTGCGGGGAAGCCTCCCAGACCCCAGGGTCACATCACTCCTGGGGAAGCACCTCTCAGATACCGTGGTCACAATTGAGAACAGCACCTGAGGGGTTAAATGTCTGTGATTAGCATTATCTCCAATCACAGACTTTAGCCTTGGGTTTCTGCTGATTAAAACCTGATGGTTATGGTGAGCAGGTATGTGTAATGGCGAATGTCCGGAAGGGGTTAAAGCTGCGCTGAAATACATGGTCATGACTGCCCTCTCCATTAGCACAGAAGTTCAGACTGTGTATTTCAGCACTGCTTGGAGTACTGACAACGGGGAGTAGAGTTGCACCAGGTATCGAAGTATCGATACCCAATCGATACTTTTAGACCCGGATCGACACTACCGGGTTTTACTATTTAACGATAGTATTAGTTAGAGAACATGGCATGCCCCGCTATCAGCGCGCCCCATGTCCTCAGCAGCACAGTGGAGGAGGGAGTCCCTCCCCCACTGTGCCGCTGCTGCCACCAATAAGAACATAGTACTGAGGAGGAAGGAAGTGGTTGTGGCCACTGCGCCACCAATGAATATAATTAACCCATTAATTCAAGTGTAGGCTGCGGTTGCCGGTGGCGGTATCACATACCCGGCCTCAATAACAGGGTATGCGATCCCGCGAACCGCGGCAATTGACTCCTCAGGTGCCACACCTAAGGGGTTAATTGACGGGGATCGCAGTGCCCTGTCATAGAAGCTGGGTATGTGATACCACTGCCGGCACCCGCATCCTACACTGAAGCCTTGGCTGCCATGGTAAGCTCCTTCTGTGTGCACAGGGCAGCAGGGACACTGTAAAGTCCTATTCACCATAATAGATCTCTATTAGGATGAATAGGACAAGGGTTCTAGCCCCATAAGGGGGCCAATAGTAATTAAAAAGTAAAAAAAAACACAAATACAAAAAGTTAAAATTGCCCCTTTTCCCAATTTTACATACAAAATATATAAACAATAAATAAATAAACATATTACATATCGCCACGCCCAAAAATAGTGTGAACTAATAAAAAATATCTCCTATGCGGTGAATGCCATAACAGAAAAAAATAAATAAAAAACGCGCGATTCGCCATTTTTCTTATCATCTTGTCCCCCCCAAAAATAGGATAGGACTGTTCTATTATGAGCCAGACGTTCCATAAAATGTGGAATGCACGTGGTATTGAAATCGAATAAAAATTTTGGTGTCGTGACAACCCTAACTGGGAATAATAGGAAAATAGATGGCAAACTGGACTCCTTATGTTGGCACTACTCATGTATTACTGCTGATAGTAGTGCAGAATCGAGGTGAGAGATTCCCTTTAATACAGAAGTCAAAGAAATTAAATAGATAATGCTTTCACATTTTTCAAATGGAGATAATTGAATTCTTAGTTTGGATGGTAGGATGAGCTCCTTACTGGATGTCCTTCTGAATTTTCCTGTTTAGCTGCATAATCTTAATGGAGAGCAATAAGGATCAATTCAAGACCACAAGGAAATGCAGGGTGATTCAAAAGAACGGTGTAAAATTATAGCCTCAGTGTCCATAACTGGGAACATAACACAAATGTATTAACAGGAAAAAAAAAATTCTATACACTACAAATGTTCGATGTGATCTCCATTGGTGACACGGCAGATGTCTAGGCAGTAGTCCAGTTCTGTCCAGATGCGTGCTAGCATATCCTCAGATATGGACTCCACGTTTTCAGGTCATTCAGATCCTGTGATTGGGGGGCAGATACACGGAGTTCCTGATGTAGCCCCACAGAAAGAAGTCACATAGTGTGATATCTTGGCGATTGTGGACACACATCCATTCAATACCTTGAACTCGAACAGTTTTTTTCATTTATGAATATTGGTGATACTGATGAAACATTTCTTACAGCAGCATGAGTCATAAGACCAGTGTTTAGTACTTTCAGTTAATTAGACGTGCAACCCACATACTGAAGATGACAAGAAGTGCAAGTGATTAAATTACATAGGTGTTACAATTTTATATATATTTTACTATTGTACATCTTATGTATCCAGCTGTACTGAAATTGCTTAGAAACCTGCATCGCTCTGCAACTATTAGATTTGATTTCAACATTTAAAATTCCCATGATACAGCAACCACGTGGACACGCCTCTCTTCGATTCTACACAATGGCTTAGTGATAAAATTTGTCCCTCAGTACGTGTTTTTCAGGATGCAAATCTGCACCCTTGTCTTAAAACTTCAGCAAAGTCTGTATTCTGAAGCAATATAGGAAGATCTGTACATACAAATTTTGGTGCACTGTAAACTATATGCCGTGGAGGCTGATGTTTGGCTGATGCCTCTGACTTTGTGATGTCAAAAGGGAACCACGTGGTCTATCTCTAGCTATCATCTGGGCTCTCTTTAAAGCCCAAAAGTGATATTTTCTCTCACAAAGTCTGGATATCATGTTATGGATTTCGGATTGAAAAGACACCTTGTCTGAGCAGTTGCGTCTAGCCCTAATAATCTCCTTGACCAGAATATTATGTATAACTCGGGAATGACAGGACTGAGCAAATGGAATGGTGTTACTAGCCATATTATTACGTAATGTGTTAGCATTAATCACTTGATTAAAATGATCCACCTGTAAAACAAGATCCAGATAGCATATAGAGGTAGAATGATGTACCACTGCAAAATCTAAATTTAAATTATGTCCCAAAATCCAGTATGACAACCACACCGCCTGACCAGATAAAGTTCAGATCGTCGATGTAGCGGCCATACCAGGCGATCAAAGAGAGGATTACCTGATTAGTACAAAATTCTCTTCCACCAGGCCATTCAAATATTAGCCACGGAAGAAGAGAACCTGGAAACCCATTGAAGCACCGACCACCTGCAAATAATGTTGATTGAACATGAAATAGTTATGTTGTAATAAATACCACACTGCCGAGCCAATGATACTTTGAAATGCAAGAGGAAGCATTTCAATGCCTCCAGAGGTAAGTTATACAGAATGGAAATGTTCCTCCCATGTAAAATGTTGACACGCATTCAATATATACTTACTTACCTACTATCATGAATATATCCCAATATTGGGGGAATGAGAGTCTATTGACCCACTCACATAGATATTCGTTGAGTGAGCCGATGCCTGACACTATAGGTCAAAGAGGTGGTGTAAAATTTGGTTTGTGTATATTTGGTAAAGAGAAATATAGCGGACACAATAATATCCACAAAAATGTAATCAGATTCTATTTTTCAAACCCTTTTCAACTAGTTCACAGAACTCCCACTTGTCCACTTGATGAATAACAACTTCATCTAACTGCTTTAACTCCTCAAGGCCCGTCTCTCAGCATGTGATAAATTCGGGGGCAGACTAGCCGTAGCTCCTACAGGAAATTGATGCCCAGGGTGCCACCCAAGCCCTACTCACGGCCGCCACCCAGGTACATAAAGAACAGATGCTTTCTTATGTACCTTGCTGGCAACAGCAGGTGCCCTCTTGAATTCAACTGTATCATCATCCTCACAGTTGAATATTGCAGTGGGGGCGTCAGTATTTGGTTCTGCTGGAGCATATATATGGTAATGCTGGATCTGCCTACATATGTTGGCCCCACCTGCTTGTGTTGCCCCCCTTCTATGAATTTGGACCCACCTATGAAATGGGGCCACTTTTTTTTTTCCAGGGCCACTTTAAATCCCCAGTCCACCCCTGGATAAATTATTGAAAAACTATTGATTATGAAGATTATCATGTAGAGAGATGAGAACACCCTCTACGAACTCCTGAAAGTGGTTAAGTGAGGAAGACCAAGTTTGTGCTAGTTAAAATCTAGAATTAGGTGTAGTGAACGCAGAATGCACTAGCAAATGCTGCAGAGCAGATATTGATGCTGGCTCAACAAACAAGGTACAGTCTCCCTAGTTCAGTGATTAGCAACCTTCGGCACTCCAGCTGATGTGAAACTACAGCTCCCAACATTCACACTTACTTTGCTGTTCTTGTAACTTCTATAGAAATGAAAGGAGGATTCTGGGAGCTGTAGTTTCAGAACAGCTGGAGTGCTAGAGGTTGCTGATTCCTGCCCTAGTGGAATAAGATGGAATCAATGATAAGTTTTGAAAATCAGACCATCCCATTTCTGTCATTCATCAAAAAATCCCCAGCAGCATCACCCTCACTAGATTTAACAAAATGTTCATGGAGGGTGATGTTGCTGGCGAAACAATAGACATATAATATTGTTTGATAGAAAGTGAAGTAAACCGACAGCTCAAAACTAAGGGGCACATTTATTAAGACTGGCGTTTTAGACGCTGGTTTTAATAAGGCCCTACACTGACGGTGGATCCTCCGAAGTTATGAAGAGGTACAGGCCTCTTCATAACTTCAGTGGATCTACCGCCACTTCTGTTGTAAATGTAAGACAGCTTCCTAGCTGGTTCCATGCATGGTTCTATGCATCTCAAAAATATCACCAGCAGATGAGCTGTACTCATTATTTTTATTTTTTCTTCAATACTAGTCAGCCTAATTGACTTTCTAGGACTATCCTCTTCACTGACTCTTCCGAAGTCTTTGGCCGGCCTAGACTTTATAATGACATAAACAGCCGGTGGTTTCAAATTGCTTCACCTAACGTGAAATGCAGTTTTTATGCACATATACCAAATTTTGCCAATTCCAGCAAGCAAAAAGCTTTTTCTTGCTACAATGTCACCATCTTAAACCTGCCCCTTTGTGAGCAGGTTTAACTCCTTCACGTACATTTACGTTGTAATGTGTAAGGGGCTTTATAGAGAGCCGGCAACATATATGGCGGCAATGACTGGGATTGGCGATGACTCTGAACCCTGTTATTTAACTCTTCAGATGATGCTGTCAGTAGCAATCGTGGCATCTGTGGAGTTAGGCGGAGGGAGGAGCCTCCCTTTGCCTTCTGATCTGAGCCTACACAGTGAAATCGCGGGGGCTCTGATCAGTTACCATGACTGCCTTGGGGTCTGCTGAAGGTTCCCAGGCCTGTCACGATAAATTGATTGTAAAGCCATGCACAAGGTACGGCTCAGCAGGAAGAGCATCAGAATCCTATAGACCATAATAGTTCTCTATTATGGTCTATGGGACAAGGGATCAGAAGATCGCAGGTTCTAGACCCCTAAGGAGGCTAAAAATTATGGAAAAAAAATAAAATCACCCCCTTTCCCAATTTTACATATAAAAATAAATAAGCAATAAAAAAATAAATAACAGGCATCCCCGCACAAATTTTTTTTCTGAACTGTTAAAATATTGAAATATTTTTCCTCCAAGGTATACATCTTAATGGAAAAAAATAAATAAATAACGTGATTTGCCATTTTTTTTGTCACCGTCTCCCCCCCCCCCAAAAAAATTGAAAAACACTGATGAAAGTCATACATACAATAAAAACTACAGTTACGCAAAAAACAAGACCTCATACGGCTCTATGGATGGAAATAAAAAAAAAGTTATACCTGACAAAGTAACAAAATAAAAAGTTTACACATCTGGTAATGCCATTATTATATTGACCCACAAAATAATGTAATTTCATTTTTCACACATTAAACGCTGTAATATACAAACCCCTCGTAAAATCTGAGGGGTTAAATGAACAGGGTCGTTTAGGCCAGGTGCCTGCTGTATTATACACCAGGCAACTTCCATTTATGGAGCGAGCTCAGCATGTGAGCTCAATTTAGAAATCCCCTGCATGCTAATGCCATACATGTACAGCATTATCAAGATTCATTTGTCACATATTTTAGAATGAATGTTAGTTTAGGAAAGGTGAGGAAAAGAGCTGATAAGTGGAGGAAGTGGCATATTCTTTTATAAGATATAATACAATTTATGCAACTTTTGTTGTCAGCACGCTTCTCCAAAGATAAAAAGAACTTTTATTCCATCAGATTAAAAGCATAAAAAAGGCAGGACATGAATACATACTGGAAAATACGCTAACACGTTTCAGACCAACCACATGTTCCTACTCATTTCACAGTCTTTCCCATAAAACTCACAAATTGAAAACACCCTCACATCCTGTTCTTCAAGTGTTAATCCCAGTAATTAGGAAAACTAACCCTGTATATGCCAAATGACCTAGTAATGGCTGAATTGGAATACCAGATACAGTTCATGGACAAGAGTGGCCCTGTTTCTGGAAAATGATTATTTTGAATCTCATACGGACCATTTCATGAGAGACATTAAATGTTACTAGATGTTTATAACTTATTGCCAGCAAGATTCCCTTTTTTTGGCCAGTACCATTGGTGTTAAAATATATGGCAAAAAGTACTATTAAAGGGACAGTCCACTTTAGGCAGTCTTTCTTTGTGAGGTACCCTACTAATATATTCAGTGATCAGCTGTTCTCTGCAGAAGAATCTAAAGTACCACCATAGTTGAAATGAAGCATTACACAGTTTGCCTTGAAATCAATGGGTTGTCTATATAATGCATGGATATGCTGGGTTCTCCAGAAGGCGAGCTGCTCTATTTCGTCACTATTCACAGTTTCCAATAGATAAGGGTCCAGAATAAGGGACACCTTACGTTCTTCGGAATTGTTTTGTGAAAGACTTAGTGTTGCCCACAGCAAAGAGGAACTTTCACACCTCCTGACATGCCTGTTTTAATAGCTTAATGCATTCCTCATGTAATAGCAATTCAGGAGCATCTATTTTTATGGCTCTATGTTGTGCCATTTCTGTATTAATTATCCTAGAAGTTATGAACAAATTGCTAGCAGTCTGCAGTAAGGGTCCAGAGGGGAGGTAACAAGTTGGGGGTGTTTACCTGTATACACTCACTCTATCCAATCAGTGCTGCCATTTTCAGACTGTGCAGCTACACGCCCAACTTCTTACCACCCCTCTGTGCCCTTACTGCAGACTGCTAGTAATTCATTCATAACTTCTAGTAGAAATCTAAAGGAATGGCACAACATAGAGCCATGAGAATAAATGCTCCAGAATTGATATTACATGGGTGGGATGCATGAGCTATTAGGTATTAAAACATGTCAGGAGTGGTGAAAGGTCCTCTTTAAGTTCTTTGCGTGACACTTTCAGACCTTTAGAGGGGCAAGGATCCATTGATTGTGGCAGGAATACATAAATGTATTGTTAATTATTTGAGTTGTGTAAGTCTACCTTAAGGAGGACACCTACAGCCCAGCAGAAATACATGTCAGAGGTTAAATATAAAGTGTTGTCCATGTGTGGATCTGGAATCTCTTTTGTGAAATGCCTTTCATTTTGAGGCTTTGGACTAATGCCTGGCTGTTGGATTTAGCTAACACAACCTTTTGTCACTGCATGGCTTGCCAACTATTAATTCACAAAAGGGGAAGATTGTGTCTAGAAAAATCGAAATTGTTTTCATAACCTTGTTTTTGTTTTTATTTTTTTAAAAGCACCTTGTACCCATTATCAGTGAAATTATCATTAACCAGAATGATTGCTGGGCAAAAGAAAGAAATATTCAAAATACTCGTATTTTTCACGTATGGTATTAACTTGTTCTTAACATTGTTCACATTCAGAAAAGCTATTGCTATTATGCACATTTCTGGTAACTTCATATTTATCCTCAGTGTCAAGTTGACGTTTCTTTCTAACGGGGAGAAGACCTGTCCTAATAAACACGTGCACGAAGAAAATGTCAAATTGGCTGCAAACAACAAAGGAACAGAACAAACTTGTGTGTGCCTAAATGAACATTATATTACCAATTCATTTTTCATATGTGTAGTTCATCACTTGGCTCTCAATTTGTTGGAGACATACCATGTCCAAAGTAAATAATACCACTCTATTTTAGACTAAACAATCTGGAGACCTGGATGTCTATAATTTTATTAGCCATGATCCCGCAGTAAGTATTTCCTTTTTATGTGTCATCTGAAATCCCTCTGTGGTTCTGCCTCCCCCTTTGGACTCATTATTGTGGGTTTCCCCCTCTCAACGTTGACAAATTGATAGTCATTTTGTCATATAGGACAAATTAGGATTAATAGCTACATATTACAAATCTGTTACTGTGCTGTCGACAACAGTGTGATTAAGGTTGGAAACTGAGTTGTAACAATGTTAGCCACAGATTATAAGGCTTCTTATTAAAATAATCACACGCCTATGTGTGCCACAGCACAGTGATCAAAGGGGATATGAAGATGGTATCCCTGCTGGCCTCTCATAGCAAAAAAAACTCATAAGGTCACTAACATTTTTAACTTTGTTTATTTTTATTTATTTATTTTGGGTTGTACATTTTAAACAAATACACATTAAATGTTACGTTTTAGATTAAAAAAAACATAGCCTTAGACTATTGTATTTGACAATTTGAAATTATCCTGGGTCGCATTTAGGGTCTTCGTTTTGAATTTCATGTTGTCATATGAAGCCATTTATTTCAGAATTTATTCGCTCTGTCTTTTTACAATAGAAAATACTGTGTCACAGCCTGATTGAAAATATTTCTCAGAAAATTTCAACAGTGGCCAATGCTTGGAAAGCCATTCATGCCATCCTAATCGTTGTCCATTCCATCAATAGAAACCTAGGCCACTGATCATCGTAGTAGATAGAGCTGTTTGTTGCACTGCTGATCCTTTTCACTTCAGTGGGCACTCTGCTGGACGGTTCTATTTGGGAACAGCTTATAAGCAGGGGGGCAGGGTGTCACACCGATATTGACGGCCTATCCTGAGGATATCAATATAAAAATCCTGGAAAAACCCTTTAAGTAGCTGATAGTTGCCTTGACTATTGGCCTAGAGACAGGTCTAAAATGTTCTCAGATCTACCTAATTTAAACTCACTCGTACAATTATGATTTGGACAAGGAAGAAAATTAGCTTGGCAAAGGTCAACCTTACACACGGTCAATTGTGCCAGGGCTCACTCTACCTGTCAATCATGTTCCAGTGAATGCACTAATGTCATGTCAATACTCAGTCCGAAAGCTTCTATACACCACATATAGACAATGATTTACATATTCATAGTAATGGCTGCACCTATCAGTTATCAGTAGTAGTTTAGTGCAGTTATTTTTGTTTTTAATATTGGATTGGATTTCAAATTACTTCTGCCAAATGTTATCTTGTTTTCTTAAAAAAAAAAAACACAGTTTATAGATTTCCGTTAGTAAAACATATACCAAATGAGTGTCTTTCTGGCATACTATACTGTACATACGAATCTCCCAGAATGTAGTTGAAACAATAAGAATTAACTTTTTTTTCATATCCTGTAAAAAACAACTTTTATATAGCGTCCCACTCACGTAGAATGTAGTTGAAACAATAAAAATTAACTTTTTTTTTCATATCCCGTAAAAAACATATATAGCGTCTCACTCACGTAAATGCCTTTCTTTCTATTTGTTCTGTTTTTTTAGAGAAGGATAACTAGCAAATGGACAATATATTCTGTGTCTACCCTAATATAGTGATTAGTGTCACTGTAACCACCATATTAGGGTATCCAAAAAGTATATCATCCATGTGATAGTTAATTATCCTTCCCTAACAACCAGAAAATAGTAGAATAAAAGGTATTTATGTATGCAGGATGATATATTATAGTTGTTTTATAGGATATGAAATAAAAGTAAGATTTTATATTTCCACTATGTTCTGGGAGACAGTTAGTTGAATGCCATTGAGGGACTGCTATCTAACATGTTTGTACCCCCTCTATCTATGTGATACATATGAGAATTGTACATCACTATACTTTTTGCTCAAATTTTGCTGAACTCATAATTGAGTACACTTTTTAATACAACTTTAATAATAAGTTATAGTTACTATATAATTAGAGATGGTTTGTTGACCTAGAGATTTAATCTGGCCATATACTAGAGCAGTGGTGGCAAACCTATAGCACAGGCGGCAATTAGAGCCCTGTCTGTGGGCACCCGTACCCTGGAAAAAGTCTATGGTGTACCAATATGCTTTAGGCTACTTTCACACCAGCGCTTCTTGTGGATCCGTCATGGATCTGCAAAATCGTTTCCATTACAATAATACAACCGCATGAATCCGTCATGAACGGATCCGGTTGTATTGTGTCTTCTATAGCCATGACGGATCAGTCTTGAACACCATTGAAAGTCAATGGGGGATGGATCCTTTTTCAATTGTGTCAGAGAAAACTGAACCGTCCCTATTGACTTACATTGTGTGTCAGGATGGATCTGTCTTGCTCCGCACCACATTGCGGACAGAAAAACGCTGCAGGCAGCGTTTTGGTGTCCACCTCCAGAGCGGAATGGTGACTGAACGAAGGCAAACTGATGTATTCTGAGCGGATCCTTTTCCTTTCAGAATGCATTAGGGCAAAATTGATCCATTTTGGACCGCTTGTGAGAGCCCATGACAGAACTCAGAAACGGAAAGCCAAAGAGCTATTTGAAAGTAGCCTTACCCTTTTCCTGCCATTTATCAGTGCAGGGCGCACTATGCAGTGCATTGAATGTAGACGGCCTATTATAGCTACATGATAATGTACATGGAAGAGATACTATTGGACTGTAGTATTCAGGTTAAATGGCTCCTTGCGATGAATAAGTGGTTTTTGGGTTGCAGTTTGGACACGATCTCTAAATGGTTAACCATCACTGCGCTAGGACTTTTGAAAGACCTATTTAGACAATTTTTTTTGCTACCAATACCACCTTTTTGTGACACAAGTAAATGCCTAGAGAATGCCAGTTTCTGTCTAAAGGTTGATCTGCTGCATTGAATGTTTCAGTTTTTGCTGGTGCTGTCATTGGAAAGTCGTTGGTGCCAATGGACAGATCTTTATCTCATCAATGGAAGCCCAGACTCGGACAGATTCTGGCAGAAATCATTCAGCAAATGTTATCACTTTAACTTTTAGCTTTGTTGTACAACATGACAAACTTTACAGATTTCAAAAATTGAGTAGAACCCTGAGTATATTCTCATCTTGTAAAAGTGTTTCAACGTGACACATTTTAATAGAATTAGCTAAGCTAACATTTTATAATTTTTAGTTTGAATTTACAGCATAATAAGAACAACAATAACAATACAAAGTTAATAAGTGAAATGTAAAAATGCAGTTTTAAGATCTCGAAAAAAAGCTAATGCAACCCATAGCTTTCTATCATGGGAGGTCTAAAATACCTCTTGTTTGTAAAAAGCAGAAAAGCAGTACATTCCTGGGACTCAGTCATGTAAGGAAAAGCCAGCCCAGGATCAGTTAATTAGCTAGGCTTGCTTAGTTTTCCTTGGTAATAGCAGGTTTGTTTTGCCCAGCAAGGTCAAATGTTAAGACCTGTTTAATTCAGTGGCAGAGCTGGTGATAAAACAAACTTTACTCTCCTTTTTTAAGTCCTTTAGATGTATAATAGTGGAATTTAGCTTAGTTTAATTGAATCTTCAAAGGGAATTGTGTTTAGCGTGCTTTAAACCGTAAGAAAAACAGTAAATTATAGTAAGTTCTTGCATCATCATAGTTACATATACAGTATTTCATGTAAATAGTTCTCATTGTTTAATTACCTGATGAAGATTACCGTTGATAAACTAGAACATGTTTTATTATCTGTGCCTTTGGTGTATCCAGAGGTTGCATTTCATATTAAATGTGTTTGAATATAGGCATGTCTTAAAGGGGTTGTTAACCTTTGGCGTGATTTTTTTTCAGCCCCACCCCCCATCCCTGCCGCTGGGTTCCAGCTCCATCTCTACACCTTGGGCATCACAAGTCATGGGTCTCCCAAATCTTGTTTGATGTGGTTTACGTGACCTCCACAACAGGAGCAATGGCGCTTGAACCCAGTGATGGGATCAGGTAAATAAGCTCACCATCATTGGTCTGGCCATGTTGGTTGGGGGAGTCTGAAAAAAAGCACGCCAAGGTTGAGCAACCCCTTTAAGGTACTCATACAGGTTACTCTAAATTTGATGAAAATGGACCATTTTAATCAAAACACTTGTTCGTCGGGTGAAATTTATCAAAAATCTATCTTTGTAGCTGACTGATGACAGACCATTGACAAATGAAAAGAAGTCGGCCATGTTTGAAATTTTCATCCTACAGTAAGATGAAAGATCTTTAAGTTAAAAGTGGTTCTCGGATGAAAGATCTTTCTGTAAAAGAACATTCCCAGAAAGAATTTTTTTGTCCATCGCCCAGTTTCACTAAACACATATACGCAGTTTAAACAACTGTAACGGCTAATATAGACTAAAATGTGTATGGCCGTTTCTGTGAAACGAATGTTCGCCAGATTGTTCATCTGCTGTTTATCCATTAACTTACTTCTGTCTAATATGTATGGCCACCTTTAGAGACATATGGATGGCAGTAAAACCTTCAGACAGGAACATAGCTGGAGGCAAGTGTTGGTAAGGCATGTGTCCCAGGTGGGTGCCCTGAGGGAGCATCTATAAGCCACACTAAGGTATTTAGATACAGGAATGAGGCAGCACACTGAATTAAAGCCTAACCAGGATTAGAAAAATGAACACGATCTACATCGAATTAGCCATGAAAGAAGAAAGTTATAATTTCCATGATGACAAAGAATGACACTTAGATATGGAAGAATATAGGGCATTGTGGTCCTGAAATTCTAATGCAATGATATACAGCTGTAGCCAAGCACAGTGTTATCTTGACAAAAGCCATTGAAATCCATTGAAAAGTTAGATATCTTTTTCTTGCCATTCTTTACTCAACGCTCTAACCATTAAATTTAGCTCTGCTGCAACTGTATAGGACTATGTACCCCTTAGGCTAGTTTCACACTAGCGGCACGGACCTCCGGCGGGTGAATAGCCTGTCGGATCAGTCCTGCCGCTAGTGAACGTGTGTCCCCGGACTACCGCTCTGGCCCTATTGACTTTAATGGGGGCAAGGCGGAGTTCCGACGGCAGCGCATGCCGAGAGGCCGCCGGATTAACAGTACGACATGTCGTACTTTTATTCCGACGGCCTCTCGGCATGCGCTACCGTTGTGCCGCCGGAACTCCGCCCCGCCCCCATTATAGTCAATGGGGCTGGAGTGGTAGTTCGGGGGCACGCGTTCACTAGCGGCAGGACAGATCCGACAGGCTATTCACCCGCCGGAGGTCCGTGCCACTAGTGTGAAAGTACCCTTATTAGAAATAAAAGAGCAGGTCTCTGACCATGTAACTGTGTACATTTATGCAGGTCACGTAACTTCTAATATTCCTTATATTATATACTGTAGTAGAGATTATCTTCATCATTGTAAAACACACCTAATATTTAAGCTGCTGTAGAACCTACAAAAGCAACATGCAAGATTCCTTGCCATTGTAGAAGCTCTGTGGCTACTTTATTATGTTCTGGAGCAACAAGGGCATAGTTCTGTATTATATATAGTGGAACTGCTGAAGAACCCCCTTTTTAAAAAAAAAAATAAAGACAGAGGACTACATGTTATTCAGTGGTTGGCATTGGACAAGGGAGTTTCTTCAAAAGCAATCTGGGTTGGACTGCTTCTGGAGGAATAGATGTGCAGGGCCTATGTAGTGGTGCTCACCTTATCAGGTTCTGACATCAGAATGTGAGGTTTATACTGATATTATTTACAGACGTGTCAATGAAACATTCCCATTGATGTGTGTTATGGAGTAATATTGGTGACTGACTGGTCATCTATAGGGAAATCTATATTGGGAGTTTGGTGCTACAAAAGCTACTTGCTCAGAAGCTCTGTATGATGCAAAGTGCTCCATTCATAATGGCTTAACCCTGAATAGCAAGTAAAAAGCTACTCAGATCTTATTTTAAAAATGCAGGTGTAAAGCTGGGTGTTGAAAAACACATTTATATCTCATCAGTGGTGAGTTGACATCTGAAACCAGAAGTGGTGACTCTGTCACAAAGAAAGAGAGAGTGCAGACAGATAAGAAAAGTGCTTCAGGGGTCCGGTCACAAAAAAGTAGACAGAAGAAGAAGCTGAATTGTTTGCAGACGCTGAACGTGTTATAAGACAAGCAAAAGGATATCCAGGTTAGTGCTTTCTATGGCAAATGCCAGGATGTAACCAAGCGCTTTTACAGAATGAGAGGGCCTCAAGGTTTTACTCTTGTCAATATGTTGTCATGTCACATGAGAGTATAAGCAGAACATGGATATTTTCTACTGCAATTAATAAAAATGTTCAACTATCTACTAGTAAAACCAGAAACAAGGAAGATTTTCAGATATACTGTAGTTTTCTCAGAGAAAGCAACTCCAACATTTGTAATTATTTGGGCAATGCATCATAGTTAATTCAGACACGCTATAGCTCTCTCTTGCTGTCATTTGAAAACCCTTACTCCCAGGAATCACAATGCTGAGGTTTGTAGAGTTGTCTATGGTGTCTGGTGTTCTTATACAATAGCCATCATTGTTATGTCATGGGGTCATTTGCATATGCAGCAGGCAATCTTCTGTCTTTTAAACTGTGGAAAACCCATATAATTACTACCCAGCTACTACAGCTAAAACTCAAAAAATGTGAATATCGTGCAAAAGTCCATTTCAGTAAAGTAAATTAAGCCCTTAGGGACTTAGGACGTACCGGAACGTCCTAAGTATAAAAGTAGATTGTGGCGCGGTGGGGGTTAATAGGAACAGGATGCCCATTTCAGCGGGCATCCTGTCACAACGCCGGGGGGGGTATGTGACCCCCCGTATCGGCGATCGCCACAAACCGCAGGTCAATTCAGACCTGCGGTTTGCGGCTTTTACCTGCGGTGGTGGCGGCGGGCGGTGCCATCGGGTCCCCATGGGGCTGTGGGGGGGACCCGATGGCATGGAAGGCAGCGCGATGTCTAAGGAAGGCAGCGCGCTGCCTTCCGGTGACGAGCCTGTGAGATCCAGCCCCCTGGATCTCACAGGCCAGAAGCTGTATGAGTAATACACACAGTATTACTCATACAGCCAATGCATTCCAATACAGAAGTATTGGAATGCATTGTAAAGGATTAGACCCCCAAAAGTTCAAGTACCAAAGTGGAACAAAAAATAAAGTGGAAAAAAAAGTTGAAAAAATAACGTTTCCCCCCCAAAAATTAAAAGTTTCAAGTAAAAATAAATAAAAACGTCATTTTCCCCAAATAAAGTAAAAAAAAAATAGGGGGGGGGGAGTTTACATATTAGGTATCACCGCGTCTGTATCGACATGACGTGAAATAAAAAATAAAAACTGTGCTAAATAAACAATTCTTTTGTCACCTTACATCACAAAAAGTACAACAGCAAGCAATCAAAAAGGTGTTTGCCCACCAAAATAGTACCAATCTAACCGTCACCTCATCCCGCAAAAAAAATGAGCCCCTACCTTAGACAATCGCCCAAAAAATAAAAAAAACCTATGGCTCAGAATATGGAGACACTAAAACATCATGTTTTTTGTTTCAAAAATGATATTGTGTAAAACTTACATAAATAAAAAAAAGTATACATATTAGGTATCGCCGCGTCCGTATCGACCGGCTCTATAAAAATATCACATGACCTAACCCCTCAGATGAACAGCGTAAAAAATAAAAACTGCTAAATAAACCATTTTTTGTCACCTTACATCACAAAAAGTGTAATAGCAAGCGATCAAAAAGTCACACGCACCCCAAAATAGTGCCAATAAAACCATCATCTCATCCCGCAAAAATCATACCCTACCCAAGGTAATCGCCCAAAAACTGAAAAGATTATGGCTCTCAGACTATGGAAACACTAAAACATGATTTTTTTTTTTGCTTCAAAAAAGAAATCATTGTGTAAAACTTACATAAATAAAAAAAAGTATACATATTAGGTATCGCCGCATTCGTGACAACCTGGTCTATAGAAATATCACATGATCTAACCTGTCAGATGAATGTTGTAAATAACAAAAAATAAAAACTGCCAAAACAGCTATTTCTTGTTATCTTGCCTCACAAAAAGTGTAATATAGAGCAACCAAAAATCATATGTACCCTATACTAGTACCAACAATACTGCCATCCTATCCCGTAGTTTCTAAAATGGGGCCAGTTTTTTGGAGTTTCTACTCTAGGGGTGCATCGGGGGGGCTTCAAATGGGACATTTTGTTTGGCTGTTAACCCTTGCTTTGTTACTGGTAAAAATGGATTAAAATGGAAAATTTGCCCAAAAATTTTAATTCTGAAATTTCATCTCCATTTGCCAATAACTCTTGTGGAACACCTAAAGGGTTAACAACGTTTGTAAAATCAGTTTTGAATACCTTGAGGGGTGTAGTTTCTTATATGGGGTCACTTTTATGGAGTTTCTACTCTAGGGTTGCATCAGGGGAGCTTCAAATGGGACATGGTGTCAAAAAAAACAGTCCAGCAAAATCTGCCTTCCAAAAACCATATGGCATTCCTTTCCTTCTGCGCCCTGCCGTGTGCCCGTATAGTAGTTTTCGACCACATATGGGGTGTTTCTGTAAACTAAAGAATCAGGGCCATAAATATTGAGTTGGCTGTTAACCCTTGCTTTGTAACTGGAAAAAAATTATTAAAATTAAAAATTTGCCCAAAAAGTGAAATTTTAAAATTTTATCTATTTTCCATTAATTCTTGTGGCTGTTAACCCTTGCTTTGTTACTGGTAAAAATGGATTAAAATGGAAAATTTGCCAAAAAAGTGAAATTTTGAAATTGTATCTATTTTCCATGAATTCTTGTGGAACACCTAAAGGGTTAACAAAGTTTGTAAAATCAGCTTTGAATACCTTGAGGGGGGTAGTTTATAGAATGGGGTCATTTTTGGGTGGTTTCTATTATGTAAGCCTCGCAAAGTGACTTCAGACCTGAACTGGTCCCTAAAAATTGGGTTTTTGAAAATTTCTGAAAAATTTCAAGATTTGCTTCTAAACTTCTAAGCCTTGTAACATCCCCAAAAAATAAACTATCATTCCCAAAAGGATCCAAACATGAAGTAGACATATGGGGAATGTAAAGTAATAACTATTTTTGGAGGTATTACTATCTATTATAGAAGTAGAGAAATTGAAACTTGGAAATTTGCAATTAAAAAAATTTTTGGGGTAAATTTGGTATTTTTTTATAAATAAAAATTATTTTTTTTACTTCATTTTACCAGTCTCATGAAGTACAATATGTGACGAAAAAACTATCTCAGAATGGCCTGGATAAGTCAAAGCGTTTTAAAGTTATCAGCTCTTCAAGTGACACTGGTCAGATTTGCAAAAAATGGCCAAGTCCGTAAGGTGAAATAGGGCCGAGTCCTTAAGGGGTTGAAAGGAATTGCATTAATGCAGTTTAAAATTAGAATTTAGTGAAAAGGTTTAATATTCTAGGCTCAAAGTGTCACACTGTAGTCAGCTAATTAATCCATACCCCCTAAGCAAAGGGTACCTCAAAATTGTTACTTTGGGGTTTCATAAACTATACTATAAGCCATAATAATCCAAATTATAACAAATAAAGGCTTGAAATATCTCGCTTTGCATGTAATGAGTCTATCTCATGTGTTAGTTTCACCTTTTAAAGGGAACCTGTCACTGGGATTTTGTGTATAGAGCTGAGGACATGGGTTGCTAGATGGCCACTAGCACATCCGCAATACCCAGTCCCCATAGCTCTCTGTGCTTTTATTGTGTAAAAAAAAATGATTTGGTACATATGCAAATTAACCTGAGATGAGTCCTGTACATGAGAGGAGTCAGGGACAGGACACATCTCAGGTTAATTTGCATATGTATCAAATCGGGTTTTTTTACACAATAAAAGCACACAGAGCTATGGGGACTGGGTATTCCGGATGTGCTAGTGGGCATCTAGCAACCCATGTCCTCAGCTCTATACACAAAATCCCGGTGACAGGTTCCCTTTAAGTTGCATTACTGAAATAAATGAACTTTGCACGCTATTCAAATTTTTCACCTGTACATGGGTGCATGTAATAAAGTGTCTATGCCCCACGGTGCACCTCATATCTATCTGTATAAAAACAGAAAATCTGAGCTGCACCGCTATGTTCAAGTAAGAATGGTATGCCAGTAGCTGCAGATGTGATCAAGCTTCCAAATGAGTACGAGAAAAATTCCATGGTACTCACAAAAAAGTTCAGTAGTAGCGTTCTTTCATCACCAGTACAATGTTTCAGTCCTCTTACTGGGACTTTTACTGTACTGCTTGCGATTAAAGAACACTGCTACTGAACTTTTTTGGGAGTGCCATAGAATTATTTTTACGGTATCTATCTATCCCTAGTAATAAATTCCCCCAGTGTGTCCTGTGCGTGAAGAGGAAGCTGAAGAACGTCCATACATAACTACTGTAGCCTCTGACCACGAAGGTTCCCCTACTTCAAAGGAATCAGCAGCCACAATAGTGTCTGGTGTTCTTATACAAGAAACATCATTATGATGTCATGGAATGCTGTGATGTCATGTGTTATCAGCTACTAGATGGGTGTCTGTAATAAAGTGGCTTTGCAGTGCATCTCATATCTATCATTTATGTCTCTGTATCTCATATTGCTGTCATTAAATTTTTCTCTTATATGTGGTAAAAGGAAGAAGTAGCAATTCCTTAAAGGTTCAATAATCATATTCCCATTTGTAGTCTTACAAAAATAAGAAAACATCACATGGACAGCAACGTTAAATGTAATCCTACCTGAACATATTGACATATGGGTGGATCAATTCAAAGTATTTTTAGTATTTATTGTCAAATACAAATACATCCTTTATCAATAATGTAGCATAATTTCCCTCTTCATATTTAAATATATGGGGCCCTAGAGTTCAAAATGAATGTCCAATAGACCTCTTGACTGAGAAAGGCAGTTTTGAGATCTCCCCCTCTAAATGGTTTCTTCGCCATTTCAATTCCCATTACCCTAATGAATGAGTGCTTTGGAATCCGTACTCTTGTATACTGCTGACACACATAGTAGCTCCTGCCTCTGCCAGCTCCTCTCTCTTAAACCTCTGCATAACACATCATCGATGTATTATGCCAGGCTGTAGTGTTGTCTACGCAGGTTGGGGCAGGAATGTGCTATGTGAGCTCCTGCCTGGCCCAGCCCGCTCTGCTCAAAGCCTGTACCAATGTACTACGAAAGGCTTGGAGCAGAGTGGAGTGACGACAGGCAGGAGCTTACATAGCACATCGCTACTCAATGATGTGTTATGCCGAGCTTTTATAAAGTGGAGCTGGTACAAGCTGGAGCAGCGATTTTTGCTCCTGACAGTACTAAACGCAGTGCGGCACCAGTGGAATCTGTATTCCAGTACACAGCTGACATAATAAACATTTTGTCATATTCTTTTTTTTTTTGTTTCCTAACACATTTAGAATACATTTTAATAAAGTTTAATTTAAAGTTTTGGTACACTTTAATAAAATGCTTAGATGTATTTGATATATTATAGTTCTGTGGATTGACTACATCATTCAAATGTTCCAAAGTATGGGTTTCAAGCGTCTCGTCATACAACTTACATACAACTTTTAACATTCTATGCAGACAACTATATACACAACACAATCCAAGTTGCATTTAACCTGATAGCGACCAAGAGTCATACATGTGCCGCGCTTGGTGCTGGAACTTAATCTAGATGGCTGTACATGTACGGTGCTGGAATAAAGCTCATGAAATTAAGCAGGAGCTGGTGGAGTTTATCACCATTTCTGCCTCCCCCTTCTTCTGTATATAGCGGTCAATGAGAATTATGCCTGTGTCAAATGCCAAAATCACTGAATAAAGTGGTCAAAGAGGCAAAAGAGGCTCAAAACCCAAAATTCTGTAGCGCATTTCTACCCAGGGGAGCAAATTCTGCCCTTGTGATCCGTTGCTAACAGCAATCCCCAGAAAAAATGCATACAATGGAGGATGACGGCAGCGGACCACATGTAAGACACATGTGCGGATGGGGCTATAAGAAACAGAAAATCGCTGAAAATGGTGCACTACAATGGTAGATACAATTGACAATATATGGCTAAACCCTCACACTGATATTAAAATGAGTAGCCATTTGCTCTGAGCTTTACCAGAGACATACCAGGTTTGCGTTATTGTATCCAGCTTTGCTGAAAGTCTTCAAGGGAGACGGATCATCGCAGACCTTTTCAAATCCGGAGGAGGCGGCTGAAGTCTTACAGATCACGATGGACTCCTCGGATCGGGGCCCAGGAAAGCGAATTAGGGGAAAGGAGGAGGATTTTGATCGCCCTGCAAGCCCGAAGAGATACGTGGGTCGACAAAGGAGAGATCTGGACAATCAGTATGGTGCCGCCAAGGGCTCCGGATGAAGATACAAGAGACTTAAGTATACCTTGTATTGTTTATTCTTGACTCTAGCACAAGGAGTCCTATTGTTTGCTGCAGGGTTGTATAAATAGCCATGTCTAGATACTAAAAATCTAGGAGGAGCTCTCTAGATAATCCAGGTTAGCAGAAAGTTCTAAAAGTTTGGTTATAGATAGCCATGTAATTTACCAAAGGTCAGGGACCGAGTTTAGAGGTAATATTTTAGAGAAAACTTTGTGTGTAATATTGCACATAGGCAGGAAAAAAGTGAAGTCAGTTTACAATTTATTTTTGGAGGGAGGAATAGAGATTTTTCAATGTATTCCCAGACGGGGAAATGTTGCTTAGTTGCCTTTAGGCAGTGTTTATGTATTGTTTGGGGATTTTCGGGGGATTATGAGACTGTTATTTTCAGGATGTGTATCGCAGGGCCCTTCATATTTTTTTTCCATCTGAAGATCCCATGACGCGCATAGTGTCTTGGAACGTCAAAGGTTTACGTTCCCCAGCTAAGCGTAATATGATACTTAAATGTCTGCACCGGCTCAAACCGGACATAGCTATGCTGCAAGAGACCCACTTAGCTGAAGGGGACTTTTTTCGTATGGAAAAGATGTGGGTCGGGAAAGTAGTTGGATCGTCCTCTATAGCCGGGAAGGCGGGTACATTAATCCTGATAAGTAAACACCTAGATCATAAAATATTGCACCATGAGGCGGATGTAAACGGAAGGTATCAGAAGCTGAAAATGCAATCTCCTTTGGGGGAAATATGTTTGGTTAATGTGTACGGCCCAAATCGGGAAAACGGATCTTTCTTTAGAGAGTTGAGTGCCTTAATGGGACAAGATCCCTTAACACAGTACATTGTGGGAGGAGACCTGAATGCTGGTATAGACAGTAGGGAGGATAGAAGGATTACATCTGGGAAGGCAATTTCACAAAGGACTAGGGACACTGTTCTAGCAAACTTCGTAAATGATAATAATCTAGTGGATCTCTGGAGATTAGAAAACCCCGAGGGTAGAGAATACACGTTTTATTCCCCGCCAAACAATTCGTGGTCCAGGATTGATTATATCTTTGTGACAAATTCTGTCCAACACAGAGCCCATCATTCCAAAATTTTAGATATTGCAATCTCCGACCATGCTCCAGTACAGATAGATATAAAAGAGCAGACTCAGAGGGGATCTGACTTCATCTGGCGATTCCCCTCCTTCCTGTCAGAGAATGAAAATTTTAGGAATTTGCTAACTGGGTGGGTAATGGAGTATTTACAAGACAACGCTGAACATAGAAACAATCCCTCTCTGCTATGGGACACAGCGAAGGCTGTTTTACGGGGGAGAATTATCTCTTATGTGCACTCTCTAAAAAAGAAGACTAAGACAAAATTGGATGAAAATGCATTGTCCTTGAGAAAGGCATACGTCTCTTTCTTGGCCAATCCCACAAGTGAAACTAGCTTAAAATGGAAAGTGGTGAAAAAAGAGTACGAACTCTGGTTTGTGAGGTGGGAAGACATGTATAGATCCCAAAAAGAATCCAGGTTATTTAAATTTGGTAATAAGTCAGGGAAAATACTAGCAAGATTGGCCAAAGGGACAAGAGGACCCATCCGACTCCCGATATTAAAAGATTCACAGGGACACCTTCAAAAAGAACCCAAGAAGGTAGTGGAGATCTTCAAAGAATTTTACCAGAAGTTGTACACTAAAGATCCTGAGGCCCCTCATCCCCCAACATCCTTTCTAGATAAGGTTTCTCTTCCGAGTGTGAAGGCAGATCAGCTAGCCTCACTCAATCAGGCTATTTCTACAGAGGAAGTGATGTTCACTATAAGAAACCTGAAGTCAGGGACCTGACTGTTTTTCTGGGGAATTCTTTAAGATTCTTAGAGAGGACATTACACAGATACTAGTAGAAAATTACAATAATGTATTAGGTGGCCAAAACCTGACGGAAACGAGCAATTTAGCACATATCAAATTACTGCCCAAACCGGGGAAAGACCTGCATCCTATCGCCCTATATCCCTTATAAATGTAGATGTCAAAATACTTTCGAAAATAACGGCAGACAGGTTGGCCAGTATTTTACCATCGCTAATTGGAAAATCTCAAGTGGGGTTCGTGAAAGGGAGAGCGGCGGTGTTCAACATCCGTAGAGTTCTATCTGTGCTGGACCATGTTAACAGGAGGGAAAATACGATATCGTCACCTGCCTTATTAACTATTGATGCAGAGAAGGCTTTCGATAATATAAGCTGGAGTTGGTTGGGAAATGTTATGGATAGAATGCAGATTATGGATAGAATGCAGATTACAGGAGTCCTTAGGACTTATGTCGATGCTCTGTATAGATCCCCCAGGGCGCAGATTGCTATACCAGGATTTTTATCCACCTCTTTTCCACTTTTAAAGGGGACGAGACAGGGATGCGCTTTATCTCCTTTATTATTTAATATTGCGCTTGAACCATTAGCTAGACTGCTGGAGTCCACAGATGTCTATGAGGGTATTCGTATAGGCAAACAGGAGATTAAACTCTCACTGTTCGCAGATGACATCATCATGTTCTTGTCAAACCCGCAAAGGGATGTTAAAAACATTTTGGATGTCATGAGGAACTTTGGCTCCTTCTCAGGCTTCAAAGTGAATCAAAGCAAATGTGAACTGATGACTTTAGGGGTGGGACCCCGTAGGAGAGAATTCGTCCTAGGAAACTGCCCGGTATCCTTGGTTACAAGTCACATCACGTACCTAGGGATTAAGATAGGTCGTACGCCGCATTCTCTATATAACCTTAACTACCCACCATTATTCATACAGGTGAAGCAGGAACTGAAGAGGTGGCAATCGTTACCATTGTCAGTAATAGGTAGGTGTCACCTAATCAAGATGATTAGTTTCCCGAAACTGCTGTATCCCATGCAGACTATGTCGATTTTACTTAGACATTCGGACGTGGTAGGTATTAATAAGGCCTTTACTCAATTCATCTGGTCGGGGAAGAAACCACGTATAGCCCTAAAACAACTGTGGGCCCCCATAAACAAGGGAGGGTTAAGACTGCCGGATGTGAGGAGCTACAACTTGGCATGTCTTTTCAGACATTGTAGAGACTGGCTGAATAAAACATCATATTACTCCATAGGTATGCGTCATTGGAAGAGCTTCATGGAAAATTTGGGTTATCTAGGGAGCAATTTTTGCAATATTATCAGGTCATAAATTTTTGCAGGTCCAGATTGAAGGACTTGCAATATGAGTATGTTTCTAACCCTTTTGACATTCTGTTGAAACGAAAGGAAATAAAAATATCACTCTCTGAGGTATATAGAATTTTAAGAGAGAAGGGGGATGATAAAATGTTTAGCAAAATATTCCAGGGATGGAAAGCATTTTTGGGCTCTAGTGATTGTGGGGATAAACTCTTGGGAGGATGGGAGAGAGTAAGGAGAGCAGTTACGTGTGAAAAGTGGAGAGAGTCCCACTTTAAACTATTACACAGGGCGATATATGCCTTTAACATTCCTTTCAAAGACAACCTTTCTGATAGGATAACAGACTGTCCTAAGTGCCATCTACCTAAAGCGGATCTGAACCATTGTGTCTGGGAATGCCCACAGGTAGAAATATTCTGGAAGGAAACATTGGCTTGGATATGAAGAATATGGCAAATAGATCTGCCACTTGAACCTCTGGTGGTCTTGTTTCATGTATTCCCGGATACATTGGTGATACCCAAGTTACTGGATGGAGCTTTGGTGGTGGCACTTAGATGTTTATTGAGCTCGTGGTTACAACCAAGAGTTCCCACAATCTCAGGGATTCAAGTACAAATGAGATTTTTTATGCTAATGGATCAACTAGATGCGGAAAAACAAAAGTCTAGTAAAACATCACAATTCTTTGGAAAGTGGAAGATTTACATTAGTAAGCAGCTTTCCGAAATTGAAATTCAAAAGATTATGAAAAACTTTCAATACACGGAATGGTATCTACTCTCTGACTTGAAAGGGAGCTAGGGTAATTTGAAAGTAATTCAGCCATCCTAGCGGGGAACTTCTACCGGCTTTTAGGAAGCGAATGTTGTGAGTTGCTTTGCTGTTTGAGTGGCTCCCATTTCACTACAATGGGAGTAACGGAAAGAGAGGAAGCCACTTGGCTATTTCCTTGAACCCAGCCACCCAGGGCCAACCTCATGCACGCGAATGTAAGGGCTCAGTGCTGCACGGGCACCGGCTGTAGACCCGTTGACTCGAATGGGTCCGCGATTAGCAAGATACATCAAAAGATAGGACATCTCTTATATTTGTAGTGTTTCCGTGGGCTTCCGATCGATGCCTCCGCTCCGCTAGGACATTTCTCATCTTTGCCCCTATCTTGCGGGTTGCGGACCTATTCTAGACAATGGGTTTGCATCCACAGCAAGGACTGCACACGGAGCCCTTATGTTTGTATGCATGAGCCCTTAGTCCCATCGCACTATGGAAGAGGCCAATTGGGGCAACTCCTTTAACTGCAAGTGCCGGCACCCCATATTACCACCCAGGCCATAATTAAGGAAGGAATGCTGCACTTATTTGTTATGGGCAACATCTGCCATGTTTTTATTTTTATCTTTAATCTTCATATATAATCCCATTTATAGATAATACTAAAAAGGCGACACAGCAAAGCAAAAGAACAAGCAGTGTAGAGATGTGTGGAGGAGTTACTCAACAGCCCAAGACAGCAATAAAGAGCCAAGCAGAACAGAAGAGTTGGAGTATGACTTTTATTAACAGTGCTTATAAAGACAGTTCGAGGAAAGAATAAGTCAGGGAAAATACTAGCAAGATTGGCCAAAGGGACAAGAGGACCCATCCGACTCCCGATATTAAAAGATTCACAGGGACACCTTCAAAAAGAACCCAAGAAGGTAGTGGAGATCTTCAAAGAATTTTACCAGAAGTTGTACACTAAAGATCCTGAGGCCCCTCATCCCCCAACATCCTTTCTAGATAAGGTTTCTCTTCCGAGTGTGAAGGCAGATCAGCTAGCCTCACTCAATCAGGCTATTTCTACAGAGGAAGTGATGTTCACTATAAGAAACCTGAAGTCAGGGACCTGACTGTTTTTCTGGGGAATTCTTTAAGATTCTTAGAGAGGACATTACACAGATACTAGTAGAAAATTACAATAATGTATTAGGTGGCCAAAACCTGACGGAAACGAGCAATTTAGCACATATCAAATTACTGCCCAAACCGGGGAAAGACCTGCATCCTATCGCCCTATATCCCTTATAAATGTAGATGTCAAAATACTTTCTAAAATAATGGCAGACAGGTTGGCCAGTATTTTACCATCGCTAATTGGAAAATCTCAAGTGGGGTTCGTGAAAGGGAGAGCGGCGGTGTTCAACATCCGTAGAGTTCTATCTGTGCTGGACCATGTTAACAGGAGGGAAAATACGATATCGTCACCTGCCTTATTAACTATTGATGCAGAGAAGGCTTTCGATAATATAAGCTGGAGTTGATTGGGAAATGTTATGGATAGAATGCAGATTATGGATAGAATGCAGATTACAGGAGTCCTTAGGACTTATGTCGATGCTCTGTATAGATCCCCCAGGGCGCAGATTGCTATACCAGGATTTTTATCCACCTCTTTTCCACTTTTAAAGGGGACGAGACAGGGATGCGCTTTATCTCCTTTATTATTTAATATTGCGCTTGAACCATTAGCTAGACTGCTGGAGTCCACAGATGTCTATGAGGGTATTCGTATAGGCAAACAGGAGATTAAACTCTCACTGTTCGCAGATGACATCATCATGTTCTTGTCAAACCCGCAAAGGGATGTTAAAAACATTTTGGATGTCATGAGGAACTTTGGCTCCTTCTCAGGCTTCAAAGTGAATCAAAGCAAATGTGAACTGATGACTTTAGGGGTGGGACCCCGTAGGAGAGAATTCGTCCTAGGAAACTGCCCGGTATCCTTGGTTACAAGTCACATCACGTACCTAGGGATTAAGATAGGTCGTACGCCGCATTCTCTATATAACCTTAACTACCCACCATTATTCATACAGGTGAAGCAGGAACTGAAGAGGTGGCAATCGTTACCATTGTCAGTAATAGGTAGGTGTCACCTAATCAAGATGATTAGTTTCCCGAAACTGCTGTATCCCATGCAGACTATGTCGATTTTACTTAGACATTCGGACGTGGTAGGTATTAATAAGGCCTTTACTCAATTCATCTGGTCGGGGAAGAAACCACGTATAGCCCTAAAACAACTGTGGGCCCCCATAAACAAGGGAGGGTTAAGACTGCCGGATGTGAGGAGCTACAACTTGGCATGTCTTTTCAGACATTGTAGAGACTGGCTGAATAAAACATCATATTACTCCATAGGTATGCGTCATTGGAAGAGCTTCATGGAAAATTTGGGTTATCTAGGGAGCAATTTTTGCAATATTATCAGGTCATAAATTTTTGCAGGTCCAGATTGAAGGACTTGCAATATGAGTATGTTTCTAACCCTTTTGACATTCTGTTGAAACGAAAGGAAATAAAAATATCACTCTCTGAGGTATATAGAATTTTAAGAGAGAAGGGGGATGATAAAATGTTTAGCAAAATATTCCAGGGATGGAAAGCATTTTTGGGCTCTAGTGATTGTGGGG
Source organism: Bufo gargarizans (assembly GCF_014858855.1). NCBI lineage: Eukaryota > Metazoa > Chordata > Amphibia > Anura > Bufonidae > Bufo > Bufo gargarizans. The sequence continues at coordinate 329,042,143 of NC_058084.1, forward strand.
ATAAACTCTTGGGAGGATGGGAGAGAGTAAGGAGAGCAGTTACGTGTGAAAAGTGGAGAGAGTCCCACTTTAAACTATTACACAGGGCGATATATGCCTTTAACATTCCTTTCAAAGACAACCTTTCTGATAGGATAACAGACTGTCCTAAGTGCCATCTACCTAAAGCGGATCTGAACCATTGTGTCTGGGAATGCCCACAGGTAGAAATATTCTGGAAGGAAACATTGGCTTGGATATGAAGAATATGGCAAATAGATCTGCCACTTGAACCTCTGGTGGTCTTGTTTCATGTATTCCCGGATACATTGGTGATACCCAAGTTACTGGATGGAGCTTTGGTGGTGGCACTTAGATGTTTATTGAGCTCGTGGTTACAACCAAGAGTTCCCACAATCTCAGGGATTCAAGTACAAATGAGATTTTTTATGCTAATGGGTCAACTAGATGCGGAAAAACAAAAGTCTAGTAAAACATCACAATTCTTTGGAAAGTGGAAGATTTACATTAGTAAGCAGCTTTCCGAAATTAAAATTCAAAAGATTATGAAAAACTTTCAATACACGGAATGGTATCTACTCTCTGACTTGAAAGGGAGCTAGGGTAATTTGAAAGTAATTCAGCCATCCTAGCGGGGAACTTCTACCGGCTTTTAGGAAGCGAATGTTGTGAGTTGCTTTGCTGTTTGAGTGGCTCCCATTTCACTACAATGGGAGTAACGGAAAGAGAGGAAGCCACTTGGCTATTTCCTTGAACCCAGCCACCCAGGGCCAACCTCATGCACGCGAATGTAAGGGCTCAGTGCTGCACGGGCACCGGCTGTAGACCCGTTGACTCGAATGGGTCCGCGATTAGCAAGATACATCAAAAGATAGGACATCTCTTATATTTGTAGTGTTTCCGTGGGCTTCCGATCGATGCCTCCGCTCCGCTAGGACATTTCTCATCTTTGCCCCTATCTTGCGGGTTGCGGACCTATTCTAGACAATGGGTTTGCATCCACAGCAAGGACTGCACACGGAGCCCTTATGTTTGTATGCATGAGCCCTTAGTCCCATCGCACTATGGAAGAGGCCAATTGGGGCAACTCCTTTAACTGCAAGTGCCGGCACCCCATATTACCACCCAGGCCATAATTAAGGAAGGAATGCTGCACTTATTTGTTATGGGCAACATCTGCCATGTTTTTATTTTTATCTTTAATCTTCATATATAATCCCATTTATAGATAATACTAAAAAGGCGACACAGCAAAGCAAAAGAACAAGCAGTGTAGAGATGTGTGGAGGAGTTACTCAACAGCCCAAGACAGCAATAAAGAGCCAAGCAGAACAGAAGAGTTGGAGTATGACTTTTATTAACAGTGCTTATAAAGACAGTTCGAGGAAAGAATAAAACCATTGAGGGTCAAAAAATAATAATAAAAATAAAAAAATGAGACTTTCGCCAATATATTTTTATATCAAGAATAGTGTTGGGTGAGCATGCTCGGCCAAACACTTTTTTACTTGAGCATCACGATGCTCAGCACATTGCGGTGTTCGGCCGCGATGCTCGAGTCTCCTTCCCGCACGTTTGTTGGCTGCTATGCAGCCAATAAACGTGCGCAGAGGTACTGGTACTCACTGTAATGCCGTAGCCATGTTGGCTACTGGCATTACAGTGATTGGATGGCCGGAACGCATCATCGGGTGCTATATAGCACCTGATGACACATGGTTCTGCTCAGTCTTAGTCAAGGAGATCTGCAGCAGAAGGGACAGGAATTGTTTGTTTGTTTTAGGCAGGGTTTACTGGTGATAGGTGTTATAGACCCAAAAGTCCTTTTAAGGACTATTGTTTTATCTGGCTGCCATATATATTATTAGCGCAACCTGCGCTAAATTGCGTGCAATTGTTTGGCCGCTGCTGACAGTGACACAACCTCTGCTACATCTGTTGTGTTACATTTGCACTGTGAAATTCAGCGCAATTGTTTGGCCGCTGGTGACAATGACATTACCTGCGCTACATCTCCAGTATAACGTTAGCACATCCAAAATATCAGTGACATTTAGTGTAATTTTTGGGGCCGCTGGTGACAGCGACATCACCTGCTCTACATCTCCTGCATAAGGTTAGTGCATCCTAAATATCAGTGACATTCAGTCAAATTTTTTCACTGCTGGTGGCAGCGACATTACCTGTGCTACATCTCCTGTATAACCTTTGCCCATCCTAAATATCAGTGACATTCACTCTAATTTATTTGCGCATACACTTACAAAACATACGCTACTGTACGTGTGATATATTTGCAAGCATATATACCACTTAATATGCTGAAAGTGAACAGTAAGGGACGGGGAAGTGGCTGTGCTGCTGAGGGTGCATGCAGAGGCCGTGGCCCTGTGCGCGGTGAAACTGTGCCTGCTGCCAGAGCACAAGAAACACACTCATCTCACGATACCTAGCTTCATGTCCCAGCTTGCAGGGCAGCGAAGGACACCACTCTCGACCTCACACCAGTGCGACCAGGTGGTCGGTTGGATTGCAGCAGATAAACTTCCAGTCAGTTAGGAACCACCCTGTCTTCCACAAAGTCCAGTCTCCAAGAGTCTGGTCAACAGAATCCTCACCCTGATCATCCTTCCTCCCACCATGAAGAGTCTAGGCAAACAAGTGATCCCACACTCGGATATTCCGAGGAGCTCTTTTCAATGCCATTCCGTGATTTGGGTCTCTCGCCAAGCCCTCTTGAAGAGGGACATGAAGAGATCTTGTGAACTGATTCCCAAACTCTTGAGCATCCACAGTCACAAGAAGATGACGGTGGAGAACGGCAATTGGTGTTTCATGAGGTGGATGATGATAAGACACAGTTGCCAATAAGTAAAATGCAATTAGTGTCTCTAGAGGTTGAGGATGAGACACAGTTGTCAATAAGTGAGGTTCTTGTTAGGTAAACAAGTACTGAGGATGACCAGAGTGAGGAAGAGGAGGTGGTGGACGATGAAATCACTGACCCAACCTGGGAAGGTGGCAAGCCGAGCGAGGACAGCAGTACAGAGGGGTTGGGATCCGCAACAGGTTGGAAGAGGCAGTGGGGTGGCAAAAGTGAGAAGGCGGACCACACCAAACAGGCCCGCAACTGTTCCCTGGAGCATCGCCTTGCGGCAACCTCCCTTGCCAAGGGGTAGGCGTTCTGCAGTATGGCCCTTTTTTGAGGAAAGTGCGGACGATAAAAGAATTGTCATTTGCAACCTGTGCAATACCAAAATGAGCAGGGATTTGAACACTAGCAAGCTCACCACCACCAGCATGATCCGCCACATGGCATCAAAGCACCCTAATAGGTGGGCCGAACGCCTTGGTTCACAATTTGTGTGCTGGCCAATCCCCTGTCCAAGATGCAGGCCCAGATGCCTTCTGCCCTGTACCTGGTCCTTCACAAGCACCATCAGCTAGCACATCCACTTCTGTGTGCCAGCACATCGTACAGATGTTCATACCCCAGGCCTTTGAACCAAAGAGCAAATACGAAGCCACCCACCCACAGGCCATAGCACTAAATGCACACCTTTCCAAATTGCTGGCCCTCTAAATGTTGCCATTTAGGCTTGTGGACACTGAGGCTTTCCGCAGTCTGATGGCGGCGGCCATCCCTAGTTACTCAGTCCCCAGCCGCCACTATTTTGCCCAGTGTGCCGTCCCCGCCTTACACCAGCATGTGTCCCGTCACATCACCCATGCCCTGACCAACGCAGTTATTGGAAATGTCCACTTAATGACTGACACATGGACAAGTGCTTTTGGCCAGGGACGCTACATTTCCCTGACGGCACACTGGGTGAACATTATGGAGGCCAGGAGCGAGTCGTACCCTGGGATGGCACAGGTGCTACCGACGCCAAGGATTGTGGGCCTTACTTCCATCAGGATTTCCGCCACCACCTACATTAGTGACTGCAACCCTCCATTCTCCTCCACTTCCACCTCTGAATTCTCATCTTGCAGCACCAGTCAGCCATCAGTCAATAGCTGGAAGCAGTGTAGCACTGCAGTGGAGAAGTGGCAACAGGCCTAGCTGAACTAATTTGCTTAGGTGACAAACAGCACACCGCCACAGGGTATAAGGGACCAGACTGAGCTGTGGCTCTCGCCACTCAACCTACAACCAGGCATGGTTGTGTTTGATAATGGCCGTAACTTGGTGGCGGCTTTGGAGCTCACACACATACCATGCCTAGCCCATGTGTACAACTTAGTGGTTCAGCGGTTTCTCAAAACCTACCCCAATTTGCCTGAACTACTGGTGAAGGTGTGCCGTGTGTGTGCCCATTTCCAAAAGTCATCTACATCTGCTGCCAGTCTGGAAATGCTGCAGCAGCGCTTACAATTGCCAGCTCACCAACTGTTGTGCGACGTGAGCATGCGCTGGAACTTGACGTTCCACATGTTGGCCAGACTTTGTGAGCAGCAGAGGGCAGTAGTGGAATACCAGCTGCAACATGGTTGTCGCCTTTCCAGTCAGGGCATAGATGTCTGAGGTTTTACGCAACTTTGAGGAATCAACACAGATGGTAAGCAGTGATGCCGCTATTATCAGCGTAACCATCCCACTTCTGTGTCTACTGAAACGCTCGCTGCTCACAATGAAGGCGGACGCTTTCAATGTGGAAGAGGTGGAAATGGGGGAAGGCAGTACACGGGGTGATAGCCAGACCACCCTCCGTTCGTCTTCTCAGCTCAAATTGGATGATGATGTTAAGGAGCTACAGAGGGTAGTACCCATAACAGGTTTATTCCATCTGTTCAGCGTGGATGGGCCGAAAAGGATCTGGAGATTGAGAGTCATCCTCCTGATGAGGACAGTGAAGTCTTGTCTGTTGGGACTCTGGCACACATGGCTGACTTTATGTTATGCTGCTTTTCCCGTGACCCCTGCGTTATATGCATTTTGGCCAACACTGATTACTGGTTGTTTACCCTTCTCGACCCCCGCTACAAAGAAAACTTCTCAGCTCTCATTCCTGTGGTGGAGAGGACTAGCAAAATGGTGCAATACCAGAAGGTCCTTGTGAAAAAATTGCTCCAAAAATTTCCAGCTGACAACGCTGACAGCAGAGTATGTAGTTCCTTGGGCAACCGAGGAGGGGAGCCAAGGGGAACACACAGCAGTTACAACAGAAGCAGGGCAACACCCTCCAATGCCTGGGAAAGTTTCATGACACCCTGCCAGCACCCTCACCCTGATGCGCAGCCTACTGTCACAAGGGGGGAAGTTTTGGAAGATGGTGAAGGAGTACGTAGCAAACCGTGTCAGCGTCCTCAATGATCCCTCTGTGCCTTACAACTATTGGGTGTCCAAGCTGGACACGTGGCACGAAAAAGCGCTCTACACCTTGGAGGTGCTGGGCTGCTTTGCTGCCAACGTTTTGTCAGAGCAGATATTTAGTGCTGCTGGGGGCATAATAACTGATAAGCGCATCCGCCTGTCAACTGAAAATGCTGACAGGTTGACTCTATCAAAATGAACAAGGCCTGGATTGCTTGCCCCTGACTTCTCTACTCCTCCAGACAAAAGCAGCTGAACATAGGCACTTTAAATGTGGCTTTTATGGTGTATTGAATACACTGTATTCCCATGCACCCCTTCCACCACAAAAAAGGGTATATGGTTCAATCTTAATTTTCTCGTCCTCCTCCATCATATCAACATGCTCACTAGGCTGCCCTCGCTCCTAATGTTTTAGAGGGTCATCTCAGCAGCAGACCCTTACCCCTAATGTTTTAGAGGGTCAGGTCAGCAGCAGACCCTCACCCCTAATTTTTTAGAGGGTCAGCTCATCAGCAGACCCTCACCCTTAATGTTTTAGAGGGTCAGCTCAGCAACAGACCCTCATTCCTAATTTTTTAGAGGGTCAGCTCAGCAGCAGACTCTCACCCCCTAATTTTTTAGATGGTCAGATCAGCAGCAGGCCCTTGCCCCTAATGTTTTAGAGAGTCACCAGCAGGCCCTTGCTCCTAATGTTTTTGAGGGTTGTGGCGAAACCAACCTCGCCACTGGGTTTTAGAGGGGCCTGGCAACCAGCCTCTTGCCTCAGGATTATGGCCCATACTAACTTTAAAGGAGAAGACAGACCGGCCGCACAGCTTAAATCTGTCTTTGGAATTGTATTTTATGTTATGTGAGGGTTATGTATTTGTGTAGTCTGAGTGCCATTCACCTAATAATATGCACTCAGACTTGAGCTATCTGGGGATATATTAAATGTCTGTGTTTACTGTAAGGGTTGTGACATTGTATGTGTAAATGGTGATTTCTGTCCTGTTGTCCCCACATGTGTATTGGCGATTTCCCTTTGTCCTGAGACAGAATTACTCCTCGGGTGTCTCCAGGGCAGAGTGGAGGAAACCATGATGCATTGTGGGGATGTATTGTGTCTGTGTATCCTGAATTGCTGCATATCTGTCCTGTGTCACAGTCTTCCATCTGGTCCCCTAGGGGAGTGTCCACCAGATGGGGACCTGCATAAATACGGGCGGGTAGCCCTCAATAAAGAGTGCCTGTTTTATCCTTCATCATGTTGAGGCTGGTGTTTGGGTAACTGATCAACACTGGGGGATTGCTATACCCTGAAGATTTGCTATACTCCCCTGGCATACCTACTAGCTCTTGTAAGAGCTGTTCCTGCTCTCTGACGGTAGGAGAGGTTCACCGCCTGGAGCCTTGTCGCAGGTCCAGGGTGGGTAGGAGACGGTAAGGCCTCAACCAAGCTTCGGCGGTTCGTGGGGTCTGCAGCGCTTACGGTGTCAAGTGGAGTGCTTGGAGACCTCGGGAAGCACTAGGAGCATCTATCGATGGAGGTACCCGGTCGGGGTGTAAGGAGATCCGTTACATTTGGTGGCAAGCAGTGGGATGGCGTCCTAGTGTGAGGAGAAGCAGCTCGGAGACACAGTTCGTGGAGTATATTGAGGGCAACGCTAGTATCCGTACAGCGCCCCTGGCTACAGCAGGATGGAATCGACTAGTCTTCAAACAGCGTTCCACTACGATGAGGAAGACCTGGATTGCCGGGATGCATTAAGGAAAGACATCTGCTGCCAGGCCCTGGGTAATGTAAAATACCAGCGAGGTGAGAGTCTCCCCAGTGTATAGCAGCGATTGCAGAAGCAAGTGGCCCTGCGGATGCCCTTCCTGGGAGAGCAGCCCCTGGAGGAATGGGTGAAGGAACTAGAGCACCGGGTATGGCAGGAGCTATGTTTGGAGGAGGCCTACCTGGCGCTCTTGTGGTATGTGGCACAGTATATACCCTGGAGAGCTGAGCATGACAAGCCAGAGGGAGAGGAGTTTTATGGTCCTGGCTTGTTATGGGAGTCCTTTGCAGAGCCTGACTTCGGGAGCCCTGCACAGTCCAGACTTCAGAACATCTACTACGAGAGGGAGGCTAGGCAGGATTGGTATGACCCCCACGAGGTAGAGAAAGACCTGGCTCACCTAGTGACCCTGGAGTGGGAACTGGAGCAGGACTACAGAGATCTCTTCTACTCCATTGAGAGGGCTCAGCGAGAGAGCAGAGGGTCAGACCCAGGTCCAGAGCCCTTTAGCTGGGAGGATATTGTGGAGGTTTGCTGGGAAGACCCGACTGAAGTATCCCCTGCTTCAGTACCAGCTACACAGGTAGGGGACCTCATAGACTGGTCCTGGGGGGAACCCCATATGGCAGGTGGAAATGGGACCGAGGTCTCTCCACCGGCCCTACAGAGATGCTGGGCAGTCGGCCCAGATCCCCAACGGCAGCCGGAGTTTCAGGGAGTAGCGACAGTTGGTCCTGCTCCCCAGCAAGAGTGTACTTTGAAGGGAGAGGAGACAACCGGTCTCTCTCCCCAACCACAGGGGGACAGCACCCCTAACTCCAATGATGCAGATGGCACCGCAGTCTCTGCACCAGGCCTACTGGGATGCTGGACGGCCGGTACAGAGTCCCCACCAACCCCGCAGGAATGCCAGGAGGAGGAGGTAAGCGATCCCTCCTCTTCACAGCTGATCCGCAACAAGGTCCTGGGGGTAGGATTCCCTGACCCCATCCCAGCCGAAGAGCTGGCATCTGGGAAGAGCGCAGTTGGCCTCTGTAGTCCTCTATCCTCTTCTCCAGAGGCTGACTTTCCACAGGCTACCCCAGTAGAAGCTCTGGCATCTGGGCAGAGCGCAGTTGGCCTCTGCCCTCCCCTATCCTCTTCTCCAGAGCCGGACTTCCCACAGGCTACCCCAGCGGAAGAGCTGGCATCGGGGCAGAGCGCAGTCGGCCTCTGCCCACCAAGTACCTACAGCTCCAAGCTAGAGAGCAACAAGGAAGCAAGGAGTAGCAGATGCCCCCTCAACAGCTGGGGACATACAGAACAGAGCCAGGCCCCAAAATTCAACAGGTCCCGTATTGGGTTGTGGGTGGACTGCCAGACTAACTCAGATACCGACCGGCATGAGGTCAGGTATCTGGTTAGTCTTCCCTGGGAGGGGGAGATGTGTGGCGAAACCAACCTCGCCACTGGGTTTTGGAGGGGCCTGGCTACCAGCCTCTTGCCTCAGGATTATGGCCTATACTAACTTTAAAGGATAAGACAGACCAGCCGCACAGCTTAAATCTGTCTTTGGAATTGTATTTTATGTTATGTGAGGGTACCCAGATAGCTAATTTTATTGTATTCATGTAGTCTGAGTGCCATTCACCTAATAATATGCACTCAGACTTGAGCTATCTGGGGATATGTTAAATGTCTGTGTTTACTGTAAGGGTTGTGACATTGTATGTTTAAATGGTGATTTCTGTCCTGTTGTCCCCACATGTGTATTGGCGATTTCCCTTTGTCCTGAGAGATAATTCAATTACTCCTCGGGTGTCTCCAGGGCAGAGAGGAGGAAACCATGATGCATTGTGGGATGTATTGTGTCTGTGTATCCTGAATTGCTGCATATCTGTCCTGTGTCACAGTCTTCCATCTGGTCCCCTAGGGGAGTGTCCACCAGATGGGGACCTGCATAAATACGGGCAGGTAGCCCACAATAAAGAGTGCCTGTTTTATCCTTCATCATGTTGAGGCTGGTGTTTGGGTAACTGATCAACACTGGGGGATTGCTATACGCTGAAGATTTGCTATACTCCCCTGGCATAACTACTAGCTCTTGTAAGAGCTGTTCCTGCTCTCTGGCTGTAGGAAAGGTTCACCCACTGGAGCCTGGAGCCTTGTCGTAGGTCCAGGGTGGGTAGGAGACGCTGAGGCCTCAACCAAGCTTCGGTGGTTCGTGGGGTCTGCAGCGCTTACGGTGTCAAGTGGAGTGCTTGGAGATCTCTGGAAGCACTAGGAGCATCTATCGACGGAGGTACCCGGTCGGGGTGCTAGGAGATCTGTTACAAGGGTCATCAGCAGGCCACCAATCATAATTTTTCAAGGGTGTATATGATGCCCTTCTTTATGTGATATACAGGTTGTATCGGAGTGCCTCTTCCTTGTATTTTTTGGCAGCACTTGCACTTTATATACAGTTAAATATAAAGAAAATAATTTTTCCTCTAAAATTGATCTATCAATCTATATTCGGTTTGGTGGGTATTATTGTCAGTCTGTAAAAGTAGCGTACTACTCAGACAAAATCATTCCCAGCAGCGACCTGGGAGTCCAAGATGCATCCAGACATCCTCCCCATGCTGTTCCCGAGCCATTTCAGTGGTGTTTCCATCAATTTCTGACCTTTTCCTATGAACAGAGCAGGGGGTGCCTGGTTTAATGCTTGGGTTCTCCCATTGACTTCCATTGTGCTCGGGTGCTCTTTAGTGTTCTACTCGAGCACCCCAGCACTTTGGTGCTCGATCAACACTAATCAAGAACATACCGGAGCACGCGCACCCCGTCAAGGTCTCTCCATATGGCGCAGGACCTAACGCTATCCTACCTATGCCGTATGGACAATTTATGATAATTGTATAAAGTCCGACACACAGTCAGCAGCTCCCGGTTACCTCCAGCGTGAAATCACACATGCAATAGGAGGAGGGAGGAGGCTGTGAGTCCCACCTATAACTGGCTTATATGATGCCCAGATGCACCTGAATGTTACCCATATATTTTAAAATTAAGGCACACTCAAACCTGAGGTTGCCCCACCTCCAGGAATACATTTACAGACAAAATCACAGAATAAAGTGGTCTAAAAGGCAAAAGATGCTCAAAACCCCAAATGCTGTAGCGCATTTCTACCCGGGGCAGCAAATCCTGCCCATGTGATCCGTTGATAACAGCAATCCCCAGCCAAAATGCATACAATGGAGAATGCTGGCAACGGACCACATGTACACAGGTCTTAAAAGCAGGTCTTAAAAGACATGTACACAGGTCTTAAAAGCAGGTCTTAAAAGCAGAAAATGCTCAAAACCCCATATGCGGGTAGAAATGCGCTACAGTACTTAGGGTTTTGAGCATCTTTTGCCTTTTAGACCACTTTATTCTGTGATTTTGTCTGTAAATGTATGCCTGGAGAGGTGGGGCAACCTCAGGTTTGAATGTGCCTTAATTTTGATCTATGGGTAACATTCAGGTGCAGCTGGGCAGCCTGCATCACATGAGCCAGTTATAGGTGGGACTCGCAGCCTCCTCCCTCCTCTCATTGTATGTGTGATTTCACGCTGCAGGTAACTGTTAGCTTCTGGCTGTGTGTCGAATTTTATGCACCTATCATAAATTGTCCATACGGCATAGGTAGGTTAGCATTAGGTCCCGTACAATATTGAGAGACCTTGACGGGGTGCGCGGGCTCCATTATGTTCTTGATATAAGAATATATTGGCGAAAGTCTCATTTTAATATCATAGAACCGAAAAAAGAGGAAAAAAGGCCTCCCTATAATACCGTAAGTAAGGGCAAACAGAGAACCAATCATATAAACCCAAAAGTGTTGCTAGAAAAACAACCATGGAATGCCCAATAAAAATATAAATACTTTATTGAATCATCAATTGATCAAAAAATTCATAAGACATGTTACACAGAATTACTATGGAGAATAATCAGCAAAACAACCTGAATTCAGTAGTCCCCCCCGTCGGTGCCTCAAAAACCCGCCAAACAGATGGAATACATGTCTGTGCAATATGCAGTGAGGTGATTCACAAGTAGAAAGTATCAAGTAAATATCCGCTACAAGTGACTGTGATGTTCAACTCACTGCACAGCCCAGTGGAGGGTTAATGTGTAATAATACAGCCCAAAATAGTAATACTATAGAGCACATAATCACATAACATCCACTTAATAAATCCAGATGAGATATGCCCATATACAACAGATCATAAATAGCAGGCTGCAAAATAACAAACTCCTACACAAAAGTACCCACTGGGAACGTGAACATACCCACAGACATGATGAAGGGCTAGGACACCGAACACAAGGCAGGCAAGAACCCCGACGCGCGTTTCGCCTCAGCTTCGTCAGGAGGTTAATGAGAATGTGGCCATGGCTCCCCCTTTATACCCATCATGTAGCTACACATATAGTTGATATAACTCAGCTGATACCTATTAATCGAGCGCTTGTGCCCGATGATGCACGCCGAGGACATCATGGAGGCGCCGCATTCATCAGGAGGAGGGGTGGAACGCAAACGTGCGTTCCAGCCCGCCTCCCAAGGAAACACAGCGGCGTCCCCACGTGTCCCGGTGCACAGCGCATCCTGGCCAAGCGCTGTATCAACTCATCCGGCAAACCTGCCAAGCGGCTCTGAAAATGTCAGAGCCCATTCAAGTATATGGGGAATGATTTTAACCCTTAATGGAATCTACATGGGGTATATAAGGTCCGGAAATGCCACAGGACCGCTGAGTACACATAGCTCATAATAAGGATAATAAAAAAGAACCAAAATGGGGGAGAAATGGAGGAAAAGAAAGAAAAGGAGAGATCAGCAAGAAGTAAACAGAAAATCCTCACCATATGTTTAAATTATGGTTATACGTATCCACGGTCACATAATCATGCAAAAAATCCTATTAATGCATCGGTAGTATCATGATTCTATGGGAGATTTGAATAGTAAAACTATAATTCCACAGTTCCATGATTTCATACAAGTTTACAAGAATTTGACATAATAAATTTATACATAAAGGGTAGCATGATTTTATATGAATTGAAACCCATGATTTTTAACAGGTTTACAAGAATTTAGCATGATGAATTTATACATAGGAAGTAACATGATTTTATATAAATTGGATCCCATAGTTTTTAACAATAAATTTACATATCCATGACACCATGATTCCATACAAAATTACAACAATTTATCATCAACAAACATTATGTGCATGATTATGTGATATAATATATATTTCCTCTGAGACATGATGTGTGTACATCAATTATGTATATGTATAGAGGAGAACAATAATTTTCCAAAAACGGAGGTGATATTATTCTCATACCAATATTATCTAAGACAAATTTAAGTGACCCATTCAACAATTCATTCTATAGAAGTGTAGACCCTATTCGATAGAAGTCGCGTCCTATCCAGCCCATTCAAAAGAAATCTGCATAGACCATATGGAGTTATACTCCCACATAAATATTTTCAGAGCAGATTGCAGTGACCCATTCAATTTATCACATTACATAAAAAGATCCCACAACCATTCAGAAGGAGAAAATTCATAATTAATGTGGAGCATTGCAGGGGATGATCGATGGACCCGAGTGCAACTGGGCCCACCTAAACATAGTGGGTCCAGTGCAGTCGGGCCCATCGTCACGCCCCAACAATACTGGACACATACACAATCAGTTATCCCAAAACCATAATTGTGAAAAAAACACCATCTATACTCATACAAAAAGACCATAATAGTCGACAACATCTTCTAATACGGACTGTATTGCAACCTACGGTGACATGTCCTGTGCAAAAGTATTATCGGAGTAAAAACTCCAAATTCCATAATAATAAATATGCATAAAACTAATAATTCATACTAAGGGGTGATAGGTGTGCCCAAATCCAGCTGGGTACCATCAATGGTGGTTATACCAGCCCAGTCAGGCACATCATCACCCAAAAATGTGCAAAAAACCTTAAAAGGTATCATGTTTCAAGTACAACCTATGTGAATCCATTACCTTAAAGTCAATTCCTCAGAGAAAAAAATAAAAATAAAAAGATTCCACAATAATCTAGCCCATATGTCATAGCAGATTCCTTGTCAAATAATCATGACTCCAACCACATAAATGAAAAAATACCCAAAGTGTGCGTATTTAGAGTCCCATATATCACTCCTTTCAAGTGCGTATGTCATGATTTTTCTTTATGTTGATATCTTCTTTTTGATTTGCATCACCGAATTTCCGGCCCATGTGGAAACTGCTCCTCTACTCGCACACCTCCACTCCTCCTCATACCATGACCACACGAAAACTAAATAGAATAAAAAGCAGTTAAAATTACTGAAAAATTCAGTAACAACGCTACCTTAAATAAAGGATTTAAAACTCAAAGCCTCATTTAATCCATGAGGAGTCACTGTATTGAGCAGAACCATCCACTTTGTCTCTTTTTGGCGGAGGCAGCGTTTTATGTTGCCCCCTCTAATCCCCAGACGTACATGGTCTATCCCTTTAAAGAGAATGCCCCTAGGGTTGCAGACATGCACCTCCCTGAAATGTTTTGCCACTGGTTTTAACTTTCTAAGCTTATCACACTCCGTAATCTCGGCAGCCGCCTTAATATCACGAATGTGTTCCAGGACTCTCGTCCTGAGTGCCCTCGTGGTGATACCTATTTAGTTCAGCCCACAGGGGCACTCAGCACGATAGATCACCGCCTCTGTTTTACAGAAGATGTGATGCACAATTTTGTACTCCTTCTCCCTGTTGGTGTTAGTAAATTTGTCTGATCGAATCATGTATTTACATGCAGTACAATCACCACAGGGGAAGAAACCCCACTGTGGGCCCTTATCTCCAAATATCCCTCCCTTTGTAGGGGCTACATAGTGGCTCCTGGTCACTATATCTCTCAAGCTTTTAGCTCTCTTCCAAGTAACCAGCGGCCTATCCGAAATGACCTTTTTCAGGTCTCTATCTGTACGAAGGACCTGCCAATGTCTATGGAGGATATCCTGCATTTGTCTCCATTGGGCATTAAAGTTGGTAATAAACCTGGGAAAGCCAAAATCTTTTTCTTTTTCTTTTTTGCGTGAGGATTGTTTAAGCAAACTATCCCGCAAGGAGTTTTTGGCCCTATCATAGCCCTTTTTGATTACTTTGTGGCTATAACCTCTCTCTCGGAGTCTCCTAGAAAGATCCGCTGCCTCCCGCTCGAAACTTACTTCACTGGAACAAATTCTCCTTGCTCTGCAAAATTGTCCAATGGGTATAGTGCGAGCGACCTGTGGATGATGCGAGGAGGAGGAGAACAGTAATGAATTTGTAGCCGTGGGCTTCTGATGTATATCAAAGACCAGGAGGCCATCATTCTCCACAGTAATCGCAAGATCCAAAAAATCGACACGTTCGCCACTATAAAGCCACGTCAACTTTATGTTCTGATCATTAGAGTTAAGATCACCCATAAACTTCTCCATGTGCGACTGTCGAGCCCTGCCAGATGAACAACACATCATCAATATACCTCGACCACGAGACTACGGCGTCATGACCTTCCAGATTCAAGACAATCTCCCTCTCCCACAGCCCCAGGAAAAGATTTGCGTATGAGGGCGCACAAGTCGCCCCCATCGCCGTTCCCCGGAGCTGTAGGAAATAGCGATCCTTAAACGTAAAAGCATTGTGTTTCAATGCAAACTCCAACAGCGTCATGATTAAATCAACCAGGTCGCTGTCTAGTTTAGTTGTATTTAGAAAAAATCGTGACGCTCGCAGCCCGTGGTCGTGGCAGATGGAGGTGTACAGGGACTCGACGTCGCACGTGACCAGAACCATGTTTTTGTCCAAATGTACACCACTGAGTCTATGAAGGACGTCAGTGGTGTCACGTACGAAAGAGGGCAGGGTCTCTACACATTTTTGTAAATAAAAGTCCACAAAGCGGCAGACAGTCTCACACAGGCTCCCAATCCCAGACACTATTGGTCTGCCTGGAGGTGTTTTGGGATCCTTATGTACTTTCGGCAATAGATAGAATGTGGAAAGTACCGTAAAATCGGTGGTCAAACCCTCCCACATTTTCGCACTAATAATGCCCTTGTCATATGCATACCTCAGGATGCCATCCAGCTCACTCTTGTATTGTGTCATAGGGTTAGATTCCAATTTCTGATAACAGGATATATCCCCCAATTGTCGAAAGGCCTCTTTCTCGTACATCCGCACCGGCCAGACCACAACATTGCCCCCCTTGTCCGCAGGTTTTATGATAATATTTTTCATATTTTTGAGTTCCTTTAGAGCCAGTCGTAACTCTCTCCTGAGATTATCATACGATCTATTATCGCATAATTTTTCAAGATATTGTTTAACTAATTTTACAAATATATCAACTGCTGGACATGAGGCTGTAGGGGGCCAATGTTGTGATCGGCGGTGCAGGTGCACGGGAACCTTGGACACATCAGATTCCTGTTCGTCTAATAGTGATTGTAAATCATTTAAAGTTTGTATGTCAATAGGGGAGAGATCAGAATGATCCCCACCCCTATTCAAATATTTTTTAAAACACAATTTTCTTGCGAAGGTGTTCCAAGTCCTTCACCGACAGGAAAAAATCAAATTTTCCCGTCGGTGAAAAAGTCAGACCCCTCCGCAAGACGGATAGCTGGGGCTGTGTGAGGACGATATCTGACAAATTTATTACCTTTAATATCTCTTTGCTCGTTTCCCCAGGGCATAATTCTGCTTTGTCTTTCGCTTTGTAGATGGGGTTCTTAAGCGGGAGGTCCAGTTTTCCTTGCCGCCTCCCTCGCCGGATCCCCGACGCTCCTCTAAAAAATGCTCTCCACATCCTTGACTGTTTGTGGAAGTTGTGGATAAAGAGAGTGATGAATTTCGTGTACGGCTTCTTGTCATGTGCCACCGATACACCTTGTTATTCTGAAAATCAACCAGATCTCTCTGGAATTTTTTCACCTTAAGGCCTTGGATTTCTTTTTCCCATCTCACCAGATCCTCCTCCAATTCACCATCAAATGCTGCACAGGCTTTAGCTGGTACCGCCCGTTGTATCTGTTCCCGTATACTATCAATTTCTTTTTCCACCAAAGTCCAAAGTCTCATTTTAATATCAGTATGAGGGATAGCCATATATTGTCAATTGCATCTACAATTTGAAGTGCACCATTTTCAGTGATTTTCGGTGTCAAATGCCCCCACAGGGGCTTTCTTCCTGGGTAACTGGATGCCCCAGTTACAGTAGAAAAACTACAAAAGACGTTGTCATTACAGCAGTGTCATTTTTCCCAGTGGTCTTTTTATGACCTCTTAAAATAAAAATAAAATAAAAAATATTAATAAATTAAAAAGAAAAGTAAAAAATCTAATAAAATAGAATGAAATATAAATAAATTAAAAAAATACCCACGCCAACCAAAATTATCATCATTATCGCTAGAGTTGAGCGAACACCTGGATGTTCGGGTTCAAGAAGTTCGGCTGAACTTCCCGGAAATGTTCGGGTTCGGGATCTGAACCCGACCCGAACTTCGTCCCGAACCCCATTGAAGTCAATGGGGACCCGAACTTTTCGGCACTAAAAAGGCTGTAAAACAGCCCAGGAAAGAGCTAGAGGGCTGCAAAAGGCAGCAACATGTAGGTAAATCCCCTGCAAACAAATGTGGATAGGGAAATGAATAAAAATATAAATAAAATAAATAAAAATTAACCAATATCAATTGGAGAGAGGTCCCATAGCAGAGAATCTGGCTTCACGTCACCCACCACTGTAACAGTCCATTGTCAGATATTTAGACCCAGGCAGAGGAGAGAGGTCCCGTAACAGAGAATCTGGCTTCATGTCAGCAGAGCATCAGTCTTCATGTCATAGCAGAGAATCATGCCTCACGTCACCCAACACTGGAACAGTCCATTGTCAGATATTTAGGCCCAGGCACCCAGGCAGAGGAGAGAGGTCCCGTAACAGAGAATCTGGCTTCATGTCAGCAGAGAATCAGTCTGCATGTCATAGCAGAGAATCAGGCTTCACGTCACCCACCACTGTAACAGTCCATTGTCAGATATTTAGGCCCAGCACCCAGGCAGAGGAGAGAGGTCCCGTAACAGAGAATCTGGCTTCATGTCAGCAGAGAATTAGTCTGCATGTCATAGCAGAGAATCAGGCTTCACGTCACCCAACATTGGAACAGTCCATTGGCATATATTTAGGCCCCGGCACCCAGACAGAGGAGAGGTTCATTCAAATTTGGGTAGCCTCGAAATATAATGGTAAAATGAAAATAAAAATAGGATTGAATGAGGAAGTGCCCTGGAGTACAATAATATATGGTTAAGGGGAGGTAGTTAATGTCTAATCTGGACAAGGGACGGACAGGTCCTGTGGGATCCATGCCTGGTTCATTTTTATGAACGTCAGCTTGTCCACATTGGCTGTAGACAGGCGGCTGCGTTTGTCTGTAATGACGCCCCCTGCCGTGCTGAATACACGTTCAGACAAAACGCTGGCCGCCGGGCAGGCCAGCACCTCCAAGGCATAAAAGGCTAGCTCTGGCCACGTGGACAATTTAGAGACCCAGTAGTTGAATGGGGCCGAACCATCAGTCAGTACATGGAGGGGTGTGCACACGTACTGTTCCACCATGTTAGTGAAATGTTGCCTCCTGCTAACACGTTGCGTATCAGGTGGTGGTGCAGTTAGCTGTGGCGTGTTGACAAAACTTTTCCACATCTCTGCCATGCTAACCCTGCCCTCAGAGGAGCTGGCCGTGACACAGCTGCCTTGGCGACCTCTTGCTCCTCCTCTGCCTTGGCCTTGGGCTTCCACTTGTTCCCCTGTGACATTTGGGAATGGTCTCAGTAGCGCGTCTACCAACGTGCGCTTGTACTCGCGCATCTTCCTATCACGCTCCAGTGCAGGAAGTAAGGTGGGCACATTGTCTTTGTACCGTGGATCCAGCAGGGTGGCAACCCAGTAGTCCGCACATGTTAAAATGTGGGCAACTCTGCTGTCGTTGCGCAGGCACTGCAGCATTTAGTCGCTCATGTGTGCCAGGCTGCCCAGAGGTAAGGACAAGCTGTCCTCTGTGGGAGGCGTATCGTCATCGTCCTGTGTTTCCCCCCAGCCACGCACCAGTGATGGGCCCGAGCTGCGTTGGGTGCCACCCTGCTGTGACCATGCTTCATCCTCATCCTCCTCCACCTCATCCTCGTCCTCCAGTAGTGGGCCCTGGCTGGCCACATTTGTACCTGGCCTCTGCTGTTGCAAAAAACCTCCCTCTGAGTCACTTCGAAGAGACTGGCCTGAAAGTGCTAAAAATGACCCTTCTTCCTCCTCCTCCTCCTCCTGGGCCACCTCCTCTTCCATTATCGCCCTAAGTGTTTTCTCAAGGAGACATAGAAGTGGTATTGTAACGTTGATAACGGTGTCATCGCCACTGGCCATGTTGGTGGAGTACTCGAAACAGCGCAACAGGGCACACAGGTCTCGCATGGAGGCCCAGTCATTGGTGGTGAAGTGGTGCTGTTCCGCAGTGCGACTGACCCGTGCGTGCTGCAGCTGAAACTCCACTATGGCCTGCTGCTGCTCGCACAGTCTGTCCAGCATGTGCAAGATGGAGTTCCACCTGGTGGGCACGTCGCATATGAGGCGGTGAGCGGGAAGGCCGAAGTTACGCTGTAGCGCAGACAGGCGAGCAGCGGCAGGATGTGAACGCCGGAAGCGCGAACAGACGGCTTGCACTTTATGCAGCAGCTCTGACATGTCGGGGTAGTTGTGAATTAACTTCTGCACCACCAAATTCAGCACATGCGCCAGGCAAGGGATGTGCGTCAAACCGGCTATTCCCAGAGCTGCAACGAGATTTCGCCCATTATTGCACACCACCAGGCCGGGCTTGAGGCTCACCGGCAGCAACCACTCGTCGGTCTGTTGTTCTATACCCCGCCACAACTCCTGTGCGGTGTGGGGCCTGCCCCCCAAACATATGAGTTTCAGAATGGCCTGTTGACGTTTACCTCGGGCTGTGCTGAAGTTGGTGGTGAAGGTGTGTGGCTGACTGGATGAGCAGGTGGAAGAAGAGGGGGAGGAAGCTGAGTAGGAGGAGGTGGCAACAGGAGGCAAAGAATGTTGCCCTGCGATCCTTGGCGGCGGAAGGACGTGCGCCAAATAGCTCTCCGCCTGGGGCCCAGCCGCCACTACATTTACCCAGTGTGAAGTTAGGGAGATATAGCGTCCCTGGCCGTGCTTACTGGTCCACGTATCTGTGGTTAGGTGGACCTTGCCACAGATGGCGTTGTGCAGTGCACACTTGATTTTATCGGATACTTGGTTGTGCAGGGAAGGCACGGCTCTCTTGGAGAAGTAGTGCCGGCTGGGAACAACATACTGTGTGACAGCAAGCGACATGAGCTGTTTGAAGCTGTCTGTGTCCACCAGCCTAAATGACAGCATTTCATAGGCCAGTAGTTTAGAAATGCTGGCATTCAGGGCCAGGGATCGAGGATGGCTAGGTGGGAATTTACGCTTTCTCTCAAATGTTTGTGAGATGGAGAGCTGAACGCTGCCGTGTGACATGGTTGAGATGCTTGGTGACGCAGGTGCTGGTGTTGGTGGTACATCCCATGTTTGCTGGGCGGCAGGTGCCAACGTTCCTCCAGAGGCGGAGGAAGAGGCCGAGGCGGCGGCAGCAGAAAAGGTAGCAGGGGGAGCCTGAGTGACTTCCTTGTTTTTAAGGTGTTTACTCCACTGCAGTTCATGCTTTGCATGAAGGTGCCTGGTCATGCAGGTTGTGCTAAGGTTTAGAACGTTAATGCCTCGCTTCAGGCTCTGATGGCACAGCGTGCAAACCACTCGGGTCTTGTCGTCAGCACATTGTTTGAAGAAGTGCCATGCCAGGGAACTCCTTGAAGCTGCCTTTGGGGTGCTCGGTCCCAGATGGCGTCGTTCAGTAGCAGGCGGAGTCTCTTGGCGGCGGGTGTTCTGCTTTTGCCCACTGCTCCCTCTTTTGCTACGCTGTTGGCTCGGTATCACCACTGCCTCTTCCTCAGAACTGTGAAAGTCAGTGGCACGACCTTCATTCCATGTGGGGTCTAGGACCTCATCGTCCCCTGCATCGTCTTCCACCCAGTCTTGATCCCTGACCTCCTGTTCAGTCTGCACACTGCAGAAAGACGCAGCAGTTGGCACCTGTGTTTTGTCATCATCAGAGACGTGCTGAGGTGGTATTCCCATGTCCTCATCATCAGGAAACATAAGTGGTTGTGCGTCAGTGCATTCTATGTCTTCCACCGCTGGGGAAGGGCTAGGTGGATGCCCTTGGGAAACCCTGCCAGCGGAGTCTTCAAACAGCATAAGAGACTGCTGCATAACTTGAGGCTCAGACAGTTTCCCTGGTATGCATGGGGGTGATGTGACAGACTGATGGGCTTGGTTTTCAGGCGCCATCTGTGCGCTTTCTGCAGAAGACTGGGTGGGAGATAATGTGAACGTGCTGGATCCACTGTCGGCCACCCAATTGACTAATGCCTGTA
The DNA here is from genome assembly GCF_014858855.1 of Bufo gargarizans. Lineage (NCBI taxonomy): Eukaryota > Metazoa > Chordata > Amphibia > Anura > Bufonidae > Bufo > Bufo gargarizans. The sequence goes on from NC_058084.1 coordinate 329,062,831, forward strand.
CCTGCTCAGGCCTTACCATCCTTAGAACGGCATTGGGCCCCACCAAATATCGCTGTAAATTATGGCGGCTACTGGGACATGAGGTAGTTGGTACACTAGGACGTGTGGCTGTGGCAGAACGGCCACGTCCTCTCCCAGCACCAGAGGGTCCACTAACACCACCACGACCATGTCCGCGTCCCTTACTAGATGTTTTCCTCATTCTTACCGTTCACCACAATAAGAAAAATATTATTTGGCCCAATGTATTGAATTCAAATTCAGGCCTTTTTTTACAGACACCTAACACTATCTGGCTATCTATTTAGGTACCGTATTACACTAATAAAGCACAGCAGTAACGACAGATTTAGCTGAATATAAATTTGAGGCCTAGTATTTAGGCGCTGGATGACAGGTATACGTTTATGGACAGAATTAGACTTGGAATTGCACAGTAGCGTGTGTGTGAAGTTATTGAGAATGACCCTATCTGCACCTTGAATCTTATATACCCTTTTAGGGATAGATTTAAAGTAGGCCTGATACAGCAGAAACCACTAATTTAGAGAATTGCAAAATTGGGAATTGTATTTCAACCCAGAACAAAAACTGTGCTTTGACGGACACTAAATAACTTGACCAGCCACAGCAATAATGACAGATTTAGATGAATATAAATTTGAGGCCTCAGGCCTAGTATTTAGGCGCTGGGTGACAGGTATACGTTTACACACAGAATTAGGCTAGGTCTACACGACGAAATTTGTTGCGCGACATTTTGTTGCACCAATGTCGCGCGACAATTTTTATAATGGCAGTCTATGGTGTCACACTGCAACATGCGACATGCTGCGACTGCGATGCGACAGTCGCAGAAAATCCATTCAAGATGGATTTTTCTGCGACTGTCGCGTCGCAGTCGCAACATGTCGCATGTTGCAGTGCGACACCATAGACTGCCATTATAAAAATTGTCGCGCGACATTGGTGCAACAAAATGTCGCGCGACAACTGTTGCGCCCTATCTGTCGCGCGACTTTTTGTTGCGCGACAAATGTCGTCGTGTAGACCTAGCCTTAGACTTAGAATTGCACAGTAGCGTGTGTGTGAAGTTATTGAGAATGACCCTATCTGTACCTTGAATCTTATATACCCTTTTAGGGATAGATTTAAAGTAGGCCTGATACAGCAGAAACCTCTAATTTAGAGAATTGCAAAATTGGGAATTGTATTTCAACCCAGAACAAAAACTGTGCTTTGACGGACACTAAATAACTTGACCAGCCACAGCAATAATGACAGATTTAGATGAATATAAATTTGAGGCCTCAGGCCTAGTATTTAGGCGCTGGGTGACAGGTATACGTTTACACACAGAATTAGACTTGGAATTGCACAGTAGCGTGTGTGTGAAGTTATTGAGAATGACCCTATCTGCACCTTGAATCTTATATACCCTTTTAGGGATAGAGTTAAAGTAGGCCTGATACAGCAGAAACCACTAATTTAGAGAATTGCAAAATTGGGAATTGTATTTCAACCCAGAACAAAAACTGTGCTTTGACGGACACTAAAAAACTTGACCAGCCACAGCAATAATGACAGATTTAGATGAATATAAATTTGAGGCCTCAGGCCTAGTATTTAGGCGCTGGGTGACAGGTATACGTTTACACACAGAATTAGACTTGGAATTGCACAGTGGCGTGTGTGTGAAGTTATTGAGAATGACCCTATCTGCACCTTGAATCTTATATACCCTTTTAGGGATAGATTTAAAGTAGGCCTGATACAGCAGAAACCACTAATTTAGAGAATTGCAAAATTGGGAATTGTATTTCAACCCAGAACAAAAACTGTGCTTTGACGGACACTAAATAACTTGACCAGCCACAGCAATAATGACAGATTTAGATGAATATAAATTTGAGGCCTCAGGCCTAGTATTTAGGCGCTGGGTGACAGGTATACGTTTACACACAGAATTAGACTTGGAATTGCACAGTAGCGTGTGTGTGAAGTTATTGAGAATAACCCTATCTGCACCTTGAATCTTATATACCCTTTTAGGGATAGATTTAAAGTAGGCCTGATACAGCAGAAACCACTAATTTAGAGAATTGCAAAATTGGGAATTGTATTTCAACCCAGAACAAAAACTGTGCTTTGACGGACACTAAATAACTTGACCAGCCACAGCAATAATGACATATTTAGATGAATATAAATTTGAGGCCTATTTTTTAGGCGCTGGGTGACAGGTATACGTTTACACACAGAATTAGACTTGGAATTGCACAGTAGCGTGTGTGTGAAGTTATTGAGAATAACCCTATCTGCACCTTGAATCTTATATACCCTATTAGGGATAGATTTAAAGTAGGCCTGATACAGCAGAAACCACTAATTTAGAGAATTGCAAAATTGGGAATTGTATTTCAACCCAGAACAAAAACTGTGCTTTGACGGACACTAAATAGCTTGACCAGCTAGAGCAATAATGACAGATTTAGATGAATATAAATTTGAGGCCTCAGGCCTAGTATTTAGGCGCTGGGTGACAGGTATACGTTTACACACAGAATTAGACTTGGAATTGCACAGTAGCGTGTGTGTGAAGTTATTGAGAATGACCCTATCTACACCTTGAATCTTATATACCCTTTTAGGGATAGATTTAAAGTAGGCCTGATACAGCAGAAACCACTAATTTAGAGAATTGCAAAATTGGGAATTGTATTTCAACCCAGATCAAAAACTGTGCTTTGACGGACACTAAATAACTTGACCAGCCTCAGCAATAATGACAGATTTATATGAATATAAATTTGAGGCCTAGTATTTAGGCGCTGGGTGACAGGTATACGTTTACACACAGAATTAGACTTGGAATTGCACAGTAGCGTGTGTGTGAAGTTATTGAGAATGACCCTATCTGCACCTTGAATCTTATATACCCTTTTAATGAATAGATTTAAAGTAGCCCTGATACAGCAGAAACCACTAAATTAGGAAATTGCTAAGTTGGGAATTGTATTTCAACCCTGAACAAAAATATATCCTTTGCCAGACAGCAGACAGTATTACAATTGGCTGGCCACAGCTGAAACACCAGATTTAGGGTACTGCTATTTTGGCAATTGTATTTCACCCCTCAATAAAATAGCAAGCACAGCCAAGCCCCTGATGTAGGATATAGCCAAAAAAATAACCACACTATTGATGGTTAAATGCACTTGGTGACAGCTTGCCCCTGATGTGGGATATAGCCAAAAAATAACCACACTATTGATGGTTAAATGCACTTGGTGACAGCTTGAACCTGATGTAGGATATAGCCAAAAAATAACCACACTATTGATGGTTAAATGCACTTGGTGACAGCTTGTCCCTGATGTAGGATATAGCCAAAAAATACCCACACTATTAATGGTTAAATGCACTTGGTGACAGCTTGCCCCATATGTAGCATATAGCCAAAAAATAACCACACTATTGATGGTTAAATGCACTTGGTAACAGCTTGCCCCATATGTAGGATATAGCCAAAAAATAACCACACTATTGAGGGTTAAATGCACTTGGTGACAGCTTGACCCTGATGTAGGATATAGCCAAAAAATAACCACACTATTGATGGTTAAATGCACTTGGTGACAGCTTGCCCCATATGTAGGATATAGCCCAAAAATAACCACACTATTGATGGTTAAATGCACTTGGTGACAGCTTGCCCCATATGTAGGATATAGCCCAAAAATAACCACACTATTGATGGTTAAATGCACTTGGTGACAGCTTGCCCCATATGTAGGATATAGCCAAAAAATAACCACACTATTGAGGGTTAAATGCACTTGGTGACAGCTTGCCCCATATGTAGGATATAGCCAAAAAATAACCACACTATTGAGGGTTAAATGCACTTGGTGACAGCTTGCCCCTGATGTGGGATATAGCCAAAAAATAACCACACTATTGATGGTTAAATGCACTTGGTGACAGCTTGCCCCTGATGTAGGATATAGCCAAAAAATAACCACACTATTGATGGTTAAATGCACTTGGTGACAGCTTGACCCTGATGTAGGATATAGCCAAAAAATAACCACACTATTGATGGTTAAATGCACTTGGTGACAGCTTGAACCTGATGTAGGATATAGCCAAAAAATAACCACACTATTGATGGTTAAATGCACTTGGTGACAGCTTGCCCCATATGTAGGATATAGCCAAAAAATAACCACACTATTGATGGTTAAATGCACTTGGTGACAGCTTACCCCATATGTAGGATATAGCCAAAAAATAACCACACTATTTAGGGTTAAATGCACTTGGTGACAGCTTGACCCTGATGTAGGATATAGCCAAAAAATAACCACACTATTGATGGTTAAATGCACTTGGTGACAGCTTGCCCCATATGTAGGATATAGCCAAAAAATAACCACACTATTGATGGTTAAAAGCACTTGGTGACAGCTTGCCCCATATGTAGGATATAGCCAAAAAATAATCACACTATTGAGGGTTAAATGCACTTGGTGACAGCTTGCCCCATATGTAGGATATAGCCAAAAAATAACCACACTATTGAGGGTTAAATGCACTTGGTGACAGCTTGACCCTGATGTAGGATATAGCCAAAAAATAACCACACTATTGATGTTTAAATGCACTTGGTGACAGCTTGCTCCTGATGTAGGATATAGCCCAAAAATAACCACACTATTGATGGTTAAATGCACTTGGTGACAGCTTGACCCTGATGTAGGATATAGCTAAAAAATAACCACACTATTGATGGTTAAATGCACTTGGTGACAGCTTGAACCTGATGTAGGATATAGCCAAAAAATAACCACACTATTGATGGTTAAATGCACTTGATGACAGCTTGACCCTGATGTAGGATATAGCCAAAAAATACCCACACTATTAATGGTTAAATGCACTTGGTGACAGCTTGCCCCATATGTAGCATATAGCCAAAAAATAACCACACTATTGATGGTTAAATGCACTTGGTAACAGCTTGCCCCATATGTAGGATATAGCCAAAAAATAACCACACTATTGAGGGTTAAATGCACTTGGTGACAGCTTGACCCTGATGTAGGATATAGCCAAAAAATAACCACACTATTGATGGTTAAATGCACTTGGTGACAGCTTGCCCCATATGTAGGATATAGCCCAAAAATAACCACACTATTGATGGTTAAATGCACTTGGTGACAGCTTGCCCCATATGTAGGATATAGCCCAAAAATAACCACACTATTGATGGTTAAATGCACTTGGTGACAGCTTGCCCCATATGTAGGATATAGCCAAAAAATAACCACACTATTGAGGGTTAAATGCACTTGGTGACAGCTTGCCCCATATGTAGGATATAGCCAAAAAATAACCACACTATTGAGGGTTAAATGCACTTGGTGACAGCGTGACCCTGATGTAGGATATAGCCAAAAAATAACCACACTATTGATGGTTAAATGCACTTGGTGACAGCTTGCCCCATATGTAGGATATAGCCAAAAAATAACCACACTATTGATGGTTAAATGCACTTGGTGACAGCTTGCCCTATATGTAGGATTTAGCCAAAAAATAACCACACTATTAAGGGTTAAATGCACTTGGTGACAGCTTGCCCCATATGTAGGATATAGCCAAAAAATAACCACACTATTGATGGTTAAATGCACTTGGTGACAGCTTGACCCTGATGTAGGATATAGCCCAAAAATAACCACACTATTGATGGTTAAATGTACTTGGTGGCAGCTTGTGCTGGCGCACCACAAGACACAAAATGGCCGCTGATCACCCCAGAAAAAAGTGAATGAAAAACGCTCTGGGCAGCCTAAAAACAGTGAGCAATTGAATAGCAGCAGTTCAATGATCCACAGCTGTAGATCGATCACTGAATGAAGTCTTTTGGAGGAGTTAATCACTGCCTAATCTCGCCCTAACGTCGCAGCTGCAACCTCTACCTACACTAATCAGAGCAGAGTGACGTGCGTCGCTACGTGACTCCAGCTTAAATAGATGCTGGGTCACATGCTGCACTGGCCAATCACAGCCATGCCAATAGTAGGCATGGCTGTGACGGCCTCTTGGGGCAAGTAGTATGACGCTTGTTGATTGGCTGCTTTGCAGCCTTTCAAAAAGCGCCAAGAAAGCGACGAACACCGAACCCGGACTATTACTAAAATGTTCGGGTTCGGGTCCGTGTCACGGACACCCCAAAATTTGGTACGAACCCGAACTATACAGTTCGTGTTCGCTCATCCCTAATTATCGCCAAAGCTAAATAGGGAACTAATTTTAATAACCTTGAATTTTATATACCCTTTTAACCACCTCCGGACCGCCTAACGCACATGTGCGTTCCGGAGGTGGCAGGCTGGCGCACAGTCACGCATCGGCGCGTCATCTCGCGAGACGCGAGATTTCCTGTGAACGCGCGCACACAGGCGCGCGCGCTCACAGGAACGGAAGGTAAGCGAGTGGATCTCCAGCCTGCCAGCGGCGATCGTTCGCTGGCAGGCTGGAGATCCGAATTTTTTAACCCCTAACAGGTATATTAGACGCTGTTTTCATAACAGCGTCTAATATACCTCCTACCTGGTCCTCTGGTGGTCCCTTTTGTTAGGATCGACCACCAGAGGACTCAGGTAGGTCAGTACAGTCCCACCAAACACTACACTAAACTACACCCCCCCCCCCGTCACTTATTAACCCCTTATAAACCCCTGATCACCCCATATAAACTCCCTGATCACCCCCCTGTCATTGATCACCGCCCTGTCATTGATCACCCCCCTGTCAGGCTCCGTTCAGACGTCCGTATGATTTTTACGGATCCACGGATACATGGATCGGATCCGCAAAAAGCATACGGACGTCTGAATGGAGCCTTACAGGGGGGTGATCAATGACAGGCGGGTGATCACCCATATACACTCCCTGATCACCCCCTGTCATTGATCACCCCCATGTCATTGATCACCCCCCTGTAAGGCTCCATTCAGACGTCCGCATGATTTTTACGGATCCGATCCATGTATCCATGGATCCGTAAAAATCATGCGGACGTCTGAATGGAGCCTTACAGGGGGGGTGATCAGTGACAGGGGGGTGATCACCCTGATCATCCCCTGTCATTGATAAGCCCCCTGTAAGGCTCCATTCAGACGTCCGCATGCGTTTTGTGGATCCGATCCATGTATCCATGGATCCGTAAAAAATCATGCGGACGTCTGAATGGAGCCTTACAGGGGGGGTGATCAGTGACAGGGGGGTGATCACCCTCATTACCCTGATCACCCCTGTCATTGATAACCCCCCTGTAAGGCTCCATTCAGACGTCCGCATGCGTTCTGTGGATCCGATACATGTATCCATGGATCCGTAAAAAATCATGCGGATGTCTGAATGGAGCCTTACAGGGGGGGTGATCAGTGACAGGGGGGTGATCACCCTGATTACCCTGATCACCCCCTGTCATTGATAACCCCCCTGTAAGGCTCCATTCAGACGTCCGCATGCGTTCTGTGGATCCGATCCATGTATCCATGGATCCGTAAAAAATCATGCGGATTTCTGAATGGAGCCTTACAGGGGGGGGTGATCAGTGACAGGGGGGTGATCACCCTGATTACCCTGATCACCCCCTGTCATTGATAACCCCCCTGTAAGGCTCCATTCAGACGTCCGCATGCGTTCTGTGGATCCGATCCATGTATCCATGGATCCGTAAAAAATCATGCGGATGTCTGAATGGAGCCTTACAGGGGGGGTGATCAGTGACAGGGGGGTGATCACCCTGATTACCCTGATCACCCCCTGTCATTGATAACCCCCCTGTAAGGCTCCATTCAGACGTCCGCATGCGTTCTGTGGATCCGATCCATGGATCCGTAAAAAATCATGCGGATGTCTGAATGGAGCCTTACAGGGGGGGTGATCAGTGACAGGGGGGTGATCAGGGAGTCTATATGGGTGATCACCCCCCTGTCATTGATCACCCCCCCTGTCATTGATCACCCCCCCCCCCCCCTGGTAAGGCTCCATTCAGACATTTTTTTTGGCACAAGTTAGCGGAAATTTTTTGTTTGTTTTTGTTTTTTCTTACTAAGTCTCATATTCCACTAACTTGTGTCAAAAAATAAAATCTCACATGAACTCACCATACCCCTCACGGAATCCAAATGCGTAAACATTTTTAGACATTTATATTCCAGACTTCTTCTCACGCTTTAGGGCCCCTAAAAAGCCAGGGCAGTATAAATACCCCACATGTGACCCCATTTCGGAAAGAAGACACCCCAAGGTATTCCGTGAGGGGCATATTGAGTCCATGAAAGATTGAAATTTTTGTCCTAAGTTAGCGGAAAGTGAGACTTTGTGAGAAAAAAACAAAAAAAAAATCAATATCCGCTAACTTATGCAAAAAAAAAAAAATTCTATGAACTCGCCAGGCCCCTCATTGAATACCTTGGGGTGTCTTCTTTCCAAAGTGGGGTCACATGTGGGATATTCATACTGCCCTGGCTTTTTAGGGGCCCGAAAGTGTGAGAAGAAGTCTGGGATCCAAATGTCTAAAAATGCCCTCCTAAAAGGAATTTGGGCCCCTTTGCGCATCTAGGCTGCAAAAAAGTGTCACACATCTGGTATCGCCGTACTCAGGAGAAGTTGGGCAATGTGTTTTGGGGTGTCATTTTACATATACCCATGCTGGGTGAGAGAAATATCTTGGTCAAATGCCAACTTTGTATAAAAAAATGGGAAAAGTTGTCTTTTGCCAAGATATTTCTCTCACCCAGCATGGGTATATGTAAAATGACCCCCCAAAACACATTGCCCAACTTCTCCTGAGTACGGCGATACCACATGTGTGACACTTTTTTGCAGCCAAGGTGGGCAAAGGGGCACATATTCCAAAGTGCACCTTTCGGATTTCGCAGGCCATTTTTTACACATTTTGATTGCAAGGTACTTCTTACACATTTGGGCCCCTAAATTGCCAGGGCAGTATAACTACGCCACAAGTGACCCCATTTTGGAAAGAAGACACCCCAAGGTATTCCGTGGGGGGCACGGCGAGTTCCTAGAATTTTTTATTTTTTGTCACAATTTAGCGGAAAATGATGATTTTTCTTTTTTTTTCTTTTTTCCTTACAAAGTCTCATATTCCACTAACTTGCGACAAAAAATAAAAAATTCTAGGAACTCGCCATGCCCCTCACGGAATACCTTGGGGTGTCTTCTTTCCAAAATGGGGTCACTTGTGGGGTAGTTATACTGCCCTGGCAATTTAGGGGCCCAAATGTGTGAGAAGAACTTTGCAATCAAAATGTGTAAAAAATGACCGGTGAAATCCAAAAGGTGCACTTTGGAATATGCGCCCCTTTGCCCACCTTGGCAGCAAAAAAGTGTGACACATCTGGTATCGCCGTACTCAGGAGAAGTTGGGAAATGTGTTTTGGGGTGTCATTTTACATATACCCATGCTGGGTGAGAAAAATATCTTGGTCAAATGCCAACTTTGTATAAAAAAATGGGAAAAGTTGTCTTTTGCCAAGATATTTCTCTCACCCAGCATGGGTATATGTAAAATGACACCCCAAATCACATTCCCCAACTTCTCCTGAGTACGGCGATACCAGATGTGTGACACTTTTTTGATGCCAAGGTGGGCAAAGGGGCACATATTCCAAAGTGCACCTTTGGGATTTCACCGGTCATTTTTTACAGATTTTGATTGCAAAGTACTTCTCACACATATGGGCCCCTAAATTGCCAGGGCAGTATAACTACGCCACAAGTGACCCCATTTTGGAAAGAAGACACCCCAAGGTATTCCGTGAGGGGCATGGCGAGTTCCTAGAATTTTTTATTTTTTGTCGCAAGTTAGTGGAATATGAGACTTTGTAAGGAAAAAAGAGAAAAAAAAAATAATCATCATTTTCCGCTAACTTGTGACAAAAAATAAAAAATTCTATGAACTCACTATGCCCATCAGCGAATACCTTGGGGTGTCTTCTTTCCAAAATGGGGTCACTTGTGGGGTAGTTATACTGCCCTGGCAATTTAGGGGCCCAAATGTGTGAGAAGTACCTTGCAATCAAAATCTGTAAAAAATGGCCTGCAAAATCCGAAAGGTGCACTTTGGAATATGCGCCCCTTTGCCCACCTTGGCAGCAAAAAAGTGTCACACATCTGGTATCGCCGTACTCAGGAGAAGTTGGGGAATGTGATTTGGGGTGTCATTTTACATATAACCATGCTGGATGAGAGAAATATCTTGGCAAAAGACAACTTTTCCCATTTTTTTATACAAAGTTGGCATTTGACCAAGATATTTTTCTCACCCAGCATGGGTATATGTAAAATGACACCCCAAAACACATTTCCCAACTTCTCCTGAGTACGGCGATACCAGATGTGTCACACTTTTTTGCTGCCAAGGTGGGCAAAGGGGCGCATATTCCAAAGTGCACCTTTTGGATTTCACCGGTCATTTTTTACACATTTTGATTGCAAAGTTCTTCTCACACATTTGGGCCCCTAAATTGCCAGGGCAGTATAACTACCCCACAAGTGACCCCATTTTGGAAAGAAGACACCCCAAGGTATTCTGTGAGGGGCATGGTGAGTTCCTAGAATTTTTTATTTTTTGTCGCAAGTTAGTGGAATATGAGACTTTGTAAGAAAAAAAAAAAATAATAAAAATCATCATCATTTTCCGCTAACTTGTGACAAAAAATAAAAAGTTCTATGAACTCACTATGCCCATCAGCGAATACCTTAGGGTGTCTACTTTCCGAAATGGGGTCATTTGTGGGGTTTTTCTACTGTTTGGGCATTGTAGAACCTCAGGAAACATGACAGGTGCTCAGAAAGTCAGAGCTGTTTCAAAAAGCGGAAATTCACATTTTTGTACCATAGTTTGTAAATGCTATAACTTTTACCCAAACCATTTTTTTTTGTCCAAACATTTTTTTTTTATCAAAGACATGTAGAACAATAAATTTGGCGAAAAATTTATATATGGATGTCGTTTTTTTTGCAAAATTTTACAGCTGAAAGTGAAAAATGTCATTTTTTTGCAAAAAAATCGTTACATTTTGATTAATAACAAAAAAAGTAAAAATGCCAGCAGCAATAAAATACCACCAAATGAAAGCTCCATTAGTGAGAAGAAAAGGAGGTAAAATTCATTTGGGTGGTAAGTTGCATGACCGAGCGATAAACGGTGAAAGGAGTGTAGTGCCGAAGTGTAAAAAGTGCTCTGGTCATGAAGGGGGTTTCACCTAGCGGGGCTGAAGTGGTTAATGAATAGATTTAACGTAGCCCTGATACAGCAGAAACCACTAATTTAGGAAATTGCTAAGTTGGGAATTGTATTTCAACCCTGAACAAAAATATATCCTTTGCCAGACAGCAGACAGTATTACAATTGGCTGGCCACAGCTGAAACACCAGATTTAGGGTACTGCTATTTTGGCAATTGTATTTCACCCCTCAATAAAATAGCAAGCACAGCCAAGCCCCTGACGTATGATATAGCCAAAAAATAACCACACTATTGATGGTTAAATGCACTTGGTGACAGCTTGCCCCTGATGTGGGATATAGCCAAAAAATAACCACACTATTGATGGTTAAATGCACTTGGTGACAGCTTGCCCCTGATGTAGGATATAGCCAAAAAATAACCACACTATTGATGGTTAAATGCACTTGGTGACAGCTTGACCATGATGTAGGATATAGCCAAAAAATAACCACACTATTGATGGTTAAATGCACTTGGTGACAGCTTGAACCTGATGTAGGATATAGCCAAAAAATAACCACACTATTGATGGTTAAATGCACTTGGTGACAGCTTGCCCCATATGTAGGATATAGCCAAAAAATAACCACACTATTGATGGTTAAATGCACTTGGTGACAGCTTACCCCATATGTAGGATATAGCCAAAAAATAACCACACTATTTAGGGTTAAATGCACTTGGTGACAGCTTGACCCTGATGTAGGATATAGCCAAAAAATAACCACACTATTGATGGTTAAATGCACTTGGTGACAGCTTGCCCCATATGTAGGATATAGCCAAAAAATAACCACACTATTGATGGTTAAAAGCACTTGGTGACAGCTTGCCCCATATGTAGGATATAGCCAAAAAATAATCACACTATTGAGGGTTAAATGCACTTGGTGACAGCTTGCCCCATATGTAGGATATAGCCAAAAAATAACCACACTATTGAGGGTTAAATGCACTTGGTGACAGCTTGACCCTGATGTAGGATATAGCCAAAAAATAACCACACTATTGATGGTTAAATGCACTTGGTGACAGCTTGCTCCTGATGTAGGATATAGCCCAAAAATAACCACACTATTGATGGTTAAATGCACTTGGTGACAGCTTGACCCTGATGTAGGATATAGCCAAAAAATAACCACACTATTGATGGTTAAATGCACTTGGTGACAGCTTGAACCTGATGTAGGATATAGCCAAAAAATAACCACACTATTGATGGTTAAATGCACTTGATGACAGCTTGACCCTGATGTAGGATATAGCCAAAAAATAACCACACTATTGATGGTTAAATGCACTTGGTGACAGCTTGCCCCATATGTAGGATATAGCCAAAAAATAACCACACTATTGATGGTTAAATGCACTTGGTGACAGCTTGCCCCATATGTAGGATATAGCCAAAAAATAACCACACTATTGAGGGTTAAATGCACTTGGTGACAGCTTGACCCTGATGTAGGATATAGACAAAAAATAACCACACTATTGATGGTTAAATGCACTTGGTGACAGCTTACCCCATATGTAGGATATAGCCAATAAATAACCACACTATTGATGGTTAAATGCACTTGGTGACAGCTTTCCCCATATGTAGGATATAGCCAAAAAATAACCACACTATTGAGGGTTAACTGCACTTGATGACAGCTTGACCCTGATGTATGATATACCCAAAAAATAACCACACTATTGATGGTTAAATGCACTTGGTGACAGCTTGCCCCATATGTAGGATATAGCCAATAAATAACCACACTATTGATGGTTAAATGCACTTGGTGACAGCTTGCCCCATATGTTGGATATAGCCAAAAATAACCACACTATTGAGGGTTAAATGCACTTGGTGACAGCTTGCCCAATATGTAGGATATAGCCAAAAAATAACCACACTATTGAGGGTTAAATGCACTTGATGACAGCTTGACCCTGATGTATGATATACCCAAAAAATAACCACACTATTGATGGTTAAATGCACTTGGTGACAGCTTGCCCCATATGTAGGATATAGCCAAAAAATAACCACACTATTGATGGTTAAACCACACTATTGTGCTGGCGCACCACAAGACACAAAATGGCCGCCGATCACCCCAGAAAAAAGTGAATGAAAAACGCTCTGGGCAGCCTAAAAACAGTGAGCAATTGAATAGCAGCAGTTCAGTGATCCACAGCTGTAGATCGATCACTGAATGAAGTCTTTTAGAGGAGTTAATCACTGCCTAATCTCGCCCTAACGTCGCAGCTGCAACCTCTACCTACACTGATCAGAGCAGAGTGACGTGCGGCGCTACGTGACTCCAGCCTAAATAGAGGCTGGGTCACATGCTGCACTGGCCAATCACAGCCATGCCAATAGTAGGCATGGCTGTGACGGCCTCTTGGGGCAAGTAGTATGACGCTTGTTGATTGGCTGCTTTGCAGCCTTTCAAAAAGCGCCAAGAAAGCGACGAACACCGAACCCGGACTATTACTAAAATGTTCGGGTTCGGGTCCGTGTCACGGACACCCCAAAATTTGGTACGAACCCGAACTATACAGTTCGTGTTCGCTCATCCCTAATTATCGCCAAAGCTAAATAGGGAACTAATTTTGATAATTTATTTTGGTGTCAGTTTGTGCAATTAAAGAATAAGGCGCTGAAAGAATTAAGACTGTTAAAGCACCAAGCACATTAAATCACAAAAATATCTAAATTTTGCATTTAGTTTGAACAAAATGACATACCATACAAGTACATGTCCTACATTTGTAGAAGCCTTATCATTGTAACCAAGTAAACTTTCTCTTAGGAATCCCAAATGTACTGAGGAGAGCATATTCCCAAGTGTGGGTGGTGTCCTATATACCACCTGACAACCTCCCTGCAGAATATGCCTTATATTTTGATCTTCTAAAAGTAGTGGTAGATATTTTAACACTATTGGGGTTATTTATTAAGACTGGCACTGGCCTCTACATAACTTAGGTGCACCCCCCACCTGCCTAAATCTACACCAGCTCCTTTGCTGGATTAGATTTAGGCATAGAAAATTTGCCCGCAAAATTGTCATATATCTATTCATAAATGACCCCCTATATTCTTATTCATCGTGAATTGGTTACTATATTGCTAATCTAAAACTGGTTTCACTGATTGTTTCAATGACTTGATCAAAAGTATTTTCAAGGTCAAAGAATACTATATCCACAGCCACCCCTCTGTCCAAGCTTCTACTCACCCCCTCATAAAAACAAATTAGGTTAGTCTGACTTCTGTCTTTGGTAAAACCATATTAATACCGAATATTATTTATGGTCACATGCTCCTGTATATAATCCCTTATTAGCTCTTCAAACATTTCCCAGCAATGGAAGTTAAGCTTACTGGTGTATTATTACTTGGGGAAGACCTAGGACCCTTTTTGAAAATGGGTACTACATTTGCCTAGTGCTGGCCATTTGGCAGTGTACTATTCACTAGAGGATCTCTAAACATTATGAACAGGGGCACAACAGATTAATTGGGGGTAATCCATCTGGACATGGAACCTTTTTCACATTTACTTTAACTTTGCTTGGACCATATCTACATTCAGCCACTTCAGTATATTATTTATTGTATTAACAGCACATGTCCTTTCTTTGCTTTTGTATATATAGCTAAAAAAACAACAATATTTAGTGCCTCAACCTTTTCCTGAACTCCAGTGACCATGACTCCCAGCTACCACTATTTAGGAGACCTACCCTCTGACCTTATTGTTTTTTAACATTTACATATATAAATCATTTTGGGGGATTTGTTTTCTTCTCTTTAGTGACCTATTTTTTTATTTTAGCAGATTTTATTTTTAACAAATTTTAATAAGCTCTGTTATTTTCAAAGTCTTCAGCTTACTCCGATTTTGTTTGTTTTAAAATAGTTTTTTATTGGTTTTACAACAGTAAGGACGTACATTCTTTACTTGCCCTACAAGGGCGCCAATATAAGAATGCATCTGATATAGTACAATCAAATGGGAAAAATCGCATCACAGAATAACAAACAAAAAGAGGAAGGGACATAGGAAGGTCCGAGGGAAGGAAAGGGATGGAGGGGGGGGGGGGGGGGGGGGGGGAAAGCATCTCTCATGTTGCAAAATGGTAGGACTTGTTCCAAAGAATTAATGCAATAATACCTTTGATGTTCACGAGAACCATAATGCTATGCAATTCAGTTCGAAAAACCTCTATAATTCTTCCAAGGTTTCCATATCGCCTCAAATCTGTGTGGTGTTCGGGCTTCCCATTGAGCTATCTGCTCAAGGCGGTACAATTTTCAGCGAAGGAAATACACAGTGTTTTGAAAGCTCCTCATGGGGTGTCCAGGTGTGTCAAACTACAAGAGAATAGCTATAAGGTACTTACTCAATGGTACTATACGCCACAAAGAATTAACCGCATGTTCCCTGAATGCAGCCCAAACTGTTGGAGATGTGAACAGAACGTAGGCACTCACAGCCATTTATGGTGGAATTGCACTAAGATTACTTCCTACTAGCGAGAGATATGTAAGGCCTTATCTGAGGTCTGTAAGATGCCATTTCCAGCCTCTCCAAAGGTGTGTCTCTTTGGGGTGTTCGGGGATCTCAGGTCCGATTTTATTTTTAAATGCCTTTTTTTTTGTTTATTGCTCTTTTAACTGTAGCTGTAAGCCATATGGGGTTTACTTTTAGTTGTTTATACTTATTAACTGTAGGAATAAGGGCAGAACTATAATTACCCAAAATATAGCTTTCACCCATTTATCATCTGCTCCCTGTTTCCAGTTTATGTCCTAAAATGCAACCCTCAACTTGGGGAAATTGGCATTTTGTTATTTATAGTTTAGGGGAAATATAATTATATTGTGATCACTATTACCAAGCGTTTAATGAACAGTGACATTCCCAACAAACTCTGCATTGTCAATTCGCCCTCATTGTCCATTCGCCCTCTCGCCCTACTATTCTGTCATTCAGTTAGTTATTGTATTTGGAATAATGTATGCCTGGGATTAATTGCGCTTGAAAAATTATTACAATAATAATAATATTGTACCCGATTGTGATTGCAAAACATGTAATATTCACTAATTAGAACATATATTTGTAATTGCTAGATAGAGTTTTGTGTTCATGGTTAATATACAAAAATGTATACATTACACTAAAAGCATAAAGTTACAGACCTACACAAGCCGTAAAGATAACAGCAGAGATTGCATCTCTCTTGCTTACCTGAAACGATAAGAATAGCGTACCATATGCCATAAAATAATAAGGTTAAGAAAAAAGAAAAGTATTTCTGAAATTTGCATTTCGCAGTGTAAAAATAAATATGTAAAGAATTATTTGTTGAGTTAACATTACATGATGAATGCCAGCTTCTCACATACGTCAGCAATTTCTAAAGCACAATAGATAAAATGGCATGAATTCTGTTTCTGACATTACGCAAATATTTACTTAATATTGTTAGTTGTAGACTCACGACAAGCATATTTCACAGAAATTTTTCAACAACCATTTTAGTAAAGTAAGAATTCAATATGGCTTCACAAGGCTTAACTTTGACCATACTCACTTTCAGGCCAGCTAAACCAACATCTACCAGAAGCACCTGCACATTTCTGTGACCTATCTACAAACATTGCAATGAAGGGAAATCCCAGCTCATTTCAGGGATATCTGAACTGACTGCCAAATGCCTAGCAACATAATTTCTGTATTTCATCTGCCCCCTATTTACCTACAAATGATTTTCTGGAAAAAAAAAACTTTCAGTAGCAAAATATTACTCCCCATACTCCTGTACCTCGCTATAGATGATAGATGCCAAGAGATACACTGAATGGGGTTATCAAAGAATGTGCAGATCCCTAGTTTCTTTTGCAGAAGATAAGTCAAACTTTCTCCTCTCCCTATTGGAACAATCATGGTTACTTGGAGAGAAGTGTGTATGTTTATGGTGGAGTCAGCAGAAATAGCTGTCAGTCAAAATTTATCTTTCAGTTATCTCATGTGTATGTTTGTGTAAGTATAGGTTCCTAGATGCTATTCATTGGATACCTTAAGCAGAGGCTCAACTTGACGCTCCTGGATCCCAAATAAAAATGAAAAAAATGCAAGATCTGTGAAAGGACCTCGACATGCTTTGTTATGGGAGAGGGCAGGGAATGACTGCAACTCTGCACATGCTGTTGTTCCAAACCTGCCCTTAAAAATCAGTGGGCAATAGTTGTAAAGTGATGGTTCATCTACAGTGAGGTAATGTGATAACATTGAATAACATTATTGGCCTACAGACATTGGAAACCTCAGTCGGGTGATGTTACAAATCCCCTAAATGCATGTTTTTCAATGCTATTACATTTGGGAATCACCATTTATGCAACTTGTTAATATTTTATACAAAGTACCCTGATCCGGGGTAAAGTTGTCTGACAGATTTTAAATTTCTAATGGGAGCAGACATGCTTATAAAAGAAAACAAAAACTTAAAGCCTCCCTACGGTTCGAAAAAACAAAATAAAAAAAAAACAATAATTAGGGAATGAAAACTAATCTGGTGATCATCTTTTCAGCTATTGTTCTGCCCATTCTCTGGCTCCTCTTCTGTCATCTAAGATGACCCACCACTTCTGAGACTACTGTAGTTGATGGATACAGTTGGTAGTCCAAGACACTTCCTGCTTATCCAACCCCGCTCTTGGATTGCCCAGACTGCACACATGACCAGTCCAGGCCAATCCAAGGACAGCAGGAAGTGTTTTGCATACTATGCATTAGTGTGAGAAGCGGTGTGGCCATCTTGGGATGGCAGAAGTGGAGCATGGGAACTGGAGAATCTGCAACTGAAAAAGATTAAATGGAGGGCGCCAGGTAAGTGTTCCATTAGTCAATATGATTTTTTTTTGTACTGGAGGGTCGCTTTAACTGACTTGCTAAAGATCCATCTGTTCCAACACTGTGGGTCCTGTCCTCTTTGGACTGGAACTGATGACATCACATCCACCTTTCATGAATGGCAAGTGAACAATGAACATAATGTCATGCGTTCTGCTTTAACGGGGACTGGAAGCCCACCTTTAGCAGGTGAGTTAGGCTTTTTTTATTTATTTCTTTCTTAAGCCTGTATGCTTCCATAACAATTTTAAAAACTTCAGGACAGCTCCTTTAATTTAGACTTTTAAAGAGGACCTTTCACCAATTATGACACTGTGAACTAAGAATACAGACATGGAGAGCGGCGCCCGGGGATCTCACTGCACTTACTATTATCCCTGGGCGCCGCTCCGTTCTCCTGCTATGCCCTCTGGTATCTCCGGTCACAAAGTTATGGTAGGCGGAGTCTGCCCTTGTTATTCTGTAGCGCTGGCCAATCGCATTGCAGAGCTCACAGCCTGGGAGAAAATAACCTCCCAGGCTGTGAGCTCTGAGCTGCGATTGGCCAGCGCTAAAGCAGAACAAGGGCAGACTCCGCCTACCATAACTTAGTGACTGAAATCTCTGCCTACTATAACTTAGTGAGCGGAGATACCGGAGGGCATTGCAGGAGAACGTAGCGGCACCCAGGGATAATAGTAAGTGCAGTGAGATCCCCGGGCGCCGCTCTACATGTCTGTATTCTTAGTTCACAGTGTCATAATCGGTGAAAGGTCCTCTTTAAACATATTAAATAGCGCTGTCTGCTTAGGGCACGGTGGTGGACATACAGTTGAAACCAGAAGTTTACATACACTATATAAAAAGACACATAGGCATGTGTTTCCTCAATATCTGACATGAAATCAGAATAAACCTTTCCTGTTTTTGGTCAATTAGGATAACTGTAATTATTATTATTATTTGCCAAATGCCAGACTAATGAGAGAGAATGTTTTAAGGCATTTTTTATTACTTTCATCAATATCAAACGTTTACAATCACTAAGTTTAACAATTCTGGACTGCCCATATGATGATGTCATGTTTTTGGAAGCTTCTGTTAGGTTTGTTGGCAACATCTGAGTTAGGCCTCATGCAGACGACAGTATTTTTTCACGGTCCGCAAATCGGGGTTCCGTTGTTCCGTGATCCGTGTCCGTTTTTTCTTCCGTGTGTCTTCCGTGATTTTTGGAGGATCACCAGACATGAAGGAAAGTTTAAAAAAAATGTCGTTTTGGTGTCCGCCTGGCCGCGCGGAGCCAAACGGATTCGTCCTGACGTGTGACACGGCAGCCAATGAATGTACCCAAACAGCACGTGATGGGATGCATCACCGGCAGCAGCAGTATGCATGACCCAGTCTATGTGCATGTTGACAGAAGTGCAGTGCAGACAGCCCCGGGAGTAGGTAAGTAGGTTAGGTTACTTTCACACTTGCGTTCGGGGTTCCACTTGTGAGTTCTGTTTGAAGGCTCTCACAAGCGTCCCCGAACGGATCCGTACAGCCCCAATGCATTCTGAGTGGATGCGGATCCGCTCAGAATGCCTCAGTTTGGCACCGTTTGGCCTCCAGTTCCGCTCAGCAGGCGGACACCCAAACGCAGCTTGCAGCGTTCGGGTGTCCGCCTGGCCGTGCGGAGCCAAATAGATCCATCCAGACTTACAGACGTGGACAAAATTGTTGGTACCCTTTGGTCAATGAAAGAAAAAGTCACAATGGTCACAGAAATAACTTTAATCTGACAAAAGTAATAATAAATTAAAATTCTATAAATGTTAACCAATGAAAGTCAGACATTGTTTTTCAACCATGCTTCAACAGAATTATGTAAAAAAATAAACTCATGAAACAGGCATGGACAAAAATGATGGTACCCCTAGAAAACACAGAACATAATGTGACCAAAGGGACATGTTAATTCAAGGTGTGTCCACTAATTAGCATCACAGGTGTCTACAACCTTGTAATCAGCCATTGGGCCTATATATATGGCTCCAGGTAATCACTGTGTTGTTTGGTGATATGGTGTGTACCACACTCGACATGGACCAGAGGAAGCAAAGGAAAGAGCTGTCTCAAGAGATCAGAAAGAAAATTATAGACAAGCATGTTAAAGGTAAAGGCTATAAGACCATCTCCAAGCAACTAGATGTTCCTGTGAGTACAGTTGCTCATATTATTCATAAGTTTAAGATCCATGGGACTGTAGCCAACCTCCCTGGACGTGGCCGCAGGAGGAAAATTGATGACAAATCTAAGAGACGGATAATCCGAATGGTAACAAAAGAGCCTAGAAAGACTTCTAAAGAGATTCAAGGTGAACTTCATGCTCAAGGAACATCAGTGTCAGATCGCACCATCCGTCGTTGTTTGAGCCAAAGTGGACTACATGGGAGACGACCAAGGAGGACACCATTGTTGAAAACGAATCATAAAAAGCAAGACTGGAATATGCCAAACTACATGTTGACAAGCCACAAAGCTTCTGGGAGAATGTCCTGTGGACAGATGAGACAAAAATCGAAGTTTTTGCCAAGGCACATCAGCTGTATGTTCACAGACGAAAAAATGAAGCATATCAAGAAAAGAACACTGTCCCTACTGTGAAACATGGAGGAGGCTCTGTTATGTTCTGGGGCTGCTTTGCTGCGTCTGGCACAGGGTGTCTTGAATCTGTGCAGGGTACAATGAAATCTCAAGACTATCAAGGAATTCTAGAGAGAAATGTACTAGCCAGTGTCAGAAAGCTTGGTCTCAGTCGCAGGTCATGGGTCTTGCAACAGGACAATGACCCAAAACACACCGCTAAAAACACCCAAGAATGGCTAAGAGGAAAAAATTGGACTATTCTAAAGTGGCCTTCTATGAGCCCTGACCTCAATCCTATTGAGCATCTTTGGAAGGAGCTGAAACATGCAGTCTGGAAAAGGCACCCTTCAAACCGGACACAACTGGAGCAGTTTGCTCATGAGGAGTGGGCCAAAATACCTGCTGAGAGGTGCAGATGTCTCATTGACAGTTACAGGAAGCGTTTGATTGCAGTGATTGCCTCAAAAGTTGCGCAACAAAATATTAAGTTAGGGGTACCATCATTTTTGTCCATGCCTGTTTCATGAGTTTATTTTTTTACATAATTCTGTTGAAGCATGGTTGAAAAACAATGTCTGACTTTCATTGGTTAACATTTATAGAATTTTAATTTATTATTACTTTTGTCAGATTAAAGTTATTTCTGTGACCATTGTGACTTTTTCTTTCATTGACCAAAGGGTACCAACAATTTTGTCCACGTCTGTACAATGCAAGTCAATGGGGACGGATCCGTTTGACGTTGACACAATATGGTGCAATTGCAAACGGATCCGTCCCCCATTGACTTTCAATGTAAAGTCAGGAGTCCCTATCGGAGTTTTCTCCAATCCGATGGTATATTTTAACTTGAAGCGTCCCCATCACCATGGGAACGCCTCTATGTTAGAATATACCATCGGATTTGAGTTACATCGTGAAAACTAAGATCCGACAGTATATTCTAACACAGAGGCGTTCCCATGGTGATGGGGACACTTCAAGTTAGAATATACAAAGAACTGTGGACATGACTGCCCCCTGCTGCCTGGCAGCATCTGATCTCTTACAGGGGGCTGTGATCCGCACAATTAACCCCTCAGGTGCCGCATCATAGCCCCCTGTAAGAGATCAGGTGCTGCCAGGCAGCAGGGGGCAGACCGCCCTCCCCACCTCCCCAGTTTTTAATTCATTGGTGGCCAGTGCGGCCCCCCTCCCTCCCTCCCCTGTATTAAATTCATTGGTGGCCAGTGTGGCCCACCCTCCCCTGTATTAAATTCATTGGTGGCCAGTGCAGCCACCCCCCCCTTCCCTGTATTAATTGGCAGCTGAGAGTTCCAATCGGAGTCCCAGTTTAATCGCTGGGGCTCCGATCGGTAACCATGGCAACCAGGGCGCTACTGCAGTTCTAGCTGCCATGGTTACTTAGCAATTTTAGAAGCATTATACTTACCTGTGCTGTCTGTGACCGGCCGGGCGCTCCTCCTACTGGTAAGTGAAAGGTCTGTGCGGCACATTGCTTATAACACAGACCTGTCACTTACCAGTAGGAGGAGCGCCTGGCCGGTCAAAGACAGCACAGGTAAGTATAATGCTTCTAAAATTGCTAAGTAACCATGGCAGCCAGGACTGCAGTAGCGTCCTGGTTGCCATGGTTACCGATCGGAGCCCCAGCGATTAAACTATTAAACTGGGACTTCGATCGGAACTCTCAGCTGCCAATTAATACAGGGGAGGGAGGGGGGGACGGGGGGGCCACACTGGCCACCAATGAATTTAATACAGGGGAGGGGGGGCCGGGGGTGGGCCGCACTGGCCACCAATGAATTTAATACATGGGAGGGAGGGAGGGGGGGGGCCGCACTGGCCACCAATGAATTTAATACAGGGGAGAGAGGGGGGCTGCACTGGCCACCAATGAATTAAAAACTGGGGAGGGAGGGGGTCTGCCCCCTGCTGCCTGGCAGCACCTGATCTCTTACAGGGGGCTATGATACGCACAATTAACCCCTCAGGTGCCGGATCACAGCCCCCTGTAAGAGATCGGATGCTGCCAGGCAGCAGGGGGCAGTCATGTACACAGTTCTTAGTATATTCTAACTTGAAGCGTCCCCATCACTATGGGAGTGCCTCTGTGTTAGAATATACTGTCAGATCTGAGTTTTCACGAAGTGAAAACTCAGCTCTGAAAAAGCTGTATGCAGACGGATCTGCGTATCCGTCTGTGCTAAAGTAGTCTACAGATCACGGATGCGGATGGCAATCTTGTGTGCCTCCGTGTTTTTTCACGGACCCATTGACTTGAAAGGGTCCGTCAACCGCTGTCCGTCAAAAAAATAGGACAGGTCCTATTTTTTTGACGGACAGGAAACACGGATCACGGACGCGGGTGACAAACGGTGCATTTTCCGAGTTTTCAACTGACCCATTGAAAGTCAATGGGTCCGCAGAAAATCACGGACAACGGAACAACGGACACGGATGCACACAACAGTCGTGTGCATGAAGCCTTAATTAGAGACACACCTGGATGTATTTAAATGCACACCTTAAGCACACTGCTTCTTTGTGTAGCATCATGGGAAAGTGTAAATAAATCAGCCAAGATATCAGGAATAGAATTGTGGACCTGTACAAGTCTGGCTCAACCTTGGGTGCAATTTCAAGATACTTGAAGGTGCCTCGTTCATCTGTACAAACAATTATGCGCAATTACAAACAAGATGGGAATGTCCAGCCATTATACCGCTCAGGAAGGAGACGGGTTTTGTGTCCCAGACATGAACATGCTTTGGTCCGACATGTGCATATCAACCCAAGAACAAAAGCAAAAGACCTTGTGAAGATGATGGCAGAAGCTGGTAAAATTGTGTCAATATTCAAAGTGAAACGAGTACTGTATTAACATGGGCTAAAAGGCCACTCTGCCAGGAAGAAGCCATTACTCCAAAAGTAACATAAAAAAGCCAGATTAATGGTTGCAAATGCACACAGGAACAAAGACCTACATTTTTGGAGACATTTCCTGTGGTCTGACGAAACTAAAATTGAACATTTTGGCCATAATGACCATCGATACGTTTGGAGGAAAAAGGGAGAAGCTTGGAAGCCTAAGAACACCATCCCAACTGTGAAACACGGGGGTGGCAGCATCATGTTGTGGGGTTGTTTTGCTGCAGGAGGGACTGGTGAACTTCACAAAATAGATGGCATCATGAGGAAAGAAGATTATGTGCAAATATTGAAGCAACATCTCAAGACATCAGCCAGGAAGTTAAAGCTTGGACTCAAATGGGTCTTCCAAATGGACAATGACCCGAAGCATACTGCAAACTAGTTCCAAAGTAGCTTAAGGATAAAAAGATCAATGTTTTGGCCATCACAAAGCATTGATCTCAATCAAAATTTTTGGGCAAAGCTCAAAAGGCAGGTGCGAGCAACCAGCATACATGGCTCAGTTACACCAGTTTTGTCAGGAGGAATGGGCCCAAATTCTGACCAACTATTGTGAGAAGCTTGTGGAAGGATATCCAAAACATTTGACCCAAGTCATACAGTTTAAGGGCAATGGTACCAAATATTAATGAAATGTATGTAAACTTTTGACTTTGCAGAAAGTAATAAAAATGCCTCAAAACATTCTCTCTCTCTCTTAGTATTCTGGCATTTGGCAAATAATAATAATTATGGTAATCCTAATTGACCAAAAACAGGAAAGGTTTATTCTGATTTCATGTCAGATATTGAGAAAAACACACATATGTGTCTTTTTATATAGTGTATGTAAACTTCTGGTTTCAACTGTATGTTCGATTACCGGTCAACTTATTCTTTCAAGAACACTTTCCACAGAGACTTTTTTTTATACAAAAAGACTGTTTTCCAAGCACCTGCAAGGCTTCCTGTTTCAATAAGTATCTGTACTGAAACTTATGCTTAGAATACACTGATAGTTGTCATGAAACACCAGTACCCTGGGATAACCATAAATTACTCACATTGCTTCTCTGCACGCTGCTACAATGAGTAAATTGTAGATGACTTCAGCACATCTCAGAACATTGAAGTATTTTATTCCACATGTTCCAGCCGAGTTGCAGACATATAAAAACAACTGGCTACATGACCAATATTTTCCCAGAACTGGGCCTAGACCAGAGTTCCTGACTTAGCCAGAAATACTTTTGACACTTTTACAAGTGACTTTTGCGTCAATAACTAAAAATAATGTATTAAGCCTCCTTTTATCAAGACATTTGACTTTTTATATTCTGCCACCTCCAATAATTGATTGAAGATTAAGTTTTATGTCCTAGAATAATGTAAATTACGGTATAATAGAGGTCCAGCTCAGCGATAGCTTTAAATTCACGTTGGCAGCAAAAGTCCAATAAAAGAAGTTATGAGAGATTAAATATTGGAATGTTCAATCCAACAGGAAAATATGATCCTTGCTGTACAAAACAAGAATGTGGCATGTGTCAAGAACTTCATGATGAGAATGTAGTCTGCATTAGCTACAGTATATAAAAAATGAATTATAAACCCTTTAATACAGAATAAGTTCATTGCTCTGCAATCCATTATTGCAGATGCCTTACTACTACTACATTGTAAAGTAAAATTCATGGTAAGTTATAAAGGAAAGTTATGTAGAGTGAGGCTATGGAGCTTTGGATCTTTTCTGTCTGGTCTGTTGTCATTTGGACATCTATTAATCCAAAGGGATGAGCGAACCCGTGGAGGTTTGCTAGGTTCGGCCGAACTTCAGGTCAAAGTTCGGGTTCGGACCCCGAACCAGAACCCCATTGAAGTCAATGGGGACCCAAACTTCACTTTATTATTTCCCGTTATAGCATGGTTATATCAGAAAATAATAGCATTCTTAAGACAGAATGCAAAACAATATGGCTATTTAAGGGTTAAAAAGAAAAACTCACCTTATCCAATTGATCTCGCTGCAACAGATTCTTCTATCTCCACTGAACAGGATCTGCTACCTACCTGTGATGATGTCACCACGTGGGAGAGCGCGGTGACGTCAACGCACACATTGCAGGTCCTGTTCAGTGAAGATAGAAGAAGCTGCTGCAGCGCAATCAAGTGGATGAGGTGAGTTGTTGTTTTAACCCTTAAATGGCTGTATTGTTTTGCATTCTGTCTTAAGAATACTATTATTTTCCGATATAACCATGTTAAAACGAAAAATAATAAAATCCACCAAACCCAAACCCGGACTTCAGTGAAAAAGTCTGGTTTCGGGTCCTGGTACTGGAACTCGCAAAGTTTGGAACGAACCTGAACTATGTCAACTTATCAGAATGATGGTGCATATTTCTCCAAAGAATTACACAGCAAGTTCCGTATTATCAGGAGTAGCAGGTAAGATTGCGTTAAAGGGGTTGCTTAGCCTTTTTTAAGTTATGTCCTATCCTCCTCAGGATAGGCCATCACTAGCTGATCAGCAGGGTTCCAACACCCTGCACCCCCGCATATTGGCTGTTTTGTGTATATTCATTCTGGAAGTCAGCACCAGAAGTGCCTACTTCAGGTGATGGAGCGACACAGAACAGCTGACCAGCAATTAGCTGGTGATCACCTATCCTGTATATAGGCCATCACTTAAAAAAGGCTGGACAACCCCTTTAAGAGGGTAAACATGAATCGGCTATGTTGTGGGTTTTGCTGAGGGGTTTCACAGCCATTCCTGATTCAAAGACATCCATGGGGACAGTGATCAGCTGTAGCATCAAAACCACTGTCACGTGAAGTGAATAACATTGATTATCTTGTTACAATGGCACATGTCAAGTGGTGACACAAAGCTGGCGAGATTTATTGCATCGGTGTAAAGTAGAACCGTCTTAGTTGCCCATAGCAACCAATAAGATTCCACCTTTTATTTTCCAAAGACGCTGTGAAAAATGAAAGGTGGAATCTGATTGGTTGCTATGGGCAACTAAGCCAGTTCTACTTTACACCAGTCTGATAAGTCTCCCCCAGTAAGACTTACATATTTTGCACAGGACACTCTGGTTAGCAGAGATTCTAAGGGCTAAAACAGGTTTTTACCAGAGCCCACCACAATGCAGGATGGACTTTACTGCTGTTGAGCCCCAGGTTATGTCCACAAAATATTCAGTGCCTGATGGATTATCAGAAGGGTACATCGAAGATAGAGGAACGTATGAGTAATCAGGATCAATGATTAGCTAGCTGGGTCGTACCCAGAGAAGAACAACAAAAACAAAAACAGTTAGACAAAATAGTGGCTAATTCAATAAAGTATCCAGGAGCCAAGAAGACATGGTCAGGAGAAAAGTCAAGGTCAAAATCACAGGATATCCATTGAGTAAACCAGCACAACACATGAACCAGGCACAGCAACCAGGTCAACTGTTGCATGGACTAGCCAAACCCTCTGCCAGCATCACTGAGAAGACCAGAATGACGGTGATCAGCAGAAGAAGAGTACAGCAATATGACATGCTGCAGTAAGTGGTAATGTCACGACCATGGTTATGGTCGTGACTCCTGAACCGCATGCTGTTGCCGGCGGTTTGGTTTCGTTGTTCAACCACAGATGAGGGCCGCTAGTATGTTGCATCACTTGTGGTTGCTGCTGGCAACATGTTATTTTGTATGTCGCAGTATTGCAGCCTGAGCTGGTGCTAGGCTGCTTGCTGCTATGTGCATGCGGTTGCACCTGGCAACCTTTCTTTTTAGGTGTGCCTTTTATCGGTGTGCACGGGCTGTTACATGTTTTCTGTGCACTTTCCCCTTTAAGTGGTTATCTTCCCTTCCCTGGTGTGAGAAGGGTTAATTGATTGTGGGTGTGACTACATGGGCTATAAAGCCTCAGTTAAGACCTGATGTCTGAGGGGTACTCCAGCCTTGTAGTTAGCTGGAGTCATCCTCCTGGTTATATATCATCTGCCAGTGAGGGCCACCCTTGTGGTCATAAATAATACCTTGTCTGATGTTATGCAGATGTGTATGTGGTTGCTTGTTTATTGCACCTTATGGTTTCCTGGTTTACCGTGTGATGTGTGGTGTGTGCTGTGTCCTTTCTGTTATTGTGGACAACAGCACTTGTACATGGGTTCCAGGCTGTGTGTCTGTGGCAGCTAGGTGAGGTTTTAGTTTCCACGTACCTGCCATTGCCATAAGTTGTATTGGTTTCCCCTTATTTGCAGCTTGGCCAATTTAGGCTCCTCTTTCTCCATGTCCAGGAGGAACAGGTAGTCTACCCAGCTCCTAGCTTAGGGACCTGCGGAGGGTTAGTAGGGACCCGAGGTTCCGGAGCATGAGTCCTCCTACCTTCAAGGTTGGCTCATGCCGCTAGGAGTTAGGGTCAGATTAGGGAAGCTTTAGGAGGTGACCTGCTCCCTAATTCTGTCTTCCTGGCCGAGTCGTGACTACCATCATCAGGCATCGCACGGCTGAGGGTTTTCCCCATCCTCAACTGTGACAGGTAAGTACAGAACTAGATAAGAGCTTATCCAAAATTGCAAGTCTTGTAGGGTGTTCCTAGAATTCATTGGTTAGTTCATACCAAAAGTAGTCCAAGAAAAGACAACCAATGAGCCAGTCATAGATGCTCAAGGCTCATTGATACACAGGGGAGTCAAGACTAGCCCATCTGTTCCAATACAACAGAAGAGCTAATGCAGCACACAATACTGAATAAGTTCATGTTAATTATGGTAGAAAGATATCTGAGGGCACAGTGCATTGCCCCCCCCCCCCCCCCCCGCCAGCAGCACCACCTTTCTGTCCCTAAAGAGAGTATTCAGACAGTGCAGTGACACTGTGGCTTATTGCCAAAATTAACACAAGTTTGTGGTTCAAAATCATGGAGAAAATACATGACATTAAAGTTGATTGATTGAGATAAAACAACTCCTTCCCTGGCGTCACCCACAGCTTCAAGTGAAACTTACTGTACATTCTGTAAGTTTCACCTGAATTTTCTGGGGAATAATTTGTTGCCGAATTCCAACTTTAAATACTGCCCAGTGGCATTACTGCAGAAGATCAATTCATCCTGTGGTAAATACAGATCTGCTCAAAATAACCTCATAACTTGCATATTGATCTACTGTAAGAAGCACTGCACACTGGGGGCACAAATTTCTGCAGTAATAACTATATTAGAAGTGTTTGTGCCCCAACTGCCCATCTACTACCGTATGGGAAGAAAGAAAGCCAGCTTTGGGTAATGTTCTGCTAGGAAATCTGACATTCTTATGGATGTTATTTTGAAACATTCTACCTGCACATTGTTATCCTCCCACTACAACGCTTCATAGTAACGGTATAACATAATGACAGTTGCCTCTTTCAGCAAGATGATGTGCCCTGCTACACTGTAAAAAAAGTGATCAATAAAAAAATCCAAGGTGTTGACTTGGGCTCCAAATTCCCCAGGACTCAATCCGATTGAGCATCATTGGGATGTGGTGCAAATTACAATACCTAAAGGAGTTGTCCCACCATAAAACTTAAATATCTCATAGCTGGGACCCTCACCAATCACGAGAATGGAGTCCTGGGGTGAATGGAGCGTGGTCACACATGTAGAGATAGCTGAGTATAGCACCACATCTCTGGCAGTCCCATAAAGAATGAATGGAGCTTCAACACACTTTCTCAACCATCTCTCCATTCACTAAGGGATTCCTGTGCATAGGTGATAGGTCCTTATAGTTAGACAACTCCTTTAAAGGTTCTGCTACTGTCTTGGGGCCAGATACCACAAATGTATTGTGGAGTAGTGATGAGTGGCAAGGGCAATATTCAGATTCGCCAATATTTGGGCGAAAATTCATCATATATATTCAAGAATTTGCGATTATTTTCTTGATTGCGAAAATCGGCAATGTAATGTGCGCGTATTGCACATACAGGCTTGGGTCACTGTTGCTAAATTTTTCAAGCAACTGGAAGTTTCCTGACACCGGAGAAAATGGTTGGCATGGCAGAACATTACAATAGCTTTATATGCAGATGGAGTGCTCCAATATATTTGCAATTGCGCAAATCGGCAATTAATGATGCGCATATTTTTGCGCAATACATGCAACTTCACATTTTAGCAGGTTTGACTACATATTACTGATTGGTGCACTAAGTATTGCTGTGAACTTGTGACATCACAGCACAATGTCTGTAGCATGTATGTATGGACAGCAGAACCTCAGCTACACGATATCATGATCTAACCTACACTGACTATCTGTATTATATATATATATATAAGCTAACTATCTATCTAATGTAATTAAACAATAAAGCACAGAGCACAGCAATGACACTGCTCTCTCTCAGAACTGCAGAAAATGGCTGCTGGGGAGGTTCTTATATAGTAAAGGGTCGGCAACTTTCCTATTGGTTGCTAGGGATGTTGCTAAGCTCTGACAAAGATATTGCAGCCTTCTCATTGGCCCACAGCAAGAAGGAAGGTTACTGTTACTAAAATATTTGCGAATACGAATATATAGCACTATATTCTAAATGTTCGCAAATTCTAGAAGTGGCAATATTCGCTATTAAAATTCGAATATTTGAGCCCAACATTATTGTGGAGTCCACGCCTTGACGGATCTGGGCTGTTTTAGCGGCATGAAGGGACCTATACAATAGTAGTGTCAGGAATTCATCCTGCCAAACCAAGTATTGCTGTGCTGCGATAGTTGCAGTACCAACCAGCCAAGCCCCTGTTGGTTGACTTGTCAGTGTGACTGGAAGCCAAGCCAATCAGGCTTCTGACTCTGTGTCCAATCCAGAAGCTAGGCAGGGTATTTTAGAATGCTGATTCTTGCTTGGCTTGGCTACGATTTTATTTGTATCATGGCTCCAAACTGTGCAACTTCCTATTGACTTTTGTGGTGAACCGACTACTAGCTTGTTTTTCCATTTACCTGTGGCTGCTGTTCCTGCTTATATTGACTCTCCTGGTAACCTACCTTGGCCTGACTCTGGATAAACCTTACTGCATTGACTATGTCTGTTTCTCCTTGTTTTGACCCGGATTGCTTACTCCCCTTTGTACCTCCCTAGTCATTATGGAAGGTCACCAGTTTTTTTGTCAAAACTTATCAACTCTGAAGATGTGACCTGGGTCCTTAGTAGCAAAGTCCATCCAGCCTCGGCTCTGTTAAAGAACTTAGGGGAAGCCTTCGTTTCCTGCCATCTGGAGTGGTTTTGGAAGACTAGTAGCAATTTTGGGGGTCACTGGCTGTGGTCCAGACGGTGACTTAAGTACTCTCTAACAGTTAGGCAGGTTTGATTGGTGTTTATTAGATGTGCAAGTTAATGGGATATCTCGGTGTAAGCATCACCAGAGTTTTTACAATCAGAACTAATATTATACAATGGAAAAAGCCATACATTTGTAGCTGTCATTAATGTTATGTAGGATTAGATATCACATGCAAAAAAGGGTGAATCTAAATCTTGTGTATGATATATATTAATACCTTGATTGACAGGGCCAGGTTTCTGCATAGTCACCTTGCCTGGCAACCTCAAAATGACAACTGTTTAATTGCATTTTACTTATAATTATTCAGCCTCTTGGGAAAAAAGGGGTGACTAAGGAAATGATACATGTTTTAAAGAATCATTTACAATTTTCACTTATTAAGATTTGATTGCTTGCTATAATGCTGCCTTTAAGTGGTCTAATTAATTATGTCTGCTTTAGAGGGTCCAATCCTTTATGAGAATATGAGAAAGACTAAGCAAAATGACTGCTAATGTTTTCTGCACTGCTACATTTTTCTCATTATTGGCTTCATAGGAACGCAAGATATATTGTTACATTAAATCTTAGCTATGTCAAAAGAAAACATTTTATTTTATGTGTGTGATTCCTAAAATAGAAACAACATTCAAAACCGTTTTAAGCATGAACAGGTCATAGCAACTGTACTTGTACAAATTCCTTCTTCCTATATGGGGCAAACTCTATCAATGTCAAAGGCAAATAAATCATTACCACAAGTCCATACTGAACTTGTTTTAATGTCCAGTCCTGAGTCTCCAGTACTTTGATGTCTAGTATTTAAAGCGCATTGCTTAAAGGGGTTGTCCAACCCTTTACAAGTGTTGACCTATCATCAGGATCACTATCTGATTGGTAGGGATTTCACATGCTGCACTTCTGCTGATCAGATCTTCTCTAGGTAATAAAGTGTTGAACAACTCCTATAGTATCCAAGGGGTTTTGTATCTAGTCATCAATGGTCATTTACTTGCTTATTGCTCCCAGGTTGTTACAGAGT
Organism: Bufo gargarizans; assembly: GCF_014858855.1. Classification (NCBI taxonomy): domain Eukaryota; kingdom Metazoa; phylum Chordata; class Amphibia; order Anura; family Bufonidae; genus Bufo; species Bufo gargarizans. The sequence continues at coordinate 329,094,969 of NC_058084.1, forward strand.
TACTACAGTTCTACAGGATTATTGCAGCTCTGCTTGAAAGGCGTAGCATTTTATTTAAATATTTATTTTTAGTCACAATACCCTTAACCATGACTGAGACTTTTATTTCATATATAGGCAGATTTGTTACAGTCTCTAGAAGAGGTACAGAAGCGTGATAGTTTCTATTACACTTGATGGGTAAATAAACTTGATAAGTAAAACAACTGTACATTCTCTGGTGATGCCTAATAGTCCAGTTGCACAAAGGATGCCTGATTGCCTTTTCCTGAACTTGTGTGCCACTGTAAATTTGTAAAAGAGGGAGGCTCAAAAGTGCTAACTCGTGCTAAGGTCCTTGTAGATGTCCAAAAAATAAAAATTTTTTTTTTGGACATCTACAAGTAGTTAATATTGGGGGGCCTTTTACCACCTCCCTTGGAGACGAGCACCCGCAGCATTTTTACTTAGGAGTGCTGTCCACCCGTGTTTTTTCGTGCTAAGGTCCATGACTTGATGACAATTTCAGGAAAGTAGACATTAAGACAAGTTGCTAGGAAATGAGACTCGACTTTATTGAGCAGCAGATGTTTATCGACTTATCCAGTATCTCTTGGAGAGGCAACAAGACTTGAACATTACACACAGCTTCTTACAGCAGTCTCCTTGCAGGAGGTGTTGGCTGTCAATGTGTCTTCAATGTCTGGCCACAGTCTGTCTCAGTTTTGTACGTGTTCCTGGCTATCGGTTTCAACTTCAGCATAGCCCTCTCACTCGTTTGCAATCACAGCCCTTCTCTCAGGAATCTGTGCACACTGGTGGCTACTGCAGTAGGCTGAATGCCACACTCCACTCCTTGACAGGAATGAAACAACCTAATAAACACTTTCTGTTCTCCACCCAGGTGGATTACCTAGCCATGCACACATTCCCATGCTGGTGAGCTGGAGTAGTGCCTCTCCGTTCCGTTACCAATAAGGCATCTGAGAGCTACCAACTACTGTTTTAGCTCCAACCAGCACCCCTTTAGCCTTGTTCTAGGCTGTGTGTAATCAGTCTTACTGCCAAACTTGTTGGGGCCTCCAGATGTTACGTGAACACTGGTTCTCTTACTATAGGTCACCAGCATCTGCAGTTCTTTTCTATCTGTGTTTCCTCTGAGGGTTCCAGGACCAATCTCTCTAACGTTTGGTTCACTCAGTATCCAGGTGGAGCTCACTCTTCCTCAGGCTTAATGGTACTTTCACACTAGTGCTAGAAGAATCCGGCAGGCAGTTCAGTTGCTGGAACTGCCTGCCAGATCCGGAAATCCGTGCTGCAGTATTTTGTCAGGTCAAATTCCGTACAAGGGATGGAACTGAAGACATCCTGATGCATACTTGACGGATTGCTTTCCATTCAGAATGCATTGGGACAAAACGGAAGCGTTCTGGTATTGAGACCCTTTACCGGATTTCAATACCAGAAAAGAATAACGCTAGTGTGAAAGTACCCTTAGGGCTCTTTCACACCTGCGTTATTGTCTTCCGGCATAGAGTTCCGTCGTCGGGGCTCTATGCCGGAAGAATCCGGATCAGGATTATCCTAATGCATTCTGAATGGAGTGAAATCCGTTCAGGATGCATCAGGATGTCTTCAGTTCCGGAACGGAACGTTTTTTGGCCGGAGAAAATACCGCAGCATGCTGCGCTTTTTGCTCCGGCCAAAAAAACTGAAGACTTGCCGCAAGGCCGGATCCGGAATGAATGCCCATTGAAAGGCATTGATCCGGATCCGGCCTTAAGCTAAACGTCGTTTTGGCGGATCCGTCTTCAAATGCTTTCAGTACACTTGCGTTTTTCCGGATGCGGCGTGTAATTCTGGCAAGTGGAGTACACGCCGGATCCGGACAACGCAAGTGTGAAAGAGACCTTAGTCACTCCCCAGCCTCTTTCTTTTAGAGCCACCCAGTGCACTCCTCTGTTGTTCCCTAGGCCCAGACCTCTGCCCATTCTCACAGCAGGTCTCACTGCTAATTCTGTGCTCGCTTGCACACACCTCCAACCCCATCCACAGGCGCAGCATTGAAACAATGTTTTATCCTATGCACTTGGGGGGCCCGAATTCTTTGGGTACAAATGGCTTGAACAAGCCTATATTATAACACTTAAATGAAGCCTGTAACATTGAATATGCAGTTTGATCTACCAGAAGCATGTTATAGAACAGGAGGAGCAGTGCACAGCTAGAAGGGAGCAGCGTTGGGAGCAAGAAGAAATAAGTAACCGTAGATTCAGATGTCTTTCTTTTTTCTTCAGGGGTCTCCTGGAATAGGTAGGAGAGTACTTTATGGTGTACCGTGTTTTTTTTATACTGCTACAATAACACTGATACCTGATATACAAGCGCCACATGTAATACAATAAGATATCCTTTAAATTTATTATATTCAAGTTAGAACACAGTCTAAAATGTGTTTTCAGCAATTCTCCGGAAGACCCTAGGGAAAATAGTTGAGCTGAACAGAAAATACAGTTAACCGTAGAAAAAAGCTGTGAATTCCGATGCTGGAAGCAAAGGAAATTTACAGAGATTAGTACCGGGTTTCTGCTCCCATGAATTAGAAATGATCAGAGTTGGTATTATAATTTGTAATGTGAGTGTAGTCTGTCCTTTGGCATCATAAGTTAGGTTCACACAGTTGGATCATAAATGGAGGCGATATATGGCTGTTTTTGGGATACAACAGAACTGCAGGAAACTAAGCAGCATCCAAATTTTTCTTAGTATTCAATATTGTTTTAAACGTAACAAGGTATAAATATACGCCACAGCTTACTGTATGTGGCTGATACTAAGTTATAAGAAAATTTTGTTATTCGCAGGAGTAAGGCTAAAATAGAGTGCCACTGATTTTGGAAAAAAAAAGAAATCAATCTTCCAAAATAAAATAAAACTGTTTCTAAGGTGCCTTTCCTGTAAATCAATGTTTTACTGAAGTTCAGGTGGCTTGGATTTTTATTTCCTATGGATTGGTGACCAGGTTAAAAGCCTCCAAGCTAAACACTGTGAATGCAGTGTACCTATTACTTGGGCTTCAGCCAAATCAGAAACACACATTTAGAGACCATGCTTTTGCAGAGTTGTCGCTCATCATCAATACAATGTAAGATTCTGATTGTCTATCTGGAATACTGTTTGATCAATCTCAGAAAAGACACTGAAAAACCAGGCCCAGGGCCAAACTTAATACTATCCCTTTAAGCACCCAGTTATGTAGTCATCCTGGTGATTTTTTTTATAACTTGTGTAGGAAGGCTCAAGGGGCCGTCATTGACGGAAGGTATGTGTCACCGAGGTTCCTTGCCTCTGTGAGGTAAGAGCCAGTAATTTCAAGGGTCAGTGGCAGCTAGTGCTGACACTGTTTGCTGTTAGTATAGCTGTAAAGCCGATCCGGGCCGGCTCTTACTGGGAGTAGCCAAAGTGCTGGGTGGGTGGCTGCTCCCTACTTTCCGGGCCGGGTCTTTACTGGCCTATATTAACCCGGCCAGCAGTTTCAGCTGTGGGTGGATTACTCCTCTCTGACAGTGGAGCGCTGTCAGTCACTGTGTGTTTGAGAACTTGTGCCGTGCTAAAGGGCTAAGATACGCCTGCTGGGAAACAAGCCCAAAAGCCTGCTGTGGACTGCGGGTGGAAAAACTGCTGACCAGGTGAAGGATTTTGTTCTGTGGACTTTTTATGGTGTGAACAAACACCAAGACTGCAAACCATTACTTTTTGTTTTCCCTTATGTGTGAATAAAACACTGAACTGTTTAAGTTAAAGACTTTGTGGTTGCCTCTGTACTGCGTCCGCAAGCCTGTCTACCAGAGCAAATCCCCACACTTGTTAAATACACAGCTGCAGCAAATGTTAATACAACGCGCTTACTAATGTATTGTGATTGTTGATATTGCCTACTTTGCTGCTTTATTCATTTTTCCATCACATTATATATACACTACTGGTATCCATAGTTATGACCACCCTTCTATCCATCAGTGGTGGCCGCGCTTGCACACTATAGGAGCCGGCCCCTCTGGTGGCTGGGACCATGGGAATGTGCATAAGCCGCTGCTTTTTGCTATAATTTGCAAGCAGGACCACCGTTGTTGAATTGCAGGGTGGTCATAACCATGGAAACGAGCAGTGTATAATGTGATGGAAAAATTAATGAAGCCAGCAAAGGAGGCAATATGGATAATAACAATACATTAGTAAGTGCCTTATATTAACTTTGTCTACATGATAAATGCTATTTGCTGATATGAGACAACCCTTTTAAGGGTGCTATCAGAAGTGCTGTTTTTTAATGCCGTTTTTGAAGCCAAAATCATAGGAGGAGAGAATGTATTAACCCCTTAAGGACCCTGCCATTTTTCACCTTAAGGACCAGGTCATTTTTTGCAAATCTGACCAGTGTCACTTTATTTGGTGATAACTTTAAAATGCTTTGACTTATCCAGGCCATTCTGAGATATTTTTTTCATCACATATTGTACTTCATGACACTGGTAAAATTGAGTAAAAAAAAAAATCATTTTTATTTATAAAAAAATACCAAATTTGCCAAAAATCTAGAAAAATTAGCAAATTTCCAAGTTTTAATTTCTCTACTTCTATAATACATATTAATACCTACAAAAATAGTTATTACTTTACATTTCCCATATGTCTTCTTCATGTTAGGATCATTTTGGGAATTATATTTTATTTTTGGTGGATGTTACAAGGCTTAGAAGTTCAGGTCTGAAGTCACTTTGTGAAGCTTATATGATAGAAACCACCCAAAAATGTTGTTAACCCTTTAGGTGTTCCACAAGAATTAATGGAAAATAGAGATACAATTTCAAAATTTTACTTTTTTGGCAGATTTTAATGGTTTTTTTCCAGTTACAAAGCAAGTGTTAACAGCCAAACAAAACTCATTATTTATGGCCCTGATTGTGTAGTTTACAGAAACACCCCATATGTGGTCATAAAACTGCTGTACGGGCACACGGCAGGGCGCAGAAAGAAAAGGAATGCCATACGGTTTTTGGAAGGCAGATTTTGCTAGACTGTTTTTTTGGACAGCATGTCCCGTTTGAAGCCCCCCTGATGCACCCCTAGAGAAGAAACTCCATAAAAGTGACCCCATCTAAGAAACTACACCCCTCAAGGTATTCAAAACTGATTTTACAAACGTCATTAACCCTTTAGGTGTTCCACAGGAGTTATTGGCAAATAGAGAGGAAGTTTCAGAATTAAAATTTTTGGGCAAATTTTCCATTTTAATATTTTTTTCCAGTTACAAAGCAAGGGTTAACAGCCAAACAAAACTCATTATTTATGGCCCTGATTCTGTAGTTTGCAGAAACACCCCATATGTGGTCATAAACTGCTGTACGGGCACACGGCAGGGCGCAGAAGGAAAGGAATGCCATACGGTTTTTGGAAGGCAGATTTTGCTAGACTGTTTTTTTGGACACCATGTCTCATTTGAATCCCCCCCTGATGCACCCCTAGAGTAGAAACTCCATAAAAGTGACCCCAACTAAGAAACTACACCCCTCATGGTATTCAAAACTGATTTTACAAACATTGTTAACACTTTAGGTGTTCCACAAGAGTTATTGGCAAATAGAGATGAAATTTCATAATTTAAATTTTTGGGCAAATTTTCCATTTTAATATTTTTTTTCCAGTTACAAAGCAAGGGTTAACAGCCAAACAAAACTCATTATTTATGGCCCTGATTCTGTAGTTTGCAGAAACACCCCATATGTGGTCATAAACTGCTGTACGGTCACACGGCAGGGAGCAGAAGGAAAGGAATGCCATACGGTTTTTGGAAGGCAGATTTTTTTTATTTATGTAAGTTTTACACAATAACAGCTTTTTTAAAACAAACAAAAAAATTATGTTTTAGTGTCTCCATATTCTGAGCCATAGTTTTTATAGTTTTTGGGCGATTGTCTCAGGTATGAGCTCATTTTCTGCGGGATGAGGTGACGGTTAGATTGGTACTATTTTGGTGGGCGTACGCCTTTTTGATCGCCTGCTGTTGTACTTTTTGTGATGTAAGGTGACAAAAAATAGTTTATTTAGCACAGTTTTTATTTTTTATTTTTTACGGTGTTCATCTGAGCAGTTAGGTCATGTGAAATGTTTATAGAGCTGCTTGATACTGACACGACGATACCTAATATGTCTATATGCCTTTTCCCTATTTTTTCTTTACAAATTTTTTTACTTTATTTTTGTAAAAGGATGCTTTTTATTTTTTTACTTGAAACTTTTAATTTTTTTGTAAAACTTTAATTTTATAAACTTTTTTTTGTTCACTTTATTTTTTGTCCCACTATGGGACAGGGTCTGATCCTTGTTTCAATACAGCACAATACATCTGTATTGTTCTGTTTTGAACTGTTAATATCTTACACTGTAAGATGCTAACAGTTGCCTAGGAGACCCAGCCTGGGGGCTGGGCCACTTAGGCTTCCATACATGACAGGCCACAAGCCTTGGAATGTCTTGGGACACTCCACGCGGGGGGGAGGAACGACTACAGGACGAGAGCGCTCGTCCTCGAGCGCTAAGTGCCGGCGTTTGAGGACGAGCATTCTCGTCCTGGGTCGTCAAGGGGTAAAGACAGAAATGTGTGGCAGTACTCTCACTTGATTTTTAAAATAGCTTTTGTTGCATTGTGTCAAGTTTAAAAGGAATTTTCTGGAAATAAAATATTGATTACATATCCTCATCAATATCTAATCAATGGGGGTCTGACTGTTAGCACATGTGCTGATCATCTATTGGAAGAGGCACTCAGTGGTCACTCTAACTAGGTCAGTGATGTCACGATCACATGGCCCAGGTGCAGCTCAGTCCCATTCAAGTGAATGGACCTGGGCTGCAATACTGAGTACAGCTGCTATAAAATAAACAGTGCTGTGCTTGGTATGCTGTGAAGAGGCCTTGGCACTCACTGGAGCATTGTGGCATCTTCAAACAGCTAATTGGTGGCAGTGCTGGGTGTCAGAACCCCACCGATCAAATATTGCTGACCTATCCCAAGGATAGGTCAATAACATCTCACTCCTCCCCCAACAAATGACACGCACTTCCGGTTTGTCCGATTCTCACATTCTTTTTCTTTTTTACACGGTCCACCTTGGTGTCACTCACATTCCCCTTTATGTTACCTTCCCATCTACTTGTTACATGCACTCCAGTTCCCGGAGATGTAGGTCTTCTGCTCTGCATATCGATGTACCGGAAGTGACGCCTTGCGTTCCACGACGCTTGTGCGTTCTATCCGGTTACCGGAAGTGATGCGATGCGTTCCAGGCTGGAACGCACTCGGATCACCTCCATATGTGTGGCCACACGTGTTTCTATTTACCCAATTTCTACTCAATTATTTTGCTATAAAAGCCCTCCTAATAGCTCCTCCTACACACATATACCTTCTCCCCCTGAAGAAGCTTTACGTGAAACGCGCATTGGGGTTTCGGTTCACCACTCAGGTACTTATGCCATGGCTCCTTTGTGGGCAGTTGTTCTGTAGCTATCCAGGTTTTATATATGGTTGCACTATGCACTTTATATTGTTTGTATCATTCTGGATCTCCATTCTGGATTGTCAGTGTGGCTTTGCCTTAATATATATTTTTTAGCTATCCGGTTCATGTTATTTATGACGCTATTTGGATGATTTTATTAGTCCGGATATTCCTTTATATATGTACGTGTTTATACATCAGTGGTGCCGTGTCTATATGTATATACTTTTTCCGGTGTGCTCTGTATCCACCTCAATATTATTTCTTATCTGTATTTTATTTTCATTGTCTCGTTGAGACCTCAATAAAGTTTATACTTATCCATATTCTTTTGTGCCACCCATTCTTCCTTTTTGGTGTTCAACATCTCACTCCTGTAAAACCCCTTAAAAAAATTACTACAGCTGTAATTTAGATAAATGAGGTATACTGGTACAGTACCACAGAACAGGGTTACTGGGTAATTGCTGTAATGTTATATTGTTAAGTAAAATGTTCTGATTTGTTGTTTTTGTTTGCCTAATAGCATTGTATGGACAGTGTACCACCTTGGCTCATCCTCTTAGGTTGCCAGGAGATGGACCTAGGTCCTCCCCCTGGTCAGTGAATGGAGAGTCTACTTCTGCCTGAGAATCAAGCAGGACCTACATGTGCACACTCTTCAGATCTAGGCTTGAGCTCAGAGAAACTTCATCTACTTTAACATCAAAAGTGCTCCAGATAGATGGAAATCAGAAGGTCCAGAATCTGCACGGCTGTGCTTTGAAGTCAGTCAGCAAAGTAATGTGAATGTTAAAGGCAGAGATACTTTGCTGCTATGGGGGGGAACATTGTTAATTCACCTTTCCATGCATCCAGACGATTTGGCCAACCATATCTTAAATATGCACCCTTCAGCCCTGGAAATGCAGAAACAGTTAACAACCTCATTGCATGCCTAAGATTCTGCAGAGAGAGTCTTTAGAGCGAAAGAGAGACATGGAGAAGTTGTATTACAACTCCCATCATTGCTGTTGTCCATACACTGTTATTGGGAGGAATTGCACTGTGATCTACTTAGAACTGTGTCATGTTATTGTCAGGTGTACTACTTATCCTACTCTGCACTTTAGTAAAGAAATACTTGTTTGTTGATACCAACTGGCCTGGTTACTGGCTCCACCATTTGCTGGCCATTGCACCTACTTTCCTGCCTTGCACCCAAACCAACACCTAACCTCAAGGGCACCGCAACTACCACCAGGGTGTACCCCGAAGGAAGAAAAGGTGCACTCTCAAGTAACTGCATAAGGGGAGAGCCAGAGGGGAGATTACCACCGTGATCTGTGAGTACTACAACCACCCTCAGGGCCACCACTCCCATCCTCCACACACTCCTCAGTGGGTCACTGCACTAGTAATAAAAATAATTATAAGTTTCTAGGAAGCTTCTTTAGCAAAATAATGGTGGTTTTGTTTTTGTCTGCACGTCTGAGATCTAATAAAGAAGTAGAAGCTCAGCTCTACTGTTTTTTATCTACCTCCCTTTGGACTATTATTGAAAGGTTAAACAGCTGACACTGTGAATATGTGACTACATGATATGCCGGGAGTGTGCAGTACGTGTACATCCTCATTTATCCTATGATAAGTTCTAAATGAAGAATATCTCTGAATACCCTTATTTTTAGAGACACTTATCTTCATCTATGGGTTGGGAAAATAAAATGCTTAGTGGTGTCAGCAAACTGCATCTCTACAACCTGGAAGGTGGTTGCTATTTTTGTCATATGTAGTACGTGAGTATTTCTACTTTCTTCTTATAGTAACAAATCTTCTACTGTTGCTGTCTTGCTGGAGGCTCATTGCATCACTGAATAATTTTCATGACTATTAACCTGGAGATAGACATCTGAAATGTTGCTTATTGTAGACGTTTGTGCAGCTCATGACAAAGGTGCAAGGGAATATGGGACTACAAGTGGGTCTTCTCTGTTTTGGCTTAGAGAGATCACTAGTCATGGGCACTGACCTATGCTGAGGCAAGACAAATCTGAAGTTCATTGGAGGTGCATTTTCAAATATTTTGTGGCTTCTTGGATGACATGTCACACTATGCTTGCTGTAATTTTAATACACCAGCCGTTCCTAGGGTCATTTATCACTTTTCCAATTCTCCTCCATTTGTAGATAATGCTTCAATGGTTTGATAGGTTTACAATGCCTGTTTGCAAATGTTTGGTCATAGGTATTTCTGCTAAAGACAGTGCAGCCATTTTTAACCACTTCCTTACTGTCTTACGACTATATATGGTGGAAACAGGGGCTTTAAATATGGGGCTTGCTCAGGAGCCGAGCAGGCGCAAATGTCAGCTGTTTAACACAGAAGGCACCTTAAGCAAATGACTGTGATCGTCGATGATGCCGATAGTAGACATGTACCCTCTCAGCTGCCATAGTCAATTGTAATCACATACACGTAAGAGGTGCAAATGCAAAAATTAGTATATGCTGACACTATAACTATGATTTCACAGTATTAATAATTACTGCATCACATCTGGTGTGGATGCTGTCCACATAAATAACCTACCAATCCACACCTAATGGTCACAATTATACTTAACCAGGTCAGATATCATGTTGAATACCAGGGAACTCTAAAGCTTCGGAAGCTGTCTGTGGACCATGGCTTTTGCTGTGGAATCCGACTAAGAAAATTTCAGGAAAGACCAACTAGAGCAGCTGAACTTTATTCGGGGTTAACCCCTTAAGGACCGGGCTCATTTTCACCTTAAGGACCAAGCCATTTTTTGCAAATCTGGTTATGTGGTGATAACTTTAAAACGCTTTAACTTATCCAGGCCATTTTGAAATTGTTTTTTCGTCACATATTGTACTTCATGACACTGGTAAAATGGAGTAAAAAAAAAATTTTTGATTTATAAAAAATACCAAATTTACCAAAAATTGGGAAAAAGTTGCTAATTTTTAAGTTTCAATTTCTCTACTTCTATAATACATAGTAATACCTCCAAAAATAGTTATAACTTTACATTCCCCACATGTCTACTTCATGTTTGGATCATTTTGGGAATGATATTTTATTTTTTGCGGATGTTACAAGGCTTAGAAGTTTAGAAGTAAATCTTGAAATTTCTCAGAACTTTTCAAAAACCAACTTTTTAAGGACCAGTTCAGATCTGAAGTCACTTTGTGAAGCTTACATGATAGAAACCACCCAAAAATGACCCCATTCTAGAAACGACACCCCTCAAGGTATTCAAAACTGATTTTACAAACATTGTTAACCCTTTAGGTGTTCCACAAGAGTTAATGGAAAATAGAGATACAATTTCAAAATTTCACTTTTTTGGCAGATTTTCCATTTTAATATTTTTTTTTCCAGTTAGAAAGCAAGGGTTAACAGCCAAACAAAACTCATTATTTATGACCCTGATTGTGTAGTTTACAGAAACACCCCATATGTGGTCCTAAACCGCTGTACGGGCACCCGGCAGGGCGCAGAAGGAAAGGAATGCCATACGGTTTTTGGAAGGCAGATTTTGCTAGACTGTTTTTTTTTTACACCATGTCCTATTTGAAGCCCCCCTGATGCACCCCTAGAGTAGAAACTCCAAAAAAGTGACCCAATCTAAGAAACTACACCCCTCAAGGTATTCAAAACTGATTTTAGAAATGTTGTTAACCCTTTAGGTGTTCCAGAAGAATTAATGGAAAATAGAGATACAATTTCAAAATTGCACTTTTTTGGCAGATTTTCTATTTTAATATTTTTTTTCCAGTTAGAAAGCAAGGGTTAACAGCCAAACAAAACTCATTATTTATGGCCCTGATTGTGTAGTTTACAGAAACACCCCATATGTGGTCCTAAACTGCTGTACGGGCACACGGCAGGGCGCAGAAGGAAAGGAATGCCATACGGTTTTTGGAAGGCAGATTTTGCTAGACTGGTTTTTTGGATACCATGTCCCATTTGAAGCCCCCCTGATGCACCCCAGAGTAGAAACTCCATAAAAGTGACCCCCTTCTATAAACTACACCCCTCAAGGTATTCAAAACTGATTTTACAAACATCGTTAACCCTTTGGGTGTTCCACAAGAATTAATGGAAAATAGAGATATAATTTCAAAATTTCACTTTTTTGGCAGATTTTGCATTTTAATATATTTTTTTCAGTTACAAAGCAAGGGTTAACAGCCAAACAAAACTCATTATTTATGGCCCTGATTGTGTAGTTTACAGAAACACCCCATATGTGGTCATAAACTGCTGTACGGGCACACGGCAGGGCGCAGAAGGAAAGGAATGCCATACGGTTTTTGGAAGGCAGATTTTGCTAGACTGGTTTTTTGGACACCATGTCCCATTTGAAGCCCCCCTGATGCACCCCAGAGTAGAAACTCCATAAAAGTGACCCCATTCTATAAACTACACCCCTCAAGGTATTCAAAACTGATGTTACAAAGATTGTTAACCCTTTGAGTGTTCCACAAGAATTAATGGAAAATAGAGATATAATTAAAAAATTTCACTTTTTTGGCAGATTTAGCATTTTTTTTTCCAGTTACAAAGCAAGGGTTAACAGCCAAACAAAACTCATTATTTATGGCCCTGATTCTGTAGTTTACAGAAACACCCCATATGTGGTCGTAAACTGCTGTATGGGCACACGGCAGGGCACAGAAGGAAGGGAGTGCCATACGGATTTTGGAAGGCAGATTTTGCTAGACAGTTTTTTTGGACACCATGTCCCATTTGAAGCCCCCCTGATGCACCCCTAGAGTAGAAACTCCATAAAAGTGACCCCATTTTAGAAACTACGGGATAGGGTGGAAGTTTTGTTGGTACTAGTTTAGGGTACATATGATTTTTGGTTGCTCTATATTACACTTTTTATGAGGCAAGGTAACAAGAAATAGCTTTTATGGCACCGTTTTCTTTTTTTGTTATTTACAACATTCATCTCACAGGTTAGATCATGTGGTATTTTTATAGAGCAGGTTGTCACGGACGTGGAGATACCTAATATGTATACAATTTTTTTATTTATGTAAGTTTTACACAATGATTTCATTTTTGAAACAAAAAAATCATGTTTTAGTGTCTCCATAGTCTGAGAGCCATAGTTTTTTCAGTTTTTGAGAGATTATCTTAGGTAGGGTCTCATTTTTTGCGGGATGAGATGACAGTTTGATTGGCACTATTTTGGGGTGCATATGACTTTTTGATTGCTTGCTATTACACTTTTTGTGATGTAAGGTGACCAAAAATAGTTTATTTAGCACAGTTTTTATTTTTTACGGTGTTCATCTGAGGGGTTAGGTCATGTGATATTTTTATAGAGTCGGTCGATACGGACGCGGCGATACCTAATATGTATACTTTTTTTAATTTATGTAAGTTTTACACAATAATATCATTTTTGAAACAAAAAAAAATCATGTTTTAGTGTCTCCATATTCTGAGAGCCATAATTTTTTCAGTTTTTGGGCGATTATCTTAGGTAGGGTCTAATTTTTTGTGGGATGAGATGACGATTTGATTGGCACTATTTTGGGGTGCATATGACTTTTTGATTGCTTGCTATTACACTTTTTGTGATGTAAGGTGACAAAAAATGGTTTATTTTGCACAGTTTTTATTTTTTATTTTTTACGGTGTTCACCTGAGGGGTTAGGTCATGTGATATTTTTATAGAGGCGGTTGATACGGACGCGGCGATACCTAATATGTATACTTTTTTTATTTATGTAAGTTTTACACAATAACAGCTTTTTTAAAACAAAAAAAGATGATGTTTTAGTGTCTCCATATTCTGAGCCATAGTTTTTTTATTTTTTGGGCGATTGTCTCAAGTAGGGGCTAATATTTTGCAAGATGAGGTGACGGTTAGATTGGTACTATTTTGGTCGGCGTATGCCTTTTTGATCGCTTGCTGTTGTACTTTTTGTGATGTAAGGTGACAAAAAAATTGTTTATTTAGCACAGTTTTTATTTTTTACGGTGTTCATCTGAGGGGTTAGGTCATGTGATATTTTTATAGAGCTGGTCGATACGGACGCAACGATACCTAATATGTCTATATGTCTTTTCCCTATTCTTTTAACAATTTTTTTTTTTACTTTATTTTTGGAAAATGACGCTTTTACTTTTTTTACTTTTTGGTGAAACCTTAATTTTATTAACTTTTTTTTTCACTTTATTTTTTGGCCCACTATGGGACAGGGTCTGATCCTGTATTGTGCTGTATTGAACTGTTAGGCAGAAAATCCATTCGAGATGGATTTTTCTGCGACTGTTGCGTCGCAGTCGCAGCATGTTGCATGTTGCAGTGCGACACCATAGACTGCCATTATAAAAATTGTCGCGCGACATTAATGCAACAAAATGTTGCGCTACAAATGTTGCAGTGTAGTTGTGCCCTATCTGTCGCACGACTTATTGTCGAGCGACAAATGTCGTCGTGTAGACGTAGCCTTAGTGTCTTACACTGTAAGACGCTAACAGTTGCCTAGGAGACCCAGCGTGGGGGCTGGGCCTCTTAGGCTTCCGTAGATAACAGGCCCCAAGCCTCGGAATGGCTTTGGGCTGCCATGGTAACGATCGAGTCCCCGCCACAGCACAGCGGGAACCCGATGCATCAGGTGAGGGAGCGTAAACCTCCCATATGCCGCGGTCAGTGCTGACCGCGGCATATGAGGGGTTAATCCACTGGCATCGGCGTTATCGGCTGTCAGTAACCGCCAGATCTCTGCTGCTGACCGGGGGGACCGCTTGTGGGGGGAGGAACGACTGCAGGACAAGAGTGCTCGTCCTCAAGCGCTAAGTGCCCACGTTTGAGGACGAGCATTCTCGTCCTGGGTCGTTAAGGTGTTAATCAGAGTCACTTTAAATGATGGCAGGTGTATGCTGACTCTTATTTAACATGATTTTAAATGTGATTGCTTAATTCTGAACACAGCTACATCCCCAGTTATAAGAGGGTGTGCACACTTATACAACCACATTATTTTAGTTTTTTTTTGCTTTCTTCCCTCCACCTAAAAGATTTCAGTTTGTTTTTCAATTGAGTTGTACAGTTTATAGGTCACATTAAAGGTGGAAAAAGTTCTGAAATGATTTATCTTTGTCTAATTTTTTTACATCATAGAAACCTGACATTTTAACAGGGGTGTGAAGACTTTTTATATCAACTATATATATATATATATATACACACACACATATGTATATACATGCATACTGCCATTTTTGTAGGATTTATGCTCTCTTTACAAAATTGCTTGTAACAGGCATACTTTAATATAATAACTAAAGTATGCCTGTCCAAAGTAAGTCATTGGCGTGCAGCACATATATAGCAGTAACAAAAAGCTTTCACATTAATATACCAGCAATTATAATGGTTTATGAATAATTCCCTCACGTGTAAATCAGAGTAAAGTAAACCAATATATGTATTGAATGCATAAAAAACTATGTATGTCTGGTCTGACCTGTAACACATTTTAAAATAAAAAGTTGCTCTATAAATTGTGTAGTAAAATCAAAGCATCTACAATAAATTACAATAGTCAAATAGTCAAAGTAAATTGAGCAGAGTAAAAGGAACTTTTTATGTGTTACATAGAATCGAGGGTTTGCAAAAAGGTACAGAACATTTCATGCTATCTCAGATTTATGATTTGTGCTAGTCACAAAAAAGTTAAGAAATTGTTGTAGTAGAACACCTGTTAGCCGATAAAATTCTTCTCATAGCTGATAACATTTTGGGATGGTTGTATTAAAGCAAAGCACCCCCTAGTGGAGAAAATAAGTTATATAGCTGCAATGGAAAAATGAATCTACAGGTGAAACTCGAAAAATTAGAATATCGTGCAAAGTTTATTTATTTCAGTAATGCAACTTAAAAGGTGAAACTAACATATGAGATAGACTCATTACATGCAAAGCGAGATATTTCAAGTCTTTATTTGTTATAATTTGGATGATCATGGCTTATAGCTTATGAAACCCCAAAGTCACAATTTTAAAGTACCCTTTGCTCAGCGGGTATGGATTAATTAGCTGACTAGAGTGTGACACTTTGAGCCTAGAATATTGAACCTTTTTACAAAATTCTAATTTTAAGCCGCATTATTGCGATTCCTTTTAAGTTGCATTACTGAAATAAATGGACTTTTGCACGATATTCTAATTTTTCGAGTTTCACCTGTATGTTTCATGTACCCGGAGACTATGAATAGCTGTACTATATTATAGCTATATAAAAGTAGTGTATATATCTGCAATTTATGTATGGCAATGATAAATCATACAACTGTATACAATAATCACCTAAATTGTCTTTATAATTAGGTGCAACCAGCTTTATGTGATCTTGTGTAATAAAAACAGATACAATTCACTTTGTTCAATTCGATCTTCCAATACTATATTAGAGTCCTATACTACCAATGAGTGCTGGATTATCAGATTTTCTGGATTATTGGATGTCATATTAAAGGAATATTACTGTATATCAGTAATATTTTCAGATGGTAAAGTAAATGTTGAAGAGGTTTTGGTGAGGTCAATGCCTATTTAAAATATTATTTGCTCTTTGCTATTACTATAACATGGTGAACACAACAATTTTATGAAGCTTTTGGGTATAACCTCTGTAATAAAAGAAATGTACATTGTAATATGAACATATAACAATACTATGATAGGTTCTTAAGTGTAGTATTGTATATATTGTGTGTACGGTATTATTTTAGTATAATACATATTCCACCAGTGAATAAAAAATGTATCTCATGCAGACATGCAAGATAATGAAGTCACTTCTTTGTATCTGTACAGTAGTAATTAGTTTGAGCACGTCGCTTCATACCTTCAGGAGGAGTGGTCTAGAAGCTATGCTAGTTGTGGCCAGGTGCGTGAAATGGAAGATGACAAATCTAGTTCAAGGCAGGATGCCCAAGAATTCTTCAGGTTTCATATCAGATTGCACAAGTCTCAGGAGACAGATCATTATGACTGTGAACATTTCTAAATATGGAATAAATAAATAGACCAGCATATTATATCACAATACATTCCGATATAGGACATGGCTGAAAAAAATGAGATAGAACCAAGCCTTATTAATACACTATTCAGACACGTTAAAATCATAGTGTGTTTGAAAGTGAAGATCGTCTTGAATATGATGAGCTACTAGATTGGAAAAAAAAGAATAGATGACATGCTATGTAGTCCCACCAGCCTGAGTAGCACACCTCAGGTGAGAGAACAGGTCTGCTCTTAAGGTCCTTTTACACAGGAAATTATTGGAAATGAACCATTCATTCCCAATAGTTGCCTGATCATTGAGCAGAGGGGAGAGCTGCATTTACATGCAGCAATTACCTCCCCTGTATGGGGATGAATCGTCGCCACTGTGATCATTTGTTTCTATACAGATTCATTTTTTGTGGGCAGCAGATCTCTATCTACATAAAGCGATGTGCTGCCCAGAAACATGGATTTTTGGTGCCAGCTAAAGATATGATCAGCCAGTGAATAAATGTTTATATAGACCAATTACCGGGAACGAGCATTCTTAAGAACGATCGTTTCCAATAATCGCCCTGATAAGCTGCTGTGTAAAAGGGCCTTTAGCACTCTTACTCCTATATTATATACCGTTCTTTTATTCTCTTCTTTTCCTTGTGAATTTTTTTTATCATCCCATAGAGTCTTACTTTTTCTGTTAAATTTCACCAATGCACCCCATGAGCGAAATATTTACTAACCAAAATGATCCTGGCTCAGATTTCTCCGAAAGCTGGCCTACAATTTGTATTCCTCACATCTGTCTAAATTTAGGACAGTAATAATATGTTTCCCCCAGTCTCAATTTAAGGTGCTGCTGTTGTCTGCTATTTCTTGTTTCAGATTGTGGGGAGTCCCATAGACTA
This sequence comes from Bufo gargarizans, assembly GCF_014858855.1. Lineage (NCBI taxonomy): Eukaryota > Metazoa > Chordata > Amphibia > Anura > Bufonidae > Bufo > Bufo gargarizans. Next base: position 329,112,461 of record NC_058084.1, read on the forward strand.
GTATTTGTAGCACTGGTAACTAGGATTAGATATTTTTATAAAAACAAATGGCCCACATACACTGTCGAAGGGCTCATGCACACGGCTTTAGCCGTTTTTGTGTTCCGCATATTGCGGACCCGCAATTACTGGCCATGTGTATTCCAAAATACATTTTGCAGAACGGAATGTCCGGCCCATAATAGAAGAGTCCTATCCTTGTCCGTAATGCGGACAAGAATTGGACATCTTCTATATTTTTGAGTGTGCAACGGAACGAACAAATGGAAGCAGACAGCACACGGTGTACTGTCTGCATTTTTTGCGGCCCCATTGAGATGAAAGGGTCCGCATCTGGACATGTGGACAAAAACAACAGTCATGAGCATGAGCCCTAATAGAAAGAGTGTTAACTTAGACAGTCTTTAATTGCACAAATTTTTCATAGTGACTGATACTCGATGATAAATGTTGCATCTGATGCATCTTTAGCTTGTCTACTCTGACTTTATACACCCTATTTGTTGGCTTAGTTTTACTTCAAAAACTTGTCATCTTTTTGATGTGTTTTTTGATGCACAATACTAAAGTAAAGCGCAAGGGCGTAACTGTAATTCATAGTCCTCATAGCCATTTTCCATGAAGCCTCACCTCTTTTCCATTAATTCATGCTCTCTATTCAAACAAAGCAGAAGAAGTGTCTAAAAGTGTCTAAAACTGTTAATAAATGTGGTGCAAGGTATGTGAGCCAGAAAAAGATGAATTAGTAATTACAAAATCACTAATCTCTGATAGATATAGTAGTTATAGTTTTGTGTCTACAGCTCCTATCCTGGCCTATGTATGTTCATGGTTACAAACTATAAACAAACCTTCAGTTGTTTCTCCATCTGTCAAACTCCCTTTTGACAGAAGCGCATACTAGCAAGGGCTTGTTCACATTGCTTCTAGTGCATTTTGTTGTTCTGCTCCATTACAGGATCAGAACAATAAAAATAACATAAGTGCTGTAGCCGACACATAACTGAAATGAATAGTGCTGAACAGATTCCATTGATTCTAATGGTTTCCTTTAAGTTTTGGAAGTACTCTTTTAGCTGACAAAAATTTTGAGTGAAAGACTATTTTGTCTGCTCATTTTCATGGAATCTGCCATGGAGGCCCCGGATGGAACAAGCCCTATGAAGTAGTTGACAGAAAAAAATAGGACTGGAGAAACCTAACCTAAGTCACCATCCAGACCACCGCCAGTGAACCCAAAATCTGCTACTAGCCTTTTAAAACCTTTCCGGGTAGTATGAAACTATGGATACTCTAGGTATTCACCAGAGCCCTCCATGAGGCAGGATGGACTTGGCTGCTAGGGACCCAGGATACGCCTGCAGAGCTTGATAACAGAGTACTGAATATGTTTGCAGAGCTTGATAACAGAATACTGGATATGTCTGCAGAGCTTGATAAAAGAATACTGGATATGTCTGCAGAGCTTGATAAAAGAATACTAGTGATGGCACGCTAGTAGCAGACCTTCTAGAATGACGAGAGAAGACAGCAAGTAGGGTAAAAAAAATCAGAACAGACAAACACAATGAATGCAGTACACAAGAGCTTAAATCCAGAGACTAGCCAGAGTCAATATCAGGAAAGTATATCTAATTAGAATCAGCAGCCAAAAGGATAATCAATACACAAAACAAAAAAACTGAGAAGACTGTAGTCAGTTGGACAGTACGGAGCCTAGAGAAGAAAAGCGCAATCACAGGCAATAACGATAAAACACAGCTGACTTAAATGTCCCTTCTAGAGGTAGGATGGGACACAGAGACAGAAACCTGATTGGCTCAGTTTCCAGTCACACTGATAGGTCCACCAGCCAGGGTTTGTCTGATTGGTATGGCAAGCCGCCCAGTACAGCCCTTCATAGTGATGCGAGGTAAACTCTGACATAGGTCAGATAGAAATGTACCATAGATGTCTTTTTAGTGGGATTCAAACTTTTTGTTTTTTATGCAGTTTCTTGAGCTAAATACAGGAGAGGATAGAAAAGAGATGAGAAGTATCATTTTTTTCTTTATAGTTTTCCTTTCTTTGGGTCCTCTACTATGTCACCTTTAAACTCTATGAATTCTAATTAAACCTTGTTCTCCAGGGAGAAATTTTCAATGTAAAATCAGTAAGTAAAGAGATGGTTAATGAACAGCAAGATGTGGAACTTATAGCATATTCTAAGCCAAACTTCTAGCAATGGAAAAATGTACACATAATGTGTTTGACTTTAGGATAGATTAGTTTATTTTGCACAAGGCTTATTAAAAGCAAAGCATTCCATAAGTTTCCATTAATTTTTGCTGAATTGAGATAGAATTCCTTAGAAATTGTCCATGACACATATGCATGCCATCAGTTCTTTATGATTTATGTTATCACAGCAAATACCTGTGGAATTAAAACAGATTATCCTATTGTAAAATGTTTACAAAGTGGGAACATCTGTCGTGTATGGTCTTCTATACAGACACGGGAAAAATGTAACTGCTTATTCCTTGTAACATCTCTGCAAACAAACAAATGCACCGGGCCTTCTGCATGATCTCTCGAAATCTCTCCCATCTGTTTCCATTACCAGAAGATAGACAAAGTCACTGAATTCCAGCTATTATGACCCTTAAAAATACAAAGAATTAAGCATCTGAGCTATTTTGCTGTGCTGCAGTAATCTATAAACATGTTTATTAGTAACATGTGCTCACAAAATGATTAAGATGCTATGTCAGATTCCGCTTGTTAACATCATCATTTCATTTCTTCATGTAGAGGAATTGTAAAGGTTAGATTACATTTTAGTAAAATGTCATATTACATCAACTAAGAATTTAATATACATACTGTATATAGGGTAGACCATGAAAAACAGAAGCCTTTTCATGAGCCGTGTCTCATGGTTTTATTCACTTTTGTTCAATTGCTGTTATTGCAGTGTGTCTGAAAGGCACGTCACGGCTGCAGGCAATCACTGTCCTGAGTGGTAAAACATTGAGGACAGTGATTGGCTGCAGTTGTCACAAAACATATCCTGGCATATTACTGTGCACATCACCAATGCTTTAAAAAAAAAAAAAAAAAGTCTTATACTCATCCCTTTCTCCAGCACTGTTTTCAGCGGTGGAACGCTGATGGCAGTGATTGGCTGCAGCAGTCAAGTATGGCCAGACTAGGGCGCAGCTAAGGGGAGGCCAGCATGATTAGGTTGGTTGTGAGAGTCAGGGAGGTTAGGGGCTAAGAGATTGAATGGGTAGCTAGGGGAGGGGTGCGTCGCTTAGGGAGGGAGGAGTTCGGGGGGCTATTTATGGGGGTGTTGCGAGGTGAAGGGGGCCATTTTGTGAACAGAGAAAAACTGCTAAGATGTCCCAGACACTTACCGTTGAAGATATGCTGGCTAGGCTCAGGGAGGCAGCGGAGGAATGGGGCCATGAATGGTTAAGCTCCCAGATGGCCGGCATACTGAGGGGGGAGGTGGCGGGACCCGTTAGCTCGCCGCCGGAAGGTAGACGGCTGCGGCGGTTACGGCCGCCGGCGCGCCTGAGTCCCAGTGAGACCCCCCGGGTGCGGCGCCGGGTCAGGAGCCCCTCCGGGGACCCTCCACCTCGGGAGAATACTGGGAAGTCTGCATCCTCGTCCTCCCGGCGTGGGAGGAATCCATGTGGCAGGCGGCACCCAGCGCAGGGCGAGCATCGATGGATCTGGAGTGGGAACGGCGGGATCCTCACTGCTAGTGGGGTCAGGAGGCCTGCTTAGCGAGGGATGGACGGGAGGCATGTGGCACACGAGGCTGCGCAGCAGGAAGATGGTGGGGAGCGCAGGCCTCTGGATGAAGTGGTGCCGGGAAGATCTGCGTCTCTCCAGCTCCCCCTGGTGAACAGAAGAGATGAAAGGAGCGCACCCAGCATGGAGACTGCTGGGGTGCAGAGTGTCAGCGCCTGTCAAGTCCCAAGACGGAGTGTAATGGCCCAGATGGATGATGAACATGAGGATGCAGGAAGTTACACTGCGGGGTTCACAGCATCCGGGCAGCAAGGTGAGAACCTGTGGGGATCCCTGAATTCGCTGTTTAGTGCCCAAGGGGGGGGGGGGGGGGCGGGCTTGGGGGGGGCATGGAAAGTTAGTTGGTGGTTTGGGACAGTTGTTGGGTAGCCTGGCGGGGTTGGGTAATGCGGGTAGGCCCCCGTTGCAGGGATGGGGGGTCGGGGCAGGGAGTGGTGGTGGGGCTGGCGAGGTGGCACCACGGGATAGTGGGGCGGTTTCTGTACAGACGCAGGCAGGGGGGAAAAGGTGGGGGAGAAGGTGGGTGATGGGGCTCAGGGTGAGGTGTATGTGTGTTTTGAAGGGCCTTTAGGGGCGCATTTGAAACAAGAAGTGAAGGATAGGATTTGGAAAGGCGAATACGTGGAGATTTTTTCTCTCCTCCCGCTGGAGCGGTTTAATCTAGATAGGGAGCGGAAAGACAAGAAGAGGAAGGATGAGGATGAGAAGCGGCGGTACAGATTGATACTGCATACTTTTGGGAATTGGTTGCAGGCGTTTGCAATCTTGGCAAGCGTGGTAGGGCAGAAGAATCCGGAGTGCTGCTCGGCGTTGTTCTGTTACATGGATGCGATAGGGGAAGCTTACTGCGTTTATGGGGGTGTCGGATGGTTACGGTACGACGAGCAGTTTCGGCAACGGAAGGCAGTCCGCCAAAATATGCGGTGGGACCATAAGGATATTGGATTATGGAGGAGGGTGACGGCGCCGGGGAGGCAGGTGCAGCCCTTTCGGGGGGAGTCAGGGGGGTCTAGGCAGTTTACCTTGGCGTCCGCTTCCGCAAAGGGACAGTGCTTCCTGTTTAACGAGGGGGGGATGTAAGTTTGGCGCAAAGTGTAGATTCAAACATGAATGTGCCAGTTGCGGGGGGAATCATGGGACTAACAAGTGTTTTAAGGGGGTTAGACAGAGGGGGGTGGAGAGGGTGTAATGGACCGTTTCAGCAGACAAGGGGTTAAGATCCGTTTAGGCGATATGCCCCTTTCTGAGAGACAGGCACAGCTACTGCAGAACACCAAACTCCCGAACTGGATACAAAATAGCACTCCAAACTGGAACCTCGCGAATAGCTGCCAGCAGACGAACAGGAAAAGCATACAGTCAGCTTACACTCCTGGCAATCAGTCTCCAACAGCATACAGAGAATCCCCCCAATGACGAGACAAGGCTCCGTGTTGAGGGTCCAGCAGTGGTCTGACGTGCTGGCACACCCAGCCTGGTTTTTATTACAGTTTTGCAAATACAGGACATATACAACACATCCCCACAATGCATCATGGTTTCCTCCTCTCTGTCCCGGAGACAACCGAGGGCAATCCAATTATCTCTCAGGAAAAAAGGGAGATCGCCAATACACATGTGGAGACAACAGGACAGACATCACCATTTAAACACACAATGGGACAATAGAAACACACCCACACAAAATCCTCCCCTCTGCCGATGATGATTATTGAACACACTGGCGAATATAATTATCAAAGGCAGAGAAATACAGTTTTATAAAACATATCACAGGAACCCCAAAACATGCAATAACCCCATAACCAATATATCCTCGGGTGAACCACATATCCAAAATTCACCCACATCCATTCAGTAGTTTGGAAGATACAGTTTTATGCCAGTTACACTGAAAATGTACAAGTTATACAGAAAATAGTCACTAATAAATGTGTCCCCTGTTTGGTAGTTTCAAACTACTGAATGATGTCTCTGTGCACCAAATACAGGCAAGATAGCACCGTGTTGAAAAGTCAGAACAGTGTCTGTGAGTTAAAATGGCCACTATCTATCGTTCTCACCATGTGCTTCATCCATTGTTTTCACCATGGGAATAGTAAAATCCAAGCAAGTAAGGCAAATGATGCAATCCAGGGACAGAGGGCTCAGTCCCAAGTGCCTTAAGACCCAATAACTTAAGGGACCATAATCCCAGGGCAGGAGGCTGGCAAACAGCCCCCTCCAAAACACAGTGGCGAGGTTGGTTTCGCCACACATCTCCCCCCCCCAGGGAAGACTAACCAGATACCTGACCTCACGCCGGTCGGTACCTGAGTTAGTCTGGCAGCCCACCCACAACCCAATACTGGACCTGTTGAATTTTGGGGCCTGGCTCTGTTCTGTAGGTCCCCAGCTGTTGAGTGTGCATCTGCTACTCCTTGCTTTGTGGTTCTCCAGCTTGGAGCTGTAGGTACTTGGTGGGCAGAGGCCGACTGCGCTCTGCCCAGATGCCAGCTCTTCCGCTGGGGTGAGGGGGGTACAAGCCAGTCCTGTAACAAGGGGGTCGGTGGAGCAGAGGCTAGCGGCTCTCTGCCCTGATGCCAGTTCTTCCGCTGGGAAGGGATCAGTGGGTATTGCAGGCTCATCCCCTGCCCCCAGAACTCGGTTGGAAAGTAGCTGGGAAGGGGAGGGCTCGCTTACCTCCTCCTCCTGGTATCCCTGCGGAGATGGCTGGAGATCTGGTTGTTTGAGGGGGAGACCAACTGTCTCCTCTTTGGCTAAACAGCCCTGTTGCTGGGGGACAGGACCGACTGTCCCTACTCCCTGTGCTGTGAGTGCAGAGACCACGGTCCCATCTGCACAGTTGTGGGGCTTACTGTCTCCCCCTGGTGCGTTAAGCTGCCGCTGGGGAATGGAGACTAGGCTCCCAGTTCCCAACAAATCCTTCTGTTGCTGGGGGACAGGACCAACTGTCTCTGCCCCCTGTAACTCAGTCTGCCGCTGGGGAGGGAGGACGCTGCTCTCCTCTCCCTGCATTTCACACTGCTGCTGGGGAATGGAGACTGGGCTCCCTCTGTCCCGCAACTGTAACTTCCAATGGAGGTCCACCCAACGTGGCAGCTGACCGTCTCCTTTTGCCCGGTATAGTAGGGTCTTGAACACTAGACTCCTCACGAACTTCACGTATTTCTCAGCTGGATTGGGTCCGAAGAAGTTCAGCCGCAACTACATCATACGGTCAAATTCCTCAACAGAGTATCTGTACTCCACTGCTGGTTCCATCCTGGTGCTTTTAGGGTGCTGTACTGAGACATGCGTTGCCCTTAAGTTGTAAACTCCAAAGAAATGGTGTCTCCTGTAGCTGTCCTTCTGGCTGTAGGAACGATCCCGCTGCTTGCCACCAATTGTAACGGACCGTTTCAGCAGACAAGGGGTTAAGATCCGTTTAGGCGATATGCCCCTTTCTGAGAGACTGGCACAGCTACTGCAGAACACCAAACTCCCGAACTGGATACAAAATAGCACTCCAAACTGGAACCTCGCGAATAGCTGCCAGCAGACGAACAGGAAAAGCATACAGTCAGCTTACACTCCTGGCAATCAGTCTCCAACAGCATACAGGGAATCCCCCCAATGACGAGACAAGGCTCCGTGTTGAGGGTCCAGCAGTGGTCTGACGTGCTGGCACACCCAGCCTGGTTTTTATTACAGTTTTGCAAATACAGGACAGATACAACACATCCCCACAATGCATCATGGTTTCCTCCTCTCTGTCCCGGAGACAACCGAGGGCAATCCAATTATCTCTCAGGACAAAAGGGAGATCGCCAATACACATGTGGAGACAACAGGACAGACATCACCATTTAAACACACAATGGGACAATAGAAACACACCCACACAAAATCCTCCCCTCTGCCGATGATGATTATTGAACACACTGGCGAATATAATTATCAAAGGCAGAGAAATACAGTATTATAAAACATATCACAGGAACCCCAAAACATGCAATAACCCCATAACCAATATATCCTCGGAACCGGGGGATCTGGGTGAACCACATATCCAAAATTCACCCACATCCGTTCAGTAGTTTGGAAGATACAGTTTTATGCCAGTTACACTGAAAATGTACAAGTTATACAGAAAATAGTCACTAATAAATGTGTCCTCTGTTTGGTAGTTTCAAACTACTGAATGATGTCTCTGTGCACCAAATACAGGCAAGATAGCACCGTGTTGAAAAGTCAGAACAGTGTCTGTGAGTTAAAATGGCCGCTATCTATCGTTCTCACTATGTGCTTCATCCATTGTTCTCACCATGGGAATAGTAAAATCCAAGCAAGTAAGGCAAATGATGCAATCCAGGGACAAAGGGCTCAGTCCCAAGTGCCTTAAGACCCAATAACTTAAGGGACCATAATCCCAGGGCAGGAGGCTGGCAAACAGCCCCCTCCAAAACACCGTGGCGAGGTTGGTTTCGCCACAGAGGGTGCTGGAAAAGGGTCAGACGCCAGTGTGGGTGGAAAGGATGGGTCCGTTCTTAGATAGATACCCTAGCCGGGAGGTGGCGGAATGGTTGCGGGAGGGGTTTACGGTGGGTTTTGTAATTCCGTCGGATCCTTTGCCGGCGGTTTGGGGGGGAAAAAATTTGCGTTCGGGGTTAGAGCACGCCCAGGTGGTGGCGGATAAATTGGCAGGGGAGGTTCGGTTGGGAAGGATGGATGGGCCTTTTGATGCACCTCCGTTAGAGAATTTGAGGGTTTCACCGTTCGGGGTGGTACCGAAGAAGGAGCCGAATAAATTTCGGTTGATTCACCATCTTTCCTTTCCGAAAGGGGCGTCGGTCAATGACGGTATTGACCCCGACATTTGTTCGGTGGTTTATACGTCATTTGATGCGGCTGTGGGCTAGGTGCGGAAGTTGGGTCCTGGGACGCTATTGGCTAAAACGGACATTGAGGCAGCGTTTCGCCTGATGCCGGTTAGTCCAGATAGCCTTCATTTGTTGGGATGTTGTTGGGAAGGGAAGTTTTTCGTGGATCATTGTTTACCTATGGGTTGTTCGGTGTCTTGCACGTTTTTTGAGCGGTTTAGTTCGTTTTTGTAATGGGTAGTGGTGGATGTAGCAGGTTGTTCATCCATCATTCACTATTTAGATGATTTTTTGTGTTTGGGTCCGGCGAATTCGCGGGTGTGTGCGTTGCTGTTCGGTACGTTACAGGCGGTTTTTTCATCGTTCAGGGTTCTGTTAGCGGAGGATAAAACGGTTGGTCCTACGACCAAACTGAGTTTTTTAGGGATCACTATTAATACGGTTACCATGGAATGTAGACTACCGGATGATAAGGTATGGGATTTGCGGGTAGCGGTGGAAAGGGCGGGGAGGGCAAGGAAGATTCGGTTGAAGGAGCTGCAATCGTTGTTGGGGAAGTTGAACTTCGCCTGTCGCATTATGCCGATGGGCAGAATTTTCAGCAGGCGGTTGGCAGCGGCAACGGCAGGGGTTATGGCTCCGCACCATTTTATTAGGTTGGGGAAGGAACTGAAGATGGATTTGGAGGCGTGGGGCGGGTTTTTGGAACATTTTAATGGAAGTGCATTGGTCCTTCCGGAGTCGAGGGATAATTAATTTTGAGCTATTTTCAGATGCTGCGGGAGGGGGGGTTGGGGTGTATTGCCAAGGGCAGTGGTGTGCGGGCAGGTGGCCTGATTCATGGGTGGGTAGGGGATGGGTGCGGAACTTGGCGTTGCTGGAGCTTTTCCCGATAGTGTTGGGAGTGGTGTTGTGGGGTGACGAGTTTAGGGATAGGAAGATACGGTTTCATTGTGACAACTTAGGGGTGGTGCAAGCGATTAATTCATTGACTGCTTTTTCCTCTCCTGTGGAGAGGTTGTTGCAGCATATGGTGTTACGGTGCGGTGTGGTACGTTTGTGTGGTGCGGTGCGCTTAGGGCGGATGTTAGAAAGCAGGGTCGACAGTTGGGGTTGGCAGAGGAAGTGGCAGTGGTACGGTGGTTAGGGTTTAGGGGCATGTTATGGGGGGGTGTTGCGGGAAATACATAGATTTGTGCGGTTGGACAGGGCCCCGGATGTGCTGATTGTGCATTGCGGGGGTAATGATTTAGGGGTTACGCCGGTGCGTGACCTGATTCAGGATGTGAAATTTGATCTGCTGAGGATTTGGTCACTGTTTCCCGGAATTTTGGTGGTGTGGTCGGACATTGTTCCTCGTAGGAAGTGGAGGGAGGCACGGTTGGTTGATATCAACAAGGCTCATATAAAAGTTTAGGGAGTTTAGGGATAGTAAGATACGGTTTCATTGTGACAACTTAGGGGTGGTGCAAGCGATTAATTCATTGACCGCTTTTTCCTCTCCTGTGGTGAGGTTGTTGCAGCATATGGTGTTACAGTGTCTGTCTATTAATGCGTGGGTGGTAGCGTGTCATGTCCCGGGGGTGTCTAATTCAATAGCTGATGCTCTTTCTCGTTCGCAGTGGGAGCGGTTTCGTCAGTTCGGAGGCGGACCTGGAAGGTTTGGTTTGTCCGGCGTCAATGTGGGAGATCTTGGAGGTACTGTAGCGGGACTGTTTAGGGCATCCTTGATTGAGGGGACGTGGGCGGCATATGAGAGGGCCTGGGCTGGTTGGGAACGGTGGTGTGTGGGGATGGGGGTAGGGGTTGATGGGGGGGAGGTTCCTTTGTTGCTATTTTTGGGGCAAATGAAGGAGGAGGGGTGGTCGGTTGCGCAGGTTAGCAGGTGCATAGCAGGACTAGCCTTCGGGTTCAAGTGCAGAGGTTTAGTGGATTGGTCTAAGACATTTTTGGTTAAACAGGTTTTGAAGGGTTGGAGGCGTGGTAGGCGGTATCAGGATGGCAGGAGGCCCATATCGTTTGAGTTGCTGTTGGGTATTGGGAGGCAGGTGGAGGGGGTTTGTTTTTCGGTATGGGAACGACAGCTGTTCAAATTGGCTTTTTCATTGGTGTTTTTTGGCGCTTTTAGGTTGGGCGAATTGGTGAGCAGGAGTGTGAGGTGTGCTGGAGGTTTGTCTGTGGAAGATGTGGATGTGGGAGGGGACAGGGTGATAATCCGGCTGAGGAGGTCCAAGACTGACATGGAAGGTAGGGGTTGTAAGGTCACTTTGTTTGCAGTGCCTGGGTGCATGATGTGTCCGGTGGCCGCCTTGGTGGACTTTAGGAGGGGTGCTAGTTTTGGGGAAGGCCCTTTGCACCGGCATGAGGACGGATCATTTTTATCTAGGTTCCAATTTGTGGCGGTGTTGAAAAAGTGTTTGTCAGGTATGGGGGTGGATTTGGCACGGTATACGGGGCATTACTTTAGGATCGGGGCTGCGACTGAAGCGGCTAGGTTGGGGTTGTGTGATGAGCAGATTATGAAGATAGGTAGGTGGGAATCTGTAAGGTTTAGATCATATGTTAGGTTGGCTAGTTTGGTGTGAGAGGGGTTAATGAGGGGCAGGATGTTTAATTTGGTTTTTTGTTGTTTCAGGTTCATCTGCAGCTCTGGTTTGGATTCTCAGACACTCCTTTGTGTGGTGCGGTGCACTTAGGGCGGATGTTAGAAAGCAGGGTCGACAGTTGGGGTTGGCAGAAGAAGTGGCGGTGGTTAGGGTTTAGGGGCATGTTATGGGGGGGGGGGGTGTTGTGGGAAATACATAGATTTGTGCGGTTGGACAGGGCCCCGGATGTGCTGGTTGTGCATTGCGGGGGTAATGATTTAGGGGTTACGCCGGTGCGTGACCTGATTCGGGGTGTGAAATTTGATCTGCTGAGGATTTGGTCACTGTTTCCCGTAATTTTGGTGGTGTGGTCGGACATTGTTCCTCGTAGGAAGAGGAGGGAGGCACGGTCGGTTAATATCAACACGGCTCGTATAAAATTGAATAGGGCTATTGGGAAGTTTGTGGCGAGGCACGGGGCGGTCGCAGTAAGGCATAGGGAGTTGGAGGACGGAGTGGGGGAATTTTGGAGGAGGGATGGAGTTCACTTGAACGCAGTGGGCATTGATCTATGGTCACTGGGGTTGCAGGATGGTATCGAAAGAGCCCTGATTGTGTGGTGGAACGCGCAAGCTTGAGTGGGGTGAGGGGTCAAGTTGCGCGTTGTTGTCAGTAGGAGGTACTGGAAGCTGGGAGTATGGATCGGGATTTGAGGTTGAGAGGGCCCCTTATGGTGGGGGCTGGACTCTCATGGTGGGACTTACCTGTTTGGTTTGGTGAGGCGTCCACCACCGGGTGTCTCCGAGCTAGTTTACTGCGGCTGGAGGCAAGGTGGATTTGCCGTGTGGTTGTGAAGGTGGACAATTTGGGGGCTTCCAGGACCTCCTTCGTCTGTGGTAATGTTATATATATATATATATATATATATGTTATGTATTTATGTTAATAATAAATGGCTGCTGTGGCCAATTAAATCCATTGGAGGAGTTGTGTGGTTATTTTAGGGATAATGGTGAGGGGATACGGGGGGAAAGCGGATAGGTGGAACATGGTAGGTAAAGGAAAAGTGGTAACCCGGGATATCAACCAATACCTTAATCAAGTATGGCCGGACTAGGGCACAGCTAAGGGGAGGCCAGCATGATTAGGTTGGTTGTGAGGATCAGGGAGGTTAGGGGTTAAGAGATTGAATGGGTAGCTAGGGGAGGGGTGCGTCGCTTAGGGAGGGAGGAGTTCGGGAGGCTATTTATGGGGGTGTTGCGAGGTGAAGGGGGCCATTTTGTGAACAGAGAAAAACTCCCACCCACCCTCCCATGTGTTGAGGGAAGTGGGGGGGGGGGATCGGTAAGAGGGAGGTTTATGTCATGGCAGTCGTGGCGGCAGGAGGTACTGGAAGCTGGGAGTATGGATCGGGATTTGAGGTTGAGAGGGCCCCTTATGGTGGGGACTGGACTCTCATGGTGGGACTTACCTGTTTGGTTTGGTGAGGCGTCCACAACTGGGTGTCTCCGAGCTAGTTTACTGCGGCTGGAGGCAAGGTGGATTTGCTGTGTGGTTGTGCAGGTGGACAATTTGGGGGCTTCCAGGACCTCCTTCGTCTGTGGTTATGTTATATATATATATATATATATATGTTATGTATTTATGTTAATAATTAATGGCTGCTGTGGCCAATTAAATCCATTGGAGGAGTTGTGTGGTTATTTTAGGGATAATGGTGAGGGGATACGGGGGGAAAGAGGACAGGTGGAACATGGTAGGTAAAGGAAGAGTGGTAAGACCCGGGATATCAACCAATACCTTAATCATGTGCTGTATCCTCACACTGTACCGCTGCTGTTTGCAAACAACAGCTACAGGAGAACTGTACTGGCGCACAGAGAACAGGGCTGGAGCAAAGTGTGAGAATGAGATTTTTTTAAATATTTATTTTCAGTCATTTTAGGGCATTAACCTCTCATTATTGTTACCACTGCATAATGTTAAGGGACTGTACTACTGCTATTGCTACACAAACCTCAGTGAGTGCCACAATGAAGTTAAGTAAAAGTTTTGGTAGACCTGCTGTGGAGTCATTAAAGCGCTATCCCTACCATAACTTTAAAAACTGACACCTGGTATGGCTTCAAGTAAAGTAGTTAAAGGGGTTCCCAAGAATGATTTAAAATGGCCACCAGCAACCTGTACTAGAATGTGAGCAGGACTAGATGCCTCTACTTCCAGAGCAGCCTGGGTTGGGAGAGGTGAAGGATCACAACCTCACTACACACTATACACCAGTGTTTCTCAACTCCAGTCCTCAGGGCCCACCTGCTCGTCATGATTTGAGAATATCATACAGAATAAACACCCATGATACTAATGACACTAATTATATCACCTGCTCAATTCTCAGGAAATCCTGAAAACAGGACAGACAGTATGGCCATACCCTAATTGTCAACTGGATGACTGCAACAATGACAAGTGTCTGAATATAAGGTTGTCTATTTTTTATTTTTTTTGCAATCTGTCACGGATCTTGTTCTGTCACGGATCTTGTGTTACACCATACAAAACCTTGTATAGAGATTTTTTCTGGAATAGCATAGTTGTCAACTATCCTGAATTTGGCAGTATGTCCCTAATTTTCAGAGACTGCCCTGGCAACTTTGCGCTGTCCCGGGCCAAAAATGGGTGAAGCTAATGCAAACCCCACCCATAAATGAGTGGTTCCGTTATGCAGGAGAGGACTCTAGTATAATGAAAACCGGACAGATCCGTTATGCAGGCCATAGACTTCTATTCTCACGGAACGAATAACAGAATGCCTCTAAAGGCATTCCGTTATGCATTCCATCATGGAATTGCGTTATGGTCCATGGTAACGGAATCCATAACGCAATTTAGATTATACCACAACCCGAACTCAAATTTCAAAATATGAAATTCACACATCCATAGTGACCAGCCATACCCTTTTTACAGCGGTCACTAAGAGGCCTTAGGCTGGGCTGCAGCCTCCCCTACATGTTTGGTATCATTGAGTCCATAACGACCAGCACTACACAAATATCATGTAATTTATCCCATATGCCACAAACAAAAGACAACAAAAGAAATGCCAGAATTGCTGTTTTTGCTTAGTCACCACAAAATACTAGAATACAAAGCAATCAAAAACTATTATGTATCCCAAAATAATGACCAGCAAAAATCAAGCACTCACCCAGCTCTGAAGGTAGGAAAAAAAAAAGTTATGGATCTTTGGATACAGCAATGCAAAAACATTTTCTTTTTTTTTTTTTATTGCGCAACAGTAGTAAAATGTAGAATAAAAAAAAATGTATTTGGTATTGCTGTAATTGTACTGACCCAGAAAAGAAAGTAATTTTTGCTGAAAAATTTATGTTGCAACATTTATAATGTAAAAACTCAGCAGCAGTACTGCTGTTTTTATCTATCCCCCCATTTAATCAGTAAGTTATATGTACCCCAAAATGGTGCCATTAACCTCTACAGGACCGCCGTACGCAGGATTGCGTCCTGCCGGCTGCCCTGCTCTTCTGGGTGGACGCATATACGCGTCCTCCCGCGAGAGCCGAGATTTCCTGTGAACGCGTGCACACAGGCGCGCGCGCTCACAGGAACGGAAGGTAAGAGAGTGGATCTCCAGCCTGCCAGCGGCGATCGCTCGCTGGCAGGCTGGAGATCAGATTTTTTTAACCCCTAACAGGTATATTAGACGCTGTTTTGATAACAGCGTATAATATACCTGCTACCTGGTCCTCTGGTGGTCCCTTTTGTTAGGATCGACCACCAGAGGACACAGGTAGGTCAGTAAAGTCGCACCAAACACTACACTACACTACACCCCCCCGTCACTTATTAACCCTTTATGAACCCCTGATCACCCATGATCACCCCATATAAACTCCCTGATCACCCCCCTGTCATTGATCACCCCCCCTGTCATTGATCACCCCCTGTCAGGCTCCGTTCAGACGTCCGTATGATTTTTACGGATCCACGGATACATGGATCGGATCCGCAAAACACATGCGGACGTCTGAATAGAGCCTTACAGGGGGGTGATCAATGACAGGCGGGTGATCACCCATATACACTCCCTGATCACCCCCTGTCATTGATCACCCCCCTGTCATTGATCACCCCCCTGTAAGGCTCCATTCAGACGTCCGCCTGTGTTTTGCGGATCCGATCCATGTATCCATGGATCCGTAAAAATCATGCGGACGTCTGAATGGAGCCTTACAGGGGGGGGGGTGATCAGTGACAGGGGGGTGATCATCCTGATCACCCCCTGTCATTGATAACCCCCCTGTAAGGCTCCATTCAGACGTCCGCATGTGTTTTGCGGATCTGATCCATGTATCCATGGATCCGTAAAAATCATACGGACGTCTGAATGGAGCCTTACAGGGGGGGTGATCAGTGACAGGGGGGTGATCACCCTGATCACCCCCTGTCATTGATAACCCCCCTGTAAGGCTCCATTCAGACGTCCGCATGTGTTTTGCGGATCCGATCCATGTATCCATGGATCCGTAAAAATCATGCGGACGTCTGAATGGAGCCTTACAGGGGGGGGTGATCAGTGACAGGGGGGTGATCATCCTGATCACCCCCTGTCATTGATAACCCCCCTGTAAGGCTCCATTCAGACGTCCGCATGTGTTTTGTGGATCCGATCCATGTATCCATGGATCCGTATAAATCATACGGACGTCTAAATGGAGCCTTACAGGGGGGGGGGGGTGATCAGTGACAGGGGGGTGATCACCCTGATCACCCCCTGTCATTGATAACCCCCCTGTAAGGCTCCATTCAGACGTCCGCATGTGTTTTGCGGATCCGATCCATGGATCCGTAAAAATCATACGGACGTCTGAATGGAGCCTTACCAGGGGGGTGATCAATGACAGGGGGGTGATCCGGGAGTCTATATGGGTGATCACCCCCCTGTCATTGATCACCCCCCTGTCATTGATCACCCCCCCTGTAAGGCTCCATTCAGACATTTTTTTGGCCCAAGTTAGCGGAAATTTTTTGTTTGTTTTTGTTTTTTCTTACTAAGTCTCATATTCCACTAACTTGTGTCAAAAAATAAAATCTCACATGAACTCACCATACCCCTCACGGAATCTAAATGACATTTATATTCCAGACTTCTTCTCACGCTTTAGGGCCCCTAAAAAGCCAGGGCAGTATAAATACCCCACATGTGACCCCATTTCGGAAAGAAGACACCCCAAGGTATTCCGTGAGGGGCATATTGAGTCCATGAAAGATTGAAATTTTTGTCCTAAGTTAGCGGAAAGTGAGACTTTGTGAGAAAAAAACAAAAAAAATTAATATCCGCTAACTTATGCAAAAAAAAAAAAATCTCTATGAACTCGCCAGGCCCCTCATTGAATACCTCGGGGTGTCTTCTTTCCAAAGTGGGGTCACATGTGGGGTATTTATTCTGCCCTGGCTTTTTAGGGGCCCGAAAGTGTGAGAAGAAGTCTGGGATCCAAATGTCTAAAAATGCCCTCCTAAAAGGAATTTGGGCACCTTTGCGCATCTAGGCTGCAAAAAAGTGTCACACATCTGGTATCGCCGTACTCAGGAGAAGTTGGGCAATGTGTTTTGGGGTGTCATTTTACATATACCCATGCTGGGTGAGAAAAATATCTTGGTCAAATGCCAACTTTGTATAAAAAAATTGGAAAAGTTATCTTTTGCCAAGATATTTCTCTCACCCAGCATGGTTATATGTAAAATGACACCCAAAACACATTCCCAAACTTCTCCTGAGTACGGCGATACCAGATGTGTGACACTTTTTTGCAGCCAAGGTGGGCAAAGGGGCACATATTCCAAAGTGCACGTTTCGGATTTCACAGGCCATTTTTTACACATTTTGATTGCAAGGTACTTCTTACACATTTGGGCCCCTAAATTGCCAGGGCAGTATAACTACGCCACAAGTGACCCCATTTTGGAAAGAAGACACCCCAAGGTATTCCGTGAGGGGCACGGCGAGTTCCTAGAATATTTTTTTTTTTGTCACAAGTTAGCGGAAAATTATGATTTTTTTGTTTTTTTCCTTACAAAGTCTCATATTCCACTAACTTGCGACAAAAAATTAAAAATTCTAGGAACTCGCCGTGCCCCTCACGGAATACCTTGGGGTGTCTTCTTTCCAAAATGGGGTCACTTGTGGCGTAGTTATACTGCCCTGGCAATTTAGGGGCCCAAATGTGTGAGAAGAACTTTGCAATCAAAATGTGTAAAAAATGGCCTGCGAAATCCGAAAGGTGCACTTTGGAATATGTGCCCCTTTGCCCACCTTGGCTGCAAAAAAGTGTCACACATCTGGTATTGCCGTACTCAGGAGAAGTTGGGAAATGTGTTTTGGGGTGTCATTTTACATATACCCATGCTGGGTGAGAGAAATATCTTGGCAAAAGACAACTTTGTATAAAAAATTGGAAAAGTTGTCTTTTGCCAAAATATTTCTCTCACCCAGCATGGGTATATGTAAAATGACACCCCAAAACACATTCCCCAACTTCTCCTGAGTACGGCGATACCAGATGTGTGACACTTTTTTGCAGCCAAGGTGGGCAAAGGGGCACATATTCCAAAGTGCACCTTTCGGATTTCACCGGTCATTTTTTACACATTTTGATTGCAAAGTTCTTCTCACACATTTGGGCCCCTAAATTGCCAGGGCAGTATAACTACCCCACAAGTGACCCCATTTTGGAAAGAAGACACCCCAAGGTATTCCGTGAGGGGCATGGCGAGTTCCTAGAATTTTTTATTTTTTGTCGCAAGTTAGTGGAATATGAGACTTTGTAAGAAAAAAATAAAAATAAAAAATCATCATAATTTTCCGCTAACTTGTGACAAAAAATAAAAAGTTCTATGAACTCACTATGCCCATCAGCGAATACCTTAGGGTGTCTACTTTCCGAAATGGGGTCATTTGTGGGGTTTTTCTACTGTTTGGGCATTGTAGAACCTCAGGAAACATGACAGGTGCTCAGAAAGTCAGAGCTGCTTCAAAAAGCGGAAATTCACATTTTTGTACCATAGTGTGTAAACGCTATAACTTTTACCCAAACCATTTTTTTTTTTGCCCAAACATTTTTTTTTATCAAAGACATGTAGAACTATAAATTTAGTGAAAAATTTATATATGGATGTCGTTTTTTTTTCAAAATTTTACAGCTGAAAGTGAAAAATGTCATTTTTTTGCAAAAAAATCGTTACATTTCGATTAATAACAAAAAAAGTAAAAATGTCAGCAGCAATAAAATACCACCAAATGAAAGCTCTATTAGTGAGAAGAAAAGGAGGTAAAATTCATTTGGGTGGTAAGTTGCATGACCGAGCGATAAACGGTGAAAGTAGTGTAGTGCAGAAGTGTAAAAAGTGGCCTGGTCATGAAGGGGGTTTCAGCTAGCGGGGCTGAAGTGGTTAAAAGCTACAAATTGTCCCTCAAAAAACAAGCCCCCCTACGGTACATAGAAAAATTAAAAAGTTATAGCTCTTGGAAGGTGACAGAGTACACATAGGCTCAAGTACTGTTGAGTCCATAAAAAAAAAAAACTATGATTTTTCCTATTGAATTGAAGCCACATAGAGGCATATCTACAGGATTCGAAAACTGAGGGTCACTAAAGAGATTGTGCAACTTCTATGTAGGTTTTATAAAACCTCCCCACCCACTCTTCAGGACCTGTCAAAGAAATCATACTTACCTGCTTCCTGATGCTCAATTCTGTCTTTGTGGGTCTACAGCTGTCTTTTCTCTGTGTTTTGGTCCTTGCAGTGATGTGCTGCTTGGGGACACGCAGGGGGAATACATTTTGCTATGGGGCCCTATGAGATCCCTGTAAGGCCCTGACATAATAGCTTATTTCTTTGTTGGACAAACTGTGTTTTTTAATGGCACCATTTAATGTAATGTAATAAAAAAATGTGGAGTGGAATTAGAAAAAAAAGAATGTAATTCCTCCATTTTTTTTCTTGGGTTTCATCTTTATAGCATTCACTCTGTAGCAAGGAATGACATGTACTTCATTTTGTGGGTCAGTACAATTACAGAGGTACCAAATCTATATATCCTCCTATTGGTGGATACACATATAGTTTTTTGTGGAGGATTTTGCACATGCACTTTTTGGTGCTTTTTTGCAGTAAACAACCCACCTACAGATGTTAGTTGAAAGTCTGTGGATGTGGTGTTTTTCCCAGTTGATGCCGTTTTATGTCTCTCTTGAGTTTATTTTTACAATGCAGCATGGTGAAGCTATGGACATTTTTTCTGCGATTTTTAATCTCTTTCTCTACAGGGGAACAAAAAACTAGAAAATGAAAAAAAATATATATATATAACGGTATAACGGTATAGGGAGAAAATGCCATGAAGAAAATGCCATTTGAAAAAAAAAAGACCACAAAAAAGCAAAAACACAGGTGGCAAAATACCCATGGCCTTTATCTTCTTTTTTTTTTGTGGTAAAAAAAGCCAGGCAAAGTTCATGTGTAAGCAGTTAAAAACTAAAACTGTCCCAGAAACATGAAGCTTTCTGTTCCAAGTAAAACCCTTAAGTTTTACAATTTATTTTACCAAGATTATACTGACAGTGGGGGAGAACAATAAAAACTACTACATTGAAAAAGTGTAGTAGCTGCCAAAGACAAACACTCCGCCTTGCATCTTTAGAGGCCCTCTGGAAAAAGAATGAACTAATCCTGAACAATCCCTTGAAGAAGCCAGCTATGAAATTACTTCACCGCACACAAATATAGCTGGATTCTGAATGAGTGTATCTTCCTTTTTACTTAGAAGGGTATGGCCACATGGCAAGGCCGTGACGGCGTTTGGACGTGGCCATGCTGTGGCAATGTATTGCACGGCCTTGTCAGCTGCAGCAGAATCATATTAACTGATTTGAACCAAATTGTTTATTTCATGTTTGTCATTTAAGGGAATCTGTCACCAGTTTTATGCTGCTACGTGTAAGTTCTAACAGTTTCAGCACATGCCGACCGGTCCTCATATTGCTCCCCGCCCATTTGCCACCTGAATCAGCCCCAGGGGGTGGGGAGAGCCAAGAGTCCTTAATTATACGGACTAATGCGCTGGAACAGTTTAGCAAAACTCTTGGGTCAATTAACCCCTTCCTGAATAAGCAACTTTCCGTTTTTACATTTTCGTTTTTTACTCCCTGCCTTCCTGGAGCCGTAGTTTTATTTTTTTCTGTTTTCATAGCCGTATGAGAACTTGTTTTTTGTACTTTCTAATGACACCATTTAATATTGCATGGAATGGTATGAAAAAAATGCAACTCCTCCACAGTTTTATGGGTTTTGTTTTTATGGTGTTCACTGAGCAGTAAAACTGACTTGTGCTCTTCATTCTGCAGGTCAGTATGATTATGGCAATACCACATATGTATCGTTTTACTTGTGTTTTAATACTGAAAAAAATTATAAAAACGTTTGAAAAACAAATTTCTTTTCATCGCCATATTCTGACCTCCATAACTTTTTTATAGTTATGTCTATGGAGATGTGTGAGGGCTCAATTTTTTGCTGAACAATCTGTAGTTTTTGTTAATACAATAATTTTGGGGTAGGAGTGACTTTTTGATCACTTTTTAATAGATTTGTTGGATAGATATTTTTTTGCACCATTCACCGTATGGGATACTTTTCTTTTATATAATAGTAGGAACATTTTCACATGTGGCAACGCACAAGATGTTCACCTTTTATTGTTTAAGTATTTTTATTTTTGGGAAAGAAAGGTGATCTCAGAAAAACCCCTT
Source organism: Bufo gargarizans (assembly GCF_014858855.1). Taxonomy (NCBI): domain Eukaryota; kingdom Metazoa; phylum Chordata; class Amphibia; order Anura; family Bufonidae; genus Bufo; species Bufo gargarizans. Next base: position 329,133,539 of record NC_058084.1, read on the forward strand.
AAGTTTCTTGAAACCACCCGCATCTTTATTTTAACCATTTTACTTGCAACTATACACGGACTGATGTTTCAGGAAATTATTGGGAACGAGTCAAACATTCCCAATAATTGCCTGATCATCATCAGAGATGAAAGCTGCATTTACATACAGATTACATGCAGCAATCACCTCTGCTGTATAGGATATAGTGCTATATATTCATTTTTACGAATATTCGTCATTTTTTCCATCTCGACACATGATTCCTCCCTGCTTCTTGCTTGTGGGCCGATGAGTCATTGGCCCACAAGCAACTTAAGCAGGGAGGAATCATGACTTCAGATGTAAAAAAAATTACGAATATTCTAAAAAACTAATATATAGCACTATATTCAATATAGTGATATATATTCGTTTTTTAGACTATTTGTCATTTTTTTCCATCTGAAGTGAACAAATGATTTCTACCTGCTTCTTGCTTGTGGGCCAATGACGTCATTGGTCCACAAGTAAGAAGCAGGGAGAAATCATGTGTTCAGATGGAAAAAAATTACGAGTATTCGATATAATGAATATATAGCACTATATTCTAAATATTTGCGAATTCTTGAAGTGCCGATATTCGCGATTAAATTTCGTTATTCGAATGTTCGCGCTCAACACTAGTTATTATCTCCATGTGCCAGACTGATGATGACATTTGGCTTTTTTTGTTGTCACTATTGGAACATACTGTGCCATTGGTGCTTCCCTGTCATATATAATTGTCATTAGAGGCTGAAAACATTCAAGTAAAGAAAGTGTGCAATTACAGACGGTATAATTATAATTTTAAATAAAGAATTATGGAAGTACTTGCCAATAGGACTCCTCTGCAAGAAATTATTGGAAATAATGGGGTCTATAAATGAATGGGCATGCGTTACTGCATGGTCCAAATAACTACAGGTATATCTAGCAGGAATTTCCCTTGTTTCATAAATCTCTGGAAGGTTCTCTAGGTCAAGATTAGGTGAGGAGGACAAGAGTCAAGAAATCTGTATCTGCTGCAATAAATTAAAACCATGTTGCAATTATAGTAACAGATGCAATCTATATAGGAAGCACATGGGATTTTAGGAGCGATAAAGTTTGCCAGCTTTTGCAATATGTTTTAAATGTAGTTCACAAACTCCATATGTTTGCTTGTATTTTATTGTAGTTTCTCCAGCACTACATTTGACTGTTTACCATTGGGATTCAGGCAGAATTAATAATAGTCTATAGACTTGCTAGGCTGCATTCACACTGGGTAGATTTTGTTGCAGAAGATTTCTGCAACTGAGAATCCGTTCCAATCATCTGAAAGGGGCAGAAATCAATTTGCTTCTCACCAAAATAACCTCATTTAGATGAATGGTACTTATTCTCAGTTGCATATATTTTCTGCAACAAAATCTGCACCCTCAGTGATTATGGAGGCCTAGTAAACATGTCAGTGTTTTGATCAATGTTTGGTCAGTGATTTTGATCCTACACCAGGTGTGGGTCGAAAACACAGAACAGGCACAAATATTTCCATTATACCTTATTTCTGTGTAGGCTACGCTCCTGGTTTTGGCTCATGATCACAGGTTGAAATTATCAACCAAACACTGATGTATAAACCATGCCTACTTTCACATAGTCAGTTTTTGGTCAGTGTTTTACATTTATAAGCCAAGTGTTTTACATTTAGCATTTATAAGCCAAAAACAGGTTTCAAACCTGCAGAAAAAGTATATTCGGGACAGATTTGCCTGGTTTTGGTTTCCAAATACTGATGAAAAATAATGACCAAATACCCTGTGAAAGTGGCCATAGGCTCCTAATTTCCCCGTAATAACGGCTGTACTATACAATGCATTTATCATTTAATGCTATGTACCTGTACACCTTTGCGTCATTTTTTCAATTATTGTATTTTACAAATTTTGAGCTTAAGATTATTTCAATTGGTGTTTTTAAAAAAAAATTCAGCCATTTTTGAGATGCAAGAATAAAAAATCAGTCTGTTTGCAGGCTGTCAGCTTCTGTTTTCTTTGAATCCATCAGCTGACTAGTGATGAGTGGCAGAGGCAATATTCGAATTTGCGAGATTTCGCGAATATTTGGTAGAATATTCGTCATATTTTCTCGATCATGAAAAATCGGCAATGTAATATTCGTGTAATGCGCTCGAAATACAGGTGTGGGTCACTGTAGCTACATTTCTCAAGCTGCTAGAAGTTTCCTGAGACTGGAGAAAATGGTTGGCACGGCAGAACATTACAATGGCTTTATATGCAGATAGAGTGCTCCAATGTATTCACGACTGCGAAATCAGCACTAATGATGGAAATATTTTGGCTCAATACGTTCAACTTCACATTTTAACAGGTCTGACTGCTCATTAGTGATTGGTTCACTAAGTATTGCTGTGAACTTGTGACATCACAGCACTATATATGTATCTGTATGTATGGATGGCAGAACCTACACTATATTACTATCTAACCTACACTGACAATCTCCCACTAACAATCTGTATTATATATATAAGCTATCTAACTATCTAGTGTAATGACACAGGAAAGCAGAGAGCACAGCAATGACACTGCTGTCTCTCTCAGATCTGCAAAATACCGCATACAAGGGCTGCTGGGGAGGTTCTTATATAGTAAGGGGTAGGCAACTTTCCTATTGGTTGCTTGGGATGTTGCTAAGCTCAGACAAAGACTTTGCAGCCTTCTCATTGGCCCACAAGCAAGAAGGGAGGTTACTGATGAAAATAAAATCTAGAATATTAGAAATTACGAATATACAGGGTGGGCCATTTATATGGATACACCTTAATAAAATGGGAATGGTTGGTGATATTAACTTCCTGTTTGTGGCACATTAGTATATGTGGGGGGGAAACTTTTCAAGATGGGTGGTGACCATGGCGGCCATTTTGAAGTCAGCCATTTTCAATCCAACTTTAGTTTTTTCAATAGGAAGAGGGTCATGTGACACATCAAACTTATTGGGAATTTCACAAGAAAAACAATGGTGTGCTTTGTTTTAACGTAACTTTATTCTTTCATGAGTTATTTGCAAGTTTCTGACCATTTATAAAATGTGTTCAATGTGCTGCCCATTGTGTTGGATTGTCAATGCAACCCTCTTCTCCCACTCTTCAAACACTGATAGCAACACTGCAGGAGAAATGCTAGCACAGGCTTCCAGTATCTGTAGTTTCAGGTGCTGCACATCTCGTATCTTCACAGCATATGCTGCGATGCGTCCGGTCTGAAAATCAAATGCTGCAAGCCGGTCTGAAATCAAATGCGGTCACCGGGAGCAGGCAGTTCCGAGAACAGCCGCCGGGGGCCTTCATCGGGCTGTTCTCTGAACTGCCTGCTCCCGGTGAACTCATTTGATTTCAGACCGGCTCGCGGCACAGGCACAGGTAAGGGCTTACCTGTGCATTGCCGGACGGGTGAGTCTAACCGTACTAAAGATGGCAGCCCGCATGTGTTCACTGGCGAACACTGCGAACTGGCCATCACTGGTCAGGATATCAAATATCAAAGATAGAGCTGTAATGACCCAGAGTGGGCATTTGTACCCCCACTATCTTTATGGGTGAATCCTGTGTCATCATATATATATTTATTGCCATTTCCTACAATGTGTATATACTGTATGTATTTCCTTACAAACCACTGTTTAAAGGGATCCTGTCATCAACTTTATGCTGACCGTACTGAGGGCAGTATAAAGTAGTGACTGAAATGCTGATTTCAGCGGTGTGTCACTCATGAGCTAAAAGTAAATAGTTGCCGAAAACCATCATCATAATCATTGCAGCCCAGGCCTTGAAAAGAGTCACGGCCACCTGAGAAGAGTTATGGTTATTCATGAATTCCTACTCTCCTGCCCACCTGCTGATGATTGACAGTCTTCTACATAGTTTTCTCCCTTTATCTCTAGGAGAGAACTGCCAATCATCAGCGGATGGGTGAGAGTGCAGGAGATTATGACTAATCATGACTCTTCTCAGGTAGATTTGACTCTTTTAAAGGCCTGTGCTACAATGATTACGATGCTGGTTTTCAGCAACCACTTACCTTTAGCTCATGAGTGAAACACCACTGAAATCAGCATTTCTGTCAATACTTTATACTGCCCTCAGTACGGTCAGCATAAAGTTGATGACAGGTTTCCTTTAAGTGTAATGTGCCTGGTTCACCAGCATGTGGCAGCAACATTGGCAGAGTGTTAGTGTCTTTGGAGAGGAACCTTCTAGTTTCCTTCCAGCCCTCTCTACACCACTCTGGCAATCCTACCCTGGGTACCAACAGTACCATCTACAAAGGGGACTTCATGTCCTCGTTGCTTAACCACTGGCGTCACGACTACTTGCTCTAACAGAGGGACATATATCGTTAAAACCTCTTACAGGGTAATGGATACCCCGGATGTCTTTGAGAGTAGGCTGTTGCAGAGCTATTGTTATGACCAGAGGATGTGGTTCCTCTGTGCCAGCTGATAGAGAACTGGGAATTAGTCCAATATTGCTGACTGCTGACTCTCAGAGTCAGGACCCTAGTGTCTGCACCTGTTACCTTGAATGCAGCTACCTGCAGTAGTGTGAACAGAGTCCAACAAAGGCAGAATAAAAGAACAGATGATCTTTACTGGCAGACAGTATTCAAAAGTCACTTGACAGATACAGGCAACACAAAGTTCAGAGCAATATAGCGTGCATATATAAGCAGTCCAATAGGCAGTGCAGGGTCTGGATCCAGGCAGACTTACAGGAGGAGATGGGTAGACGCTTAGTCAGGCAGTGCAGAGGTCTATAATCCAGGTGGTCCAATAAACAGACGGCAGGCAGATGCGTAGTCAAATGAAGCAGAGGTCAGAATCCAGGAAATCCAATAAACAGACACAGTGGGATGCTTCAGCGGGAGTCAAGAGGTACAACAACCACGCTTGGGCACTTCATGGTGAGTGAGGCTGCCTTAAATACAAATAGTCCCGCCACCGGGTGGGGATGGTAATCAGGAACCAGCTGCCTACTCCTATAAGAAAGGGACAGGTGCGCGCATCAAATGACACCTGGCAGAGAGGACGGATGCGGCGGTATGCTGGCAGTCACCTGCGTCTCCTACAAGGTAAGCCAGTACTGGGACCCATAGTGCTGCAATGTGTAGACAGCGATCTGCCACCCTGCAGTGGAGACGCAGATCCCAGACTGACAGCCATCAGATGACGGATTGAAAGAAAATGGAAACTCAATTGGAAAAATGATTTTTGCATGAGTTAAATGCAATAATAACCCGCTTCCCCAGAGGTGTACATTAGTGTTGTAGTGTTGAGCACGAATATTCGAACTTCGCTAATTTGCAAATATTTTGAATATAGTGCTATATATTCGCTATATCGAATATTCGTAATTTTTTTACATTTAAAAACATGATTCCTCCCTGCTTCTTTCTTGTGGGTCAATGAGTCATTGGCCCACAAGCAACTTAAGCAGGAAGGAATCATGTTTTCATATGGAAAATAAAATGCCGAATATTCTAAAAAACTAATATATAGCAATATAGGGAATATATTCGTAATTTAGAATATTCAAATTTTTTTTTCAATCTGTACAGTTGTTCGCATACTCCTCCCCGACATAGCAATAAAGGGAATATATTCGTAATTTAGAATATTCAATTTTTTTTTTCAATCTGTACAGTTGTTCGCATACTCCTCCCCGACAAGCATGGGAACGCCTGTGGGTTAGAAAATACCATCGGATCTGAGTTTTCCCTGAGATCGTGAAAACTCAGATCCGATGTTATATTCTAACCCACAGGGGTTCCCATGGTGACGGGGATGCTTGTCGGGGAGGAGAATGCCAAAGTGGAATAACAGTACAGATTGAAAAAAAGACGAATATTCTAAATAACGAATATGTTCGCTATATTGCTATAACTTTGTTTTTTAGAATATTTCGTCATATTCGTCATATTCTAAAACATGAAGTTATAGCAATATAGCGAATATTTGTGAAATACACATATAGACTGCAATTTAGCTAATATAGTGCTATAGTATTTTTTTTTAATAGTGTACATTTTTTCCAAATCTGTACTTCAGAAGAGACAAAAAAATTAGACTATAAAAAAAAATTATAGCACTGTATTAGCTAAATTGCAGTCTATATGTGTATTTTACGAATATTTGCTATATTGCTATAACTTCGTTTTTTAGAATATTCGTAATATTCTAAAACAAGAATATATAGCAAATATTCGTAAAATATACATATTAGCCATAGCCACAGCCAACCAATAGGAAAGTTGCCTTATACAGTTAAAAGAAAGTTGCCTTATACAGTTAAAAGAAAATACGTGATAAATTTTATTCGCGATAAATTGAAAAATGACGAATATTCGTTTTCGAAAAATATAAGACGAATATTCAATCGAATATTTGCTAAATATCGCAAAATCTAATATGGCACCTCCCGCTCATCACTAGTGTACATAGGATTAGCCAAAATGTGGTTACTTTATTCCAGAAACAGCACCACTTTTCCCTGTTGGTTGTGTGTGGTATTTAATTTGATGTGAATCGGACTGAGCTACAATGCCATATATACATAACCTGTGGATAGGTAGCCATACGCTAACTCCATGTCCATATAAAGCATTTGAAATAAAATAGGATAGTGTTTAAAGAGGAACATTGGGGCAGACTTACTAATCCTTAGGCCTCATGCACACGACCGTTGTGTGCATCCGTGGCCGTTGTGCCGTTTTCCGTTTTTTTTCACAGACCCATTGACTTTCAATGGGTCCGTGGAAAAATCGGAAAATGCACCGTTTGGCAGCCGCATCCGTGATCCGTGTTTCCTGGCCGTGAAAAAAATAAGACCTGTCCTATTTTTTTCACGGCCAACGGTTCACGGACCCATTCAAGTCAATGGGTCCGTGAAAAATCACGGATGCACACAAGATTGTCATCCGTGTCCGTGATCCGTGTCCGTGATCCGTGTCCGTTTTTTCCTATCATTTCAATGGCAAACTTGACTTAGATTTTATTTTTCATTTTTCATGTCCATGGATCCTCCAAAAAACAAGGAAGACCCACGGACGAAAAAACGGTCACGGATCACGGACCTACGGACCCCGTTTTTGCGGACCTTAAAAAAAAAACGGTCGTGTGCATGAGGCCTTAGGCCTCATGCACACGACAGTGTTTTTTCACTGTCAGTGATTTGGCTTCAGTGGTCCATGTCCGATTTTGCTTCAGTTGTGTTTCCTTGTGTCTTCCTTTTTTTTTGTCTGACAGGGGAAAAAAAAGGAAGGTTAATAAAAAGTGTAATTTTATTGCACCAAGGTCTTGTAGAAAAAAACGGACACGGACGCGGACACGGATGGCATACCAGTTGTGCATCCGTTTTTTTTGATGGACCCATTGACTTGAACGGGTCCGTCCTCTGTTTTCCACTGACAAGAATAGGACAGGTTATATTTTTTGGACGGACTGGAATGATGGACGCGGAGAAAAAACGGAGGACTATCCGTTTTTTTTCACAGCTCCATAGAAATTAATGGGACCTCCACTAAACTGTGAAAAATGACAGAATGGACGCGGATGCACACAACGGTCGTGTGCATGAGGCCTTAGACTTACTTTGCGACTGCATTTTACACTAGAATTGTGGGACACTTTTAGGTGCAAGATGCCACATCCTGGGCTAAGCCCCCTTTTAGTTAAGCAATGCCACTTGTGAGATAGGGGCTGTAACTTTTTCTAAAATTAACTGTGCCCAATTGCACCAAATTTCACCATTAGGTTTTGCCTGAATTATAACAAGGTCTTGGTGTAAATGTGGCCACTGACTTTAAATAAGCATAAATAAAGTATATTCTGTACATAAATAACAAAAAATTCCAGCAGCATGTTTTCCTCTTCTGTAATCCTTTTCTGTTTCATAAAACTGTGAATTATGGAAATAATTCTGTGTCTGAGGAGATCCACTGTCCCCTCCCATTCTCACATATCTCATATCATATCATACTTCTCTTTGGTTATAAGGCAACTGGCTGCCGCAAGAGCACTCCCTCATTTCTCTGACTGCACTATGAAACCAGGCATAGTGTAATAACCCAGCCTCTTAGCAATTTAGCTCACAAAAGATGATCCAGCAATGCTATTTGATGGGTTATATTTACTGGTGTATCTCAATAACTTAAAATGTCATTGAAAAGTTAAATTATTTGAGTAATTCAATTAAAAAATGATATACATATATAGATTCATTACACACAGAGTGATCTATTTCAAGTGTTTATTTATTTTTAATGTTGATGATTATGGCGCACAGCTAATGAAAACCCAAAAGTCAGTAACTCAGAAAATTTGAATATTGTGAAAAAGTTCAGTATTGTAGACTGATAGTGTCACACTTTAATGAGCTAATCAACACAAAACATCTAAGCCTTTAAATAGTCCCACAGTCTGGTTTAGTAGGCTACACAATCATGGGGAAGACTGCTGACTTCACAGTTGTCCAGAAGACAGTCATTAACACCCTCATCAAGGAGGGTAAACCGTAAAAGGTCATTGCTAAAGAAGCTGGCTGTTCACAGAGTATTCAAACATTTTAATAGAAAGTTGAGTGGAAGGAAAAAGTGTGGTAGAAAAAGGTGCACAAGAAAAACAGGGATAAACACAGTCTTCAAAAGATTGTTCAAGAAAAGGCCATTCAAAAATGTTGTGGGAAATTCACAAGGAGTGGACTGTGGCTAGAGTCAGTGCTTCAAGAGTCACCTCACACAGACATATGCAGGACATAGGCTACAACTGTTGTATTCCTTGTGTCAAGCCATTTATGACCCAAAGATATCAGAAGACTCTTACCTGGGTAAAGTGAAAAAGGACTGGACTGTTACTTAGTGGTCCAAAGTCCTAAATTCTCCATTTCATTTGGAAATCAAGGTCCCAGAGTCTGGGAGAAGAGTGGAGAGGCACACAATCCAAGCAGCTTAAGGTCCAGTGTGAAGTTTCCACAGTCAATGATGGTTTGGGGAGCCATGCCATCTGCTGGTGTTGGTCCACTGTGTTATATCAAGTCCAAAGTCAATGCAGCCATCTACCTGGAAATTTTAGAGCACCTCATGCTTCTATCTGCTGACAAGCTTTATGGACATGCTGATTTCATTTTCCAGCAGGACTTCGTACCTGCCCACATTGCCAAAAGTACCAATACCTGGTTTAATAACTACAATATCACTGTGCATGATTGTCCAGCAAACTCACTTGACCAGAGAATCTATGGGGTATTTTCAAGATGGAAATGAGAGACACCAGACCCAACAATGCAGATGAGCTGAAGGCCACTATCAAAGCAACCCGGGAACACCTCAGTGCCACAGGCTGATTTTCCCCATGCCAAGCGGCATTGATGAAGTAATGCATGTAAAAGGAGCCCCGACCAAGTATTGAGTGCATATGCTGTACATACTTTTCAGTAGATCAACATTTCTGTATTAAAAATAATTTTTAATTGGTCATATAATATTCTAATTTTCTGAGATACTAACTAGAGATGAGCGAAGTTTTAGAAAATTCGATTCGGCTGCAGCGCATTTTTTAAGTAGCGGGTGCAATGACAGAGAGCTGCGATAGCGCCGCTCCCCATCATTGTACCCCTCAGATGTCAAGTTCATACATGATTGCGGCATCTAATTGTAAAAACAGCGTAAAATTAACATAATTTGCTTGCTTGGAGATCTTGCGAGAAATCTCGCATGGCCTGAGATGACGTCATCACACCTGCTGGAGTGGTGACGTCATACGTCACCACGGACTGGAGATCTTCAATCAAGATGGCGGCCACCGGCCCGTAGCGAGCACATGGAGGAGGTAAGTATAATTTTTTTCAGGTTAAATCGATTTGCTACCACGAAGCACGAGAAAATTCAGCTTTGCGACAAATCAAATTTATCCTGAAATTTGAATCAAATTGCACTTCGGTGGATTCAATTCGCTCATCTCTAATACTATTTTTTGGGATTTCATTTGCTATAAGTCATAGTCATCGACATTACAAGAAATAAATGCTTTAAATAGATCACTCTGTGTATAATGAATCTATATAATATATGATTTCAAACAATAAGGGATAAGCAGGCACACTCTTAGTTTGGGAACAAAGTGTAATTTATTTATGTTATGGTATTCATGGAATAAGTAGATAAAAAGGTTGAGTAAAAATATAAGTAAAAAATAGAATGATCACCAATAGGTGAGAGGTGATGGATACCTTGGAAATATCCTAGGAAAATAATGGTATAAAGAATGGTTTGTAGAGTGTTTAGAAAAAATAAATAAGTAAAAAATATAGAGTAAATTGTCCTTCATAAAAGTACTTGAAAAATATTGAAAAAAAATAAATAAAAATAAAAATGTTGGTCTTACAGTCTTTTATAAAGTGGCCACTGAACGGTAAGTAAAATCAAGTAAAAGATGTTATCATTATATAGAGGATTATTATCATAGTTTGCCCCTTTATATAATTGTGGCTCCGTTGATGGGATATATAGTAGATGGCAATTTAGCAATTTGCTGTTAAGCAGAGGATAGTGCGTCTTTGCAGGTATGTTTGCAGATAGTAGTATTGCATATATGGCAATAATTGTTAGTTGGCTGTTGAAGTCCAGTTCGGACTGGACTTCAACAGCCAACTACCGGGAACTACCATCAGAGGACCTAAAGAATACAAGCGTCGAGAAGGGTAAGTGATCTCTGTAGCCAGAGACAGTGCGGGACGCCGCACTCAGGCACAGAGCACCCCTTTCTTTCACAGAGGAACATATGGATTATTACTAGAGTTGAGCGAACACCTGGATGTTCGGGTTCGAGAAGTTCGGCCGAACTTCCCGGAAATGTTCGGGTTCGGGATCCGAACCCGATCCGAACTTCGTCCCGAACCCGAACCCCATTGAAGTCAATGGGGACCCGAACTTTTCGGCACTAAAAAGGCTGTAAAACAGCCCAGGAAAGGGCTAGAGGGCTGCAAAAGGCAGCAACATGTAGGTAAATCCCCTGCAAACAAATGTGGATAGGGAAATGAATTACAATAAAAATTAAATAAATAAAAATTAACCAAAATCAATTGGAGAGAGGTCCCATAGCAGAGAATCTGGCTTCCCGTCACCCACCACTGGAACAGTCCATTCTCAGATATTTAGGCCCCGGAACCCAGGCAGAGGAGAGAGGTCCCGTAACAGAGAATCTGTCTTCATGTCAGCAGAGAATTAGTCTGCATGTCATAGCAGAGAATGAGGCTTCACGTCAGCCACCACTGCAACAGTCCATTGGCATATATTTAGGCCCAGCACACAGGCAGAGGAGAGAGGTCCCGTAACAGACAATCTGGCTTCATGTCAGCAGAGAATTAGTCTGCATGTCATAGCAGAGAATGAGGCTTCACGTCAGCCACCACTGCAACAGTCCATTGGCATATATTTAGGCCCAGCACACAGGCAGAGGAGAGAGGTCCCGTAACAGACAATCTGGCTTCATGTCAGCAGAGAATTAGTTTGCATGTCATAGCAGAGAATGAGGCTTCACGTCAGCCACCACTGCAACAGTCCATTGGCATATATTTAGGCCCAGCACACAGGCAGAGGAGAGAGGTCCCGTAACAGACAATCTGGCTTCATGTCAGCAGAGAATTAGTTTGCATGTCATAGCAGAGAATGAGGCTTCACGTCAGCCACCACTGCAACAGTCCATTGGCATATATTTAGGCCCAGCACACAGGCAGAGGAGAGAGGTCCCGTAACAGACAATCTGGCTTCATGTCAGCAGAGAATTAGTCTGCATGTCATAGCAGAGAATGAGGCTTCACGTCAGCCACCACTGCAACAGTCCATTGGCATATATTTAGGCCCAGCACACAGGCAGAGGAGAGAGGTCCCGTAACAGACAATCTGGCTTCATGTCAGCAGAGAATTAGTCTGCATGTCATAGCAGAGAATGAGGCTTCACGTCAGCCACCACTGCAACAGTCCATTGGCATATATTTAGGCCCAGCACACAGGCAGAGGAGAGAGGTCCCGTAACAGACAATCTGGCTTCATGTCAGCAGAGAATTAGTTTGCATGTCATAGCAGAGAATGAGGCTTCACGTCAGCCACCACTGCAACAGTCCATTGGCATATATTTAGGCCCAGCACACAGGCAGAGGAGAGAGGTCCCGTAACAGACAATCTGGCTTCATGTCAGCAGAGAATTAGTCTGCATGTCATAGCAGAGAATGAGGCTTCACGTCAGCCACCACTGCAACAGTCCATTGGCATATATTTAGGCCCAGCACACAGGCAGAGGAGAGAGGTCCCGTAACAGACAATCTGGCTTCATGTCAGCAGAGAATTAGTCTGCATGTCATAGCAGAGAATGAGGCTTCACGTCAGCCACCACTGCAACAGTCCATTGGCATATATTTAGGCCCAGCACACAGGCAGAGGAGAGAGGTCCCGTAACAGACAATCTGGCTTCATGTCAGCAGAGAATTAGTCTGCATGTCATAGCAGAGAATGAGGCTTCACGTCAGCCACCACTGCAACAGTCCATTGGCATATATTTAGGCCCAGCACACAGGCAGAGGAGAGAGGTCCCGTAACAGACAATCTGGCTTCATGTCAGCAGAGAATTAGTCTGCATGTCATAGCAGAGAATGAGGCTTCACGTCAGCCACCACTGCAACAGTCCATTGGCATATATTTAGGCCCAGCACACAGGCAGAGGAGAGAGGTCCCGTAACAGACAATCTGGCTTCATGTCAGCAGAGAATTAGTCTGCATGTCATAGCAGAGAATGAGGCTTCACGTCAGCCACCACTGCAACAGTCCATTGTCATAAATTTAGGCCCAGCACCCAGGCAGAGGAGAGAAGTTCCGTAACAGACAATCTGGCTTCATGTCAGCAGAGAATCAGTCTGCATGTCATAGCAGAGAATCAGGCTTCACGTCACCCAACATTGGAACAGTCCATTGGCATATATTTAGGCCCAGCACACAGGCAGAGGAGAGGTTCATTCAACTTTGGGTAGCCTCGCAATATAATGGTAAAATGAAAATAAAAATAGGATTGAATGAGGAAGTGCCCTGGAGTCCAATAATATATGGTTAAGGGGAGGTAGTTAATGTCTAATCTGGACAAGGGACGGACAGATCCTGTGGGATCCATGCCTGGTTCATTTTTATGAACGTCAGCTTGTCCACATTGGCTGTAGACAGGCGGCTGCGTTTGTCTGTAATGACGCCCCCTGCCGTGCTGAATACACGTTCAGACAAAACGCTGGCCGCCGGGCAGGCCAGCACCTCCAAGGCATAAAAGGCTAGCTCTGGCCACGTGGACAATTTAGAGACCCAGAAGTTGAATGGGGCCGAACCATCAGTCAGTACGTGGAGGGGTGTGCACATGTACTGTTCCACCATGTTAGTGAAATGTTGCCTCCTGCTAACACGTTGCGTATCAGGTGGTGGTGCAGTTAGCTGTGGCGTGTTGACAAAAGTTTTCCACATCTCTGCCATGCTAACCCTGCCCTCAAAGGAGCTGGCATTGACACAGCTGCCTTGGCGACCTCTTGCTCCTCCTCTGCCTTGGCCTTGGGCTTCCACTTGTTCCCCTGTGACATTTGGGAATGCTCTCAGTAGCGCGTCTACCAACGTGCGCTTGTACTCGCGCATCTTCCTATCACGCTCCAGTGCAGGAAGTAAGGTGGGCACATTGTCTTTGTAGCGTGGATCCAGCAGGGTGGCAACCCAGTAGTCCGCACAGGTTAAAATGTGGGCAACTCTGCTGTCGTTGCGCAGGCACTGCAGCATGTAGTCGCTCATGTGTGCCAGGCTGCCCAGGGGTAAGGACAAGCTGTCCTCTGTGGGAGGCGTATCGTCATCGTCCTGCCTTTCCCCCCAGCCACGCACCAGTGATGGACCCGAGCTGCGTTGGGTGCCACCCCGCTGTGACCATGCTTCATCCTCATCCTCCTCCACCTCCTCCTCATCCTCGTCCTCCTCGTCCTCCTCGTCCTCCTCGTCCTCCAGTAGTGGGCCCTGTCTGGCCACATTTGTACCTGGCCTCTGCTGTTGCCAAAAACCTCCCTCTGAGTCACTTCGAAGAGACTGGCCTGAAAGTGCTAAAAATGACCCCTCTTCCTCCTCCTCCTCCTGGGCCACCTCCTCTTGCATCATCGCCCTAAGTGTTTTCTCAAGGAGACATAGAAGTGGTATTGTAACGCTGATAACGGCGTCATCGCCACTGGCCATGTTGGTGGAGTACTCGAAACAGCGCAACAGGGCACACAGGTCTCGCATGGAGGCCCAGTCATTGGTGGTGAAGTGGTGCTGTTCTGTAGTGCGACTGACCCGTGCGTGCTGCAGCTGAAACTCCACTATGGCCTGCTGCTGCTCGCACAGTCTGTCCAGCATGTGCAAGGTGGAGTTCCACCTGGTGGGCACGTCGCATATGAGGCGGTGAGCGGGAAGGCCGAAGGTACGCTGTAGCGCAGACAGGCGAGCAGCAGCAGGATGTGAACGCCGGAAGCGCGAACAGACGGCCCGCACTTTATGCAGCAGCTCTGACATGTCGGGGTAGTTGTGAATGAACTTCTGCACCACCAAATTCAGCACATGCGCCAAGCAAGGGATGTGCGTCAAATTGGCTAGTCCCAGAGCTGCAACGAGATTTCGCCCATTATCACACACCACCAGGCCGGGCTTGAGGCTCACCGGCAGCAACCACTCGTCGGTCTGTTGTTCTATACCCCGCCACAACTCCTGTGCGGTGTGGGGCCTGTCCCCCAAACATATGAGTTTCAGAATGGCCTGCTGACGTTTACCCCGGGCTGTGCTGAAGTTGGTGGTGAAGGTGTGTGGCTGACTGGATGAGCAGGTGGAAGAAGAGGAGGAGGAAGCCGAGAAGGAGGAGGTGGCAACAGGAGGCAAAGAATGTTGCCCTGCGATCCTTGGCGGCGGAAGGACGTGCGCCAAACAGCTCTCCGCCTGGGGCCGAGCTGCCACTACATTTACCCAGTGTGCAGTTAGGGAGATATAGCGTCCCTGGCCGTGCTTACTGGTCCACGTATCTGTGGTTAGGTGGACCTTGCCACAGATGGCGTTGCGCAGTGCACACTTGATTTTATCGGATACTTGGTTGTGCAGGGAAGGCACGGCTCTCTTGGAGAAGTAGTGGCGGCTGGGAACAACATACTGTGGGACAGCAAGCGACATGAGCTGTTTGAAGCTGTCTGTGCCCACCAGCCTAAATGACAGCATTTCATAGGCCAGTAGTTTAGAAATGCTGGCATTCAGGGCCAGGGATCGAGGGTGGCTAGGTGGGAATTTACGCTTTCTCTCAAATGTTTGTGAGATGGAGAGCTGAACGCTGGCGTGTGACATGGTTGAGACACTTGGTGACGGAGGTGGTGGTGGTGGTGTTGGTGGTACATCCCCTGTTTGCTGGGCGGCAGGTGCCAACGTTCCTCCAGAGGCGGAGGAAGAGGCCGAGGCGGCAGCAGGAGAAGAGGCCGAGGCGGCAGCAGCAGGAGAGGTAGCAGGGGGAGCCTGAGTGACTTCCTTGGTTTTAAGGTTCTTACTCCACTGCAGTTCATGCTTTGCATGCAGGTGCCTGGTCATGCAGGTTGTGCTCAGGTTCAGAACGTTAATGCCTCGCTTCAGGCTCTGATGGCACAGCGTGCAAACCACTCGGGTCTTGTCGTCAGCACATTGTTTGAAGAAGTGCCATGCCAGGGAACTCCTTGAAGCTGCCTTTGGGGTGCTCGGTCCCAGATGGCGGCGGTCAGTAGCAGGCGGAGTCTCTTGGCGGCGGGTGTTCTGCTTTTGCCCACTGCTCCCTCTTTTGCTACGCTGTTGGCTCGGTCTCACCACTGCCTCTTCCTCCGAACTGTGAAAGTCAGTGGCACGACCTTCATTCCATGTGGGGTCTAGGACCTCATCGTCCCCTGCATCGTCTTCCACCCAGTCTTGATCCCTGACCTCCTGTTCAGTCTGCACACTGCAGAAAGACGCAGCAGTTGGCACCTGTGTTTCGTCATCATCAGAGACATGCTGAGGTGGTATTCCCATGTCCTCATCATCAGGAAACATAAGTGGTTGTGCGTCAGTGCATTCTATGTCTTTCACCGCTGGGGAAGGGCTAGGTGGATGCCCTTGGGAAACCCTGCCAGCGGAGTCTTCAAACAGCATAAGAGACTGCTGCATAACTTGAGGCTGAGACAGTTTCCCTGGTATGCATGGGGGTGATGTGACAGACTGATGGGGTTGGTTTTCAGGCGCCATCTGTGCGCTTTCTGCAGAAGACTGGGTGGGAGATAATGTGAACGTGCTGGATCCACTGTCGGCCACCCAATTGACTAATGCCTGTACCTGCTCAGGCCTTACCATCCTTAGAACGGCATTGGGCCCCACCATATATCGCTGTAAATTCTGGCGGCTACTGGGACCTGAGGTAGTTGGTACACTAGGACGTGTGGATGTGGCAGAACGGCCACGTCCTCTCCCAGCACCAGAGGGTCCACTAACACCACCACGACCATGTCCACGTCCGCGTCCCTTACTAGATGTTTTCCTCATTGTTATCGTTCACCACAACAACAAAAATATTATTTGGCCCAATGTATTGTATTCAAATTCAGCGGGATATAAATTTGAGGCCTAGTATTTAGGCGCTGGGTGACCGGTATGGATTTAGTGACAGAATTAGACTTGGAAATGCACAGTAGCGTGTGTGTGAAGTTATTCTGAATGACCCTATGTGCACCTTGAATATTATATACCCTTTTAGGGATAGATTTCAAATAGCTCTGATATAGCAGAAACCACTAAATTATGAAATTGCTAAATTGGGAATTGTATTTCAACCCAGAACAAAAAATGTGCTTTGACGGACACTAAATAACTTTCCCAGCCACAACAGGACAGCGGTAACGAGAGATTTAGCGGGATATAAATTTGAGGCCTAGTATTTAGGCGCTGGGTGACCGGTATGGATTTAGTGACAGAATTAGACTGGGATATGCACAGTAGCGTGTGTGTGTGAAGTTATTCTGAATGACCCTATGTGCACCTTGAATATTATATACCCTTTTAGGGATAGATTTCAAATAGCTCTGATAAAGCAGAAACCACTAAATTATGAAATTGCTAAATTGGGAATTTAATTTCAACCCAGAACAAAAAATGTGCTTTTGCGGACACTAAATAACTTGCCCATCCACAACAGGACAGCGGTAACGACAGATTTAGCGGGATATAAATTTGAGGCCTAGTATTTAGGCGCTGGGTGACCGGTATGGATTTAGTGACAGAATTAGACTGGGATATGCACAGTAGCGTGTGTGTGTGAAGTTATTCTGAATGACCCTATGTGCACCTTGAATATTATATACCCTTTTAGGGATAGATTTCAAATAGCTCTGATATAGCAGAAACCACTAAATTATGAAATTGCTAAATTGGGAATTGTATTTCAACCCAGAACAAAAAATGTGCTTTGGCGGACACTAAATAACTTGCCCATCCACAACAGGACAGCGGTAACGACAGATTTAGCGGGATATAAATTTGAGGCCTAGTATTTAGGCGCTGGGTGACCGGTATGGATTTAGTGACAGAATTAGACTGGGATATGCACAGTAGCGTGTGTGTGTGAAGTTATTCTGAATGACCCTATGTGCACCTTGAATATTATATACCCTTTTAGGGATAGATTTCAAATAGCTCTGATATAGCAGAAACCACTAAATTATGAAATTGCTAAATTGGGAATTGTATTTCAACCCAGAACAAAAAATGTGCTTTGGCGGACACTAAATAACTTGCCCATCCACAACAGGACAGCGGTAACGACAGATTTAGCGGGATATAAATTTGAGGCCTAGTATTTAGGCGCTGGGTGACCGGTATGGATTTAGTGACAGAATTAGACTGGGATATGCACAGTAGCGTGTGTGTGTGAAGTTATTCTGAATGACCCTATGTGCACCTTGAATATTATATACCCTTTTAGGGATAGATTTCAAATAGCTCTGATATAGCAGAAACCACTAAATTATGAAATTGCTAAATTGGGAATTGTATTTCAACCCAGAACAAAAAATGTGCTTTGACGGACACTAAATAGCTTTCCCAGCCACAACAGGACAGCGGTAACGAGAGATTTAGCGGGATATAAATTTGAGGCCTAGTATTTAGGCGCTGGGTGACCGGTATGGATTTAGTGACAGAATTAGACTGGGATATGCACAGTAGCGTGTGTGTGTGAAGTTATTCTGAATGACCCTATGTGCACCTTGAATATTATATACCCTTTTAGGGATAGATTTCAAATAGCTCTGATATAGCAGAAACCACTAAATTATGAAATTGCTAAATTGGGAATTGTATTTCAACCCAGAACAAAAAATGTGCTTTGGCGGACACTAAATAACTTGCCCATCCACAACAGGACAGCGATAATGACAGATTTAGCGGGATATAAATTTGAGGCCTAGTATTTAGGCGCTGGGTGACCGGTATGGATTTAGTGACAGAATTAGACTGGGATATGCACAGTAGCGTGTGTGTGTGAAGTTATTCTGAAGGACCCTATGTGCACCTTGAATATTATATACCCTTTTAGGGATAGATTTCAAATAGCTCTGATATAGCAGAAACCACTAAATTATGAAATTGCTAAATTGGGAATTGTATTTCAACCCAGAACAAAAAATGTGCTTTGGCGGACACTAAATAACTTGCCCATCCACAACAGGACAGCGGTAACGACAGATTTAGCGGGATATAAATTTGAGGCCTAGTATTTAGGCGCTGGGTGACCGGTATGGATTTAGTGACAGAATTAGACTGGGATATGCACAGTAGCGTGTGTGTGTGAAGTTATTCTGAATGACCCTATGTGCACCTTGAATATTATATATCCTTTTAGGGATAGATTTCAAATAGCTCTGATATAGCAGAAACCACTAAATTATGAAATTGCTAAATTGGGAATTGTATTTCAACCCAGAACAAAAAATGTGCTTTGACGGACACTAAATAACTTTCCCAGCCACAACAGGACAGCGGTAACGAGAGATTTAGCGGGATATAAATTTGAGGCCTAGTATTTAGGCGCTGGGTGACCGGTATGGATTTAGTGACAGAATTAGACTGGGATATGGCCAAAAAATAACCACACTATTGCTGGTTAAATGCACTTGGTGACGGGCGCAGCTTGCCCCTGATGTAGTATATGGCCAAAAAATGAACAGACTATTGCTGGTTAAATGCACTTGGTGTCACAGCTTGACCAACCACACTACTGAGGGTTAAATGCACTTGGTGACGGGCGCAGCTTGCCCCTGATGTAGTATATGGCCAAAAAATGAACAGACTATTGCTGGTTAAATGCACTTGGTGTGATAGCTTGACCAACCACACTACTGAGGGTTAAATGCACTTGGTGACGGGCGCAGCTTGCCCCTGATGTAGTATATGGCCAAAAAATGAACAGACTATTGCTGGTTAAATGCACTTGGTGTCACAGCTTGACCAACCACACTACTGAGGGTTAAATGCACTTGGTGACGGGCGCAGCTTGCCCCTGATGTAGTATATGGCCAAAAAATGAACAGACTATTGCTGGTTAAATGCACTTGGTGTGATAGCTTGACCAACCACACTACTGAGGGTTAAATGCACTTGGTGACGGGCGCAGCTTGCCCCTGATGTAGTATATGGCCAAAAAATGAACAGACTATTGCTGGTTAAATGCACTTGGTGTCACAGCTTGACCAACCACACTACTGAGGGTTAAATGCACTTGGTGACGGGCGCAGCTTGCCCCTGATGTAGTATATGGCCAAAAAATGAACAGACTATTGCTGGTTAAATGCACTTGGTGTGATAGCTTGACCAACCACACTACTGAGGGTTAAATGCACTTGGTGACGGGCGCAGCTTGCCCCTGATGTAGTATATGGCCAAAAAAAGAACAGACTATTGCTGGTTAAATGCACTTGGTGTCACAGCTTGACCAACCACACTACTGAGGGTTAAATGCACTTGGTGACGGGCGCAGCTTGCCCCTGATGTAGTATATGGCCAAAAAATGAACAGACTATTGCTGGTTAAATGCACTTGGTGACGGGCGCAGCTTGCCCCTGATTTAGTATATGGCCAAAAAATTAACAGACTATTGCTGGTTAAATGCACTTGGTGTGATAGCTTGACCAACCACACTACTGAGGGTTAAATGCACTTGGTGACGGGCGCAGCTTGCCCCTGATGTAGTATATGGCCAAAAAATAAACAGACTATTGCTGGTTAAATGCACTTGGTGTGACAGCTTCACCCTGATGTAGGCTTTAGCCAAAAAACAAACGCACCATTGAGGGTTAAATGCACTTGGTGACAGGCGCAGCTTGCCCCTGATGTAGTATATGGCCAAAAAATAAACAATCTACTACTGCTGGTTAAATGCACTTGGTGTGACAGCTTCACCCTGATGTAGGCTTTAGCCAAAAAACAACCACACCATTGAGAGTTAAATGCACTTGGTCGCAGCTTGTGCTGGCGCACCACAAGACACAAAATGGCCGCCGATCACCCCAGAAAAATGTGACTGACAAACGGTCTGGGCAGCCTAAAAACAGTGAGCAATTGAGGATCAGCAGCTCAATGATCCACAGCTGCAGATCGATCAGTTAATCAAGTCCTTTGGAGGAGTTAATCTGCCTAATCTCGCCCTACTGTCGCAGCCGCAACCTCTCCCTACGCTAATCAGAGCAGAGTGACGGGCGGCGCTATGTGACTCCAGCTTAAATAGAGGCTGGGTCACATGGTGCTCTGGCCAATCACAGCCATGCCAATAGTAGGCATGGCTGTGATGGCCTCTTGGGGCAAGTAGTATGACGCTTGTTGATTGGCTGCTTTGCAGCCTTTCAAAAAGCGCCAAGAAAGCGTCACAAAAGCGCCAAGAAAGTGACGAACACCGAACCCGAACCCGGACTTTTACGAAAATGTCCCGGTTCGGGTCCGTGTCACGGACACCCCAAAATTCGGTACGAACCCGAACTATACAGTTCGAGTTCGCTCATCCCTAATTATTACCACTAACAATTATTGCCATATATGCAATACTACTATCTGCAAACATACCTGCAAAGACGCACTATCCTCTGCTTAACAGCAAATTGCTAAATTGCCATCTACTATATATCCCATCAACGGAGCCACAATTATATAAAGGGGCAAACTATGATAATAATCCTCTATATAATGATAACATCTTTTACTTGATTTTACTTACCGTTCAGTGGCCACTTTATAAAAGACTGTAAGACCAACATTTTTATTTTTATTTATTTTTTTTCAATATTTTTCAAGTACTTTTATGAAGGACAATTTACTCTATATTTTTTTCTTATTTATTTTTTCTTATTTTTTCTAAACACTCTACAAACCATTCTTTATACCATTATTTTCCTAGGATATTTCCAAGGTATCCATCACCTCTCACCTATTGGTGATCATTCTATTTTTTACTTATATTTTTACTCAACCTTTTTATCTACTTATTCCATGAATACCATAACATAAATAAATTATACTTTGTTCCCAAACTAAGAGTGTGCCTGCTTATCCCTTATTGTTTGAAATGTTATGCTTCTGACTAAGCAGTCTTGCACCTCTACCATTTACCTGAGCGGTAGAGCCGTCTATTCCACTTTTTTACCTTGTATATAATATATGAGTTTAACTTTTTGGATTGAATTACTGAAATAAATTAACTTTTCAATGATATTCTAATTTATTGAGATACACCTTTACTAAAACATACATGACAGGTGTTCTTTAAATGTCGCTGAACCAAGGCAGTTTACTTTAAAAAAAAAACAAACTACATTATAACATATTTCCTGTAACACTGGTGCCATGACAGCTAATAATAGAAAATGACGGCAATGCACACATAGTCAAATAGTTTACTTGTGGTCGTGGCAACCAAGAGAATGCACCCCGTCCCACCTGAGACTACCCTGCCCCTAAGCGGTTAGAGTTATGCCGCAACCGCGCCGTAGTAGGGACACCTGAAAGAGGGCATCCCCTTTAAGAGTAGTGGATAGTAAGAAACGCTGTAATGACGTACAGAGTGAGAGGGACGCTGGCCGTTGAAGTAGGCAGCCATGCCCCTCCCACAAATACAGGCCAATGAATCGGCCTTACACTTGTGGTCGTGGCAACCAAGAGAATGCGCCCCGTCCCACCTGAGACTACCCTGCCCCTAAGCGGTTAGAGTTATGCCAGGACACCTGAAAGAGGGCAAAAGACATACTGAGTAGCAGGAGTGATTATTACAGCATAGATCACAAAACCAGACTTTGGAAAGCCATTGACATCTTAGTTTTGGGGTAAGGTATGTAGTGGCTAAAACACGAGGAGCGCCAACGACCCAACTTCTGGATGGCATGCGCTGGTACCTGATTCTTGTAGGCTGTGGATGCTGCACCTATACGAATAGATATCCTGAGATCGTAGCTGGGTCGCCGCCTAAACTGGCAACTAAGGAGCGTATGTGAGACATGAACTGGTGAGAAGCGAGCGGTACCACCCCGAAAGGCAATAGTGGACTATCTGGCCTGAACCCAGCTAAGGCTATCTGCAGCTGATGAAGAACTCTGACAGGGCACCATCGATGAGACATAGGGAACTAGGACGTTGGGACTGGGGGACCTGTCTGCGAGGTCTTGGATGTCCTCAGCAGCAGCACGTAACCCTCGGGACCCTGGACCAACTGGCTGACTGTGAGAAACTTGCTACTATAGGGGAACAAGTAAACTCCCCAGGCCTCAAGAAACCATAGAAGGCTAAATAAACAGCGGATTTAAGCACCAGGCTGGGCAAAACCCCGAAAGAGTTCCTATCCAGGATGTCAGATAGGTTACGAAAAGCAGTCCAGTAACAGCTTGTCTGCGTACTTGGCCTCCTGGTCCACATCTGCTCAAACCCCTCAACGTAGCTTTGACAGCATGCACAGAGAATGCGATGCCCGTTCAGGATGACTGACAGAGAGGAAATGCTGCACCCCCGACAAGTACGACTTCACCGTGTTGTGGGACAGCTTGAGCTCCGAGTGGCCGTAGCCAATGAAGGCAAGGATGTATTCAACAAAAATGGACTCCCTTTGAGGGCATATTCCCTAAAACCTGCAAATGCCCTCCACCCAGTGCGATACGCCCTAGTTGTATACAGCGAAAGGGGCTTGGCTAGTAAGGAGTGGGCCGTCTCTAGGTGACCAGTTAAACCAGTATTAGTGACTCGTGAAGGGGGACGGTAGCGCCCACAACATCCGCCTATGGCATGACCTGTGAAAAGGGAGAAATTAGCCCTCGATAAAGCATCAGCTGCCACATTTTGAGAACCTGGCACATGCGTACTACTAACACAAAATGATGTCGCAAGGAGAGTTGAACTAGACGTCTCAAGAGACATATGACATAAGACGACTTAGACAACCCATTGGTTAAGATATCTACCACCGCAGCGTTGTCGGTTACAAACAAAACAGTGCGATTTACCCAGCTGCTGCCCCAAACACGGGCGGCCACCACAATGGGGTACAGCTCGAAAAGTGCTGAGGTTTGCAGGAAACCTGGGATTTGTCTCACCTCAGCAGGCCACTCGCCTGCGACCAAGTGGGTGCCAAAATAGCAGCAAAACCTGAGCTAGCAGGTCTCTTGGGGGAGACCGGGACACCTAACTGGGAAAACAGCTCAACAATCTCCCCAGCCCTAAGGGGGCTGACCCTGGCCTCTAGATCAGCAGGAAGTCATCTAATAATGAATAACAATTCAGAGCGTACCTTATATTCTAAAACCCAATGGAGGCCTGAGCCAACTGATCAAAGAGCCACGGGCTGCTCCTAGAACAGAAAGTGAGTTTGGTGGAAAAGTAGTATCGGACCTTCCACTTATCAATAGAAGAATACCTCATGCCCACTTCCTCTGAAGGAATGAGGGAGTTAAGACTAGGGACGTGGGAACCATGTGGGGCTGACAGGTCGATGATAAGTCTCTCCTTCTTGCTAAACTTACCTGTGACCACCCCATCGGGACTAACTCTCCACCGCTGAAAGGGGGGCACTTCAAAAGGACCGATCAAAACCCTTCTCCAACTCGGTTTCAAGAACAGACACCCAGAAAGTAACACCCAGAGGGTGACCATGCACTTACCTGCTCAGAATACCTACGGACTGACAACCGCAGAACGGTAGTAACACAGCACGACCTGGACGTGAGACGGTGCATGAGACACAAACCAAGCTTCCTCCCCCCTCCCCGACGTGTACCCCTACTACCTTGCCGATAAGCCAAATTTCAGGATGTAACTTGAGACAAGGTTTGGACCTAGAAACAAAACAATTAAGGCATCAACACTGGATTGTGCACATGTCGTGAGGAAACCCTGCGAATGTGTAAAACGTGAATGATGGAACAAGAGCAGCATTTTTTTTTTTTTTACAAATTAACCCTTTACCAATTAAAATTTACTAAACCTGGAAACCTAGGGAGGGTAAAATACCGCGGCAAGCCGCATCTACTAAGCCCCCGTACTGGCTTAACACTGACACCAGCGAACCTAGGCCCCTGACCTGCAGCCTCCGCTAGGATTGCTCACAGCGGACCAGGCCTGTAGACCGTGCGGTACTCTGTAACCCGCTCTTCCCCGGAGACCTTGCTTCGCCAACTATGAATTCCCTTTTTTTGTTTTTTGTTTTTTAAAACCCGTCCCTACTAAACCAGACCCAACACACCCGTCTAAGATCCCTGGTAATCACCTGCATGGATTCAATAACACCCTGTACCTAAATAACCCCCTGGGAAACCTTATGTACGGGCAGCAGAAGGAAGCCAGCCACCGCCTATGAGCTGTTCCCCCTGACCGAGCCTAGTTCTCCCAGCCACAATCCCTGCCATCCGTGCCAGACTTTGTTGAAGACAAGGAGCGGGGACATGCTGTCCCCTGTACTTTTACGCAATTGCCGTGCGGGGAGCTCGCGCTGCTCCATGGCAGTGTGCAAAGCGTGCGGGCAGCATTATTATCTTTTTTTTTTTTTTAAATGAAATCAACCCTTTGCAAATTAAAATAAATCACTTGCATGGACCCAATAACACCCTGTATCTAAATAACCCCCTGGGAAACCTTATGTACGGCTGGCAGAAGGAAGGCAGCCACCATCTATAACTTGCTCACCCTGACCAAGCTTAGTTCTCCCACCCCTAAAACCGTGCCAGACTTTATTGAAAACCAAGCTTGTGACTTCTCTCCCCCCCCCCCCCCGACATGTACCCCTAGTACCTTGCTGATAAGCCACAAATCAGGGTGTAGCCGAGACAAGTTAGGACCTAGAAGCAAAACAATCAAGACATTAACCCTGGATTGTGCATTCGCCGTAAAGAACCACACAAACAAGAATAATTTTTTTTTTTTTTTATTATCATAATTTTATTTTATTTTTTTACCATTAACCCTTGGCAATAAGAATTGCCTAACCTGGGGGGGAAGCTACCACCGCAAGCTGCGTCTGCTAAGCCCCTGTACTGGCTTGACGCTTGAGTGAACCTCGGCTCCTGACCAGCAATCCCAGCTAAGATTTACTACGGTGGACCAGGTCTGTAGACCGTGTAGTACTCTGTAAACCACCCCTCCCCGGAGACCTAGTACTCACCTGTATGGACTAATTAATCCCCCATGCCTAAATGACCCTCTTGGCGACCTTGTGTGCAGCCGGCAGAAGGAAGCTAGCCACCGGCTATGACCTGCTCCCCCTGAACGGCCTGGTTCTCTCATCCCTGATCCCTGCCTCACTAACGGCACGGCGGCCCGTGCCAGACTTTAACGAAGATAAGGAGCGGGGCCACGGTGTCCCCTGCGTCCCTACACGATAACCACGTGGGGAGCCGCGCAGCTCCCTGGCAGAGTGCACCAGTGCGGGGGAACCCCCATCAGCCAGGGGCCGACCCACCGCCGGCTGGACACTCCTGCCGCGTGGGGAGCCGCGCAACTCCCTGGCACCATGAACCGGGCCAGGGGGAGCCCTTCATACACCGTGGCCCCCGCCCCCCATCAGCAAAATTTGTGTGCCGCGTGGGGAGCTCATGCTGCTCCCTGGCAGAGTGCACCAGTGCGGGGGTGCCCCCCATCAGCCAGGGGCCGACCCACCGCCGGCTGGTCACTTCTGCCGCGTGGGGAGCAGCGCAGCTCCCTGGCATTATGAACCGGGGCAGGGGGAGCCCTACTTCCATCAGGGGCTCAGCCCTCCACCGGTTTTGAAGTCGATGCCGCGTGGGGAGCCACGAAGCTCCCTGGCAGAGTGCACCAGTGCGGGGGTGCCCCCCATCAGCCAGGGGCCGACCCACCGCCGGCTGGTCACTCCTGCCGCGTGGGGAGCAGCGCAGCTCCCTGGCATTATGAACCCTGGCATTTTGAAGTCGATGCCGCGTGGGGAGCCACGAAGCTCCCTGGCAGAGTGCACCAGTGCGGGGGAGCCCCCATCAGTCAGGGGCCGACCCACCGCCGGCTGGACACCCGTACCGCGTGGGGAGCCGCGCAACTCCCTGGCATTATGCTCCGGTGCGGGGGAGCCCCCCCTCACCTAGGGGGACGAGCCCCCCGCCGACCGGACCCTAACACTGTGCGCTGCAGAGAAGCAGCTTCTCACCCTCACCGACGTCAGGATATCCAGGTATGCTGCACTCCTCTCACTAGGAAGTCAGGTGTGGCTCATCAAACGCTGTAACGACGTACAGAGTAAGAGGGACGCTGGCCGTTGAAGTAGGCAGCCATACCCCTCCCACAAATACAGGCCAATGAATCGGCCTTACACATGTTCTTTTTTATGTTGCAGGCAGGAAGATGAGATAACAATGACGAAATAGAAATATGTTATGGGCAGCCTGGAGCTCAGTGGTTAACTCTCTTGTATTGCAGCACTGGGGTCCTTGGTTTGAATCTGACCATGACAAGATCTGCATGGAGTTTGTATGTTATCTTACTTGAATGTTTTTCCTTCATGTACTTTGGTTTTCTACCGCACTCCAAAAAGATATGTCCCTTGTGTGAGAAAAGTGCATTACAAATGTTTATTGTCTGCAAGTTATCATAGTAGCATTGCTTTCTATCCACATGGTTCCTGGGATGTTAACGCTGTGTGTAATTTCACTTGCTTATGTGTGCTTGCCAACAATGCTTTTGCTGGGATAATCCCACAACCTGGTCACAAAGGGGCAGGTCTTATACAAACCCACCCAAAAGTAGGTGTTCTGGCAATTCCTGGGTTGGGCTTAATTCTCCGGACTTTGTTTTTTTAAAAATTGGTAAGTATGCATATGTTATATATTTAACCACCAAATTATACCTCAATAAAAATATATGTATTATGTGGAAATCAAAAGATGGAATTGCATACAAACTAGTTTAATATTTCATGTATGTGAGCAAATGTCACGTTACATTAATACATTTGTTTTACATTTGTTTTTGTTTCGTTTTTTCAAAATGATTAGAGCCTAAAAATATTCTAATCACTTGTAACTAGAGTTGAGCGGACACCTGGATGTTCGGGTTCGAGAAGTTCGGCCGAACTTCCCGAAAATGTTTGGGTTCGGGATCCGAACCCGATCCGAACTTCGTCCCGAACCCGAACCCCATTGAAGTCAATGGAGACCCGAACTTTTCGGCACTAAAAAGGCTGTAAAACAGCCCAGGAAAGGGCTAGAGGGCTGCAAAAGGCAGCAACATGTAGGTAAATCCCCTGCAAACAAATGTGGATAGGGAAATTAATAAAAATAAAAATTTAATAAATAAAAATTAACCAAAATCAATTGGAGAGAGGTCCCATAGCAGAGAATCTGGCTTCACGTCACCCACCACTGGAACAGTCCATTCTCAGATATTTAGGCCCCGGCACCCAGGCAGAGGAGAGAGGTCCCGTAACAGAGAATCTGGCTTCATGTCAGCAGAGAATCAGTCTTCATGTCATAGCAGAGAATCAGGCTTCACGTCAGCCACCAATGCAACAGTCCATTGTCAGATATTTAGGCCCAGCACCCAGGCAGAGGAGAAAGGTCCCATAACAGAGAATCTGGCTTCATGTCAGCAGAGAATCAGTCTTCATGTCATAGCAGAGAATCAGGCTTCACGTCACCCACCACTGCAACAGTCCATTTTCATAAATTTAGGCCCAGCATTCAGGCAGAGGAGAGAGGTCCCGTAACAGACAATCTGGCTTCATGTCAGCAGAGAATCAGTCTTCATATCATAGCAGAGAATCAGGCTTCACGTCAGCCACCAATGCAACAGTCCATTGTCAGATATTTAGGCCCAGCACCCAGGCAGAGGAGAGAGGTCCCGTAACAGACAATCTGGCTTCATGTCAGCAGAGAATCAGTCTTCATGTCATAGCAGAGAATCAGGCTTCACGTCACCCACCACTGCAACAGTCCATTTTCATAAATTTAGGCCCAGCACCCAGGCAGAGGAGAGAGGTCCCGTAACAGACAATCTGGCTTCATGTCAGCAGAGAATCAGTCTTCATATCATAGCAGAGAATCAGGCTTCACGTCACCCACCACTGCAACAGTCCATTTTCATAAATTTAGGCCCAGCACCCAGGCAGAGGAGAGAGGTCCCGTAACAGACAATCTGGCTTCATGTCAGCAGAGAATCAGTCTTCATATCATAGCAGAGAATCAGGCTTCACGTCACCCACCACTGCAACAGTCCATTTTCATAAATTTAGGCCCAGCACCCAGGCAGAGGAGAGAGGTCCCGTAACAGACAATCTGGCTTCATGTCAGCAGAGAATCAGTCTTCATATCATAGCAGAGAATCAGGCTTCACGTCAGCCACCAATGCAACAGTCCATTGTCAGATATTTAGGCCCAGCACCCAGGCAGAGGAGAGAGGTCCCGTAACAGACAATCTGGCTTCATGTCAGCAGAGAATCAGTCTTCATGTCATAGCAGAGAATCAGGCTTCACGTCACCCACCACTGCAACAGTCCATTTTCATAAATTTAGGCCCAGCACCCAGGCAGAGGAGAGAGGTCCCGTAACAGACAATCTGGCTTCATGTCAGCAGAGAATCAGTCTTCATATCATAGCAGAGAATCAGGCTTCACGTCACCCACCACTGTAACAGTCCATTTTCATAAATTTAGGCCCAGCACCCAGGCAGGGGAGAGAGGTCCCGTAACAGACAATCTGGCTTCATGTCAGCAGAGAATCAGTCTTCATATCATAGCAGAGAATCAGGCTTCACGTCAGCCACCAATGCAACAGTCCATTTTCATAAATTTAGGCCCAGCACCCAGGCAGAGGAGAGAGGTCCCGTAACAGAGGATCTGGCTTCATGTCAGCAGAGAATTAGTCTGCATGTCATAGCAGAAAATCAGGCTTCACGTCAGCCACCACTGCAACAGTCCATTGTCAGATATTTAGGCCCAGCACCCAGGCAGAGGAGAGAGGTCCCGTAACAGAGGATCTGGCTTCATGTCAGCAGAGAATTAGTCTGCATGTCATAGCAGAGAATCAGGCTTCACGTCACCCAACATTGGAACAGTCCATTGGCATATATTTAGGCCCCGGCACCCAGACAGAGGAGAGGTTCATTCAACTTTGGGTAGCCTCGCAATGCTAACCCTGCCCTCAAAGGAGCTGGCATTGACACAGCTGCCTTGGCGACCTCTTGCTCCTCCTCTGCCTTGGCCTTGGGCTTCCACTTGTTCCCCTGTGACATTTGGGAATGCTCTCAGTAGCGCGTCTACCAACGTGCGCTTGTACTCGCGCATCTTCCTATCACGCTCCAGTGCAGGAAGTAAGGTGGGCACATTGTCTTTGTAGCGTGGATCCAGCAGGGTGGCAACCCAGTAGTCCGCACATGTTAAAATGTGGGCAACTCTGCTGTCGTTGCGCAGGCATTGCAGCATGTAGTCGCTCATGTGTGCCAGGCTGCCCAGGGGTAAGGACAAGCTGTCCTCTGTGGGAGGCGTATCGTCATCGTCCTGCCTTTCCCTCCAGCCACGCACCAGTGATGGGCCCGAGCTGCATTGGGTGCCACCCCGCTGTGACCATGCTTCATCCTCATCCTCCTCCACCTCCTCCTCATCCTCGTCCTCCTCGTCCTCCAGTAGTGGGCCCTGGCTGGCCACATTTGTACCTGGCCTCTGCTGTTGCAAAAAACCTCCCTCTGAGTCACTTCGAAGAGACTGGCCTGAAAGTGCTAAAAATGACCCCTCTTCCTCCTCCTCCTCCTCCTGGGCCACCTCCTCTTGCATCATCGCCCTAAGTGTTTTCTCAAGGAGACATAGAAGTGGTATTGTAGCGCTGATAACGGCGTCATCGCCACTGGCCATGTTGGTGGAGTACTCGAAACAGCGCAACAGGGCACACAGGTCTCGCATGGAGGCCCAGTCATTGGTGGTGAAGTGGTGCTGTTCCGTAGTGCGACTGACCCGTGCGTGCTGCAGCTGAAACTCCACTATGGCCTGCTGCTGCTCGCACAGTCTGTCCAGCATGTGCAAGGTGGAGTTCCACCTGGTGGGCACGTCGCATATGAGGCGGTGAGCGGGAAGGCCGAAGTTACGCTGTAGCGCAGACAGGCGAGCAGCAGCAGGATGTGAACGCCGGAAGCGCGAACAGACGGCCCGCACTTTATGCAGCAGCTCTGACATGTCGGGGTAGTTGTGAATGAACTTCTGCACCACCAAATTCAGCACATGCGCCAAGCAAGGGATGTGCGTCAAACCGGCTAGTCCCAGAGCTGCAACGAGATTTCGCCCATTATCACACACCACCAGGCCGGGCTTGAGGCTCACCGGCAGCAACCACTCGTCGGTCTGTTGTTCTATACCCCGCCACAACTCCTGTGCGGTGTGGGGCCTGTCCCCCAAACATATGAGTTTCAGAATGGCCTGCTGACGTTTACCCCGGGCTGTGCTGAAGTTGGTGGTGAAGGTGTGTGGCTGACTGGATGAGCAGGTGGAAGAAGAGGAGGAGGAAGCCGAGAAGGAGGAGGTGGCAACAGGAGGCAAAGAATGTTGCCCTGCGATCCTTGGCGGCGGAAGGACGTGCGCCAAACAGCTCTCCGCCTGGGGCCCAGCTGCCACTACATTTACCCAGTGTGCAGTTAGGGAGATATAGCATCCCTGGCCGTGCTTACTGGTCCACGTATCTGTGGTTAGGTGGACCTTGCCACAGATGGCGTTGCGCAGTGCACACTTGATTTTATCGGATACTTGGTTGTGCAGGGAAGTAGTGCCGGCTAGGAACAACATACTGTGGGACAGCAAGCGACATGAGCTGTTTGAAGCTGTCTGTGTCCACCAGCCTAAATGACAGCATTTCATAGGCCAGTAGTTTAGAAATGCTGGCATTCAGGGCCAGGGATCGAGGGTGGCTAGGTGGGAATTTACGCTTTCTCTCAAATGTTTGTGAGATGGAGAGCTGAACGCTGCCGTGTGACATGGTTGAGATGCTTGGTGACGGAGGTGGTGGTGGTGTTGGTGGTACATCCCCTGTTTGCTGGGCGGCAGGTGCCAACGTTCCTCCAGAGGCGGAGGAAGAGGCCGAGGCGGCAGCAGCAGAAGAGGTAGCAGGGGGAGCCTGAGCGACTTCCTTGTTTTTAAGGTTCTTACTCCACTGCAGTTCATGCTTTGCATGCAGGTGCCTGGTCATGCAGGTTGTGCTAAGGTTCAGAACGTTAATGCCTCGCTTCAGGCTCTGATGGCACAGCGTGCAAACCACTCGGGTCTTGTCGTCAGCACATTGTTTGAAGAAGTGCCATGCCAGGGAACTCCTTGAAGCTGCCTTTGGGGTGCTGTGTCCAAGATGGCGGCGGTCAGTAGCAGGCGGAGTCTCTTGGCGGCGGGTGTTCTGCTTTTGCCCACTGCTCCCTCTTTTGCTACGCTGTTGGCTCGGTCTCACCACTGCCTCTTCCTCCGAACTGTGAAAGTCAGTGGCACGACCTTCATTCTATGTGGGGTCTAGGACCTCATCGTCCCCTGCATCGTCTTCCACCCAGTCTTGATCCCTGACCTCCTGTTCAGTCTGCACACTGCAGAAAGACGCAGCAGTTGGCACCTGTGTTTCGTCATCATCAGAGACATGCTGAGGTGGTATTCCCATGTCCTCATCATCAGGAAACATAAGTGGTTGTGCGTCAGTGCATTCTATGTCTTTCACCGCTGGGGAAGGGCTAGGTGGATGCCCTTGGGAAACCCTGCCAGCGGAGTCTTCAAACAGCATAAGAGACTGCTGCATAACTTGAGGTTGAGACAGTTTCCCTGGTATGCATGGGGGTGATGTGACAGACTGAAGGGGTTGGTTTTCAGGCGCCATCTGTGCGCTTTCTGCAGAAGACTGGGTGGGAGATAATGTGAACGTGCTGGATCCACTGTCGGCCACCCAATTGACTAATGCCTGTACCTGCTCAGGCCTTACCATCCTTAGAACGGCATTGGGCCCCACCATATATCGCTGTAAATTCTGGCGGCTACTGGGACCTGAGGTAGTTGGTACACTAGGACGTGTGGATGTGGCAGAACGGCCACGTCCTCTCCCAGCACCAGAGGGTCCACTAACACCACCACGACCATGTCCACGTCCACGTCCCTTACTAGATGTTTTCCTCATTGTTATCGTTCACCACAACAACAAAAATATTATTTGGCCCAATGTATTGTATTCAAATTCAGCTGAATATAAATTTGAGGCCTAGTATTTAGGCACTGGGTGACAGGTATAGGTTTACTGACGGAATTAGACTTGGAAATGCACAGTAGCGTGTGTGTGAAGTTATTCTGAATGACCCTATGTGCACCTTGAATATTATATACCCTTTTAGGGATAGATTTCAAATAGCTCTGATACAGCAGAAACCACTAAATTAGGAAATTGCTAAATTGGGAATTGTATTTCAACCCAGAACAAAAAATGTGCTTTGACGTACACTAAATAACTTGCCCAGCCAGAACAGTACACCAGTAACGACAGATTTAGCGGGATATAAATTTGAGGCCTAGTATTTAGGCGCTGGGTGACAGGTATAGATTTACTGACAGAATTAGACTTGGAAATGCACAGTAGCGTGTGTGTGAAGTTATTCTGAATGACCCTATGTGCACCTTGAATATTATATACCCTTTTAGGGATAGATTTCAAATAGCTCTGATACAGCAGAAACCACTAAATTAGGAAATTGCTAAATTGGGAATTGTATTTCAACCCAGAACAAAAAATGTGCTTTGACGTACACTAAATAACTTGCCCAGCCAGAACAGTACACCAGTAACGACAGATTTAGCGGGATATAAATTTGAGGCCTAGTATTTAGGCGCTGGGTGACAGGTATAGATTTACTGACAGAATTAGACTTGGAAATGCACAGTAGCGTGTGTGTGAAGTTATTCTGAATGACCCTATGTGCACCTTGAATATTATATACCCTTTTAGGGATAGATTTAAAATAGCTCTGATACAGCAGAAACCACTAAATTAGGAAATTGCTAAATTGGGAATTGTATTTCAACCCAGAACAAAAAATGTGCTTTGACGGACACTAAATAACTTGCCCAGCCAGAACAGTACACCAGTAACGACAGATTTAGCGGGATATAAATGTCACAACCAGACAGCTGAGAAGCTCTGACAGAGGCCTTTCAGAACCTCCTCCTTGAGTTCCTGTGTTGTGGTATTCAGCTCCTCCTCTCCTTAGCCTCTCTCAGCTGTCATGTGTTGGACTAATTGCTTCCCTTTAAATTCTTCCCCAGAAGGCTTTTCTGGGCGGCTTATACTACTTCCTGGAGTGTGTGTGCACGCTGACTCTGTCCTCCTGTTTGCTTCAAAGCTAAGTGTTGTACCTTTATCTGTTATTTTCTGTTTGCTGGATCCCAGGTGACCCTGACTCCCTCC